>NC_143135.1:18598461-19220384 GCF_059928025.1 Delphinapterus leucas
GATTCTATTTTAGCAGAATCAATTCCCCCAAATAAAACATTGGAGTAGCAATCACACATAATTTGAGTGTTTTACATCCATGCTATATCTAAATGAAAAAAAAAATTATCTAGCAATGTAGGAAAGTGATTCAGTATTTTAAAAATATTTATTATTTTACCAATATTTATTAGTCCATTTGGGCTGCTATAACAAAGTACCATAGACTGGGTGGCTTATACAACAAACATTTATTTCTCATGGTTCTGGAGGCTGGAAGTCCAAGATCAAGGGACCAGCAGATTGGGTGTCTGGTGAGCCCCTACTTTGTGGTCCAGAGACAGCTTTCTTCTCTCTGTGGCAGAAGGTGAGAGGAATCTCTGGGATCTCTAATAAGGGCACTGATCCCATTATGAGGGCTCCACCCTCATGATCTAGGCACCTACCCAGGGCCCACCTCCAAATACCATCATACTGGGCATTAGGTTTCAACATATGAATTTGAGGGGACACAAACATTTAGTCTATAGCACATGACAGTGCTCTTCTATTATTACTTTGATTTTTCTTTCTTCATCCTTAATAAGCATTAATATTTTTCATACATTTATTGTCTATTTTTATTTTTCCTTTTGTTAATTATGCATTTATGTCCTCATCTGGGTCATGTTTACTCAGGACAAACTAAGAGGAGAGAACATAATGTAGAACATGGAGGTCATACGGAAAAAGGAAAGAAGGCATTCTCCCCAGTAAGCATCACTGCCTGCTGGAAAGTAATCTCTTCCCCCTGGGGACTTGTGATGAATTTGGCATTTTTACTGAATGCCAAAACAAACGTGCATTTTAGTGAAACTCCAGTCTGACTGGTTCTTGGCATTTATGTTGCTTAAAGGAAAAACAACTTAGACTTTCAATTTCTTTTTAAAGCCACCTGTTAGCAGGTGGTATCAGCACTGTTAACAGTGAAGGTTAAGAACTTTCTGCATTAAAGTAAGAACTCAAATCAGGGGGCTTCCCTGGTGGCGCAGTGGTCGAGAGTCCGCCTGCCGATGCAGGGGACATGGGTTCGTGTCCCGGTCCGGGAAGATCCCACATGCCGCGGAGCGGCTGGGCCCGTGAGCCATGGCCGCTGGACCTGCGCATCCGGAGCCTGTGCTCCGCAGCGGGAGAGGCCACAACAGTGAGAGGCCTGCGTACCGCAAAAAAACAAACAAGCAAACAAAAGAAATCAGGAAAATGTGTTGACTATCTACAGTGTTTGAGGTGGTGGACTAAGAATTCACTTATGTTACGTTCTTGTTGACAGTAGACATGTAATTTTTGTTTCAGAATCCATTTTATCCATCTTTATTTCCCCAGTGCCTAGGATAATACCTGCCATATATTAAAAGTTCAGGAAATGCGTAATTATCTCTGATTTACAGACAATAAAAACCAATGATCAGAGAAACTGAGTAATGTTGACCTGAGCCACTAGAGCTCAAAAGGGATTGTCTCAAAATTCAACATCAGTTTGTCCAAACCCAAACTCTCTACTCTAAATATTTCATCTAACATCTCTTCCTAAGATAATGTTTCTCTTGTTATACATTCATTGTAGTACAAGAAAGGCTAGATAATGCTGTGGAACAAATAACCCAATCATCTCAATTGTTTGCAAACAACAAGTGTTCGTTCTCATGTATACCATGTAATAATTGCGTGTTAGCCAAGGGCTCTGCTTCTCCCTGTCTTCTCTCCAGGATCTAAGGTGAGGTAGCACATCCTCCCTGGACCATTTATGATTACCAAGACTAAGGAACAAAGCACAGAAATCTTGTCCTGGCTTGTTAAAGCTCCAGTCAGCAGTGACATGTAATATATCTGCTCGCATTTCACTCCTTATTTCATGAGTGTCATGAAACTTCATGGGTGCTTAAGCGTGGGAAAATGAAATTGGGTGGGCCCAAGGTAGTGACAAGGGTACTTATGAATGAAAGAGGATGGCAGGAAAAGCCGAGTCTGAGAAGGAGATATGAAGATGGTACACAGTTGGGGGAAAAAAAAGCTAAATATTGTGGACAGCTCCTCCCTCTTGTCACCAAATACTCAAATAACTCTGTGATAGTTAATTTTATGTGTCAGCTTGACTGAGCCACAATATCTAAATATTTGGTCAAACATTATTCTGGATGTTTCTGTGAAGGTAATTTTTGGTTGAGAGTAACATTTAAATGAGTAGACTTTGAGTAAAACAGATTATTTCGCATAATGTGGGTGGGCCTCATTCCACCGGTTGAAAGCCTTAATGGAACAAAGGCCAGCCTCTTCTGAGCAAGAAGAAATTCTGCCTATAGTCTGTCTTTGGACTGGAATTTCAAATATTCCTGACAGAACAAGTTCTTCGTTTAAAAGAGGTCATGTTTGAATGGATAAAGGATGATATCCAATGATATTCAAAGGCATTAGTCCAACTTCTAACAGGCAGTGCAATCCTCAGGCAGAGTACCAAGATTGGAGAGGGATGAAATTTATATGGTCCAAGAGGATAAGAAACAAACACATATCCTATTGGTTCTGCTTCTCTGGAGAACCCTGACTAATACAGACTTGTATTTCTGTGTAGAACACATTCATTCCCCCATAACAGGCATCTAGTTGCTGTGTCCAGCTCAGAGTCTCAGACCCTAAAAGAAGCCCTGTAGTCTTCATCAGTGTGGCTGTAGCCCTGGAGATCTATGAATCAAAGGGCAAATTATGTGCCCCTTTCACAGCTTATAGGTAGTAATCAAACACTGATGGGAATAAACACTTCTGGAGGATTGGATATGTTCTTTGATTAGGTATAATTCTGCTCTGTTGGAGGGGTTCCTCTGTTCATGAATTCTAATTTATATTCTTTTGGTTTGTCCTTTAGGGATATTATTCTTTTTTCACCATGATTTTTGGTTGCATCTGAAATGTTCCTTGGAAAATATGCTCTCCTAGGAGAGATGAGCAGCTTTTTCAACCCACTTTCTGCCCAAGGGTCTTTTTAAAATTTCATGTGTAAGTCTTTGTCTCAAAAACTTAGTTGGCTCCTTACTGATCTGGTAGACTCTGTGTGCTGGTAGCTACTCTAGTGGTACTTTTTAGGGTGTATCTCTTAGCTTTTGCTACATTTCTTTGGTTTTCTTCTCCAATTACTTCTTTCTCTCTCTAGTCTGAATTATGGGCACCTAGAACTTACTAGGTTTCAGTGGGGAAACAACACCCCTTGTCTCTAATTTCATAGCCAATGTGTCTAATTGAAATGAATTACTAGGCAGCTGAATCCTTACTCTAAGACACCTTAATCCCTTCAGGGCTTTTAACAATGAGTGTGCTGGTCATACTTTTGATTGAATCCTTACTACAGCCTGAGTTCTAATGAACTATGCCCTGAAGGTCTTCTTGTTTTTCTTGCTTTATATTTTATGCTGCAAGTCCTTGAATTTGTGGACTGTCTTCTTTAATTACTTATAAGCAGGCAGATTATGTTCTGAGCTCATCTTTTTGTTTTTCTTAGTGATTTGCTGAACATAGACAACACAATGAATTAACATTATATGTTCTAATTTTTCCCTAAAGATACAAGTTCATTAGTTCTATGGATTAATTGCCAACTCACAAGAGGTGACATCTTCACCAAATGCCTTGCTGTTACATAAGAGAAGTTACCATCTTTTTTTGTCTCCTTTAACAATTTTCTCGCTATTTTTATCCATTAAGCATTTAGGTCTTGATATGATAGTGGTCTTCTTTTAGGTATCAATTTTTTCATGAGTTTAGATAGACTAGTTTAGTAAAAGCAACTCCAACATATCAGTGGCTTCAAATAACAAAGGCATATTATATATATATATATATATATATATATATATATATACACTTTTTATTTATACATTGGAAATCAGCTCTGTTCTATGCCATTCTTATTTAGGATTACCAGCTGTGGAAGGTTTCATCTTTATGCTTCCATGTTTGCTGAGGGAGACAAATAGGAACATGAATATTGCATACTGACTATTAAATCCTCCCCCCAAAAATGACATACGTGACTTCTCCTCCTGTGTTAATGGACAAAGCAATATACATGACCACATTAAACTTCAGAGGGGTGGGAATGTGCAATCCTAACATATGCCTGGAAGAAAAACTAGAAATATTGAGTGAACAATATTAATGACTGCTACATGCTTATGCCCAACAATATTTTTGAGAAGAATGCCAGATTGTAATCTCCAAAAGGGCAACACCATTTTTTTCTTGTTGATTGCCACATCCTTGGCTCAGTGCATGGAAATAAGTTGGTACTCAATAAACATTTGTTTAATTAACTGGATGTTACAGTGTTTTCTTAATACTGATAGAAGATGCATGACATTTCAGATTTGTAGAGTTCACTTCAACCATTCCATCAAATACAAGCTCTCACTGTCTTTGCATTGATTTGCAAAATGTATATGGCTGTTTTCTTGGATATTTTCTCTCTCTATGCCATGAAAGTTATGAGTGATGGCCAACTTTCCAAAGAAGAGTATAAAATTATTAACAAACTGGAGGCATTTTTAAGAAGCACAGAGAGAAAACAAGCTGGAAGGGGGATTCTGGCATTGGGGTATACTTTTGCTGATGAATTACTTTCTGTACCAGAAACATATTTCAAATAATCTCGACAAGAGAATGAAATGAACTGCCAGGAGCTATCCTAAGGCAACACCAAGTTTAGGGCTCTTGTAACCAATACCAAATTTATTCTTCCTCTATTGCAAGTATCTTCAAAGGAGTTGTAAACAATGATCAGACAACTCCAAAGATAATAGGTGTGGTTCAAGGAATAGCTTATTCAACGTTAGAACAGCTGAGGAGAAAAGCCAGTCATTTTCTGGGGGACAGATATATTCTCATTAAACAATGCATTACATTTTCATTAAAATGGCACTTATAATCCCTACTCTAAAAATATGAATACATGGGCATGTATAGTGTGGTGTTGAGTGTGAGGAGGAAAGGAAGGGGAAGGAGGAGAAGATAGAGATGAGAGAGACAGAGAAACAGAAGAGGTTAATTTACTGTTCTTAAGTGTTGAATTACATTTATCTACATTTTTCCCCTACTAAAAATAAAATTGCTTTGCAATACACAAACTCAGCTGCAAAGTCACTGATCATTAAGAGTATTCCCAAACTTTGCCTTTGTTGTACCCAACGAGAAGTTGTGCCGTTTGTCTACAGAAGCATGAAAGAGTGGGTTTTAGTATGTTTGTATGGAGTAGCACTGGTTGGAGGGTTCCAAAAATGCAGTTCTTGCTGAACCTAAAACTTATTGAATTATATCCCCCTCAGAGGATTGATACTAATTTACAAAGAGCCAGATTGTATTCATTTTCCATTGCCGATGTAGCGAGTTAATACAAACTTCGTGGCTTAAAACAGCCAACTTAATATTTTACAATTCTGTAAGACAGACGTCTGACCACAGGTCTCACTGGGATAAAATTTAGGTGACACCTAAATTTTAGGAGGACTGCATTTCTTTCTGAAGGCTCTAGGGAAGAATCCATTTCTTTGCTAATTAAAATGTAGCTCCTTGCAGTTGTAGTGCTGAGATCCCTGTTTACGTGCTGGTTGTCAGCTGAGGGTCATTCTCAACTTCTTGAGGCCATTCACGTACCTTGGCTCATGGCCTTCTCTATCTTCAAAGCCAGTGATGGCAGGTCAGTTCCTTCTCACTTCTGAATCTCTCCAATCCATTCTTCTGCCCTTCTCTTCCACTTTTAAGGACTCCTTTGCTTAGATTAGGCCTACCTGATAATACAAAATAATCCCCTCATCTCAAAGTTTTTAACTTAAATCATAAGTGCAAAAAAAACTTTTGCTATGTAATGTAACAAATTAGGATGTGGACATCTTAGGGAGGGGGTACATTATTCTGCCTACCACAAAGGTCTAAGTGTCTTATCCATGTGTGGGCTTCTCTGAGATAAATGAGTGAATGTTAGAAGTAAACAGGAAACTAGCCACTCCCAGATTTGGAAAAACCTAAATGCAGTTCACCCTATTAGCATGGGGGAAATAATTGTATACCTTTCTCACTACAAAAATATAGAAAATTTATTATACTTAGCCCAGAACTGTTTCTAGATGAGGTTCCATAAACCAATGCATAAAGGAACATGAAACCAAGATGCTATCTCATTAGTTTAGGAATGTGAAAGTGCTTTGTGGGCCCATAAATAATTATACAAATAAAATGTTTTCCTTTAATATCTTCACCAAGTTATGATTCTGAATGTGTGACCATATCTGCTAAACGTGTCCTACAAAGATGAATACAAATATGGATGTGTGATTAAACTTGACTGAAGTGGATTTAATTAACCTGGAGAAGAGAAAAATCAACGAGTATTTGAAAGGTGTCTTTATTTTTATAAGGGGTTAATATGAAATTAGAAATGTGCTGTGCATTTTTGGGGATTGAAATGGTCCCAATGAATGCTTGCTTTCAGGGTACTGATTTCTGTTCGACATAAAGCAAGATTTTCTAATAATCTGAGCAGTCTAAAAATGGATAGGACTGCATCATAAGATCGTAACCTTACTGTCACGTAGAGGTCAACCAGCAGTGGTGGATGAGCCTTTAGTAGGGGTATTTTGGATAGATTTTAAGCACTAAAGAGAAGGGCTATATACAGTTTTTAGTAGTGTGGTCCTTTTTTCCCAATCAAATTTTCTTTCTTTTTTTTTTTTTAACATCTTTATTGGAGTATAATTGCTTTACAATGGTGTGTCAGTTTCTGCTTTATAACAAAGTGAACCAGTTATACATATACATATGTCCCCATATCTCTTCCCTCTTGCATCTCCCTCCCTCCCACCCTCCCTATCCCACCCCTCTAGGTGGTCACAAAGCACCAAGCTGATCTCCCTGTGCTATGTGGCTGCTTCCCACTAGCTATCTATTTTATGTTTGGTAGTGTATATATGTCCATGCCACTCTCTCACTTTGTCCCAGCTTACCCTTCCCCCTCCCAGTGTCCTCAAGTCCATTCTCTACATCTGCATCTTTACTCCTGTCCTGCGCCTAGGTTCTTCATGACCTTTTTTTTTTTTTTTTAGATTCCGTATATATGTGTTAGCATATGGTATTTGTTTTTCTCTTTCTGGCTTACTTCACTCTGTATGACAGACTCCAGGTCCATCCACCTCACTACAAATAACTCAATTTCATTTCTTTTTATGGCTGAGTAATATTCCATTGTATATATGTGCCACATCTTCTTTATCCATTCATCTGTTGATGGACACTTAGGTTGCTTCCATGTCCTGGTTATTGTAAATAGAGCTGCAATGAACATTTTGGTACATGACTCTTTTTGAATTACGGTTTTCTCAGGGTATATGCCCAGTAGTGAGATTGCCAATTCTTAGTCTGACAATACTTTTGTCTAGCTTTTTATGTCTTTCAAACATGTAAAAAGTAAATCTCAAGTTTGAAATAGACAAACTGCCATAATCGAAAAGCATAACATTTACATGAAATGTGCAGATTTCTATATGCTGATGATTATAAACATATATCAGTTGATTACTGCACACTCTTCATTTGTTAATATATTTTTTAAAAGATTTATTTATTTATTTGTTTGCTTGTTTGCGCTGGGTCTTAGTTGTGGCAGGCGGGCTCCTTAGTTGCGGCATGCAAACTCTCAGTTGCGGCACATGAACTCTTAGTTGCGGTGTACGAACTCTTAGTTGCGGCATGCGTGTGGGATCTAGTTCCCCGACCAGGGATCTAACCCGGGCCCCCTGAATTGGGAGTGTGGAATCCTAACCACTGCGCCACCAGAGAAGTCCCTAATATTTGTTTTATGTGAAGCATTATCCCGCTTGGTTTTGAGAATACAGACAGACCCAGGCTTCATAAAGCTTATGGATTTGTGGGGGAGACAGAGGCTAAACTAATGAGCAGATGAACAGATCATTTATCACAGATTATGTTATAAAGAAGATAAGCAGGATGATGGGTTAAAAAGAATAGCAGACAGACCAATTTAAATAAGGTAATTAGGGAAGAACTTTCAGAGGAGCTGACATTTAAACTGAATCTGAAGTCTAAGAAAGGGCCAGCTCCTGTACGTAACCTTATGAGTTATTAATCCTTTCAATATCACTATGAGTTGAGAATGACTATTGTCTTAATTTCATAGAGGAAGAAACTGAGACTTAACAAAGATTTACCTTGAGCACAAGTTTAAATGCTCAAGGTTGGTAAAGCTTGAATTGGGATTCGAATCTTTAGGATCCCACAACCTGTTAGGGCTGGAATCCATGACCTTTAGTCTTTAGGTCCCTTCTGACTCTGAGTTTCTGTGAGTGAAACTGACTAGTACAACTTGGACAGAGTGAACATATAGGGCATGCTCTTCTCTCTCTGTCGGGCTAGTGAACTCACTGGTAACTTGACAAATGCTAAACTTTCATGAAGGAGTTAGAATACTGTGACTCGGAAATATACTCTAAAGCAGATGGCGCTAGTTACAATTTTTGTTTTGGACATGGATTGTGGTAGACTCAGAGACAGAAATCGGTGAAAGACAATTTCCCAGTTTACTTTGATGCCATTTGGATATTATTGATGTATTAAATGTACATTGGTCCAATAAAAGAAATTTAGGTATCCAGGATGAATATACCTACTGAAGACAAGTAGTTCCTTATCTGGTTTTAACTCATCACTGAGAGTAGGGTTAAGTCAGGGGGCAAGTCTGGATGAGGAAGAGACCTGTGCAGTAGTACCAGCTACCCCTGCTACTGTGTAACATTGGAAGAAGCCGTATTATTTCTCTGAAACTCAGTTTCCTCATCATGCTCAAAGGCTTCTGACAGTGCGCGTGACAAAGCTGTAAAAGCCAGCCTCTTCTTCATATTTAAAAAGTTGATGGAAACAGAGATGTGAGTTTAAGAGTCACGCTTCATGCAAAAATTCGACCTCTAGTGAAGAACACCATCTTCAGAGAGGGCTGCTTAAAGGGAGCACAGTGCACCTTGTAGACAGTTCCAGAAAATATCATTGGTATAGATCCCCCCAAACAGAAAAGTAAATTATTAACTTCATAAATTAAATTTCATTTCCCCTTTTGAATGTTTTCCTATAATTCTTTAAATCTGTCTATGCTTTAATGCCAACATCATGTATTTATTTGGCCCACGTCCACACTCTTTTTAAATTCAGAACACACACCCACACATACACTAGCATTACTTTAAGTTTGAGAAGGCTACGTGTATACCATTAACACAGATATCCTCATAATAAAAATTCACAAAAGCTTATTTCACTTTAGGGAACAAAAGAGCTGTGCCCCAGGTCATACCTGTTCTTATTCATAAACTCTTTGGGAATTCTTACTGAAGGATAAAGCTTTTCAAAGGCCTCCTGATCTACCAATCATACAAGATTAATGTTATCTTCATCTATTCAACATATTGATATTGAGCTAGTTCTATGAGCCAGACATTGTCCTAGGCATGTGAAATCCAAAACAGGCATAAGATATAGTGGCTGTGCTCAGTAAACAAGTGTTTTGATATGCAAAGGATGTCAAGTTCACACTGTTTTTGTTATTGCAGTGGTATTGAATAATACAAATATTGAGCATCTACTTGTAACTGTGAGGCAAGGGCTTTTCACATGTTACTCAAGCCTACCATATTTCACAATGCCAAGAGGCACTACTTATTTATATATTATATAAATGTGGCCCCTTGAATGGGAGAATGTGATGGTTCTCACTTATCTTGCTTAATTATCGCAAAAATCAAATAGGTAGTTTTTTTAATTCCCTTTTCTAAGATGAGAACATTGAGCCTCAAAAGCATTAAAATCACAGCTATTAAATGGCACAGCTGGGCTGATATTTGGATCTGAATGATGCTAAAGCCACAATAAATTTATTATTCCATGAAGCGTATTGTTATAATACTATCAAATGGCCGATCCCTCACAATTATGCCGAAGTTTTTTTATAAGTGGAAATCATACATTAGAGGACATTTATATCATTTATATTAGGGGAAAAATAATGCCTTGCATCAGCTGTCTGTTCTAGGTATAGGCACAAACTACAGATCCAGCCACTTTTTTTTTTTTTTTTTTTGTGGTACGCGGGCCTCTCACTGTTGTGACCTCTCCCGTTGCGGAGCACAGGCTCCAGACGCGCAGGCTCAGCGACCGTGGCTCACGGGCCCAGCTGCTCCGTGGCATGTGGGATCTTCCTGGAGCGGGGCACGAACCCGTGTCCCCTGCATCAGCAGGCGGACTCTCAACCACTGCGCCACCAGGGAAGCCCCCAGCCACTTTTTAAAAGCTGAACACATACACGTTGAGGGGTCATGCAGAATTTTCTCTTAAACTTCTCCTTTTTGAGAGCTGCCCAGGAAATCTCTCAGCAATAATCTTTCTGTTACAGATACATGTTTCTGGTTTTTTCCTAGCCACATTATGGAGAGAAGAAACAAACAAAAAAAACTGTTGACAGGATTAGACCTGTCACCCCCAAATTTTAGAATTTAAATATGAAAATGTTACCTCCTATTGAATAAGACATACATATATCAAGGTTAATTGGTTTTATGTCTGAACGGTGACACTCATTAATTCTCTTTACTTTTCCTAGCACTAGGGAAGAGTATTTTTATGTGGCCACAGTAAAAGTTGATGTAAATATATATTTAATGATGACGAGCATCAGCAGAGTGAATGGGTAGAGGTTAAAAGGAACTAAAGCATATGCAAATTTGAAAGAAGTGGATTTCGATGTCATGAATCATAGTTTGTTATGTACTTGAGTGGGGGATAGAGTATACGATACCAGTCTTGCTATACCAACATTCTCAGATTTGCCACCCACGCAGTTTACACCTTTGAATATACTCAAGATAGTTCATTAATTTTAAGTTTCTTTTTACTGTTTAATACTTAATGGAGAGAAGCTGTGATATCTCAAAAAAAGTTGATGCTGATTATGACTCTGCAAAGAAAAATCATCTTTATTTAAATACAGATTAAAATGAAGAATATGTGCTACTAGAATGCTAATGTGGTTACTTAGCAGAGAGAAAAAGAATGCCAGCTTAATGAGTCCATAAGCTTTGTTCCTCTTTTGACAGTCATTTTTATTTTGTTTCATGACCATAGTTTTGCCTTCCTGCTGCTCCTTTTCCCACCTTAATACCCCAGCCAAGCTAGATGCAAATATTGTAGTTTGTGTGAGCAGGCTGAACAAATGTCATTGGAGTAAATTCATCACCACTTCCTGGGAAACATCGCAAAGTATGTGCTGTGATGGGTTGGTGGGTCCGTGATTAGATAGGCATATGTGTTACTCTCTTAAACTCTATGAAATAAACCATATGATATAGTTGGGAAATATTGGAGATAATATATTGTATTTACTTTTCCTCTAAGAAGTGGCTTAATTGGATTTTGTCTACTGCAGTTACCTAAATTCATCTAATGGACTTGATATACAGATTTTATGATGCTCTTACCAACCAGTTTTCTACCTTCAAATTAAGGTTGATTAAATGTCTTAAATAGTTGTGTTACTAATATTCTTTCTGAATTTTAATGAACATAGCTTATTAAACCCTAGGATTGTCACGATTTTTAGACCTCACATCAAATTCAATTCCTTGAATTGCTTCATATGTGTCAATTGTGTTTCTATAATCAGACTTAAAATTTTCAAATAATAGTTTTAGGTCTTTTTCATCTGTATATTCTCCTGGTGAAATTCTTCTTGCTTCCTAAACCTCTGCTCTTTCTCTTGTAATGCAAAGAATAAAATAGATGCTCAATATATATTTTCTGAATTGAATATGTTATTTTTCTTATTTTCTGAATTGAATATGTTATTTTTCTATCTCCTGTGGCACCCAGAGCAGTCTAGATCATATGAAAATAACACAATAAATTCTTATTGATCAGTGATGGATATGTCCTAAACTTATGTGTGAGAATCTTAGCCTCCATAGAATCACATCTATATTCCTATCAGAATGCATAACAGTAATTGTTTTAAAGGTCTTATTTTGATTCTTAATGTTGTATGACTAAAAGATAACCTTATTCTTGAATTTTAAAGTACAGTTATAGAAGGAAGGAAATAAGAAAATGAAGAAAATTCCCCTTGGTTACTTAAAATGAGAGATTCACAGTTGTTGGTTATATCTCCTGATCTTAATCAAGGCAGACAGGTAGAGTGGAAAGAGGTTGTTTTCTGAGATCCTAAAAATGTGGCTTGCCATTCAAGTACTGCCCTTCAGTACCTTTGTGAATTAGGCCAAATCATTAATCTTTTTGAGTTTCCGTTGTCTCCGTTGAACAAATAGTATAATAATTATATTTGCTCTGAAAGATAGATCTGAGAATTAAAGAAACTACCATATATAAAAGGACTGTAAATAAATGCTTCACAAAGACAGAAGGTCAAAAGGTGTGAATTCCCAGGTTTCCTATCATTCTGCTATACTTGCATAATACAACTGACAAAGTAAAAATAGTAACTCATTGAAATAGGATACATACGGCTGGTCTGTACACTTCATTAATAGGAAAAGGCGTTGTGCTATGTTTGAAATTTCTGTGGATACACCGCCTTAAGTGGATGGATTAAGTCATCAGAAAATTCCCATTGTGTTCAGTGAGTGGTTGCTGTGTTTTTGTCTACTTTTTGTTGTTTAATAGCCTTATCCTTTTCACCATTTTTCATTCTTTTCAATGTATTTTATATGATCATTCTATGAAAGTGAATTGTATGTTGATGCCAAATATTGTCAGTTGAAGTCAGTGTTTACTAAGGCAAATTCAATGAAAGCAGTGAACAATTCATCAACTCATTTTTTTTTCTAGTTAAACAATGATTTTATTGCTTGAGTAAACAGATAAATTTATGCAACCAGGGCAGAGGCTATGGATGACTTGTATTTCCAGTGGGAGAGCGGGGGAGGACTCGTTTGGTGTTGTAATATCGAGCCAACCGGTGAATAAGGCTCTAAAGCAGAATCAGACGGAATTTAGCATCTTTATCCTTTCTGTTTCCCTCAAGATGCTTTCGAACAGCAACAGGTTTCTTCATTAAATGATAGAGCTCCTCAGGAAGTTCAGGAGCAAGTCATTTGGACTTAAGAATTCTCAAGATTTTATTGCCTGTCACAAAACGTACTTGTGCAACACCATGTGAGTCTCTCAGTATCACACCAATTTGCGAGGGCGTCAGGCCCTTCTTGGCCAGTTTGTAGATCTGCTCCTTTACGTCATCAGACGTCAGCTTCAGCCAGATGGGGGTGCTGCAGTGGTAGGGCAGAGCCAACTGGGACAGGCCCTTGCCTGGAGCATGCATGCGACCTACGATGGCGGCGGTGTGGTTCAACTCAATTGTTAAAACCACAACCTAAAATATGAAACACATAGAATTTTACATAAAGAAGAATTGATTCAAAAATGGATAAATGTATAGCTTATCCAGAGAAAATTTTCTCATTTAAAGTAAGAAAGAAAGCAAGATATTATTTCCAACTCTTATCCACCCAAGTTTCAATGGCGATGTTACAGGAAAGCCCACATTAAAGGACGGTGTCATATAAAGAAAAAGACACCTTACAAGTGTTAGTTGTTCCATATGTTATCTCATTTTGCATTAACTGCTAATATAGGTATAATATCAGGGGCAAAATTACACTTTATTCCTCCTGTCTCACCTCCTAGTTGTATGTTCCCTAAACGGTATGGTGATGCTCCCATAATACCCAGCACAGTACTTTGCTAGGAGTTCAATAAATGTTTGTTGAATTGAATTACCACATTAACATGTAAACTGTGAGATTGTGGAGTTTACAGCCTTTAAATCTTATTTAAAAAATCTAGGTTTACACAAATTTGCATATTATTTAGAAAATGAATATATTAAGCCCAAATCAATGTCTAATTTATATGCATTTCCACGAACTCACTTTGATAGTTTGAAGTGTTACCACTGACCAACAATACATTGGATAGGATGTGAAGATGACCTTATTCATTTTTGGGAATTGACAATTTTTTAGAAGATTGCCCAGATGTTTGTTTATTTACCAATTGATTTTTTTTTTTCCAAATGAACTCTCCTTGGAGATTTTTATTTACAGTTATTCGTTCACCACTTTTTGAGTCCTGTCGCTTTGTTGACTTCATGTGCTTAGTTTGAGGGACACTGCTGGATGCTTCTTTGATAAATAAAGCTGATCAGGTCTTGTAAGTAAATGATGACATGTAGCTGAAGCAGTTTAAAGATTTAGCTCTTTGCCAATTTGTTGTTTTATTGAATACTCACATTTCATTCAAGAAAGAGAACACGCTCGTGGCTTGTGGCATTGCAATGCATGTACCTTTTCTTTAGAGAAGCTCATATAAACTTATGATAGAAATTGGCCTCTGTCAATTTAAAGAGAAATTAAAATGGCTTCTTTACAATTTCTTTTACCCTCCTTCTCCTTCTTTTATCCAAGTAAGTTAGTTCTACAAATCTTTATATAAAGTCTCAGAGAGAAAAATTCAACATGATGTTTATCAAGCTAGAGTGCCTATTCAGTATGCAAAAAAAAAAAAAAATCACCTTGCTTTTTCTATTGCAGTGCCCCTAAATTGAAGCTATGTGCCTGATCAGGCAAAAATACCTGTGCTTCACATTTCATAGCATCTAAAGCTGGCTTCTTCTGTCTACGTAAATAATTTTAAGTGAAAGATACTGACATTATTTAACAAAATGAGATTTAGCAAGATATTGTTGACAGGGTTTCCAAAGGAACCACAAAACAATAATACAGTGAACCCTGATTTTAGAACAAACTCAACTTCTAAATGATTTAAAGAAGCACCATTGATACTTATGAACTTAAAAAAAATTTAAGGAAAAACCACAGCTTAGTTTCCAATCAGTCAAGACTTTGAACGATGTATTTCTGTTGGGAATAAAGAAAGAAGGAGGCTCTATAAAAAGAAAAAGCTGTAGAGAGGAGGAATTGTATTTTAAAGGCTACACATTTCCAAGGTGTTCACTTGATGAGGTCTTTGTCTTGTAGTCACCAAGCTTCATTCGGTGTTTCTATAATCACAATGCAGTTTTTACACTCTGCAATTATCTTTAATTGTAAGGATATGCAACCCCTTAATTAAGCTAAAGGGAAGATAGTAGCTGTTCGTATTAAAGAACACGTGAACTACAATATCCTGTTTTGATGCCTGAATGATTTTGACACTGTCTTGAATAGTGATTGCCGCATTTTGTTCCTTGCTTTGGGTGAGTTTCTTAAAGGAAAAAATGCTGAGGCCATCCCCTTAATAACTTTCCTCATTGCAGCCTGGTTAGCAGAGACTCCTTCTGAAAGTGATCTGCTCCTACATGTCCAGGTGGAAGGAAAAGTAACTCAACACCACAGGTACTAGACATTTTGGCTGGAAGAAAAAGTTCCACAACGTGTCACTCTCTACCAGTGGCTGTAGTTTCAGCCAGAGACCTTGAAGTGTCTGACAGAAGGTTTTATTCGATGCTGAAAGGATAGCTAAGTTGACAGCATGTAAGTAAGTGATGTATTTGTGTAACTCTATGTTTGTCAGCCTGGAACACAACCACACCCCTCAACAACACGTACACATACATATGCAAGCCACCACCACCATCGTTACCATTATATATTGAAACCCTGTTGTTCCAGGTTCAGCTCAGAGATAACTATTTTAATTGAACTGTTTGTGTTTTCTTTGTTTCTCTGCTCACTCCATATATCAAAAGTAATCACTCCTTTCACTAGTATTTCCATGGTACAATGTTTGTAACTCTATTTAACCTATATTTTATTCTGTCTCATATCATTATAAGATATTAAAAATGACTCTTACCCCTAACAGATTATAAATACCCTCAAAGCAAGTAATAACGGTTTTTACCCTTTATCCTTTTTTTCTTTGTGTGTGAATAATATATACCTACAGAACACACACAAATATTTAAACACAGACACATACATAGAGAACACAGACACATACATAGAGAACATATAGAGTATAAATAGAATATATGCATGTATGATATATGCATGTATGATCATATGCTATATGAGTTTTAGAAAGAGAGAAAGAGAAAGAGATTGCCTATGTATTAGCTTCTGAAAAGGCAATAAAATCATTCCATTTGCCAGGTAATCACCCCTATTCCAGTGAGAGTGTTATATCATTATACTGTCAATTTTATATTTTTAAAACTTAACACTATAACATAAGCAACTGAATCCAATCCCTCTTCCTCCCCTCCAAAAAAGGAAAATCAATTACTTGTATCATTCAGGTTGATAGGATCTTGCCGTATTGTAGGGTTATCCCTACAGATCCTTGCGGAAATCAGAATTGCACTGATCTCTCCATTCTCTCCTCCACACAGCCCATCTCTGTATTCTGACAATAAGTACACCTCTCTTTTCCTTCTTCTCTTCTCACATTTAGGATTCACTTAGAGAATATACTTAGAGTACCCATCAGGCAGTAATTTTCAAGTTGGAAAACACTGGAAGAGGTGTGCTACAAGTCTAACAAAAGCTTTTGAAAAATGCCATATCAAGTAATTGCACAATTTTACTTTCAGTGTATCAAAACATTCTTGTACGGCCTTCATGGATGTTTAGAAATATCCCATTTGAATGTTCATGCCTCTTGAAGAGGGGAAAAAGCTGGAGTACCAGTTTGTTTTCACCAACATGTGGGCCGCATGACTCTGATATTTTACTGTTAGCCTTTGGGATTGTACTTCGTTCTGTGGATTCCATTACATTTTAAGTGTACTTTCTGGCATAGTTCATATTCGCAATTAAACACGTTCCAGATCGTGGCTTAGACAAGGGTGTGTTTCATTGTCATTAGTGCATTTACATCACTATTTGTGGCTTCTGTATATACAGGTGTCATTAGACTTTTGTTATGAGAAAGAAAGATTTAGGCAGTTTGCGAAATTTGTACATATTTTCAGTGTCTTTGAAAAAATGTTTTGCTTAAGGAGAACACTTTTCATAAAAAAAAAAAATTAAATGTCATCAAAAACTACCACACACAAAGCAAGAAGCCTAGATGGTTTCACAGGGTTGAAATTCTACAGAACCTTCAAATACCATACCATACCAAGGCTACATACATTTTTACGGAATATAGAAAATGACACAACTTTCTAAATCTCTTTGTATGAAGCAACTGTAACATTGATAGTAAAGCCTTATAAAGATAGGAAAAAATCTGCCAAGTAACCTCACTTACAAATATTTATGTAAAAATCCTAAATAAAATAGTAGCAACAGAATTCAATACTATATTATGATAATTATACCAAATGACCCACTAAGATTTATTTCAGGAATGCAAGATGTTCAATATTCGAAAATATATTAATATGATTCATCACATTAATAGATCTGAGGAAATAGATCACCTGAATATTTCTATAAATATTGAGTTCTCCAAAACACTTAACATCCATTTCCCACAAACACTCAATAATAAAAAAAAAAATATGGATACTTTCTTAATTCAGTGAAATAGGAATACCTCAATCCTAAAGCCATAGACTTCTCTACTGGAAAAGTTATAGATGCATCCCCACTAAACTCAGGAATTAGGCAGAGGTGCCTACTACTTCTCCAACTGTTTGGCCCTATATAGGAGATATTAGCCATTGGAATTAAGGTAACACATAAAAGCATGGAACTGAAAGAGAAGTAAGATTATTTGCAAATGACATAATAGTATACTTAGAAAATCCTGGAGAATCAATGTTAAAAATAATTTAAACAGTGCAATAATTCAATAAGATAATAAGATGTAAAATTAATATACAAAGTCAGTAGCCTTCTGTATTAGTTAGCTATTGCTATAAAACAAACCACTCCAAAACAAGTAGATTTGAACAAATGGACAGACATCTATCATTCCTGGATAGGATTTCTTAACATCAGAAAGGTATAATCTCTCCCTAAGTGAGAAAATTGATAGTAAAGTGAATTAGTTAAATTAGCTGGTACCCATAAAAATATCAACAAGTATTTTACTGATGCCAGATGAATTGATGCTAAAGCTCATATAGAATAATAAATATGTACACATAACTCAGAAAAAAAATGAGGAAGCGTGATGACAGCACATGAATAGAGCAGGAAGACACAATAGAAACATTTAGAAATAGACCCAAATATATAGGATTTGTTTTTATTTTATTTTTTTTATGTTTATATAGTTAAAGTGGCATCTCAAACCATTAAAGAGAAATTTTAAATAAAAAGATCAATTTGGGTCTGTACCCCTTCTTATACATAAGAAATTACACCAAATCCATCAGATGTGATGCATTAGATTTTTGTTTATTTTAATTCATGACAAAAGTGCTAGAAGCAAAAAAAATTGAATTCATTTGTAATTTGACTGTAGAGGAATATTTTTTAACACTGACTCAAAATCTAGATTCAACATATTTGAAATTGATAAATTTGACTGCATAATATAAAGAAATATTTCATGACAAATACTAACAAATCAAAGTTAAAAGACCAATTATGAAAATAAAGAAAATATTGGCAAATTACATCACAGATAAAGGGCTAAAATCCCTAATATAAATCACATTTTTTAAATAAGGAGGAAGATCAAAAGCTCATAAATTGGGCAAAAGACATAAATAGCCATTTGACACAATAAAAGACATACAAAAGGCTCTTAGATGAAAATGTAGTCAATTTCATTAATAATAAGAAAAATGCAAATTAAAAATATACTTGTCTCTCTCTCACCTCTCCAAATGGCAAAAATTTGAGAGCTTGACAACATGCTCTGCTCATATGGTTGTGAGAAAATCAATCATCTCGTATGATTCTAATGAGAATGTAGAATGATAGCATCCATATTGGAAAGAGTTTGGCAAAATATTACTGCAGTATGTATGTAGTTATCATTTGACCCAGCTGTCCTACTAGGAATTTATCCTGAATATATAGCTCAAAAGTGTGAGAAAACATATGCATGAGTTTATTCATTGCAGGATTTTATATAAGTTTCAAAACATTGCAACAACTTAAATGCACAGACAGTGGATTCCTATTCAGCTGGTTCTCCCCTTCCCCCCAAAATATGTTTAAGTCTTCATTAAGATTGATAATGATTTCCAGTATATCTTTTTAAGTGAAAAGCAAAGTTCAAAAGATTATATATAAAAGGTATCATACTTCACACATGCACACATATGTAATTATATATTTATATAAAATGTATATATACACACATACCTGTATAGTATGCTATCTTTATATATATGTTCATGTATTATCTTTGTGTAAACAAATAAGAATATTTATTTGTATTTGCATATGTTTACAAACAGAAACTTAGAAAGAATAAGCCAGGAACTAGTGAAGTTGATTATCTACAAGGGGTAGGTCGTTATGAGGTATTAGAGTTAGAGAAGATGAGACTTGTCTTTTTATATACTTTTGCCTTTTACTCTAGAATAACTTTATACTCATTCAAACATAAGTAACTAATTATGGAGTGAAAAATACTAAAACTGAAACAAATAAAAATCAGAATCTAACTTTTAATCAGATGTATAGCAAAAGACTAAATCTAAATGCATTTTGAACAGAGTATTCTGTTTTACACTTTCAACGGGATTATAACCTAAGGATAAAAACAATTGTATTTTAGTTAGTAAGCTTGATGTTGGTACTGGAGTAGCTATTCCAAATTATTTTTTACGTATTGTAGGATGGGTAAATATTTGTGTTATCATTTTGGGGAAAGAGAAATAGAAATATGAAATGGGGTAAAGGTGGAGAAGAAACCCCAGAATTAACATGAACCCATGATTTAAAATATCTGTCACCTATCCACCTATTTTTTTTTAACTTGGTCTAAGTATGCATCTTAAAAACAATGATACTCAGTAGTAATTAGCACACTAAGCATCAAGATTTTGTTTCTAAAAACTGCTTTCCCTTTGAAAGAACCATTGGTCTTCAGAGAAATGTTTCATTCCACAGGTGACTTGGGAAAGCACAAGTTGAGCCTGGAACATCTTGATTCACAGAGTAAGAAGATGCTCAAAACCAAAGAGTACATTTCAAAATAACACAGAAACCAACCTGAGGGTGTTCCAACTGGCCAAATTTAGAGCAACTTATGCATCAAAATGAATAATGGAAACATATATTATAAATTTAATAAAGAAGCCATGAATATATATGAATCCTAATATTTTTAGGTGAATGAAGAAGGGAAAGCTGCTATTAACAGAAGAATAACAACTGATACAAAGTGCAAAAATTATAAAGTCAATATTTAACATCCACAGTAGTAATAATTCAGGCAAGAATCATAACACTAATAACATAATCATAACACATAAACACTAAAGACACGGAGCAAAACTTGCCCAGATACAGAATATTCACACAGTCTCAAGCTATTTCCCCCCAACACACATATATTTTAATTTTTATCCACAAAGGGAAGAAAGTATCTTGAAATGGAAAAAACTGAAAACCATACTTAAACCAAATAATTACACAGCACCAAGTGATGTGAAAAGCAGATATATTATTCTTTAATCTACTAATCCTGATCCTAAATTTTGTTTCCAGCTTTCTCCTGTATTCATGTCTTTACTCCTAAGAATAAGACTTGCCCAAATAATCATTTGAGCCTTTCTACAAAACTGCTATGTGTGCAATCACCATGCCATCTTCTGTGCCTCTGTTACATATAGCTCTCCTACTCAGAAATACTCTTCGTTAAGACACAGTTTTATAAAGAACACAAATCTATGTTGGGGAGAGCCCAATTTTGTCTGTGGATAATCAAAAAGGATCTGAATTAGAATCATACTAGCTGTTTTAAAAAACAGACCCAAAATTTCATGGCTCAACAAGACAAAAGTTTATTTCCCTCTCAAGAAACAGTCCCATAGGTATTCGTGCTGAGTACTCCTAGGGATATGGTTTCATCTGCTTTTAGCTGGTGTCATAAAGAAGGGCACAGAGGATCACGGCATGAAAGTTTTCATAACCTAGGCATCATTTCAACTTACATCCTGTTGGAGAAAACTTAGTCATATGGCCATTCCTAGTGCAAGACAAGCTGACAAGTGTAAATGTTCAGCCAAAGAAAAAGAGAACTAATTTGGGGGTATATCTAGCAGTCTTTGAAATATGGTCCAGCATCCCAGTCCAGGCATCTATAAATGACAACACTTGGAATGGATTCTTTACAAACTAAAAGAAAAAGAGTTGCTTTGACTTTTGAAATGACTACATCAGTATTCTGTAATGAGCATTCTAGATATTTGACTATATGTGATTAAATACGATAAGCTGTAGAGAATACAGCATGTGTTCTGTTATCCATCTTTAGGAACTTCTTTAAAAGATTTTGATTTTTAATCTTAATACATATATTTAAGGAAGCAGGATGAGCTGGTTCTGACATTTCTTCTATTGTTGCCACATGGCTCTTATGCAGCTATCACAGACCTGTGCGTATCATGACCACTGTTTGTCTGGAGGGCCCTCGTTATTGATTTTTAAAATATTGATGCAGTTGGGACCAGTAGTTGGTCAAATATTTTTTAAATCAAATAAAGCAGAGCATTATTAAAACTGATAAAATTCATAACTTAAACATTTTATGTTAACTTTGAACCCGCATTATCTTGCCACTTTTTCAATCTAAGACCAAGGAATTCTAAGTTTTCTATCATTTGTACACCTCAAAATATGTCCATAGTTTCTACTTGGTTTTTACTTTTTCTTTTTTTGTGTGAAGCACGAACTCACAGCCATCTGATATACAATCTGAAATTAGATTTCTTTTATATTCATATGATTTTTCCCCTTTATGTCTCAAATACAACTAATATTCAGCAAAAAATTTTTACTGATTCTCCTTTATTGAATATTTTCAAAGAAGTCAATTTATATTTCATAGAAACAACAACTCTTTCACTTTGCCAAGATATTTCATAGGCTTATGTAATATTTAATCAAACTCTTTAATTATAATAATAAAGGCAAAACTGCATAAAAGTTTTGGATACAAGCAAATATTGTTGCTTAGCATACAAGTCAGTTTTGGAAGCAGAAGTGCAAAGTATGCCATAGACTTGATGGTTGGCCATGATTGGTCAACCAGCTGTAGACATCAATAAGTATGTTTTATAGAGAATCAGGGAGCTTTGATTAATCCGGCCAGTCTGTTAAGTGCAGGTCAGTTAAGAGAGTTTAGATTGTAATTCATGTACTTTGGCTCTCTACCAGCAGTAATATGTGCATACTGCTATCTTTACATCTCTAGAAGTTTTCCCTCTGAAAGGTAAGCTTTGTTACGTAATCTCTAAACATGGGATAAGGTTTTTAGTCCTTTTGGATAGGAAAAGTAATTCCTTATAGAAGTCTAGAAGTAAGTTCTTGATTTGCAAAATTCCTTGGCACTTCCTGTGAATTTTAAATTTTCTCCCTGCGATGGAAGATTGGAACATTTACTGTCTAATCATTGAATCCCTGCTATTATTTGGATTACATTAGAACTTATGTCTTATGATGAATTAATTAATGGACTGAGCCATTGTCCTGCATTTCATAGCTTGCATTTTTCCAATCATGGTTCAATGAACTCTTCTTGGTTTTGTGTAGGGTTTCTGAATTCCAGGGAAACCATTCCCTGTGCTTGCTAAAGTCTAAGCTTGGTCCTTCTGTTTTTAAACATATTTAGAACTAAAAATATACATGACACATAGCTTTGCTCTATTTTTTTTTCCTTCTGAACTCAAACCACTCTTGTCAGAACACTGAGCATTATTCCTCAGCATCTAATACATTTCAAGTATTCTGAAAAACCTATGTAGATGAGAAACATTGATTGAACAAAATTTTAAATTCATTTTAAAATCTGGATACTAGATAGTCTCTCCAAATTATCCTTTTATCATAAATACACATAGTTCAGACTGTTAGAAATTTTTCATATTGAAAATTTTCTCTTTACTTTTTAGGTCCTTAATCATGGTTTCTCTTCCTTCATAACTTTCTTAATATTTTATATGTTTGCTTTTCCTTTATTACACTGTTAAAATTTTCTCTTTGGAATTAGATGCATCTGTTTCACCTCTGTGGTGTCAATGAAGTCAGTGATGATGTGCTTACACACTTCTCCCTGCCAATGCTTAGCACGATGCCTTATAAACTGTAAGAGTAGGAGCGTACACATATATAAAACCTCCTTAAGTGTGCTACTGATGATACCTTTGTTATTTTAAAATAGCACATTTCTCTTCTTTCACTATATGTAATACTTTCTCATTTTACTATGTCTGTGTATTTATACATGTTCTATATGGATATATATGCACAAATATACATATGATTTTGCTCTCTTTATATATATGAAAGAAGGGGGAAATGCCATTATTTATAGTTCCCAGATTTTAAGTTCTAGTACATTTTAAAATATATCTTAAAAAATATGGGTACTTTTGAATTGTTTGTACAGACTACTTTCTATCCATTATTATAGTCTCAAGTTACCTGAAATGTGTAAAAGATCTTAAAATATTAATGTAGAATCCAATGGATTTGAGGTGCACTTATACTAATTGAAATGAAGATTCACCAGTGAGAAGATGTGATTTTTTTCCCTCATAAAGAACTCAAGGAAATCTTGAAATGATATATTTCAAGGTAATGCCATGAGTGTTTCCTTTCTGCTTAGAATGGCTATTTATAGTTGGTTCAATTAATTCCTAGAGTGTGCAGGGCAAAGAATCCCTTTATCCTGTCACCCTAAAGAGCTAAGGGTATGGTCTGTGCTGAGCTACAGCCAACTTTAAAGCTGATCAAACTTCTAAGCAAAATCCTATATTATGATTAGTGACGGACGTAATCCTGTGAAGTGAATAGAGATGAAGGAATCACAAAAGGTTCCAAGGTTGGAGTTGGATGAAAGAATCCAAAGGATGAACTGTGTATCTAAGCCTTATCTAAACCCCCTTGGTGATTGGAATTGGGTCCAAACTCTTGTTAGTACACACCTTCTTGGAAGATTTTATGCCTTTTCTCATTTTAGTCAGGTCAGATGAGCCAAGAGAGCAGTTTGCTGGTTCAAAAGCACCAACGGGAAATATGACTGAAATTGCACACATAGCCTCTAGGATTGGAGAGCAGGGTTCAGATGTCAGGACCATTTCAAAGCCTATGGGGCTATTTGGACCTAATTATTAGCAGGAAACAATATATAAAAATAATTTTGTAAGTTATAAAGTCACCTACATGTAATTATAGCAGAGAAAGCTACAAAGAGTAGCCAATGGCCGGATGAATTTCACTTTTACAGAACAGAGGAAAAGATTAAAAGAGATGACGAGCATAGTTTTTAGTGGTTTGTGTTCAGAAAAAAATAACAGAAAGCTGTGTATTGTATATTTCTATTTCTAAATATCTTTAAAAATTGGAGAATCAAGTGTTGACTTTGTCAGGCACAGGAGATGGTTTCCCTGAAATTCAGAAGCACTGGGGCTGCTGCAGGCCCTTTTTTCAAGTTCATTCCTATATGAATGAGGCTGTGTAACATGCACTATTGTGACATCTCTGCTGATTATCAACTAAATGTAATTTTGTTTTGTTTTGTTATATTTTACATAGTCTTCACAAAATTTAGGAAGGGTGATTTTTTTGATCCACTGTATAAGATTAAAAATATATAGATTACAGCAGTCTTCATAACTCAAATTTTGTTAGAAATGGTGACAAACACAATTGATTCTAAGGTACAGTTACTCCTAGAGTTAAATTTTATTGTTTTGTTAAAACAATTTTAGCAATTTTTACTCTCAACTTTTCAGTTTCACAGTTTTTCATTGAAAAATTTTTTCCACCCAAAACTCTGCTAAGTACTTCAGCGAATACAAAGGTAAGCAAGATGCAAATACTGCACCAAAAATATTAGAAACCAATTATCCAGTCAATCAACAGATAGTTATTAAGATTCTGCATTACAAAAGAGACTAACATTACGTAGAGAGACAATGATAAACGAGATGGAGAGGATACCTCCTCTTATGGAGCTTACTTTCTAATGGATGCTCAGATAAGAACATAAATAATGATTACGCAAGGCAGAGTATACTATATACCACAGTTACAAAGGTCAGAAGAGGATCACATCTTATCTCAATGGAGGTATGTGGAAAAAAACGAAAGGAGTGCTGGGTCTTGAAGTGTGGCTGAACTATGCACGGGTTCAAAGAAGGGATAGCGTTTCAAGAAATAGCCCTTGGCAGAAATTCTAAATGAAGTTAACATATATTCTTTTTGGGTTGGGTGGAGGGCTTGAATATCAGGTTAAAGAGTTTAAGGAATTTGCACATAATTTTATTGTTGGGAAATACTAAAATTCTGGGATGCGGGAAGTGCCTGTATCAGAGCCAGGTGTTAGAAAGTCTCTAACAAAATCCCATAATCAGTTTGTTAATATTGTATAAATTTTTTCTTTTCTCCATTCATGAAATGCAAATACATGGTCACTATTATCTCTGTGAATTGATTGTGATGGACTTGTAATAGATTTATCCAAAGTGTAGACTGCCCGCAGTTCTAATGAGACTCCTAGAATACCTACAATATCAGACCCCTCAGAAACCAGGGAAACTCTTTTCCTAGCTGTTTTCTTTTAATTAATTAATTGGTAAAATAAGATACTAATTTGGGGGAATATTTATAATTTGATTAAAACCAAGTTACTGAAACGGAGCAGGACCCAACATTACCAAAGAGTTTTGGAAATATTTGTTGAAACGTTTTCCATCTTTGGACTTAAAGACTATAAACAACTGGAGGTGAAATTATGAATTTCGAATAGAAAGTATCTAACCATTTTAGCCCAAAAGAAATTGGTAAGGAAAAAATTGATTTGGCAAGCATCTGTGAATTCAATTAATGAATTGAACCAAATATAATTTGCAAATGATTTCGTGGCTATTAATGTGTCAGATAATGTGCAGATTTGTAACCTTAGGGTTAACTCAAAGCCACGTGTATATTCCCTGAAAATTCACTGTGACTGTTTTGATGATATTATCAAGAAATGGGCAGCTTGGATTCTTATGCTTAGATATGCAAGCCAGTAGGCAGAAGATACATGACTTTTGTATGTGTCTGTGTGAAAAAATGTAACTAAAATACCTTTTTTTTGGTGGTCCTTTCAAAATCAAGCCAACACCTTCAAAAAATTTTTTAATTAATTAATTTATTTTTGGCTGCGTTGGGTCTTCGTTGCTGCATGCAGGCTTTCTCTAGTTGTGGCGAGCGGGAGCTACTCTTCATTGTGGCGTGCGGGCTTCTCATTGCAGTGGCTTCTTTTTGTTGCAGAGCATGGGCTCTAGACACATGGGTTCAGTAGTTGTGGCTCACGGGTTCTAGAGTGCAGGTTCAGTAGTTGTGGCGCACAGGCTTAGTTGCCCCCGGACCAGGGCTTGAAGTCACGTCCCCTGCATTGGCAGGTGGATTCCTAACTACTGCGCTACGAGGGAAGTCCAACACCTTCAAATTTGACATCATACAGATTATAGTCTGTTAACACTGTAGCGTTGTTCCATGGTCATAAGTTGGTAAACTTTCTGGACTCAGCTGAAAAACTGTGTAAAACCATGAGCACTATTTACCCCTAATTGTGCCCCTGAGAACAACTAATCTAATTAACTTCAGAAAATTATCTCTTTAAATAATAAAAGTAAAACCCCCAGGATCCTACTGAAATTTTCTCTTAAGTTTGTTCCCACTTTGTTCCTTATTGTGTGGCAGCTTGAGACATTAAGAAGAGAGCTTGGTGTAGATTTGAATTGACTTAGGTTCAAATCCTGGCTTCTCTCCTCCTGATAGCTTTTGATCTTGGACAAGTTTCTAAATTTCTCTGAATCTTATCCTTATTTTAAAAATTGAGACTAAGACACCTAACTTTCAGGGTAATTTTGAAGATTAAGTATGTTGTAATAAGAAAAGAGTCTAGCTTACGATCCCTGATACTTAAGAGCTTCATAGGTGTTGGACATTCCATTCTGTATTTCCACTTCATGCCAGGCTATCCTACTCCATTAGGTGGATGGTCTCCTTACCAGTGGAAACTGCATTCTAAATTTTTGAGCCAAGTTACTAGGAGAAATTAATTGCTCACAGTGTATGCAGCATTGTGTGTATTTTCTTTTTCTTATTTTATTAT
The DNA here is from genome assembly GCF_059928025.1 of Delphinapterus leucas. Classification (NCBI taxonomy): domain Eukaryota; kingdom Metazoa; phylum Chordata; class Mammalia; order Artiodactyla; family Monodontidae; genus Delphinapterus; species Delphinapterus leucas. The sequence goes on from NC_143135.1 coordinate 18,625,774, forward strand.
GACACAAGTTTCTATATGTTATATTAAGCTCTTTTTAAAAACAATTTATTGGAGTATAGTTGATTTAAAATGTGTTAGTTTCAGCTCTTTGATTAGGGCTCTCGTACAATCTAAATCCTTAGGAGAGCTATAATTAACTATTTGACAATGCAAGGATTGTTAGGTGTGTGGTCTTTAGAATGAGTCTAAATATGTGAACTTCCTACTGGTCATAAATTGAGGAAATAAGGGACACAGCATGTACTAGGCTCTATTAGGCTTTTTAATATACATGGATTATAAGGCAGATACTATGTAAACACTATATTCATTTTCTCATTTAATCTATTCAGCAACTCTACAAATGGATACTATTATTATGCCCTTTTTGCAAACAAATATGTTGACATCCAGAAAGCTTGAGTAACTTATTTAAAGTTAAATAGAAAGTGGGAATGTCAATCACAGACAGATTTTCTGACCCAGTGATGCTTCTGGAGTATTAGTATAGGAATGCCTGAATTCAGAACATGCCAAAAAAACAATAAATAGATTTTTATTTAATGTTATCTTGAATTACAAATAGTCAATGTGCATTGTATACAGGTTTTCTTTTTCAAGAAATATGATTCAAAATAATGTATTTTGTTTGCGTTCATTTTTCTTAAATCATGACATGCTCTAGATTTTTTTCTTTCTGAGTTTATTTTCATACGGAATAACTGTTAATGGTATTAAATATATATATATATATATATATATACAAACAAAAGCATAGCAAACAAAAGACACAGAAAGTCACATAAACTCACTCAACAAAGGAAACAATTGTTTATTTTTGTATATATACTAGCAGAAAAATACTTGCACACAGATGAACACATGCAAATAGATTTATTATCCATAAAATAGAAGCATACCATAATACTATTTTGCAACTTTTTATTCACATTAAATAATATATCATGAGCATCTTTCCTTGACAAGAAATGTGCTTTCACAAAACTGAGCTTTATTTTTTTTCTGTGTGGTATGTATAAAGGTGTTCCGCAATGTATTTTACTCTTTTCTTGAGCATTTAGGTTTAATGTTGCAGTGAACATGCTTTTAATGAACTCTTTGTGTACATTCTAAATTAGCTTATCAACATAAGCTCCTACAAGCATACTAGCTGCGTTATGTGATACACTAAATTTTACAACTTTTGATCAGTATTGCCAAATTGCCCTCCAGGAAGTCAGAACTCTTTATATAGAAGAATATTTCATCATTTTATTAATAATGGCTCATTGCTTTAAATAAAGATATTTAACATGTTAATTTAGTCCAAAATTCCTGAAGGAGAAAAATATAAAGGCAGATAAGCATTTTAGTGTGAAAATTGCACTTGCCTTATAGGGCCATTGCTACTTCATAAACATTTACCTTGAACATCATAAATGTACACACAAGAGCCTTCAAGTATCTGGAGAAGATACTTCATTGTAAACATTCAACATAGCATGGCCTAAAAGTTTGAGGTTTGGTTAATCAGGAGAAATTTCCATATTTTAATGAGGACATTAGCATATGTTTTTTTAATCACCATGAAATAAAAGAGCTCTTTCCAATTCTTTTTATGCAAAAGCTGATGTCATGGATGTGCTATTTAGTTTCCTTGAGAGAACAACATTTCCAAATAAGTGAGAACTGTTTTTCAGCAAAGAACTGCTTCCAAGTTGGTTAAAACTGGTTCAACATTCTGCTTTAAACTTACATTAGATGCAAGTGTTGAAAAATATATTTTCATGAGTAATCTTTGGACACCACATGCAATAGGTTGAATACTGTCATTTAGATATAAAATTTTAATACTTGAAAATATGTTGTTATAGGTAAATGAATGAAAATACTGTGTTGAAGAATAAACCATATTTCTAATATATTCATTACTATCAAATCAAATTAACATTTTAAGATTCATAGTTAGTCCAGAATCTGCCTTCTGTGAACCCACAGAACAGATGTACAGAAGATCTAGAAGCTGAAATATATTTCAAAATTATGCTCTCTTGAGAGTCTATATGGACTCTGTAGGTGTTATTTTGATATGTTTGAAAATTAATGTATAATAAATTATGAGACATGAAATTAAACTGGTTTCCATATTTGATCCATTCCATCTCCGTTATGTAAATTAACATTCATCTTTATGGATTTGCAAGCATCAGAAGTAACAATCCCAAACACTTGTCACATAGCACATAGTTTTTAGACAAAAACTATCTCTTTTCAAAAGACATGGTCATACCTATCACCTTAACATAAAGATATAGGGGTTATTGGTGAATTGTTTTTATATTCTCAAACATTTGCTTTTCAGTTTCTACACTGGCATTGTATCTAGCATTTTACCCCCACTGCATAGACACTAAAGGGAAAATAAAAGCTAATGTCATTCCTAAAAGTGAACCTTTTCAGCAGTTACTTTTCATGGCTCTATTTAAACATTTCTTTAGAATTGAGACATGGACATTCAAATGGACTCTGGCTACTTATGTATTTACCATGTCAAATGTTCAATGCAATCACTCCTCCAATCTGCAATCTAGTCAGATGTGAGTGGTAAAGCTAAGTATGGGCAGTAAACAATTGGATTTAGTTGTTGGCATCACAGATGGGAGTGGAGGAAAGTAGACAGATGTTGGGACTCTTTGTATTATTTAATAAGCAAGTTGTGTCCAAGGAAAGACTATATCTTTGCTCCTTAATTTTTAAAAGAAACTTCACTGTTTTCTGCTCTTCTGGGACGAAAAAGGACATTGGACATGCTAATGAGTGTATTAAAAATTATAGGTGTGAGGTTTGCAAGTGTAGCGAAAGCTACCTCTGTTACCAAAGTTTCTGTGCCTGACACACAGTGAAGCCAAATAAACCAAAATGTTGGAATTTGGAGCAGAGAAAGGTTTATTGCAGGGCCAAGCAAGGAGAACGGATGGCTCATGCTCAAGAAACCCAAACTCCCCAATGGTGTGGGGGGAGAAGTTTTTATAGGCAAAATTTGGGGTGAGGGCTGCAGGGTGTGTGGATTTTTTCTGATTGGTTGGTGATGAGGTAGCAGGGCGGTGCTCCAGGAATCTTGTGCTCAGCCTGAAGTTATCATCCTCCACCTGGGTGGGGGCCTTAGTTCTGCAGAAGAGCTCAAAGATATTACTATGTATATCCCTTGAGGAGGAACCAGGACCCTGCCCCAAGGCTGCACTATTGTTTCTTGACTCCTCCTCCCTTGTCTCTGCATCCCCTGCCTTCCCTGATTAGTAACTGTTTGAATCTGCCCTTTGGAATTCAGGGAAGGTTAAGGAGGCTGAATAAAGCCTATTTCCCACGAATGAGAAACAGGAGACACAGAAAGGATTTGTACCCAAGAGCCCCACAGGATCCTTCTTGGTTTCACCTCAACAGGATTATTCTAGGGCTAAGAGATACTGACAACATGAATTTCACCCCTGAAATCTCTGGCAGCAGTTTGGACTCCAAGTGAAGTAAGTCAGTATGTATTTAGTGACTAAATAGTTGATGTAATTCAGATAAATAAATGTAAGTACCCTATTTATTGTTGATTTATTACTATGCCTCTTGAGGCAGTCTTCAAGTTGGTAGGAGAAATGTGCCATTCACAACAGCTTCCATCTGCTGCCCACATTCTTGGCTAGCACAGTTGATATCCAGACACCATCAGTTCTTCAGTAATGGGCATGTGTGAGGTCTATCTACTTCCTCCCAGCCAAAGCCCTGTGCATTTCCCATTGTGCAGCCATCCAAAATACAGGGTGATTCTGAGCATGGTAATACCCTCAGGGAATTTCAGGTTGATGGGAAATCAATAAGGGCTTTGCTAAATAATCACTTAACATGGTACCTAGTACATGGTAGATGCCAAAACATATTTGTTGAGTGAATGTGGTTTTGAATGATATGTACTCTGGACAAGTAGACTCAACCTTTTGGATTACTCAGCCTTGGGAGACTGCATGCACTTCAAGAAGCTACCTTTCAGCATTTTGGGTATCTTTCTCTTCAGTTAGATACCAGATAATATGAATTCTGGAGCATTTTTTGATGATACTGCCTATTTAATCACGGAACTGCTTACAATTCCATTTTAATGTAGCCCTAAAGTCATTACAGAGCCCATACATCAGAGGATGCAAATAGATAAATCATCCTTTATACATGTCCCAAATATAAGCCTCAGGATCCTTGACCTCTAATGCTAATCATGGCTTTGGATAATAGCAGTAGGACTGCTGCCTACCATACTTGGCATAGCCTGGTGGTTGTTTAACAATGCCTCCATCAGCTACCCACATCTTGCGATTTAGATCTTGTACTTCTTGTTTCTTGTCAAGCCTAGATTTACTTCCTTTAAGAAGACTAGCAGTCTTGAAAAATGTCAGTGTCCGTATTTTAGCTAAGTAAGTACTTGAACAGTAATTTTAAACTTAGCAATTGTACTAGTCACTGCTCAGCAGTGCATTTGTGTGTTAAGCGTGGTGTCTAGTAATAAATTTATATATGACATAAAAGTAAGCCAAAATACATACACTTTGGGATATATTTTAAAGAGTTTTTTAATCAAAACATATTCAGAAATCAATCAATAGCTAAAATTTTTTCCCACAAAACTAAATATTTCATAGTATTATATACATTTTCCGCATATATAGTATCAAAGTCAAATTTTACCTAGAAACAGAATGACAAGGTGCCTTTCAGAACTCAGCATGTCCAAAGGCATAGAATTACCTGTATAATAATAACTGTTTCCAACATACTCTGCACTGCATCATTTTAGAACATTTACTTCATAGAGCAAGTGTATGGCCAACAGATGAATATCAGTCTTATTATTTCAGAAACAACCTTATATGATTTTCAAGTCCAATATTTTGAATACCATAACAAAAAGTCACTTTCTATAGTGATTCTCTAGTAGCTAACATGAATTAATGATTCCACGTCTATAACACATTTTTGCATAATTTCCTACCAGGAAAGGGGCATTTTCTTAAAAGCATTTAAAAAAAGAAAGAAAGAAAAAATATAGAAAAGGAATGATTGTCAAAGCTCTAACTACTTACGTATGTAAAATTGTAATATATATGTAATTTATATATATGTTGTTGTACGTTGATACACATTTGCACACTTCTAACTCAGAACGTAAGACTTCTCATTTGAGTTCATGAGTTGGTTTTGGATTCGAATGAGTTTAGAATCCTTCTACATCCAAGTGTTTATATTAATTTTTCTTCTAACTGATCATAAAAATTTATAGGTACATGAATATAGAAATCTTTTAGGATGTCAGTCCAATTTATATCCATATTTTTCTCAATATAATCCTACAGTAGGTAGTAGTCATCTATAGGAGTGATCCACTAAAATTGTGTTCATTTTATAAAACAATGCCCCTCCCTGGTCACAGTTGATTAGATGATGGCGTGCATTGACTCGAGACTAGGAAGTTGCATTTCTCTTTTGAGAATTTGGAGTTGCATCTCAGAGACTTTTATTAAGCTCTTCTAGGTAGTTGAACTGGTAAGTGACAAAATTAAAAAAGAGTAAGTCTGATTATCAGTAGCAATGTGCAAGGCAACACAGAGACAGCTAATGAGAAGATATGGAAATGAAAGTGATCCCCAAAAGAGACCAACATGACACGCACCATGAGATTGACACTGGGAATGTAGCCCCTTAGTTGCAAAGGCTTTCAGACTTACTGCTATACCTCAGAGGTATGGCTCATGGATAAGGAAATACCTCTAGTATAACAAACTCCATTTCATTAAAGCAAGCTTTGGAGGAGTTCTATAATATGCAATCAAGAGTGTTTTCTCAGAACTGCATATTCACTAAGTATTGCAGACCTATTAGATTCTAGGATAAGAATTCAGAGAAAAAATGTAAGACAGTAAACAACACTCTGACCTCAACTTCATCCTATTTAGAGAAGAAGGAGAAAGACGAGGAGGTGAAAAAAGTAGAGGTCAGTGTGGGTAGTAAGTAATTACATTACACTGCGTTAAGTATTGAAATAGCAGAAAATGGTAAATTATATAAGGACAGAGTGTGGGACATTGGGATGCACTTCACAGGAAAGATGGCAAATGAAAAGTCTTAGATAAGTAGGACATCACTAGGCAGAGAAAAGGGAGAAGGGGTTTTGAGAGTATAGCATTAAAAAAGATACAAAAGTGGCCAGGAAGAAGGAATGCATTTGGGAATACAAGCCTGGAAAGACAGAGCAATGTCGAAATGGCCTTGAATTCTAGCCTAGGGTAGTTGGATTTTATCCCACAGGCCATAGGTTGTGTGATCATACGTCCCAGTTTGCCAGGAACTGTTGTAATTGATACTCACCATCTTAGTACAATTATCACTAGCACCCCTTTCTCATACTCAAGAGTGTCACAGTTTAGGCAATTTTGTATTTGGTCACTATGCCCATAGGGAGCTACTAAAGGGTTTTGGCTGGAAAATAACCTAAGTAAGTCTTCATTTTACAACTATCATTCTTGGAATTGTGTACAGCAGCAAACCAAGGCCTGGTCTAGTCGAATCCAACTTGTGGCCTGTTTTTGTAAATAAAGTTTTAATGAAACACTGATGTTTACTAATTCTCAACAACAAAGCTGAATGGCTGTGATAGAGATCATATGATCTGCAAAGCTGAAAATATTTACTGTCTGGCTTTTTACAGAAAACATTTTCTGACCCCCAGTATAGAGCAAAGATGGAGGACATAAGACTAGAAGTAGAATCATAATGTCTTTTAAAAATATGAGTATATGTCTTTTTCATCTCCAATAATATTTAAGTTTTGGTACCAAGTGGCAGGTTTATTAAAATATGGATATTTGGATAGTGACATTTTGTTCTAAGATGTCCTTCTTCATATTAACAGAGAGCCCTGGCAAAAGCCCACAAAGGTGCTCAAACTATTCATCTAAAATGCAAAAGAAATTTATTTTCAGATCTTTTTGTTCCAAAGGGTTTTGCCCAGTAAAAAGACTCCAGCTGCCATTAAACATATAAAATAAATAAACCTCAAATGTGAAAGTAATTACATAGAAGGTCACACAAAATGAGCATAAGCGGTTCAGGCTGAAAATGGCTTCAATAGCATAAATCATAGGGACAGTAAATAACAACCCCACCCATGCCTTTTTTCTTGGGAAGGAAGGACAAGTGCCAGTTCTGATTGGTTTTTATTGCTCTGACTCAAAGCACCACAACCCAATATATGTTGCCCTTAAATAACTTGCAAAGGAAAAGTATTTGTGTTGCCAGTGGCCTCAGAAATGAATGAGACACATGTCCAAGAGTTTAGTTGTGTAAGATATACAGTAATCAACAAGAAGTGTATTCTGTTGGAGTGAATGTTATAAGATTATAAAATCAGAGAAGGGACAGTACTTCCTTACATTTATAAGATCTCTGTAAATATTATAAAGCACTGAGATAGTATTTTATTTTTACTTCTACCAAACCATGTGATGTAATCTTTACTGGATAAGATTCTTTGTATCAAGAGGTTGCAGTACTTATAGATAGGAGGACTGAGTCTCAGAAGAAAGGTATGATTTTTTGAAGCCCATGTAATTGGAGTAAGTTCATGAACTCAGGCTTTCAGAATGCAAGAATGTTGCTTATTTTCTGGCCCTTGTGCAAGGACCACCCATTATCTTACTTCTCACTGTTTTCCTACACACACACACACACACACACACACACACGTATATATCAATACTTTATTTGTATTAGCATATTTTTTTTGAATTTTATTTATTTATTTTTTATACAGCAGGCTCTTATTACTTATCTATTTTATACAGATTAGTATTTGCACTAGTATCTAAGAGAAATTATCATTTCTGTCAATTGTGAATGTAGGCAATAAACCATAGTTGCATTATTTTTTCATAAAAAAGTATCAGTTTTCATATCATATCAGAGTTGTGTCAGATACCATAAAATATCATTCATACTCATCACGACTCTGAATTTATTATAATTAGAATTACCACTAGATATAATTTAATTCATTAATAAAGATGCACATATATTCTTATATCAAAAAATTTTAACACTGATAATGATATAACAATATCTTTTTGCTCTGTAATGCTATGTATTGGTTTTATTGTTTGCTTTTTTTAAACAGTAATCTGAGAAGGGACCCATAGGTGTCGCCAGATTTCCACAGGAAACTGTGGCATTAAACAAACAAACAAACAAACAAATTCTTCCCAGGGTCCACAATATCTGTTCAGTTAGCTGTTGCTATTTAATGAGTCAATCCAGAATTTAGTATCTTAAAACAACAGCACTTGTTATTATTCTTTTTCATGGTTCTCAGGTTTGACTGGGATCCAGCTAGGTGGTAATTACACAGGAATCGCCATGCTCTTACATCCAGATGTTGGTTGGAGCTGGACTCATCTCAAAGGCTTCCCCACTCTCAGGTCTGACAATTGATGCTGGCAGTTGGCTGTGACTTAAACTGGGCTGCAAGTGGCTGTTTGGCTTTCTCAAAGTGTGGTAGCTAGCTCCAAGACTGAGCATTCTGTGAGATCTGGACAGAAGCCAGATTGCCTCTTAGAACCTAGCCTCAGAAGTCACATAGCATCACTTTCTCCAGTAATAGCCTTGCCTGGATACAAGGAGAGATGACATTGACCCCAACTCTCAGTAAGAGGAGTGGCAGTGTCACATCATAAGAGCATGTGGGATAGGATGTATTTGGGTGGGCCTCTCTGAAAAATACAATCCACCATAATGTTCCAAGATTTTCCATGCTTCTGAGTCTTTAACATAGTGTATATCCTGTTCTAAATTTCCTTCCATTTTTCTTTAATCTTACACTCCTGTTTTTCCTTTCAATCCAAAATAAGGCAGAAATTCTACTGCTGACTTCCCTGAACATTCTCCCTTCTTTTCACACACAGTTAATTTCTTTGTGGCGAAAGAAGGGGTCGGGGGTGTGCGTCCTACAATTTTATCTTAAACTTACCTTTAACAAATCCTAGTACTTATTTGTAAGTACTCTTTCTTTCCTCTTACTTGTGACTTCTTTGAGGATAAATTCTCCTTCTGTTTCCCCCACACACCTACTCACTTGTTGCACCTTAATACTCAACTAATGTTTGTGGAATGAACAGCTGCTCTTTGAAATTCAGTCTGCTGCTGCCTATCAGAACAAGTCAGCTGCCATCAAAAGACTCAGTACCCACTGTATTGAAAGATGGGATGCTCACAGCTAGTTATGTGGTAGCAACAACTTCATTTGCTAGTTCTTTCCTTCCAGAGTTGAAAAATGAGTTCAGGGTGACAACCCTAGCTCCACATAACCAAATAGTACCACTGATTATCATAGACTTTATATGAGTAACATCATCCCTGCCTCAAAACCAAAGGCAGAGACACCACAGCATTGCTGAAAACCTGAGAACATGATTTCTCCAAGAGATCAATGTGCTTGGATAAAGCAGATGAAATGCTGAGCCATGGGTTAAGGGATCAATTATGTTAGATTATTTTAAAATACAAGTACTTAAGTTATGTGGCTTTCTGTCACAACATCAAATGACATCCTAGAAGGGACCAGAAAGTTCATGAGAGATTAATTTCAAATCCTGGTGAGGGAGGAAGAATTAACCTTGGACAGAATCAAACCCATTCATATTAAAGTTAAAAGGGAAAAATTATGTATAATCTTTGAGACTCATGAAATATGAAACTCTGGCCATTAAACAAACTTTTTTTTTAAATACAAGATTAAAAAGGTGGGCTAGTTCACTGAAAAAATAAAAGCCAGGAAATTCATAGAATTTGCTTTGCTTACTAGCAAGAACCAAAAATGGACCTCTGACATGATGAGACTCAGTTAGAAGTAAGCTACTTCCTAGGTTCTACTATTATGAGTTGATGTGCAGTTGAGCGTCTATGATTAGATAGAAACCACGATGTATACACCTCCCAACTGAGAGAGACATAGTCATGAAATTGACAGAGAAGATCCATTTGGAAAGAAAGGTTTGGCTTAAACTCACCACCAGTGAATAACAACAGATTGTTCAAGAGACCAAGACGAGCTCTACATTTCTATCCTAGAGGACAGGTCAGTGCATGTAGGGCCCCTTATTTAATTCACCAAATAAGAGTTGCAGTGTTCATTTCTGCTGAAAAGCTGATCACATTGTGCATTTTGCTCCATTATTTACAAATTTTTGAATCTTGACTCAATGCTACCAACAGATCAGAAGTATGAATTTTGGATATCAAAGTGGCCTCATTTGTAAGCTCTGGTAAGAAATGACGAATTGTGTCTTTAGAATTAGACTGATAGGGGTGGAAACATTTTTTGATAAAAGTTGTAATCTTGAAAATATTTCTTTGATATAAATATTCTTCTAGGTTCTCAAAAATTTTTGAGTAGATTTCTTTATCATTCAGTTGTATTTTGTCAACTAAAAAAAAAAAGCCTATCTTGTATTAGTTATTGGGCTGAATGTAAAAGGACTTCTAAACTGATTACCTTTTGTAGAAATAGGATTCAAATGACTTCTCAATGTTATGTATTTAATACATGAATTCATTCGGAGAGGAAACAGAACCATCCTTTTACCCTCCACATCTTTTATTCACTGAGTACTCCCTTAGAGAAAGACAGCAGTGTTGCCCTCTTGTCTCCTAGCAGTCCATGCCCCAATCCCTGCACTGGATGCCGTGCCATGTAGCTGGAGGAAACAGGTGCTCTGGCCCCAGTGCAAACCCAGTGAACCTGAATCTCTAGAGATGAGATTTGTGCATTTATACTTTCCAAAAGCTTCCCAAGTGATTCTAATGTGCAGCTGGGTCAGAGCACTTTGCAAAGTATACACAGACTTCTTATTTTTGAATTTTAGCACTTTCTCCACAATTGTAGCATTTGGGGTAGGTGCTTTTCTGATGGGGAAAGAAGGAAATGGTAAGGACATCATTTTCCCAAGTACAGGAGGAACGATGTGACATTGAAGCTGAGGAAATAATCCGTGAACTTTATTCTTCCCAGTGTAGGAAAAGTATGCTCTCATTGTTCATGGTCCATTTAGACAGGGCAGCTCGCAGAGGCTGAATCTGGGCCAGCTAGGCAGAGAATAATGTTTCCTTGCCTAAACTAATGAATGGTGGGATGAGGAGTGTTATTGGAAAAATGCATCAAAACCTTACATGTTTGTTTAAATGGAGCTGTGGTCAAACTCTGTATAGAACAAACCCTGTGCAGCTTGAGTCTAGGCTATGAGATTTATTTTGTTTTTTAAGTGTAGGGGCATGAGGAGAAAACCCCAGTGCAATACATAAATCTTGATCAACTTGTTCAGAGCTGTTGGGAGATACTTTTAATTCCCCTGGAAAGAGGCTTTCTCTCATATTGGACATTTACTCTATGCTTTTATTTCCTGATCTTTATTAATGGCCAACTGGCCTGTCCCATAGCTGGTGTTGGTCCTTCCGGAGGGAATTTAAATGGTACACTAAATAGTACTCATATATATCACATGCTGCTCTTCTATGTCAGTGGTGCAAAACTGGTTATTAAAATATGGTTTTCACAGGTATTCTATTCAGTGATGGGAAATGTACTGTTTTGGATTCCTACCATAAGAAGCATGAAGCATGAAATACGTGTATTAGAAGTGCGTAACTCCAAATGAGACTTCAATGAATGAAAAAAAGTTAAAAAGGACTTAGCATTAAATTCTCTTTTTAGCTGTACAGGTTGAAAGTTTAACTTACAGTGAATAAAAACAGAACTGAAGATTAATTTTTGTTTTAAATTTAGGGATTCGAGTTTTAGTTTTTAATATCTAGTAGATAGACCAAAAACACTAATGAAAAATGTTGTGATTCTGGTTCTCAAAGTGAGAATCAAAGTGAGATAGTGACATCAAAACAAGATATTTAAGCCAAATATATATATATATATATGTATATACATACACACACACACACACACACACACACACGCATATTTCACAGAGCACACAGGAAATGTGTTTTGCTGTTTTACTTGTCCATATAGACAACTAGAATATAAATTTCATGACACAGTATATAGGCCTCTCTTGATCCCCACTGTGTCCTCAAAGCTCATAAAGTAGCTGGCATTTTGTATAGTTTCAGCATATATTTCGGGACAAATAAAGGTATATGATTTATCAGATCTGTTTTAGGTATGCTTTTACAGTAAAATATTGAATTGGTAGTCTATAAGAAGAGCCATTTTAATAGCAGGGGTCCAAGATTACTCCCATTACAATAAACAGTATATAGGAAAATGTCTAGGCTGTAGTAGATGCTCAAAAATAATGAGAATAATAGGAATTTCTGTCATAATGGACTAATTTGCTTTAATTTTATAAGTGGACCAATAAGGAGCTTGCAAACTTTTCTTCCAACCATGTAATTAAGTTGTTTGTCCTAGAATATATACTGTAGCTTCTTAGACAAACAGGGGAAAAAAAAATATTTGCTGTGCTTTTATAACTTTCAGCCAATGACACATATGCCAGAGACATACTATCCTTTACACCACAACACCCACATACCACCAATCCACTTACTGCACAGCACCGTCAAAATGCTGGCTATCTCCAGTGAAGGCTGTTGGTTGTCAAGTTGTAGGAGAACCAAATAATAGATTAGATTTGAAATTATTTTCAGCTATAGAATACTCTGCAGATGAAAGGGCTATTAATTATATTTTTATATAACTTTGACCTTCTCTAGATGGCTTATTGTTTTCTTTTTATTTGGCCTTATGCCCATTTGAGAATGGGAGCTCCCTGAGGATGGGGCCTTGTCTTGTTTTTCATCATACAGTGCCTGGTACATGATAAGCCTTCAGTAATAATAGTAGTAGATGCCATTATTGTTGTTGAAAGTGACAGAGATGTCAATGACCAATTTTTGCATCTGTAATAAATTTGTCTTACCTTTTTATTTCCTGGAAAACATTGGGTTGTGCTTGCTTCAGTTAGTTCCATGTGCTCAGAGATAATTTTTTTCAACTTTTTTTCATCTCAGTTTCCTTAACTCCCAAATGAGGATAATCCAGCCCCCCACAGATTTGTTTTCAAGCCTGAATGAGATCATGTATTTGAAGGCGATCTTAAGCTCTCCAGAGTCGTTTTTAGTGACCTTAAGTAAGCTAAAGTAGTATAAGGGACAAAACAAATGTCATGTCTCTGAGACCAAAATACTTTCTTAGAGAATAACAGAAAGTTATTTTCTTCTAGATGACTTAACATAATCCTGTACAGGGAGAAGGGGGCAAGATGGCCCAGGAAAACAGGATCTCTCAAAAATCATTATTAATATTATGAAACATAGTTTCAATTTTTATCTTTAAGAAGATATACAAGAAATCATTTCTAGCCTTTTTAATTGCAGCTTTGATTATGTATTATGAAGCACAGAAGTAATCCCCCGAGATGATCAGACACTTGATATTGCAAGTGCTGACTGTAGGCATGGGAAGTAGACGGTCCTGTTCTCCTTGAAACTTGGTGGTTGTGGGTGGTTCTCAGGGGTTAGAAAACAGGAAGAAACTCCCCTCTAGAGTGGTGTTGATTTGCATTCAAGGCTGCAGAGCTAATTCTTCTGAAGTTTATAATGAAAATCCCCATCTGAGTTTCCATGCTGACTCATCTTAAAGTGGTGTGTTAACAGTGTGGGCGTAGCAGGAGTTTCTGCCATAAAGAGAGCCCTCCAAAGGCTCTCTCTGAAGGTGAAGTTCTGATGTTCTGAATTGCCTCTCCCACAACGTGGTCAAAGTGAAATTTTAAATTTCAATCTCTAACAGTTGAAGCCTGAGCCCAGTGATCGCCGTGATTAAAAACAGCTTCCCAGGGCATCCCTGGTGGCGCAGTGGTTGAGAGTCCGCCTGCCGATGCAGGGGACACGGGTTCGTGCTCCGGTCAGGGAAGATCCCACATGCCGCGGAGTGGCTGGACCCGTGAGCCATGGCCGCTGAGCCTGCGCGTCCGGAGCCTGTACTCCGCAACGGGAGAGGCCACAGCAGTGAGAGGCCCGCGTACCGGAAAAAACAAACAAACAAAAAAAACAGCTTCCCTGTTCCTTTTCCATAGTGATTGTTCTAACTCAGGAGTAGCTTAGTGGGACTTTTTCCACTCCACTACACTGACCTCCCTTATCCTCATAAACATCCCCCAGACACCCCAGGGCACACACAGTTTAAGGAAAAGCTATATGCTTGCAATGCAAATGCTCTCAAGACGAGTCTCGTAGGTTTCCTTAAAACCAGATGACTATACCCAAGTGCTTCCTAGACACAAATTCTGGAGCCTTCCCTAAATCTCTTCTCTCTGAAGGTTGAAAAACAGCCAAAAGGAGGGGCATTTCATGAGTTTGCATGAGTTTCTCTCACTGTCCTGCAAAAGGCTGAAGTCACGTGGGTTTTTCTGAACCATTTCCCTGGTGCCTTGCCAGAGCCACATAACCTAATGAGCATTCGGATGGGGCAAGGCAAGCTGAGGTGTGCATCAGGTGCACTTGTCATAGGTGCAGACCTCTGAGAGACTGGCTTTCAAGTCTGATTTGCACATTAGATATGCCGGTCACTTTGGATTAGCCTCCAGTTTAAATTCAGCTGTTATCATTTCCATCTTAACATCACATGCATTCTGACGGAAGGCCCTGCATAAAACTGCAGTCCCAGAAAAATCCTGTCCATTAACATAATGCTAGGAAGCCACTTTGGTAGACTTAAATGAACTAGACACCAAATGTGTTGCCTTAGCAATCGAATCTGCCTTTTCTCTTCCAGAGTTGTTTATTTGAACCTCCGAGTGGCCTGTGCTACTAATCAGAAAATTGAACTTGTTGTTTAACTCATTGGCCAGTAATAGTGATACTAGTCATTGTAAAAGATAGCAGTTCATAAGTTTCTCATTCACATTTTATAGCGAGGCGATGTAATTGCAAGTTCATAAGTGAGGAACTGAGACCTAGGAGGCCAGGTCTACCTTGACTCACTTGGCCAAAGTTTCAGGGCTAGTGAGCAGTAGGTCAAGGATTCAAACTCCCATCTTTGTAACTGCAAAGCTACATCCATCTGTTCTACTACATTGCAGACATACGTAGAATACAGTGATTAAAATGTCTATAATCTACTTAATACTATGTCAAAAGCAAGGTTGTGTTGGTGAACAAGGCAAATGCAGTCTTTAGCTTCAGCTGCATTATAGTCTAACTAAAAAAAAAAAAAAGCCAAACAAGTGATTAAAGTGCCATTTACATGCTTAAAGAGGAAAAAGAGGGCACTCTGGCATCATGTAGCAGTTGAATTGCACATGTTCTGTAAGGGAATATGCACAGGAAAGTTGAACAGTAGGATTTGGCCAGGTAATGATGGGTAAAGTAGGTGTGAGGTTAGAAGAAGGGAAGGTCTGAGCAAAAGGAATGGCAAAGAATCAGGGTTGAGAAAACACATGGTTACTGAAGAATATGAAAGATGGTCTGGATGGAGAAAGAGCTACAGGATGGAGAGTGGAGAAGATGTTGATGGGCTATAAAGCTTTAGAGGGAAGCAGAGGTCATATTGTAGAGCACTTTGTAAGACTATCATTGTGCTAAATACTCTGCTGAAAATAATAATAATTATTATTCTGATTATGACAACAATACTACAAGTTAGATATCATCATACTATTTTACCATTAGAGAAGCTGGGACTCATAGAACTAGGGTTCCGAAACTCTGGGACTCTGACTAGGATCAACAAAACTCTGTTGGCTTGGCCCAAAGCCCTTCATCATGAAGGTACCTGGCACTATTGACTTACCTTGTCACTTAGATACAAACTGAACAGGGACAGAGTCAAATTATCTTCCTCTTGGTCTTTACTGTAAATGTGAAAGATGACCCAGACCGCATGTCTGGTCAGTTCATTTTATGATGGCAAGTGGGATCGTGTAGTCTTAGGGCATAATTGAAAATATACATGATTTTTGTGAAACTTTGCAACCAAGAACATCATTAACATTTAATGCTTTAACCACATTTATCCAACTTTGTAGATTTGACATTTTATACTTTGCTGACCTTTTTGGGTTGTTAAAAGGAAATATCTTTTCTGTATTCCTCTCCCTCTGTTACAGCAAAAGAAAGCCAACTGTATTAGTATTTATAGAAAAACAAATAAAAGGGAAAAAAAAAGATAAAGACCACATTTCTTACTACTTTTTTTTTTTTTCTTTTCTTTTAAAGTAGAATTATCCTGGGCTTTTAACCAGAGACTTTGGGCTGCTCTTTTATTGATCTGTCTGTTCTATATAAAGATCAGACCATATGCATCTGTCCAAATTGGCAAGGATTCATTTATAGTCTTTGCTTTCATATTTTTATTTGTTACTTACTGCTACAGTCTCACACAGATAATTTAATAGAATAAATCTCCATATTTCATCCAATAGGTTTAAAAAACTAGTTTTTCCAAATCCATATTTAACATAATGCAATTATCTTATGATCTCTGTAGATAGCATTTACTTCTCTGGTAAGGTGATTATGTCCCTAATCATACATCTTAAATTAACCCTATGAATTAGTAAGACTCGGCACCTTATTACAATATGTGTGTTTGTGTGGCGGGGCAGTTTCTCCACACCACCAAGCAATTCTCAGACACCAGCTGGGTGTGCTACCATTCACCTCAATTCTAATACTGTGTGCTTGGAGAGAGCATCACATCCCACAGGTTAAGGGCTCAGGCCCACAAGACTAACCCCCCACCCCAACTTCAGAGGTCAATTGCAAGTCTGGGTTGTCATCTGAGATTCTGGCCAATTGGCTGTAGATCTGAGGGTCCAAAGCCCCCCTCCTTGGCTTTCATTTATCTGCTAGAGCCAGCTGCTTACAGAACTCAGGGAAGCATTTTTCTTACTAGATTACCAGTTTATTAGAAAAGGATGTAACTCAGGGGGAGCCAGATGGAAGAGATACATAGAGCAAGGTATGGGGAAAGGGCACAGAGCTTCCATGCCCCCTCTGAGTGCCACTCTCCCTCAGTCACCCTATGTTCACCAAATGGAAGATCTCTAAACCTTGTACTTCTGGCCTTTAAGGAGGCTTTATTACACAGGCATGACTGATGAAATTATTGGCCATTGGTAATTGAACTCAATCTCTAGCTCCCCTCCCCACCCAGGAGGTCCAGGGTGGAACTAAAATTTCCAAACCTTTAATCACACAGTTGGTTCCCAAGGCAACCAACCCGCATTCTTAAGTTAACTTGAGGCTTTCCAAAGGTCACCTTATTAACATAACAAATGACACTTTTTTTTCTCTTTTTCCACTTGAGAAATTTCTAGTGTTTTAGGGGCTTTGTGCCAGAAAAAGGGACCAAGACCAAATATAAATTTCTTGTTATAAATCACAGCATCACAATTGCTCCCTTAATTTTCCTTTCTATTATATTGCAATTTAATCTTTTGTTGGCACTTTATATTTAATATATGAAAAAAATTTACCTTCACCCAAAGGTGAAATTTCTTTAATTTTGTGTTTCTACCTTTTTTTTTTTTTTTTTTTTTTTTTTTGCGGTACGCGGGCCCCTCACTGCTGTGGCCTCTCCCGTTGCGGAGCACAGGCTCCAGACGCGCAGGCTCCGGACGCGCAGGCTCAGCGGCTCAGCGGCCATGGCTCACAGGCCCAGCCGCTCCGCGGCACGTGGCATCTTCCCGGACCGGGGCACGAACCCGTGTCCCCTGCATCGATGGGCGGACTCTCAACCACTGCGCCACCAGGGAAGCCCTAATTTTGTGTTTCTTGTATCCTACTTCCAGTTTTGTTTCTTTGGATTAGAACTAAGGTGTGTGCTTTCCTCAGAGGTAACCCGGTATTGGGACTTTAGGAATGGCTTTTAGTTTTGTTAAATCATTTTTTTTAGGTTAAAAAAGTTACGTGAACCAGATAATGGTTTAAACAGCTACTTATCACCTGTCCTTCTGTATAATACTGTATAGTGTATCTTTTGCACATGAAAGGGTGTATTTGCTGAGTGCAGAGATTATGTAAAACTTGCTGAAAAACCAAGAATCTGACAATTTGAATCTATTAAATATATTAGTTTAGAGAGAACAAAGATATCTCATTTGCCATGCTCATTAATTATCAGTGTCTTCCTAGCATAGTAGCTAAGAATTTGTAGCTATGTATTTATGTATTTGCCTACTTGGAAAGAGCATCATGATCCATTAGGGATGTCTGTCTTTGGCACAAAATAGGAAAAGGTAAGCCATGTGTTTTTTTAATCTTGCCTTAGCTGCATGAAGTTGGTCTAAATCAGGGACCAGCAAGCTGTTCCCATAAAGGGACAGATAGTAAATATTGAGGAATTGCAGGACATACAGTCACTGTTGTAAGGGCTCAACTTTGCCATTGTACTGCTGAAGCATTCCGTTTCCAATAAAATTTTACTCACAAAAACTGGTAGCAGCCCAGACTTGGCCCATAGGTCATACAGTTTGCTGACCTCTGGTCTGAATAGTATAACACATGGCTTCATTTGAGAGAAATTCATATCATGATTTTCTAGAACATGAAACTATTCACCTGGCCAGATATTTAGTGAGAATCTTGCATGACTGTGTATCACCTGGAAAGAAGCTGGTGCATCTTCAGATAGGTGACCTGAGGTTGCATAAGTACCTATTATGGTATAAATTAGTACCTGTCACATGTGTTGTTTTTACTGTTTTTTTTTCTCATTATTATAATTATTTTTTTAAGTTGAATGACTCTGCATTTCTATGTGACCTAAGTCTAGTATAGTTTCCTTTTTTTTTTTAATTTTTTATAAAATTTTTAAAGGTTACTTTCCATTTACAGTTATTACAAAATATTGGCTAAAATGCCCATGTTGTACAATACATCCTTAAACCTTCCTTACATCCAGTAGTTTGTGCCTCCTACCCCCCACCCCAGCCCCATAGATTCCATTTTTAATAGGAGAAGGATTGCATGCAATAGTTGTTGAAACATGAGGCTGTATTCGTAAAAAGTCTTTTGGTTACAATCACCATGAACAAAATTCAGATAAGCTAAGGAAAGACAGAAAACATATCACAGTGATACCATAATGTCTTAAAAAAAAAATTACCTGAAATTTATGGCCGATTTTAACAAGGGATTTCATGAATAGCTGCAGGACACGTTTCTATCTTTAGTCTCTGCTTACATCTGTGTGTTTGCTTTATGCTTCCCTCCTATTTGCCAGACTAATTTCCTCCTTAGGTCTAATCCACTTGAAGAGAAATATTGCTGTCAAAAGTCTCTGAACCTATAGTTTCAGCCTCAGAGAAAGATCAACTCTTCCTTGATTTTACTTTAATTCTGAGAGAGGACTCTTGGGTCAGATACCTAACCGTGAGAGAGGAGGGTCTGAGGAAAGGGCTTCATGGGGCAGTTTGGAAAACGATCCAGAGCCAGGAGCTATGGGTGATCTTGGTGGGGTGTGGAGGCTTGAAGCAGGACCTCGGTCCTTGTCTTCTTTGAAGAAAGAATTTAGCAAAGAGACAGAGACTGTGAAGCAGATAAAGCATTTATGAGAAGCACAGTACCTGTGGAAGAACACATGGGCGGACTCAGGGTGAGCCGTGCCCCACAAGGGTGGCTTAAATCGCTTATATGGGGACAGTTTTCTGGGTTCCCTTTGGCCAGTCATCTTGTCGGTACCCATATTTGCTTACTGCACTGCACTCTAAATCCCCACCTTATTGATAGACCAGGCATTAATAAAGGATTTCCTACTATATGTGTTTCCAGTGGTTGGTATGTTCTATGTCACTGCAGGAAGAATTTAAGACTTAACAGTTTTCATCCATGCAGCTTGAACTTTTTCAATGAAATTGATCCAGTCTCTTTGGTTTCTTTGATTACATTATCCCTGTCCCAGAACAATGACT
This sequence comes from Delphinapterus leucas, assembly GCF_059928025.1. NCBI lineage: Eukaryota > Metazoa > Chordata > Mammalia > Artiodactyla > Monodontidae > Delphinapterus > Delphinapterus leucas. The sequence continues at coordinate 18,645,765 of NC_143135.1, forward strand.
TTTGTTGGTTAAAGCTTGACACTAGTAGGGCTATGGGTTTGATCCATTAAAGCACATCCCTGTACACAGAATCTATGTCCATTCTCAACCTACTCCTATCATTGTTGCTAAGAAATAGAGCAGAATTACATAAGTGGGTTAAGACAAAAGCATACTATTTCTAAAAAACAATTGACCTTTTTATTGCACCTGTTTTTCAAGACTACCCCTAGTGTATGACCCTTTCTTCAATACCACATGCTTTAGAACAGTTCTGTCCAACAGAACTTTCTGTAATGATGAAAATGTTGTGCAGTTTTGCACTATCTAATATACTATCTCCTAGCCACAGTGACTACTGAGCAGTTGAAATGTGCCAAAAGAATGTTACTGAGGAACTAAATTTTTGATTTAATTGTATTTAAATTTAAATAGCCACATCTGGCTAATAGCTAACATACTGGACAATGTAACTTTAGAATTTTTCGGTTTCTACTAGATTCATATGTCCTCATAAGCTGGCCTCTTCAAGGCCCCAGAATAGTTAACTCTGTATATTCCTAAAATAAAATCCAAATTTTGGTTTTATGGATAGTGATATCTTAGGTAGTCCGTCTTTCCTTCAGTGTGATACTGTAACCTGCATTTAGATAAAAATGTGTTGTTCTAAACAAATAATATGAATATAATTTTTTATTGCATTGTAAGGCTTTACATCTTGTAACGTTTAAACAAATGGATAAATTTGATGGATAAGTTGAAAAATGGAAAACCTGAGTTTTAACTCCAGTTGCACAGCAGTCACTTCCCCAACCCTTGTTTTCATGCCTCATCTGTCAAGTGAGTGGTTTGGATTGGGCACCTAATTAGACCTGATCAATTGGAGCATCCTTTTTCCTTTGTCTCCTTTACTGTCATCATAGGACATACACCTCAGTCTGCATCCTAGGAAACTCGCATTCCCTAAATCTCTGGTCTCTCTGGGATAACATAAACTCTGGAATGGGTCTCTCAGCTTTGGTGAATAGGACGGATGTTCTCTGCACTGTAATCCTTTACGGAGTAAAGTTTATCTTGATCTCATCCTCTCCTGAATATTGCAGGATGAAGCAGTTTCCTTTGAAACATCTGAATCAATTAGGAAAAATTGTTTGTGTTTTATTTTGTTTATTCCCATAAGCAAATACAAAAAAAATATGCTACTTCGAAATGTCAATGCCAGGAATATTCCGTCTTATGCATTTTAATTCTGTTAGGAGACACATGTTTAACCAAGGCTGTAAGCAGAAAATCTTCCATAAAGATCATTAAGTATGAAAATATATAAATGTATTAAACAATCTATGCCAATTCCAGAAGCACAGGGTAAACTACATTTTAAAACTGTTCTTTCTTCAGAACAAAGGAAACATTCCCAACTCTCTCTCTCTCCTAAGAATGTGTATTACAACATAGTCATTATCTGCACATTTTATATTTCCAGCATGAAGTAGTAAGTAAGGCTTTGAGAGGGACTGCAAATCTGTATTTAGTTAATAATTTCTACAAAAGAACTTTCTTTCGTATAACTGTATATCCAAACTGTTTCAGAAACAGATTGATTTCTAGACTGCTTGCGTTTTCACAGAATTTTAAGAATTCACACCCCACAGACTTTATGAAGTTCCCTTTAAACCAAAGTTTTAACATACAGGAATGGATGGCTCCCAGATATTTTAGAATAGGTTTCAGTATAAAGTTGAGATATGAAATTCTATATAAGTGGAATATGTACCAGAGGAAGAAAACATGAAAAAATAAAGATGAGGTTGTCTTTGTTTCTATACTTGTGTCCTCCCCCAAAAGGAAAATAAATAATAATATAAAATAAAATAATACTATGCTATAAAATACACTACAGTCACATAATATCATAAAATAAAAATGATAAGTAACATAAAACTACCCTGAGTCTGTTTACATTGTGTAATGGGAATCATAGCTATAGAGTCTGTTATCAATTTAAATTATCTACCTTTAAGTTTTTTTTTAAAAAAGGATTTATTCCAAGAAGTTCTCCTGCCAAAGCAGGAAGGCATATGTATGGCGGTCACACCCACGTCACATCCTCAGTTTCATAGATAGGCAGCTAATTGTAAAATGCCTTTTGAAAAACATGCAGGCTAACACCATTTTCTCTGTTGACACTCTATGTAAAAATACATGAAAATAAAGTTTGGGTTAATAAATGTCCCATGGAGATTTTAAAACTTTACTTCCTTTGCATTGATTAGTTTAATGCTGTGAAATAATCCTAAAACACACATCCCAGAAAGGGCGCAAGCCAGTCTATGCATACATAAGTGGGCCAAGCCACTGTGATCCATTGCATATGGATGCTTGAGTTAATTAACATGATGTTATAATGCAAAAGAAAACTTGGATCTTCACTATGCCCTTTTGGTTACTAATTTAAAGGTAGAAAAGACATAGTAGATGAATAATAGACCGAACGTGAAAACATTTCATTGAGTTTTTCATTATAGTAAAAACATCTCAGTGGAGAGATAAAAGGCATTTACTAAGTTCGCCGAAATGGAGATGTGATTGTTGGAACAGTTTAGGCACTTTATAATTCATTTTGCACTAACTTTAGGCACTTTATAATTCATTTTGCACTAACCTCTTTTTTGAAATCTGAGCACAGCGAAGAAAAGAAATCCTTACTTTCATAATACAGTGGGAGGACACAGAAAATGGTCTTTATTTCCAGACATTTTGGATTATGAGTTTCATTCTGACAATTATTTTGAGCAGAGAAGTGGCAGGATCAGCCATTAAAAGGAAATTGCAATTACAACGTTAACTTTAGTTAGCAGTACAATAGGGAAAAATCATTTTCTAAACATTTGTCTCAGGATGTGCCTCTTTTCCATTCAGCCAATTTAGCTCTTCCCTTCAAATGTCAAAGCCATCTGTAATTGTTTTTATGAAGGCTGACAAAGTCGTGTGACTGACCAGTCAACTTAAGAACACAGAAAATATATAAACTGAATTTCTAGTTAATTAGACTATTTCATTAACTAGTTCTCTGGTGCCATGAAAATATTTAAAATGTTTAAACTTTTGCAGGTTTGCCAAGTGTAGCAACAAAACTACACTGGAAAAAAAAAAGGCATTGTATGAAAAGAGCATGACAACTATTTTTAGCTAAAAACATCTATAGCTGATGGGTATGGAAAATAGAGAATGGAAAATTCTCCATTATTCCGAATAACGTGGGTTAATACTTACTGAAGACCTGAACCAAACTCACTTATCCAGATGAGTTGAGTAATTAGGCAGATAAAGAATGGGTCCCCATTTGCGAACACAGAACATAACCCTGGTCTACACATGTGGCCCTCCTCTTTTCAATCAGTGCAACAGCAGTGCCACTGCAGAAGTTGGCTATTTTTGGCAAAGTGTTGTAAGATTCTGGAGTGATGAGAAAACTCCCACTCTTGTTAGAATCTAATCCTCCCTTGTCAGGAAACTGGGTTTAAGCCTTGATGGAGAGATTTCAAAATGCTAGTGGTTCTTGGCTCCAGGAAAAAAAAAAAAAAAAAAAGAATTGTAACAATTGGTTGCCCTTTAATCAAATACTGATGAGTGGATAAAAGCTGCTACAACCTGGGAATGTTTTTCTTTCCTTTAAGGCAGTTGGTTCCAAAAGAATATAGTTTCAGAAGCAGAGTAGTTTGGGGGAAAGAGATGATATTTTGAGAGACCGAGTCAGGAAATTGCTCCTGAAGAATGAGGAAAACAGCAATGATGAGGCACCAATTGGCAATAACCAGAAAGGTACAACTTGTTGCTGAATTGTGATATTCTTGATCATGTCTTCTCCAATTAATGTTGAGTTAGTGGTGTAGGCATGCACTGAATTAACCCACCTTGGGCAGAATATTCAGATCAATTAAATGTATCTTCCACACCCTCCTACCACTTGTCTTTCTTCTACCCAGCTATCACCAATCTTCTATATCTGGTTGTGTTGCCCTTAAATTTTCAATCATGGCAAGGCTCAGTTCTGTACTCTAAACTTAGCTTTCCTCTTTTCCGCATCACAGCTCACCCTGTTCAGTCCTGTGATCATTGCTAAGAGGACATTTGTTTATTACACAAATTCTACCTGAGTTTTGAATGATCCTTACAGCCTAATTCCTTGATGATCCCATGGATGTTCATAATTTAAAATAGGTCAGTAGACAATCCAAACTATTCCTGCATTTCTCTTTTCTTGTTTTTGACCTTTGGAGCTTTCTGGATACATCTAAATGATAGTAAATCTTTGGGAAAATGGTTTTGGATGGACTAAAATTTGTTTTGCCTTGTTTTTTTTTTTTTTTGCTACAGTTCAAGTTAAAGAACATGGTAGTTGTTCAATCTGTCTAAAGCAAAAAAACTTGACACATACACAGCTGTTATCCCCTTACATTCCCATGTCAGATATCATCAATCCATCTCAGCACTCATTCTCTCTGAATTCAGATGAAGCCTTAGAGTCCTTCTCAACCCAGCCTTTCAGGCAACCACTAATGGATCATCAGAAGTTGCCACCCCTGCTTCTAGTGTTATAGTGGTGTGTGTGTGTGTGTGTGTGTGTGTGTAGCTGAATAGTTGAAGCAAAGAAAGGAACCTATATATGCCCACAACCTTTTTCGCTTAACTAGGACTAAATGTTACAACTAACTGCTATATCAACTCCATCACAGAGATGGAGATGTTTTTAAGACTAAGCTAACTATATGAGTTTGATTTGAATTTCAGTATATGATTTCCAGAAGGGAATAGAACAGAATGGGTATTGTCTATGACTGAAGCAAAAAAAAATGTTATGAAATGGGTCTTTGAATGAATTGTTCACTTCTCCATCCCTCTTGATCAACATAAGGCTCCATATATTAATATGCTTGATATATTAGCACATGCCAGTTCTTATTCAAAATCTGTCACTTTTAAAACACCTATATATACTTCTTAAACTGTCCTAAATAGAAATATATTAAATGTATTTTCTTAAATATTTTCTAATTCATTATGAACTGAGTTCTCAGCTGATACCAGAAAATTTCAATTCTTACTTCAATATTTGTAACTGAAGATGCTAGGTGAAAGATGATGTTTGAGAATGTATAATAATTTTATTCCTGTTAATTATGCTATTATCTTGATTATTTTTTTATTTTTAACTTTTTATTACGAGAATTTTCAAACACAAAGTAGAATAATGCAATACACATCAATGTGCCCATTATAGAACTTCATCAATTGTCATCATTTTGCTAATCTTGAAGAAACAAGTGTTGATTATAATCAGAGATAAAACAGGACTCAAACTTCATGGAAAAGAGGAAAATATATATTTTTACCAACAGTCAAATGGTGATGGTGGACAGAATCATTGCATGGTGCAACATGGTAAAGTAAATAGAGGGTTAAGGTCCTTAATGGAAGGATGCATCTTGCATGAAAGGAGGTGGGACATATTTTATAGGCCCCTCTTCATGCTGCAGGAAGAATCAGGACCACAGCTACATTTGCCTATTTTTTTCTTAGATTATGAAGTTAAAGAGAATAGCAGAATCATTTTGGTGTAACAGCAAATCAGTGGATTACGTTACTTATAGACAGTCTCTTCTAAAATATTCCTTTGACACTGAGAAGCTGAAGAAGGCTAATGAATCATCTATTTTAAATTGTAGTTTTTGCTTTTCATGTATGTTTAAACTTAAAACCTGTCTTTTAATAAGCCGCTATTGAAATATACATTTGTGTGATAATCCTAACAAGTATTTAATGTAAATATTCAATAGTTTCTATAAAGAACTCTGTTTTATTTCCTGCTACAGTCCCTTCTTATCCAAATTGCTAATATGTTGTGTTACTTAGGCCTGCCAGTACTGGGTAAGTTAAAAGGAAGAGGGCAGGAAGAATTCTGTCTTTGCTGTCATCTGGCTTTTGCACCCCCTTTAAAACAAGGTCTCTTTTAATCAGTCTAAAATTTTCCTTTAGGTTTTTTCCACTTAAGCGGAATATCTTTGAGACATTTTTTTTTAAACATCTTAATTGGAGTATCATTACTTTACAATGTTGTGTTAGTTTATGTTGTATAACAAAGCGAATCAGCTATATGGACACCTATATCACCATATACCCTCCCTCTTGCGTCTCCCTCCCACACTCCCTATCCCACCCCTCTAGGTGGACACAAAGTACCGAGCTGATCTCCCTGTGTGGTGAAGCTGCTTCCCACTAGCTATCTATTTTACATTTGGTAGTGTATATATGTCCATGCCACTCTCTCACTTCGTCTCAGCTTACCCTTCCCCCTCCCTATGTCCTCAAGTCCATTCTCTACGTCGAGCTCTTTATTCCTGTCCTGCCCCTAGGTTCTTCAGAACACTTCTTTTTTTTTTTTTTAATTCCATATATATGTGTTAGCATACAGTATTTGTTTTTCTCTTTCTGACTTACTTCACTCTGTATGACAGACTCTAGGTCCATCCACCTCACTACAAATAACTCAATTTTGGTTCTTTTTATAGCTGAGTAATATTCTATTCGATATATGTGCCACATCTTCTTTAACCATTCATCTGTCAGTGGACACTTAGGTTGAATCCATGTCCTGGATATTGTAAATAGTGCTTCAGTGAACATTGTGATACATGTCACTTTTTGAATTATGGTTTTCTCATGGGATATGCCCAGTAGTGGGATTGCTGGGTCATATGCTAGTTCTATTTTTAGTTTTTTAAGGAACCTCCATACGGTTCTCCATAGTGGCTGTATCAATTTACATTCCTACCAACAGTGCAAGAGGGTTCCCTTTTCTCCACACCCTCTCCAGCATTTACTGTTTGTAGATTTTTTGATGATGGCCATTCTGACTGGTGTGAGGTGATACCTCATTGTAGTTTAGATTTGCATTTCTCTAACGATTAGCGATGTTGAGCATCCTTTCATGTGTTTGTTGGCAATCTGTATATCTTCTTTGGAGAAATGTCTGTTTAGGTCTTCTGCCCATTTTTGGATAGGGTTGCTTTTTTTCATATTGAGCTTCATGAGCTGCTTATATATTTTGGAGATTAATCCTTTGTCAGTTGCTTTCTTTGCAAATATTTTCTGCCATTCTGAGGGTTGTCTTTTCATCTTGTTTATGTTTTCCTTTGCTGTGCAAAAGCTTTTAAGTTTCATTAGGTCCCATTTGTTTGTTTTTATTTTCATTTCTTTAGGAGGTGGGTCAAATAGGATCTTGCTGTGATGTATGTCATATACTGTTCTGCATATGTTTTCCTCAAAGAGTTTTATACTGTCTGGCCTTACATTTAGGTCTTTAATCCATTTTAAGTATGTTTTTGTGCATGGTGTTAGGGAGTGTTCTAATTCCATTCTTTGACATATAGCTGTCCAGTTATCCCAGCACCACTTATTGAAGAGGATGTCTTTTCTCCATTGTATACTCTTGCCTCCTTTATCAAAGATAAGGTGACCATATGTGCATGGGTTCATCTCAGGGCTTTCTATCCTGTTCCGTTGATCTAAATTTCTGTTTTTATGCCAATACCTTACTACCTTCATTATTGTAGCTTTGTAGTACAGTCTGAATTCAGGGAGCCTGATTCCTCCAGCTCTGTTTTTACTTCTCATGATTGCTTTGGCTATTCGGGGTCTTTTGTGTGTCCATAGCAATTGTGAAATTTTTTGTTCTAGTTCTGTGAAAAATGCCATTGGTAGTTTGACAGGGATTGCATTGAATCTGTAGATTACTTTGGGTAGTATAGTCATTTTCACAATGGTGATTCTTCCAGTCCAAGAACATGGTATATCTCTCGATCTGTTTGTATCATCTTTAATTTCTTTCATCAGTGTCTTATCATTGTCTGCATACAGGTCTTTTGTCTCCTTAGGTAGGTTTGTTCCTGGTTGTTTTATTCTTTTTGTTCCAATGGTAAATGGGAGTGTTTCCTTAATTTCTCTTTCAGATTTTTCATTGTTAGTGTATAGGAATGTAAGATATTTCTGTGCATTACTTTTGTATCCTGCTACTTTACCAAATTCATTGATTAGCTCTAGTAGTTTTCTGGTAGTGTCTTTAGGATTCTCTATGTATAGTATCATGTCATATGCAAACAGTGACAGCTTTACTTCTTCTTTTCCGATTTGTATTCCTTTTATATCTTTTTCTCCTCTGATTACTGTGGCTAAAACTTCCAAACCTGTGTTGGATAATAGTAGTGAGAGTGGGCAACCTTTTCTTCTTCCTGATCTTAGAGGAAATGGTTTCATTTTTTCACCACTGAGAACGTTGTTGGCTGTGGGTTTGTCATATATGGCCTTTATTATGTTGAGGTAGGTTCCCTCTATGCCTACGTTCTGCAGAGTTTTTATCATAAATCGTTGTTGAATTTTGTCGAAAGAGTTTTCTGCATCTACTGAGATTATCATATGGTTTTTATCCTTCAGTTTGTTAATGAGATTGATTTGCGTATATTGAAGAATCCTTGCATTGCTGGGATAAACCACACTAGATCATGGTGTATAATCCTTTTAATGTGCTGTTTGATTCTGTTTGCTAATACTATGTTGAGGACTTTTGCATCTATGTTCATCAGTGATATTGGCCTGTAGTTTTCTTTTTTTGTGACAACTTTGCCTGGTTTTGGTATCAGGGTGATGGTGGCCTCGTAGAATGTGTTTGGGAGTGTTCCTTCCTCTGCTATATTTTGGAAGAGTGTGAGAAGGATAGGGGTTAGCTGTTCTCTAAATGTTTGATAGAATTTGCCTGTGAAGCCATCTGGTCCTGGGCTTTTGTTTGTTCGAAGGTTTTTAATCACAGATTCAATTTCAGTGCTTGTGATTGGTCGTTTATATTTTCTCTTTCTTCCTGGTTCAGTCTTGTAGGGTTGTATTTTTCTAAGAATTTGTCCATTTCTTCCAGGTTGGCCATTTTATTGGCATATAGTTTCTTGTAGTAGTCTCTCATGATCATTTGTATTTCTGCAGTGTCCGTTGTTACTTCCCCTTTTTCATTTCTAATTCTGTTGAATTGAGTCTTCTCCCTTTTTTTCTTGATGAGTCTGGCTAATGGTTTATCAATTTTGTTTATCTTCTCAAAGAACCAGCTTTTAGTTTTATTGATCTTTTCTATTGTTTCCTTCATGTCTCTTTCATTTATTTCTGATCTCATCTTTATAATTTCTTTCATTCTACTAACTTTGGGGTTTTTTGTTCTTCTTTCTCTAATTGCCTTAGGTGTAAGGTTAAGTTGTTTATTTGAGATTTTTCTAATTTCTTGAGGTTGGATTGTATTGCTATAAATTTCCCTCTTACAACTGCTTTTTCTGCATCGCATATGTTTTAGGTCATTGTGTTTTCATTGTCATTTGTTTCTAGGTATTTTTTGATTTCCTATTTGATGTCTTCAGTTATCTCTTGGTTATTATATAGTATATTGTTTAGCCTCCGTGTATTTTTATTTTTTACAGATTTTTTCCTGTAATTGATATCTAGTCTCATAGCATCGTGGTCGGAAAAGATACTTGACACAATTTCAATTTTCTTAAATTTACCAAGGCTTGATTTGTGTCCCATGATATGATCTATCCTGGAGAATGTTCCATGAGCACCTGAGAAGAAAGTATATTCTGTCGTTTTGGGATGGAATGTCCTGTAAATATCAATTAAGTCCATCTTGTCTAATGTGTCATTTAAAGCTTGTTTTTCCTTATTTATTTTCATTTTGGATTATTTGTCCATTGGTGAAAATGGGATATTAAAGCCCCCTACTATTATTGTGTTACTGATGATTTCCCCTTTTGTGGCTGTTAGCATTTGCCTTCTGTATTGAGGTGCTCCTACGTTGGGTGCCTAAATATTTACAATTCTTATATCTTCTTCTTTGATTGATCCCTTGATCATTATATAATGCCCTTCTTTGTCTCTTGTAAGTCTTTATCTTAAAGTCTGTTTTTTCTGATATGAGAATTGCTACTCCAGCTTTCTTTTGATTTCCATTTTCAAGGAATATCTTTTTCCATCCCCTCACTTTCAGTCTGTATGTGTCCCTAGGTCTGAAGTGGGTCTCTTGTAGACAGCATTCATATGGGTCTTGTTTTTGTATCCATTCAGCCAGTCTATGTCTTTTGCTTGGAGCATTTAATCCATTTACATTTAAGGTAATTATTGATATGTATGTTCCTATTACCATTTTCTTAATTGTTTTGGGTTTGTTTTTGTAGGTCTTTTCCTTCTCTTTTGTTTCCTGCCTAGAGAAGTTCCTTTAGCATTTGTTGTAAAGCTAGTTTGGTGGTACTGAATTCTCTTAACTTTTGCTTGTCTGTACAGGTTTTAATTTCTCCGTCGAATCTGAATGAGATCCTTGCTGGGTAGAGTAATCTTGGTTGTAGGTTTTTTCCTTTTTTCACTTTAAATATGTCCTGCCACTCCCTTCTGGCCTGCAGAGTTTCTACGTGAAGTTCAGTTGTTAACCTTATGGGGATTTCCTTGTATGTTATTTGTTGCTTTTCCCTTGCTGCTTTTAATATTTTTTTTGTATTTAATTTTTGATAGTTTGATTAATATGTGTTTTGGCATTTTTCTCCTTGGATTTATCCTCTTTGGGACTTTTTGCACTTCCTGCACTTGATTGAGTATTTCCTTTCCCATGTTAAGGTAGATTTCAACTATAATCTCTTCAGATATTTTCTCAGACCCTTTCTTTTTCTGTTTCTGTTTTTCTTATGGGAGCCCCATAATTCAAATGTTGGTGTGTTTAATGCTGTCCCAGAGGTCTCTGAGACCGTCCTCAATTCTTTTCATTCTTGTTCTTTACTCTGCTCTGTTGTAGTTATTTCCCCTATTTTATCTTGCGTGTGACTTATTCATTCTTCTGCCTCAGTTATTCTGCTATTGCTCCCTTCTAGATAGTTTTTAATTTCATTTATTGTGTTATTCATCGTTTGTTTTCTCTTTAGTTCTTCTCGGTCATTGTTAAACGTTTCTTGTATTTTCTCCATTCTATTTCCAAGATTTTGGATCATCTTTACTATCATTACTCTGAGTTCTTTTTCAGGTAGACTGCCTCTTTCCTCTTCATTTGTTAGGTCCTTGGTGGGTTTTTTCCTTGCTCCTTCATCTGCTGCATATTTCTGTCTTCTCATTTTGTTTAACTTACCCTGTTTAGGGTCTCCTTTTTGCAGGCTGCAGATTTGTAGTTCCCATTGTTTTTGGTGTCTGCCCCCAGTTGGTGAGGTTGTTTCAGTGGCTTGTGTAGGCTTCCTGGTGGAGGGGACTGGTGCCTGTGTTCTGGTGGGTGGGGCTGGATCTTGTCTTTCTGGTGGGCAGGACCACATCCGGTGGTGTGTTTTGGGGTGTTTGTGACTTTATTATGATTTTAGGCATCCTTTCTGCTAATGGTTGGGGTTGTGTTCCTGTCTTGCTAGTTGTTTGGCATGGGGTGTCCGGCACTGGAGCTTGCTGGCCATTGGGTGGAGCTGGTTCTTAGTGTTGAGGCGGAGATCTCTGGGAGAGCTCTCACTGACATTTTCCATGGGGCCAGGAGATCTCAGGTGGGCCAGTGTCCTGAACTCAGCTCTCCCACCTCAGAGGCTCAGACCTGACACCAGGCCGGAGCACCAAGACCCTGTCAGTCACACAGCTCAGAAGAAAAGGGAGAAAAAAAGAAAAAAAAAAATTATTAAAAAAAATTTTTTTAATTATTAAAATTAAAAAAATAATGATAATAAAAAAGTAGAGAGCAACCAGACCAATAAACAAATCCACCAATGATAACAAGTGCTAAAAACTAACCTAACGTAAACATAAAAATCAGAAAAATCAGTCACAGACACATACCCCAAGTCCACAGTTGCTCTCAATGTCCACCGCCTAAATTTTGGGATGATTCGTTGTCTCTTCAGGGATTCCACAGATGCAGGGTACATCAAGTTGATTGTGGGGATTTAATCCACTGCTCCTGAGGCTGCTGGGAGAGATTTCCCTTTCTCTTCTTTGTTCACAAAACTCCTGGGGTTCAGCTTTGGTTTTGGCCCCGCCTCTGCGTGTAGGTCACGACCCTCAGGCATCTGTTCCCACCCAGACAGGAGGGGGTTAAAGCAACGGCTGAGTAAGGTGCTCTTGCTCACTCAGGCTGAGGGGAGGGAGGGGTACGGTAGTCATAATTGGAATGCAGGTGAGCCTACAGTGGCAGAGGCCAGCAAAATGTTGCATCAGCCTGAGGCACACTGTGTGTCCTCCAGGGGAAGTTGTCCCTGGATCAGGGGACACTGGCAGTGGCGGGCTGCACAGTCTCCCAGGGGGCGTGCGGTGTGGATAGTGACCTGTGCTTGCACACAGGATTCTTGGTGGCAGCAGCAGCATTAGCGTTTCATGCCCGTCTCTGTGGTCTGAGCTGATAGCCATGGCTTGCGCCCATCTCTGGAGTTAGTTTAGGTGGTGCTCTGCCTTCTTTGGGCACACTGGGAAGGAATCCCCTCACCTCGTGCACCCTGAAACAGTGGTCTCTTGCCTCTTAGGCAGTTGCAGACTTTTTGCCGGACTCCCTCCCGTCTAGCCATGGTGCACTAGCCCCCTTCAGGCTGTGTTCACGCTGCCAAGCCCAGTCCTCTCCCTGGGATCTGACCTCTGAAGCCCGAGCCTCAGCTCCCAGCCCCACCCGCCCCGGCGGGTGAGCAGACAAGCCTCTCGGGCTGGTGAGCGCTCGTCGGCCCCAATCCTCTGTGCGGGAATCTCTCCGTTTTGCCCTCCGCACCCCTGTTGCTGCGCTCTCCACGGCTCCGAAGCGCCCCCGCTCCGCCACCTGCAGTCTCCGCCCACGAAGGGGCTTCTAGTGTGTGGAAACCTTTCCTCCTTCACGGCTCCCTCCCACTGGTGCAGGTCCCATCCCTATTCTTTTGTCTCTGATTTTTCTTTTTTCTTCTGCCCTACACAGGTACGTGGGGATTTTCTTGCCTTTTGGGAGGTCTGAGGTCTTCTGCCAGCGTTCAGTAGGTGTTCTGTAGGAGTTGTTCCACATGTAGATGTATTTTTGATGTATTTATGGGGAGGAGGGTGATCTCCATGTCTACTCCTCAACCATCTTGAAGGTCCCCCCTCTTTGAGCCATTTTAATCCTGTCTCCAGTATCTCTTATTTCTACCTCTGCAGTTATCAATGCCAAAGTTCCTCTGGGAAGGTCCATTGTTGACATAGTCGTAATATTCCATCGGTACATCACTTTGAGGGTGCTGATCATTAAGAAGTCTTTACCTTCTCCCAGACCCATTGGGAATACTGGTCTTCTTCACCGCTACATGAGTGGTGTGGGGCTCTCATGACCCAGGCCACCCCACTTTCAGATCTCTTCCAGAACAGCCCCTGGGGCAGTAGTGGTTACTGGAGCACAGATGCAGGCAATGGATGATCAAAGCCTGCGGCTCCTGCCAGGCACTCTAGGCGGAGACCAGGGCGAGCCCCAAGCCTAGGCAGCCAGGTGAGCAGATGTAGTGCTCAGAAGCCAATGTTCTTGATTGAAGGCTCATGTCCATCCTTTGATTTTTATGATAAATTATTTTTCTTCTTTTTAAGTCAAATGGTTTCCCCTACCCTTCTGAGTCTTCTCCCCAGTTAGATACTATCAGTATGTTAAAGTGTTAAAGTATACCATGAAAAAGAAGACAAAAGGAACCTGGAGGAAATCACATTTACCGTATTTCTCTTTTATACCAGTCACAATGCTGTACATATAACTGTTTCATATGTTGTCTCATCTAACTTTTATTTTGAACATTTGTGGAGTAACATTATTATTCCAGTTTGCAGATAAATAATTGGTGGCTTAGAGAGGCCTTAAATGATGTGCCCAAGGTCCCAAAGCCAGTATTTGAAGGGAGTGGTTTGGAACTGAGACCTCACTTTATCCAAAGACCAAAACAATAAGAACAGATTCTAGACTACATAATGTGAACTCATCAGGGTCCTTAGGTTGTATGATTTTTAATACATAGTTACTGTATTTAAGTACCGTTTAGAAATGGGAAGTTTCCTAGGAAATTCTAATGGAAGAAATGAATCTCTCCTTTGTAATAGTCTGTTTATAGCAGTAAGTAACAGAAAACCATGATTAAAAATTGGAATTCGGGCTTCCCTGGTGGCACAGTGGTTGAGAGTACGCCTGCCGATGCAGGGGACACGGGTTTGTGCCCTGGTCCGGGAGGATCCCACGTGCCGCGGAGCGGCTGGGCCCGTGAGCCATGGCCGCTGAGCCTGCGCGTCTGGAGCCTGTGCTCCGCAACAGGAGAGGCTGCGGCAGTGAGAGGCCTGTGTACCGCAAAAAAAAAAAAAAAAATTGGAATTCAAATGTAGGTCTGGCTTCAGGATTGGTTGATCCAGTGATTCAGTAAGATCCAGCATTCTTTCTATCTGTCTAACCTGTTTTTCTTTTGGTGGCCTTTTATATTCAGATCAGTAGCAAGATGGCTTCAGCACCCCCAGATCTATCAATGTCCAATGGAAAGTGGAGGGACCATTTATTTTTGCGACAGTTTTTTTAGGAATGTCGAAATATCCCTAGCAGATAACCGCACTTGCCTCAGTCAAATTAGGTAACGTTTCTATACCTCTACCAATCATTAAAATGGAAATGAGATTACTATGTTTGGTTTAGAGCAAGCAACCAAGATTTAAACAAATAAATGTTTCAGAATCAACCACTACATTTGCAAAGACACAGCCCTCTCCGTACCCCATGTAGATGTTTCAAGGGCCGTTTTAATCTCTCTCTGCTGACTCCAGAGCCACTCACTTACTGGGAAAAAAAAAAAAAAAGTTTTGAGCACCAACAAGTCTCTGTATTCATCTTGTGTTGTACAAATTTATGGTTCCAAAAATTGTTATGCTTTGTTCTGTTTATTCTCTTTTACTAATGTAAGGTTTCTCATACTCTAAAACTAAGCCATGTGAAATTGCCAATACCTTGCCATATTCAGCTTGCAGAAATAACAATTTTAGATGTCATGTGAACACCACCATTTCAATGAGATAAATACATCTAAAATGTTGAGAGTAGTGCTTGGCAAACAACTCTTATGGGGTGAATGGTTTAAGAATCTGCCTAAACTTGTTTTGAACAGTAGTTTGGAGCCTTATCAATGTCAAGAAACAGATTCCTTAGGTTTAGTATTTAAATTTGTTGGAGGTAGAGAGTAGGAAAGCCATCTGCCGTTTAATTGATTAGGAAAATTACAATTCATTGCAAAGAGGGAGAATCTAAACTCTAGACATTTATTAATTAGCTTGGGTGTTTTGAAAGTTGTTGGTAATAGTGATGCTTAAGGCCAGGTGAAGATAGGGTGTTATTAGGGAGTGTCAACCAATTGGGAGGCAGATAGTATAGGAAGTAGAAGAATGAGTCCAGGGAAGGGGATCTTAGGATCCCTGGGATGGGGCAAGGGGTGGGTGAGGGGGTGATATTTCCAGTCAGTTATCTGGGATGGAGGGTTATTGAGATCCAAGGGCTAGGAGAAAGTGCAGCTATCCAAGGAAAAAGAGCAGAAGAATAAAGTGGGCCAATAAGGCCAATTGACTACTTTAATGGGAGTAAATTGTAGTAGTCATTCAATGTGGTTACTGCACAGTGTGGATATTCAGGGTCAGTTTGCCCCCAGGCAAGTAGTTCTAGAAGAACTAGAATCACCTGGAGGGCGAGTTAAAACTGATTGTTGGGCCCGTTGAATTACAGAGTCTGTAGGTCTGTATGGAGCTCAGGAATGGTGGTGATGTGTGTGTGTGTGTGTGTGTGTGTGTGTGTGTGGGCAGGGGAGGGCTGGTTAAACAAGTTCCCAGGTGATTCCAATGTCTCTGAGAGCCACCAGGCTAGTTTGTAGGGTAGCATGATGACAATGTTTTTGTTCTCTAGGAATCATTTGGGCAAGACCTGAAGATAGTTGGGACTTTATTGCTATCTATAAGGACGTTCTGTAGAACCTTAGAATATTAAGAGCAGTTGCTGGGAAATGAGGATGTCCAAATAGGATGAAAGAAACCAGAGATGCCTGGGGCTGAGCTAATTGGGACAGAATTGTAGTACTCGAAGTTCAGCGTTGGAATCTGGCACCTGAGTCGCAGCATTTGATTGCCTGTGTCCAAAGGCAAACAGTAGTAACTGATAACAAAGTAGTAACATCAAGCATTGTAGTCCAATCACATAATAACCTTACACAGTGAAGACAAGGAATGGGCAGTGAGTTACAACCCAAGTCTGAATAAGTACAGGGGACATTATGGCTACTCACGTGACAGCAGTGTATGTGCAAGTGTCCGGCAAGGCAAGGCAAATGCAGCAGGAGTGGACATGTGCTGGTGAGAAATGAGAGGCTAAAGTGTGGTTGCCAGAGGACTGAGCTAATTATCTACAGCTATCCTTTAACAGAGCTAAATCAGTGTACTGTGCAAGATTAGTAATCTTGGTTGGCTCCCACTAAGAGAAAACATGCTTTCTCAGAACTTCGTTATCCCCAGTGTTTTCATTGCCTCCCAGACTGTATTTCTCTACTCTCTGCTTGGGCTGCCGTAACAAAATACCACAGACTGGGTTGCCTAAATAATAGAAATGTATTTCTCACATTTCTGGAGGCTGGCTGTCCAAGATCAAAGTGTTGGGAAAGCAGGTTTTATTCTGAGGCCTCTTCTCTTGTATTGTGGGCAGCTGCCATCCTGGTGTGTGCTCACATGACCTCTTCATTGGTGCAAGTGGGGTAAGAGAGAGAGACAGAGTGTTTGTTCTCTGGTGCCTCTCCTTATAAGGACACTAATACTATTGAATCAGGTCCCCACCTTTATGACTTCATTTAACCTTAACTACTTTCTTAGAGGCCCCATCTCCACATACAACCACACTGGGGGTTAAGGATTCAGTATAGGAATTCTGGCATCAATCCAATACACAGACCATAGATGGACATAAAAGTCTTATTACACAAAGATTAGGAATGAGGCTAAAAGGATATAAACTGTACCATAAATCCTGACTTTTAGCAATGAAATATACTGATTTTGACTTAGAGGTTAGGAAGATGACTCTATTTCCTTCCCTTAAATCAGCCAAACTCATTTCAAAATTCTATTAAAGAACAGGTAAAAATTTAGTAATAATATTTTAACTCTATAGGGTGATATAGATGCAATGGATATTTAAAACCATGTTGATTGTATATCTTATATTTTCTAAGTTTCAATGACTCCCATATGTAACCAGTGTAAACAAACAAAATGTTTGTCTGTGCCTGTGAAGGTGGTAATGTTTTTGTGACCTTTCCCTGTCCATTAATTCTAATAATAAGACAAGCATTTGATTGGCAACTGGTAAAGAGAAGAGATGAAAAAGTCCATTTGATTCCCAGAGCATGAATATAAAACAAAGTCACTAATATTAAGAAGTCTCAGCAAGACATGTTTTCTGATTTTTTTCTCTTCCTTCACTGCTCTTTGTTTTATAAACCTTGACTTGAAAGTGAACTCTTTTCTAAAACTTTCTAATTTTTTCAAGTCAGACAGTGCAAAGGGATAAAAATTTGATTTGATTAAACAGAGAAATAGCAACCGATCAAAATTTATTTACCAGTTCAAGGAAATCAGAAGCAGTGATATATCACCAGATGGTAAATGGATCAGTGTTACCTCTAATGGTGTTTACTATTTTCAACTCAATGTTATTTGTAATTTTTATGTTATTTGGATTTCCAACTATTTCATTTATTGCAAAAATTCATTAGGCACAACCCTAAAATCTGCTTTTTATATTCTGTTCCTTTCAACGCAGATTTCTAAGAGTACCGAAAAATCAGTTTTGTAGTTAGAGGGGTTTGGGAGTAGATTATACAATCAAATGCCTGGTCGTAAAATAAAGAAGTAGAAGTAACCTTGGTAGGATGAAGCCTGGTGGTTTGGGAGATGCGCTGAGTAATAAATGGAAACAATATCATTGTGCATCTAATCTTTTGATATATGTTTAAATTTGTTTTGCTCTAAAAACAGTTTGCTGTCTTAGTGCTATTGTGTTGATTACAGCCACTGTAATACCATCCCTAGAGTTTTACCATGGAGTATTATACACCCTTTCTTCGGATTAAGTGTTGATAGAGGTGATACAAGTACATACAACTTAGGTTTTTGGCACTCTTTGGAAATTTAGTTTCTCTATAAGTTGTTTTCACACCTTTTTCCCCCCTATAGTCAAATACTTTTCATTCTCATTTTATGCCTATTACAGAAAATGTCAGAGTAGTTTTTGTGGATACCAGTGACTTACACTAAATAGTAAGTTTTAACAATTTTGTTTCACTTTTTAGCTATTTTCAGCTTAAATATTAATTCATTGTGAATATATAAAAAATCTTATGGAATTGTTTATTTCATAATGTTTCTCAATATGCTTTGAATATAGAGATGACATGGAATGTAAAATAAAGAGAATAAAGGGTTTGTGATTGTTTGTTGTTGTTGTTTTGCTTAAGCTTCTTGAAAGAATAAAATTGCCACTCACTGAAATGGGGACTGTCAGTTTGGGAGAGAGAAAAATGAATCACAGTGTATTTGTTTTACAGCATTATAGGATATTTCTTTATCTAGTCTATAAATTTTGTCAAAACCAGTCTTGATTTTTTTCTAGAGGTCCCAAACTTTTTGATTCTGAATTTTTTTCAAGAGGATTAGAGAATAGATACCATCAACAGAATTTCTTCCTCTTCCATCCATGGGCGTCTGCCCATACTTCCCTTACTCTGCTTGCTAAGGTAGTAATTTCTTCCTCTTCATCTGTGGGCATCTGCCCATACTTCCCTTATGCCACTTTCTAAGGTAGTAACCCTGTAAGTCACTGCTTTAGTCTTTAATAATTTTGGAGATCAGCTAACAGCAAGTATCCTTTTCACCTCCAGACTCCTAATAGTCATAAGAGCATCAAGAATAATGAACACGCTTCTTGGGAAATTCAGTTGCTTTCTACCTCTTGGCCAGTTTACTTCATCTTAAATGATGCCGTGTCTTAACTCTAGGCTAAGAGAGTGTTGAAATAGGTGATGAATGATTATAGCAAATAATATCTTATATCTGGAAGTTGAGCCCACAATAGAGAAACTTTTCTAGAAAATATATGAAAAATATGGCAAAACTTAGAGGCAATGCTGCACTTGTATATTTGACAGGGAAAATAGATGCTGTTATAATATCACATGTTAATATAGCAAAGTTTCTGTTCTCTCCTACCCATTTGCCCTCTTCTAGGAATATACTTTTGGGAAGATATTTAAGTGAACTGTTACAAGTGCATCTTCATTCCTATTTCCTTCCTTAAAATCTTGAAGAAATGTAGAATTTTCTTCTGATTGTCCTGTAGGAATGGATAATTGATTGGATTAAGGGAGAGACACTTATTCTTTTGTAATAAGTACGATAAATGGTTTATAAACTGGAATAACTTGTGGGAGTTTTCACTAACATTCCATTTTTACTATATTTCCAAAGTCACAATTGAAATGGAAAGTTCTAAAATCAAACCAAACCAAACCAAAGAATCTAGGTGTTTGGGTCAGTTACTGCTACTCATATGTCTCCAATTGTGTGTTTGTAATTGTGTCTTATAAAAACAAACTTCTTGGACCTATAGAGCAGACTTTGTGTGCTTGAAGGTCTAGAAAGAGGAATTCATGTTCATTGCCAAGGTAGCTTACATAAAGGAAAAAATGGGAACACTGGGGAATATTTGACTTAGCAGAGTCCAGGTGGTAACTACCTAGAGGGATGAATAGATCACATGAAATTCTGAATATACATTTTTCATGAAGTGAGTGGCCAGATCCCAGAGGAGATGTTCTGAAAGACAAAACATTTTCATCAGGGTTGAAAATATTGAGAAATTATTAAAAATGCCAAAATTTTCAACAGTTGTTTTAATTGACCAAAGCCATCTGAAATCCTTTTTGAAAACGAGAAAATAAAAACATGTGGAAATAATCTTTCTCATTCGATTTTAGATTTCTAGAACTACTTCTCATGGAGACGGATTTGGCTGTAAAAGAGGAGTTAGAGTTTCTAGTTCATTTAGAGCCCTCAGGAAAATAACATAGAAAATACCAGCACAGATATCTACTTCTGTGGTATCCTTTTCACAATAAATCTTATGAGCAGCCAATATTTCATGTTGTTTTGGCACTAGTCGATGAATTTAATAAAATGTATTATTTCCATTAGTATTGTTTTTGTTTACACGTTTAAAATATATTCCTTCCAAAAGATCAAATGAACAGCTTTGTACATGAGTGTGTTAATATGCTTAACACTCACTGGTCATTTTCCCCTCTTGAATCTGAAGTATTTCAGCAGTTTTGATCATCTGCACGAAATGCCAGTTTGTTTGGCTACCAAATAGGTAAACGCATTGCTTCAGCTTTGGCTATTATCCTTCCCAAAATAATGAATGGAAAAGTTACTATATCTATGGAAGGAGCAGTTCCAGCATGATTTATACTAGATATAATTAGTAGTCACTAAATAAGCATTATAGAATTTCATGAACATCATAAAGTAAGTTCTTTTTTATTTAGTATATCAGAGATTGATTTTGTATAACTATGGGATCAAAAGTTTGGACCAGAAATAAGTCTCTGAAATAACTATCAGTACTACAGAGGTTATCAGACTTCAAGTCACACCTGTTTTACACAGGTGAGCAGGCATCAAAAGAAGAAGATTGCGAATTCTTCGGTGCACTGGTGAATTGTATCAGTTAAGTACAACTAATTGTACAATGACTATTAAATGTAGACTCCCACTTCTAATGCTAAAAATTATAGCTGCATAGAAATCTACCTCAACTCCTTCCTTTAAAATTTTAAGAAATGGAAGTTGGGAAAACCGAGGGACTTATTCTAGGTCACACAACTAGTGAGATGTCAGAATATGAAACCATGGTTGTCCTATGATGATGAGAAACTGGATGGAGCTATAGAGATGAAGATGACATGAGAATAAAGATGATGCTGTGAATGAGATAATAATAATAATAGTAGCCATGCCTGGCACTCTTTCAATAGTTTATCTTATTTAAGCCTTACAACCACCCTATAATGAGGCTATTACTCTAGTTTAGAAAGAGGAAGGTAAAGCTCAGAGAGAATAAATAACTCACCCTAGGACATTTAGCTGGTAAATGCTGGGGCTGAAAATCAAATTTGGGTCTGAATCCAAAGTCAGTGCTGTTTTAGAATTTTTAGTATTTTTTTAAACAACTATGTGACACATCCCTATCCTACCTGAGGATTCTGTCATAAAATAAGATTTTCTAATAATTTGAAATGGATTTCTGTCTTATAAGGAAATACTGACTTGCAGAGGAGGACATGAAGAAGTATATTTAAGAGTCTTTCATACACTGCCCCCCCCGCCCCGCTCTGGGCAAATAGTGCAGAGTCAATTCTAAAACTTTCTTACCATATGTATTTTATTATTTGCATATTAATATAATTTCAGAGCATATGATGTACCTAATACCTCTCTCTGAGCACCTGACCTGCTCCCATATAATGAGTCAGGCCTTATGGCAAATGTAATCTCTACTATAAAAACAGGCCACCTGCTCTTTCATATGAAGTTTTACCTTTCATGAGGCATGAGATTGAATCCTTTTTCTCAGTGAAGAAACAGTGATGGCATGGATTCATTTACTCTCCTGCAACAGGAGACCTGCATTTGAGAGAAGGTTGGTCAAGCTGAGAGTTTAAATGTGTGCTTCTGAAACCAGAGCTCTGTAATCATGAAAGAAAGTCATGTGGCTCTGGGGTCCCTAAGTGTGCTATTTTTGTGGTAACTAGCACTTCCTTTTTAGATGGTTCCATTTTTCTTTTCGAAACTACAATGACTGGAAAATTAAGTTGTAGAGACATGCTTACCAATGTTGCAAATGAAGTGCTGTGAATATGAAATATGTTAGATGACAAATTTAAATCCAAAAATATCTTCACCAAAGGGAGTAATGGACTGAATCTAATAAGATGAACTGTAATAAGAATATACACTGGCAAATTTAATTGCAATTATATTTTTACTGCTTATTGCTGCTATAAGGGAAAGCTATTGACAATTTTATGATTTAATCTGAGCAACATACTAATATTTCTTTTAATTCTAAATTTTATAGTGAATTATTTGGTATTTTCTAAACATACAACTATATAACCTTCAAATCCTAATTTTTTATGCCTGCATTCATCTTTTGCACCTTCATTTATTTATAATTTTCATGTTTTATTTTGTATATTCTGGAAGGAACTTCTAGGTCAGTGATGAAGTATAGCGATAATACAATGAGAATCTGGCTTGTTTTCTAATAAGTATATTTCTAAAAATCAAGTGTTTGTCCTTTGTAAGTTCCCTGTCTTTGTAAGGGTCAGATATGGCATTAAAAACAACAACATATATTCAGAGATAGTCTAGAGTTGCATTAGCCAAAAAGTATAGACCACAGACCAGTGACAGTCTGTAAACTTAACATCAATCCCTGAAAGCATAAGTACAGACCAGTGACAGTCTGTAAACTTAACATGAATCCCTGAAAGCGTAAGTACAGACCAGTGACAGTCTGTAAACTTAACATCAATCCCTGAAAGCATAAGTACAGAAATTGAGTGCAGATGTTTACAATTTTACAGCAATTTGATAGAACAATTTTATGTCTTTTGAATCTAATAATAAAATATGTGGTCTTGCACTTTGTAAGTCTTGTTTTTTTGTCTTATTCTCTTAGTAATTCATTTTTATATTTCACAGAAGTGTCAGTCTGCAATAATGGAAAAAATTAATCGGTTGGTGGTTTGAGAAGTATTGTTGTAGAAGGAAAAGGAATATTGGGTTTGTGGTTGAGCTAGATGAATTCTATCTTTGTTTCCTTTAAGCTTCAGTATTTTCTGTATATGAATATTCCTACTAGAAAATGTGAGTTTGAGACACCCAGTGCTGCATTCTGATCAAATAATCAGTTTTGAAAATAGAGTTAGAAAGGAAGCCTATATATTCAAATTTCAGAATCTTAGGTTATGTTACTCAGCTTTTTTTTTTTCTATTGGAGTATAATTGCTTTACAATGTTATGTTAGTTTCTGCTGTAAAATGAAGTGAATCAGCTATGTGTATACATATATACCCTCCCTCTTGGACCTCCCTCCCCGCTACAATCCCACTCATCTAGGTCATCAGAGAGCCCTGAGCTGAGCTCCCTGTGCTGTACAGCAGATTCCCACTAGCTATCTATTTTACACATGGTAGTGTACTTATGTCAAACCTAATCTCCCAATTCATCCCACCCTCCCCTTCCCCTCACTGTGTCCACATGTCCGTTCTCTACATCTACGTCTTTATTCCTGCCCTGCAAATAGGTTCATCTGTACCATTTTTTAAGATTCCACAGGTATGCGTTACTATACGATATTTGTTTTTCTCTTTCTAATTTACTTCACTCTGTATGACAGACTCTAGGTCCATCCACATCTCTACAAATGACCCAATTTTGTTCCTTTTTATGGCTGAGTAATATTCCATGATATATATATAAATACCATATCTTCTTTATCCAGTCATCTGTCGATGGGCATTTAGGTTGTTCCATGTCCTGGCTATTATAAATAGTGCTGCAAAGAACATTGGGATACATGTGACTTTTTGAATTACGGTTTTCTCAGGGTATATGCCCAGTAGTGGGTCATATGGTAGTTCTATTTTTACGTTTTTAAAGAACCTCCATACTCTTCTCCACAGTGGCTGTATCAATATACATTCCCACAACAATGCAAGAGGGTTCCCTTTTCTCTACACCCTCTCCAACATTTATTGTTTGTAGATTTTTTGATGATGGCCATTCTGACTGGTGTGAAGTGGTACCTCATTGTAGTTTTGATTTGCATTTCTCTAATAATTACTGATGTTGCAACTATATGCCAATAAAATGGACAAGCTGGAAGAAATGGACAAATTCTTGGAAAGGTACAACTTTCCAGTACTGAACCGGGAAGAATTAGAAAATATAAACAGAGGAATCACAAGGAATGAAATTGAAACTGTGATTAAAAATCTTCTAACAAACAAAAGTCCAGGACCAGATGGCTTCACAGGTGAATTCTATCAAACATTTAGAGAAGAGCTAACACCTATCCTTCTCAAACTCTTCCAAAAAATTGCAGAGGGAGGAACACTCCCAAACTCATTCTGTGAGGCCACCATCACCCTGATACAAAAACCAGACAAAGATGTCACACACACAAAAAACTACAGACCACTGTCACTGATGAACATAGATGCAGAAATCCTCAACGAAATACTTGGCAAACAGGATCCAACAACATTAAAAGGATCATACACCATGATCAAGTGGGATTTATCCCATGGATGCAAGGATTCTTCAATATATGCAGATCAGTGTGATACACCATATTAACAAATTGAAGAATAAAAACCATATGATCATTTCAATAGATGAAGAAGAATCTTTTGACAAAATTCAACACCCATTTATGATAAGAACTCTCCAGAAAGTGGGCATAGAGGGAACCTACCTCAACATAATAAAGGCCATATATGACAAACCCACAGCAAACATCCTTCTCAGTGGTGAAAAACTGAAAGCATTTCTTCTAAGATCAGGAATAATACAAGGGTGCCCACTCTTGCCCCTATTATTCAACAGATTTGGAAGTCCTAGCCACAGCAATCAGATGAGAAAAAGAAATAAAAGGAATACAAATTGGAAAAGAAGAAGTGAAACTGTCACAGTTTACAGATGACATGGTACTATACATAGAAAATCCTAAAGATACCACCAGAAAACTACTAGAACTAATCAATGAATTTGGTAAAGTTGCAGGATACAAAATTAATGCAAAGAAATCTCTTGCATTCCTATACACTAACAATTAAAGATCAGAAAGAGAAGTTAAGAAAACAGTCCCATTTACAATTGCAACAAAAAGAATAAAATACCTAGTTATAAACTACCGAGGGAGGCAAAAGACCTGT
The DNA here is from genome assembly GCF_059928025.1 of Delphinapterus leucas. Taxonomy (NCBI): domain Eukaryota; kingdom Metazoa; phylum Chordata; class Mammalia; order Artiodactyla; family Monodontidae; genus Delphinapterus; species Delphinapterus leucas. The sequence goes on from NC_143135.1 coordinate 18,670,826, forward strand.
ACTCAGAAAACTATAAAACACCGAGGAAAGAAATCAAAGATGACACAAACAGATGGAGAGATATACCATGCTCAGCTTTTTTTTAAACTTTCTTTGCAAGCCTTTTGTTGAGCTATTTTGCCAGTCCATCTCCCAAATCCACAACACACAGATGGAGTATAAATATTAAGATAGACTTATTGAAGGCTGTATTTATGGAATTGTGGTTTACTAAATGTATACATTCAGTTGATTCTTATTTCCAGGAATTTGTTTATTTGAACGCTCTTCGGGAGATATGACGGACAGGAGAGAAGTGACAGTTTCATTTAGTATTTAGCCTGCATCCATAATTGTCAAATAGGTAACAAAAAAGTATATATATATTTTATTTTATATATATATATATATATACATATATATATATATAAAACCACTTATTTCTATCCTTTGAATGCATGGTGTATGTAATGAATGACATTTACACATGAGACATTTGATGATGGATATCTATGGGCAGAGCCCACAATGTACCTAATTTCTAGTGTGCCATTTACAACTTCCCTTCCTGCTCTTTCACTCCAAGAAGTACATTGGATTTCAAGAGGATATGAAATATATTCCTTTTTAGATTAGCTTTAAGTACATCATCTTTCTAGCTTTAAATCTTTGTAATTTTGTCATTGATTATTTTAAAATGCATTATTTCATAATTTTGTCCTAGACTGTTTTTCATCTCACAAATTACTCTGATGGACCAGTGTGTCACAATCCTACAGCTGTGACCTGCTTATTAAATAAAAGAGCACATACACAGATACACAAGTTTGGTGTACACATATATAACAAACAGATTTTTTAATGAAAGATTATAGGATAGATAATGATCTTAGAGTTTACCTAGATCAACTCCCTTATGTGACAAATGAAAAAAATCAAGTACCTATCAACAGAGATGAAATTATTTGCCTGAAGTCATTCATTCTGCAGCCTATGTAAAACAGCCTACGTCAGTTCTCAACTTCCTAATTTCCAGCAGTCACACACACACATTCACACACATTTCATTAACTGTTTCTAGAAATTCAATATATACACATTGGTTTTTCAACTCAAGTTTTACAGTGCAGGATTAGAAATCTTGTGGTTTAAAATTTTTAAACATAATTATTTGGAAGAAACATAATAATTTAAAATTGTTATATTGATATATATAAGTATAAAGGATATTTATAGTATATAACATTGCTAATCAACATGGAAGCTAATACGTGTATGTGGCCATTGGGTTCTTGACCCAAGGCTGTGCAATTTGGGATGTGTTTTAAAGACGAAATATATTCCAGAGATGAAAGTTCTAATAGGAAAAGTTCTAATAGGAAAAAATAATTTATAACATCTCATTGATACTTTTTATATTGGGTTGTGGTGATAGTATTTTGGATATATTTGTCTAAATCATACATATTATTAGAATTAGTTGTGCCTGTTCCTTTTTATCTTATTAAATGTTGCTGCTAAACAACTTAAAATTGCATACGTGTCTCCCATATTTCCATCAAAGAACACTGGTTTAGAACCTATTCTTCTCTGTGTCTGTAAATCATGCCCATTCTGCTAATAATGCCCAGCAGAGACTTTATCTAAGAAGATGAAAATAAGTCACAGAAAAAAAGTTTAAGTCTGAGATTGGGAAATTTCCTTCACAGTGAATTTTAGATGAATATCAAACCCTGATCCACTATGGCTTTCTAAATACCCACACCCATGAAGTGAGTTTTAAACAGCTTTAATGGAAGTAAAAATGTCAAAAGAATGTTAATGATTGGTGCTATATGTTAACATTTTGCAAGGGTAATAAATATGTCAAGCTCTTGTGAATCCTTCACATGCTCATGTTGAATTCCCTGTGCTCACAATTTTAACCATAACAGACTTCCTTGAAAAATGCTCAAAATACTGGTGTGTCAGTTTCTGATTTATAACAAAGTGAATCAGCTATACATATACATATATCCCCATATCTCCTCCCTCTTGCATCTCCCTCCCACCCTACCTATCCCATCCCTCTAGGTGGACACAAAGCACATAGCTGATCTCCCTGTCTTATGCGGCTGCTTCCCACTAGCTATCTATTTTACATTTGGTAGTGTGTATATGTCCATGCCACTCTCTCACTTCGTTCCCGCTTACCCTTCCCCCTCCCTGTGTCCTCAAGTCCATTCTCTATGTCTGCATCTTTATTCCTGTTGTAAAGCAATTGTACTCCAAAAAAGATGTTTAAAAAATGCTCAAAATTTGTATGATCTTAATGTTTATAATTGTAGATATTATTACCTTTTTTTCCATGTGATAAGTCATTCTCCTTCCAAATGTTCTGCCTCATCCTAGTTCATTTGGTAGTTGTATTTAAATCCAATCTAAGTTTCTGTTTTGATACTTTTAATGATTGGGGTAAAGTTTTATGTAAGTAATAAGTGTACCAAATCAAAAAATCTTTTTCTTTCAATATGTTGTGCAATAAGTGAAAATAAGCAGTAGGGAAAGAGAAGAACAAGATTCCAACCTTCATTTTTACAAACTTGTGTTTTGATTTATGAGTGGCCTTCATAGATAACCTGAAATGGGTAGGTGTCCTCAAGGCCCTTCCAATTCCATCCATTATTTTGAGATCCCACTTGTGAGATTTCTTAATGGAACATAACGGTTCTATGTTCTTTTGATTTGTGGTAGTAACCGTTATATCTCCAGTGCCTAGAACAGAGTCTGACATACCTACCACAAAGTGTTTGTAAGTGTCAAAAAGCAAGTATACTATATCAGTTCTAGATGATTAACCTGTTATTTTTGATATTTTAAATTTATATTTTAATAATTTAAAATCTATACTTACATATTTTATGACTATATATTTTTGTTTTAATTATATACATTTGATTATAATTTTAATATTAATTTTAAAATTTGAATTTAAAATTTAATAACTTTATTTTATTTTAGTGACTAAAAACTTCTTCAGTCTACATAACCTGTAGATGAAGGGCAGGAAGACAGCTGCACCAGATATGCATGCTTGGGGACCTCTGATTGGGTCTATTTCAAAACCTCATCAAATTCTTACCTGGTAATTAAGAGAATGGATCATATCCCAAATATCTGAATCCTTTCTCTCTCCTAACAGAGAATTATGAGATTCAATTTTTTTCCTTTTATGCATTTACCAGAAAGCAAAAGTAACATTATAAATATTCATCTTACGCTTAGAAATTATTACTTAGAATCCAAGAAAAAGTCTCTGTTAATGAGATGTAAAGTTTCAGCTGCAAGCTTGCTGAGTCATGCCTTTCTCCTGCCTTTCTGTCACTGCTGCCCATTGCCGAGAATGTAATATCTGCCCTCTGGAGAAGTGCCAGGAAACAGAATCAGTGTTTGAGGCTCTGCTAATAGAGTGGCATGAAGATGCTGTTTGTGGCAGTATTGGTGATTCCAGCCTGTTTCTTTTGGTGGTTCACACAGGACATTGTAATTCATGTCTCAACAGCCATTTCATTGCAGCAGAGAAATTGACATCTACCATGATAATTTCATCTTTCATCTTTTTTTTTCCAACCATCTTTTGTAGATTGGGTCAAGGGTTGGGAATATTAGCAAAAGAAATGTTTTGTTCTTGGGAGCCATGGGAAATTAGTCATGTAACTAAGGAAAAAAATGTAAATCAAATTGTTATTGGTGACCAGCCTACAAACCAAGGCAGCCTTGTCTTAGCTTGAGCTGCCATAACAAAATGCCATACAGCGGGTGACTTAAACAACAGAAATTGATGGTCTCACAGTCCTGGAGGCTAGAAGTCCAAAATCAAGGTGCCAGTATGGTTGATTTCTAGTGAGAGCCCTCTTCCTGGCTTGCAGAGCACCACGAACTATTTGTGCCCTTACATGGCTAGAGAGAGCGAGCTCTGGTGTCTCTTTTTTATTTTTCCACATGAGATACTTTTTTTATTAATTAAAAAAAAATTTTTTTTTACAGCAGGTCCTTGTTGGTTATCTACTTTAAATATAGCAGTGTGTACATATCAATTCCAAACTCCCAATCTATTCCTCCCCTCCACCCTTCCCCACTGGTAGCCACAAGTTCATTCTCTAAGTCTCTGAGTCTGTTTCTGTTTAGTAAATAGGTTCATTTGCATCATTTTTTTTAGATTCCTCATATAAGCTATATCATATGATATTTGTCTTTGTCTGACTTACTTCACTTAGTATGATAATCTCTAGGTCCATCCATGTTTCTGCAAATGGCATTATTTCATTCTTTTTAATGGCTGGGTAATATTCCATTATATATATGTATTCTTATAAGGGCACTAATCTCACCATGAGGTACTGGCCCTCATAACCTTATCTGAACATAAGTACCTCCGAAAGCCCTGATTTCCAAAAACTATCACACTGGGGGGTTAGGGCTTCATTATATGAATTTCAAGGTAACATAATTCAGTGCAGTGCAAGACTCATATTGTGGATGTAAACATGAAGAGTGAAGGGAGACTTCTATATCAGTCAGCTCTGAACCCTGCCAAGGTATGATCTCCTTCATGTGTGAGCTATTATATCTCCCTTTTATTTTATACCAATTTAATTTGGGTTTCCTTTGATGTTTGGTAAAGTGCTTGCTAACTGATGAACTCAGTGTGTAATCTCTGCAGCAGTAGAGGGCTATCATTGAGCGTTGGTCCTGGCCACTTAATCTTTGTTCAGTGTTCGCAGTTTCTCTTCCAAGAAAACTTGGAACAGTGTTAGGAGTGGGGGAGTCCACCACTGGCTGGATTTTGGACGTCAGAGGCAGTCAGGAGTTGAATGTTTGCACTGTAACTTTTTCAGCGTCTAAAGCAGGTACAGGGACACAATGAGATACAGTCAGGATTATATAGATCAACAAAGCACTGCAGAGTTGGGGAAAAACTTTACATAACTGCCCTTATTAACATTTTTGACACTCTATCTCAAATTTTATGAGGGAGTATTGATTCACAGTCAACTCCATATTGAATGCATTTTTATACTTAATTTTCCATGAAAAGCCACTTTCAGTCTTAGCTAAAGCATCCCTGCCATTTCCCTCTTAATGTTTCAGTCACACTGTAGTTCTGAACAGCCCATGCTTGTTTCTATACCTTAAGGCCCCTAAATATGCAATTTATTCTGCTACTTGTCTTGCTGGCAAACACCTACTCATCCCTCAAGACCCTGCTCCACTGTTACCTCTTCTTTTGAGTCTTCTATGAATTGGTCTTGACGCCACACATTTCCAGAGGCAATACTACTTGATTTTCAGTGTTTTTGAAGGTATTTGTGGGTACCTCTAAAAGCATCTTTCTGTGTCCGTATTATTAATCTGTATGTCTCTTTGCAATATAGAGTGATATTCTGAGCAGAGAGATTACACCATCTTTATTTCTATAGCCCAGCACCCAGCACAGTGGTTGATAAATCTTGGGCTTAGCTTAATATATGCTTTTTGATTATGTGGAGAACGATGAATGATTTGATGAATGAATAACAGTGGTTACCAGAATAGGGTCTTTTATTTTCCTCGTTCTGTAGTTACAGATCTTAATGTGGACAAGATTGATCAAATGGCCTTAGTGTTAGCAAAATGAACATTCTTTGAATTTTTTACTTAATTTTCCAAATATTCCAAAATGCTCGGTATTAAATATCATTCAATCAAATAATTTAAGCAGCTTTTAGCTATATTCAGGGATGAACCTGTAGCAAGAGTTTTTGAGTTACTACATTGCTAAAGAAACTGCTAGTATTCCTAAGCAGTTCTGTGACCATATGTTGCTCTGCAAAAACATTCCAGATTGTTTCTGCTTTCCGTTTCCAGAGGCTAAAAACCTTTCCATCTCTGAGGCAAGAATAAGACTTCATCCAACGTTTCAGCTTGTTTTACGGTTGTCTGTCCATACTGCTTAACGATATGACTTAATCTGGAGGAGTTTTCAAAACTATCTTTTTTTTTTTTGCAGTACACGGGCCTCTCACTGTTGTGGCCTCTCCCGTTGCGGAGCACAGGCTCCGGACGCGCAGGCTCAGCGGCCATGGCTCACGGGCCCAGCCACTCCGCGGCATGTGGGATCTTCCCGGACCGGGGCACAAACCCGTGTTCCCTGCATCGGCAGGCGGACCCTCAGCCACTGCGCCACCAGGGAAGCCCCAAAAGTATCTTTTCATTTTCCCACTCCCAATATCACAAGCAGTAATGCCTAAATATGTTCTGTTTATTATACTGCTTTTTATTTCATTTCCCATTAAAACAATATTTGCATCAAAGCAGAATTCAGGTATCTTGTTTATGATGACATAATCATTTCCGTAGAAACCAATTATGATGTAAATAGGACTGAGACTTCAGTAGGAGAATGAACAGCAGGAAGTGTTGAATTCCAACCAAGATTTTTATTTGTGCCTTATTAAATTTAGAAACCAGGATACAATTAGAAGAAATCAGCAAATGTGTTGAGTAAAAAATGACTTACATGCTAGGAAATAAATAGTTTTAATAATTGCTCTAGTATAGTTTTGTAAGTATTTAGATTTATGATTTAGGTAGTTTTGATGGCAGACAGCATTGGAAATTAGAATGAGGGCTTTGTCACCCTAAGACCTTTAGTAGTATTTCAGAAGCACAGTCTGAAGACCAGTTGTCTAGTCCAAACCATTCATTTTACAAATGAAGAAATGAAACTCTGTAGGGTATAGTTAACTTGCTGTAGGCTAGACAAGTAGGCAGTGGCAGACCCATAACGAACTAAGCTTTTTAGGGTGGTTTTTTTTTTTTTTTTTTTTCTCTATTAGTTTTCTGAGTTTAAAATTTGGCAATATGTATTTGCATAAAGGTTTTCCATATCCAAACCACTAATGCTAAAAACCTGAATGTTTCCATTATTATAAAGGTAGAAAATGTAAATTTGAGATTAAAGCACAGTTCAAAACTTTATATTGTTTAAATCTCTATAAAGTATTTGTTCCTATAACATGTTGATGCATGTTTCCATTAGTCCAAAGCTTTTCAATATTTTTGACAATAGCAAATTAAAACATACCCTTTATAGAAATCAGGAAAATATTTAAGATAGTCTTTTGCATTATAGTTACATAATCTTAAAGTAAATTCACTTTTATTTTCACTATACTGGGAAAAATAGAATTTGAAATGTATACTTCAGGGGCTTCCCTGGTGACGCAGTGGTTGAGAGTCCACCCGCCGACGCAGGGGACGCGGGTTTGTGCCCCGGTCCGGGAAGATCCCACATGCCGCAGAGCAGCTAGGCCCGTGAGCCATGGCCGCCGAGCCTGTGCGTCCGGAGCCTGTGCTCCGCAGCGGGAGAGGCCACAACAGTGAGAGGCCCATGTACAGAAAAAAAAAAAAAAAAAAAGGTATACTTCAAATAGTCAAATCAAGAAAATTATGCAAAATATATATATGGTTGGGCTGTGTGTGTGTATAATACATACCTTTATATACCATATATTTTGTATGTTTTTTAGAATATGTGTGTGCGTGTATGTATACAGACAAAATAAAAATCAGTACATCTCAAAACTTGTTCAAGCATAATTTTGGCTATATGCAATTTTTGTCTTAGGCACTGCTTTTAGAAACATCAATTAATAAGATTATGTGAATCTGCTTTATTGATGGACTGCTAAATTTTTCGGGATCTAACAAGGGACGGTAATGTTTTTTTATCTTTGAGGAGCACCAGTACAGCTTGCCTGTAAAAGGTCATGCCTCTTCATCAGCAAAATGATATATTTTACCTTACTTAATCCTTCACGTATAGTGCTTACTTTATTCACTTTAATCCTTCACGTATAGTGCTTACTTTATTCACTTGATAAATGAAATATATGAAAACCTATACAGTATGCCCTCTGGAACTGGGACAATTAATAATTTGATATTTAACTGCATGTTCACACACACGTTTCATTGTACCAAAAAAAAGAAAAAGAAAAAAAATTAAGTAGTTAATTTTTCTAGTTTCAAACATCCTCAGATTACTTATCAGCCTTCTTTACTGTGGGAATTATCTATTACTCCTCTCTAGGGAACTATAAAGTGGAACTTACATGTTACTTCATATTTATAACTGTATTATGCAGATTTTAGTATTATTAGTCTTTAGTTAATCTTAAAGAGTCAGTACATGTCTGTCTAGAAGATGATTATAAAGACTTTTGTCTTCACTTCTAGCTTTGGGTTCAAGAATAACTTTCCTTTTCATCTTTCCCTTCTAGTTTTCTGACTCTTTAACAGATATACCTTGTCTGATTTTCACAGATGTGTGTAATAATGGACCACAGTACCCGTCTGGGAACTCTGCACTTGATTTTCTCTTGGCGGCCAAGGCCTTTGGCTTCCTTAGGGAATATGAATCAGTACAGCCCACTGTTTTGCAATCCAGGATGAAAAAAAAATGCATTCATTAGCCTAGAATGGATTTAAGCAAGTAGGTTCAGCCACCAGTCTCCTAGACATGCTCAATTGAATATTCAAATTGCAGCAGCCACTAAAAACTTGACTAAGTACTTGTATCATAGTAGAACTGAGTGTGGGGTTTGGGTAAGTCCAAGCTTTTGACATTTTGCTTTTAAATTAATCAAGAGATACTACCTTTATTACATATTGTGTTATTCATTAATTATTTCTGAATGATCAAGTTATCTGAAGAGGCTGCATACATTTTTAGTAAAATACAGTTTTTAGGGTCTTCTAAAGAGAGTATCATCTCACAAGTCTCATAAAAGTTTTTGTTTCTGTTGTTAGTATTGTTGTTTTGTTTTTAATAAGGATTAAAGATTAGGTATTTAAATCTTCTGGAAACTCTCATTCTTTGTTCATATGGGAATATTTTGCTTATTGAATTGAAATCCCCCAAGTTCAAATGTTTTCCTGAACCCTAGCCAGCCCCTTCCACTATATGAAAATATATGGGAACATTTAAAATATCAGGACAACTGGAATGTCCTTTTTTGTCTCCATGCTTCCAATTGATATGAAAGCCAGCCAAATGGTTAATAATCATCTCAAAAATAGAATTCACTGGAAATAAGCTTGCTGTGGAGAGTTCTAGCCTTCCTAATGTCTCATTTCAGTTGGCTAGCTCAAAGTCATTTGACTTCCAATGATATATTTTCAATATATTAAGAATAAAAGACCTGATTTTTCTGTGTGGATGTGAGTAATATTTTGCAGTTTTTAAAGAGGGGTGTCTGGCACATACCCTTGGGCAGAATCTCCCTTACTGGGGCTTTGTGTTTCTGTTTATTCTCCTCCTGCCTCCAAAGTAGCTGCAGCTTATCAGAACTCTGTTCACAGCAGTTGGTGAAATCTTTTTGGAATCCTTCAGGCTGTGTAAATGTCAAATGTTGCGTTATTGCCCTTATTAATGGGACTTTGGGTAGAGAGGGAGGAGGAAGGAAGAGCTTGACTGTATTAACATGCATTGACTGCGTACTGACTGCAGAGAAGAATTGTATCTGCAGGAAGAAAGTTCCATTTCCATGATTTAATGGGCAATTGAGAGACAGCAATCTGGCTAAATAGAAAGGAATGATTTGCTCTTTAACAAGCAGTTAATTCTACCTGGGAGGGAAAATAACTGTCTCTCTCCCCTGTATAAATCTCCTTCTGGTTTTGTGCCTTGTGAACTATGTAAGAATGTGCCACACAGAAAGAAATCTTCATAAGCCCAGCAGTTTTCTGATTTAATCATCCTGTACCCATTGAATATATGTGAGGCCCAAAGAATAAAAGGTAATATGAAAGAGATACATGAAGTGAAAGAAAAAACGTGCAGTTTCAAAATTTTTCTTTTTTCTTGAAAAAAAATTTATATATTTTTATGTACATATATATGTACACACACACACACACACACACACACACACACACACACACAAAGTGCCTTCTTATATTCCAGGAATCTTTAACCATTCCTGGCTCCCTGGCATCCATCCAACATGTGTCAACACTAAGTGGACTCTAGCAGACTCTTTAATGGGGACACAACATGTCTTTTGTCAGGAGAGGAAAGGAAACACTCCCCTGTATTAGTCTACTATTCTTTAAAGGAAATGGAAGTGGGACAAATGAAAGCCAGGTCAGAGCCATCTATGTGTTGTAACATACGCTTAAGCTTTTGTGCAGTTTCGGACGATTATACATTATACTCTATAGCTCTTAATTAGTTAAGTCATTTAAAGTGACTTTTTCCCTTTTTGTTACAGCTAATATATGATTGAGTCCTTGCTCTGAATGCCACATTCTTTTGTTTCCAAGAGAGTGGGGTGAGTTTAGATGTCAACTTGAGATGGCAGAATGTAATTTGACGGGGAGAAGGGAACGAGGTATACAGTAATCATCCATATCTTGGTGGCTTGGTATAGTGACAGATATTCCTTTTTTTTTTTTCTGAATGGTATTTGATTTTATTGAATTGCCAGTTTGGCCAACCACAGACTCAGTAATTCTAAAGAAATTCTAAAGAAACTGACTTTGAGAAGTCGTCTTTAAGAGGTAAGATGATGGAGTATTCTTTTGTGATCATATAATATTAATCATCCATATCTCAGTGTCTTTAGCCTAAGAAGAACCATCCTTTTTATAAACTGAGGTTCCAATCTGAGCATTTCAGGAAACTACTGGGCAGACTTGAGTAATTTATTTAACTTCTCTAAGTCTCATTTTCTCTCTATGTAAAGAGGAAGTTTTAACATCTAGCTTAGCATTGCTAGACTAAGGTATGTGAAAGCATCTACATAATGTCTAGTCTTTAGCAGGTACCCAGTAAATTTCAGTTCTCCTTTTTTTCAGCCTGAAATGCCATTATGGGCTCTGTAACACCCACTTAAAAACAAGGACCGATTAGCTGTTACAGAGCAGTGACCTGACAAAGCAGTGTGGCAGAAGTAATGGCAGCATTTTATATTACAGACTTACCTTTACCAGTTCCCCATGTGGCCTCGGGTATGATACTAGCGACAACTGAGTACGTAGACACCATTAACAAGAAATAGTGACTACAATTCATGTTCTGACTGGTGGCAATTTTCTCTGGGTCTCCACCCATGGCAACATGTTGACATTTCTAATAATGTAACACTTAGACTTGCAGGTCTGCTTAGAAATATGTATCGGATACTTTGATTAAGAAGACTATTAACATCATGAATAACATCTCTAACATTCATGAATTTAGACGAGTACTAATAGAATGGTTAGAAAAACAAAGCCTAGTTGGAGTGAATATTTCAACTTAGAGATTTTTAGTAGTAAAAAGATAAATTTAGAGGTTTAGAATGATGGATTTTTGTAACCTGCCTTATCTTGCTACCTAGTTTATATATGAAGCAGGCTCTATTAGGAACTAATCAAGGGGTGTTTCTACTTTATATTTAGTTTTTAATTTTTTAACTTTTCTTTTCTTCTTTTTTTTTTTTTTTTTTTTTTTTTTTTTTTGCGGTATGCGAGCCTCTCACTGTTGTGGCCTCTGCCGCCGCGGAGCACAGGCTCCGGACGCGCAGGCCCAGCGGCCATGGCTCACGGGCCCAGCCGCTCTGCGGCACGTGGGGATCCTCCCGGACCGGGGCACGAACCCGTGTCCCCTACATCGGCAGGCGGACTCTCAACCACTGCGCCACCAGGGAAGCCCTAACTTTTCATTTTAATCTACTTTATTTTTAATTTTCACTTTGATATAAAAACTCTACACATTTTTAAGAGCTTCAGGGCGATATAATGCCATAAAATTCACAAATTGGAAATATACAATTCTGTGATTTTAAATAAATTTATAGAGTTGTACAACCGTTGCTACAATCCAGGTTTTTTAAATTTCGATCAGTCCAAAATTTCCCTCATGGCTTTTTCAGTTATTTCCCACTCCCACCCTCAGCCCTGGACAAACACTGATCTGTTTTGTTTCTGTAAATTTGCCTTTTTTGTGTACTTCATATAAGTGGAATCATACAATGTGTAGTCTTTTGCATCAGGCTTCTTTTACTTAGTAGCATATTTTTGAAAGTCATCCCTGTTGTAGCATCCATCAGTAGCCCATTCTTTTACTGATGAAGAGTATTTTATTTTGTGGTTATGCCACATTTTGTTTATCAGTTTTTCAAGTGATGGGCTTCAGACTGTTTCTAGTTTGGGCTATTTTGAATGTTGTTGCTATGAATATTGGGTACATGTCGTGTATGAACACATTATTTTCATTTGGGGGATTTTTAAGAGTGGAGTTGCTAGATCATATACTAAGTTTATATTAAACATTACAACTGCCAAACTCTTCTCTAAAGTAGCTGTACCATTTTACATTCCTTCCAGCAATGTATGAGCATTTCGATTTCTCCGTATCATTATCAACACGATATTATCTGCCTTTTTTTAGAAGCTGTGCTGTGGTATCTTCCTGTGGTTTTAACTCATATCTCCCTCATGACTAAAGATGTTGAGTGTCTTCTTTAATGTGTCAATTAGCTATTTATATATCTTCTTTAGTAAAAGGTCTATTCAAATCCTTTGTTACTTTTTAAATTGCTTGTTCATTTTCTTATTTTTGAGTTATAACTATTCTTTGTTCAAATTCTTTATCAGTTACATGATTATAAAGCTATATTTCGCTACTATGTTGCTTACCTTTTCATTTTCTGAATGGTGCCTTTTGAAGTGCAAACATTTTAAATTTTGATGAAATCCATTTATCATGTTCTTTTCTCTTATTGATTGGGCTTTTGGTGTTGTATGAAGAAACACTTGCCAAACCCAAGGTAATGAAGAATTTCTCTTAAGTTTTATTCTAGTACTTTTAATAGTTTTCGTTCTTATATTTAGGTTTATGATTGATTTTGTGTTAATTTCTATATATAGTGAGGTAAAGGTCTAAGTTTGTCATGTGGACATACAATTATCCCAAAACTATCTTCTAAAAAGACTAAGATTTCCCCATTCAATGGTCTTGGCACATTTGTCAAAAATTAATTGACTGTAAATATTAAGGTTTTCTTTTGAACTCTCAATTCTGTAATAATTGATTTTTATGCCTATCCTAGCAACGCACTACCTTATTATTGTGGCTTTGTATTAAGTATTGAAATCTGATAGTATAAGCCCTCCAACTTTGTTCTTTTTCAAAATTGTTTAGCTAGTCTAGGTCTTTTACATTTTTACATAACTTGTGGAAGCAGTTTGTCAGTTCCTTAAAAAAAAACTTATTAGGATTTTGATAGGGATTGCACTGAATGTGTAGATCAGTTTTGGGAGAATTGTCATTTTAAAATTATTGAGTATTTTAATTCATGAACATGGAATATTTCTTCATTTATTTAAGATCTTGTCTAATTTATCTCAGCAACGTTTTATAGTTTTCGTTGTACAAGTCTTGCACTTCTTTTGTTAGATTTCTTCCCAAGTAGTTTGTGCTTTTAAATATATTGTGAGTGTTATAGTTGTCTTAATTTCATTTTACAGTTTTTTTGTTGTTAGTGTGTAGAAGTACAATTGATCTTGTATTTTGATCTTCGTTTTTGTATATTGATCTTGTATTTTGCAAAGTTGCTTTACTTGTTTGTTAGTTCTAATGGATTTGTGCGTGTGTGTGTGTGTGTGGATTCCTTGGGATTTCCTATGTACAGGATCATTTTGTCTGTCTTTACTTCTTTTTCTATCAGGATGTCTTTTATTTATGTACTTTCTCTGATTGTGTTAGAGCATTGGGCATCTCCTTCATTTTACAACCTCTTTGTAAGTTTTATACAAAGTGAATCATCAGTCTTTCCTAAAACTGAATATTTCCATGTATTGGTTTAGGAATATTTCCTGTTCCACTTTGTATTCTTTTGCAGTAATTAAAGTAAGATGGTTATCCCTGTTGAATAAGTTTTCAATGACTTGACATGCCATGAAAATGATTGAAGTTGAATTTTTTAGTTAACCAGGGATTGATCAAAGAATGATAAATTCAACTCTTTTAGAAATTATGAATCTACTTTCCTAATCTAGTTTGTAACCTATTGATTCAGATCTGTCTTTGGCAACTCATAATTGCTATACATTTTAAAGTCATCATTCCAAACATGTAATCTCAATAGAAAATATAGACTCAAAAGGGAGAGGGTATAGAATATTGGTGTTAAAAATGTTAATTAAAAACATGTTCTTGAATCCGTTTTTAGAAGTAAATCACTTCTGGATTTTTCCCCCCTTCTCATAGAACTTGACTGAGAATAGGAAAAAGAAGTTAAGCTACTTCTTCTTAGTAATAGTGGTAGTAATGATGATAATGCTTTATGCTATTAAGCATCTGACAACTATAAAAAAATAAAACTGAACTGTTGTATACCTGAGCTTATTTGAATAATCAGTAATTTGTTGTAGCAAGATATAATATATCAAGTAAAATTTATTGAGCACCTACTCACACATTGAGTCAGGCAGTGTGTATATAAAGGTGGAAAGAAAGGCCCTGAACATCCAGGAACCTGTAATCCTCTGGGAGAGCAGAACACTAAATTGTAGCTCAGTGAGTTGAATGCCATGAGAGAAGTTTTCAGAGATGTTATAGTTATAGCAGAGGGAGATCATCTTAATTTTGGCTTCTTAAGCAAGATGGTGCCTGGATATAACCCTCACACGTAAGATGGGTTAAAAAAGTGAAATAATGAGAGAAGTAACATCTATTTTGTACTTCCTGTAAGTTAGGCATTGATTAAGTCACTTTATGTAGATATTTTCATAGCTTTAACAAATAAAACCAAATTCTGAGGCCCGTGTGGCGTAATTAGCTTGGCTGAGTTCCTGACATGATCACATGTACAGAGATGTGCAGTGTGCTGTCAGAGGGGCATAGAAGAAAAGACTGGTGCTAATTACAAGGACATTATATAGGATATTTACTGTGTTATAATGACGGTAAGGAAAGTTGAAGGCCAGACCTGAGACATTGGCAGTGGGAATAGAGAGGATACAGTTCCAAGCATATTAGAGTTAGCATTGATAAAAGCTAGAAAGTTAAACTGAATTTGCAATATAAAATAAAGATAAGGGTTAACAAGGATTCCCAGGTTTCTGACTTGGACAAATGAGTGGATGATGCTTGTCATTCACTAAGTAAAAGACTTCAAGAGAAGAAACAGAATTTGGGTGGGGGTCGGGTGATATCAGAGACCAGAAAGCAGGTTTCCTCAGTAAAATGCTTAAGGTCTCATTAATCATGCAATTCTTGCGTCAAAATGTAGTTCAACTAAGACAGGTAGATTGAGTCCTGCCAAAATAACCCTAAAGCAATACATCATGTCTGTTAGGGTCATTGAGATCCAGGTATCCTTACGTGTTAGAAGGATCTGAAAAATTACTCTCAGCTTTCCTTTTATAAAGAACCAGTCCTCGGAGAATCATAGTCTCAAAAACTTTTTTTTTTTCTTTTTTCATTACTGTGAAAAAGAGTCATCGAGGAGAGGGATATTTCAGATAGATGTCACCTGGATTTCCCTTCAGTTAGATAAATATTGTGTCAGTGTTCTGCCTAGTACAGACACTCTGGCAGGCAAGTGTTCTGAATGAGGCGAAGGCTTGATCAGGTTGGCTATTCTAGCTCTCGATCTTCATTTATTATACTGCTACAATTTATCTTAGAACAGAGACAGCTGTCATTATACTAGTCGTGGATCAAACTAACTGTTGTAGACAAGGTTCAGAGGAAAAAAGAAACAGCAGTCTCTCAGCTTCCGCATTGTGGTGGATCCAGTACTACCAGACTTTTCTTACAGATGTTATCATGAAGGAACCATGGGTATTCCACCTATACATGGAGAGTCGTTTAAAGACCTTCACAATCAAATCTGGATATAATATATTTTGCAAGTGTGATGATGAAAAAATATCAGACTGCCCTATGGAAACTAGTTCTGTTGGATTTCTCAACTTTAAAGTCATTTCAAGGCTGCTTTCTAAGCCTAGAAATCCCCCAAGTATTTGCATCTCAGTGGTCCCCTAGAACTTACCTTAACAATGGAAATTTTCCATCAATCAGTATTGTCCATATAGTGCTATCCTATCCATAAGTATGATGCGAACAATGGTGACTCTTCATGAATGTGGCTGAAAAACATTGTAATTGTATTAACATAGGCATTGTAGGTGATTCAGAATATGGATCCATTGGCTGCCATTCTGAACTCTTTGCCTTGCGTGCAACATAACACCCACCCCACACATGAAATAAAAAAGGCAAGAAAACTTCAGACAGAGTAGTTTGTAAAGAACCTCCTAATATGTGCTATGAATCTGTGATAGTATAGGACATCTGGCTTAGGTTTCTACATTTGCCCTTGGGTAACTTCTCCTGTGTTTGCTGCTCTCAGCTCTCAATGGAAAGCTGAGAGTGAAATCCAGGCAACCTGTCCACACAAAGATACAGAGTGATTGTAATATGCTCGCTTTCATATTCCAGTTTATCCTAGTTGTCTAAAGATAAGGACCCGCCATCTGCATCCCCAAAGGGAGCAGACGATAGTCAATATGTGTAAAACTTTTAAAGTCACAGCAAGCCTCAACGTTTGTCTCTTTGAGCTTTACTTACTGCTTCACCAGATGGACCCAAGTCTCTCATCTTGTCCAAGTGGATGGTGACTCCCTTCTCTTTGTGTTGGGAGGTCAAAAAGGGGTCCTCTTAGGTTTTTACTTTCACTTTTATTCATTTTGCATTAAACCATTTTGATTACTTGTGTGGAAAGCAGCCTGTATTCTAACAAGCAAGATATTTAATTATTAGTTTCTCTGCTGGGAAGTAAAAATGTAGGTCATTTCTCTGTTGAACACACATAATCAAATAGTGCTGATAAAAGTCTTGCTTTTATAACAAGCTCCTTTTCTTGATGTTTATCTGACAACCGTTTGGACTAGAGTTAAAGAGGATGATACAGGTCAACCAGTGCACTTAGCTAATGGCATTCCCACTGAAGTTGACAGAATGGTAGCAACAGGAGTCAATTTTAATGAGACTGGCACTCCTTGGGAAGGACATGGGCCATAAATTATCAGCTCTGGGAAGAAGAGGCAAAAAGGAAGCCGGAAAGGAAATAAAAGAATTATGGGTGACATAAGAAGATAGCCTCCAATGAAGAGCAATCAGGGCTCTTCTGGAAAAACATTTAAGAACTATAAAGACAAGAATTACTGACACTCAAAGACAATCAGAACTGAGTATATATCAGGTCTAATTAGGAAATTAGGATCCGAGGGAAGACTGTATAATGTAACAGAAGAAAGAAGGAGTTGTGCTATGGATTCCAACATTCACTAGGGTGACCTGACCAGTTAGATCATATCCTGACATGTGGCTAACCATCCAAGGTGACCAAACTTTACCCTGCATGAAATGATGAAGTCTCAGATCTTGAGGAAATACTTTGGGAAATTTTATGGAATTTTAAAATTCAAATAATGTATTTCAAGAAGTTTGCATGAAAAAAATGAAGAAATGCTCTCTCTCGCTCTCTCTCTCTCTCTCTCTGTATATATATATATATGTATGTATGTTATATTAAATATATGTTATATATATAATGTACTATATATATATTCCTTCCCCCCCTTTCAGAATCTAGGGTCTTCTTCTATTCTTTCTGTTTCCTTTCCCACTTCATTTTCTTCTCTTTTTGCAACGCAAACATTTTGCAGAGAACAGGCTCCACAGATGTGTTGCAAACAAATAGGTAATTGAAAGTTTCTCTTGCCCTTTGGTGCCTTAATCTTCAATTATCCTAATGTTGGCAATTACAGTTTCCTATTATCTACAGAAGATTCTTTTATGATGAGTGAAAATTAAACTGCGTGCTGGGATGTTTGCCTTCAGAGTCTTATTCTTCTTATATAATGCCTTATCACCTACATATTTTTGTGGCTTAGATTATAGAGCACAGGTATTTATTTTCTTTCCCCATTTGGATGCTCTGAAATCAGCTTTTTGAAAGCCCTAAGAATCTTATAACACTTTAACAGAGAGAACCAAAAGTAATGGTTCTATTGAAGGCTAAGTTTCTTTGCTGAAGCCTAGTTCACAAGATGTCATTATCATCATTTTATTGGTAGTAGTACTACTGCTGTTATTTATTAAGCACTTATAATATATTGGTGTGTTCCAAAAATTTATATAACTCTATCTATTCTATAAATGAAAAGACTTTGAGTCAGAGAGTTTAAGTCAGAGGCCTAAGTCACATAACTAGTAAAGTTTATGAAACCAGGAAAAAACCTTGTTATATGTGATTCAAAAACCCATGCACTTGCCATTACATTATTTTGCTACAAATTGGGATTAATAATAGAAGCACAAATCTCCTTTTCCACTACATTTCACATTTATTGAGTGTAATAATCTTTGGGAGGTTATAACATAAGCTAGCAAAAAATACAAAGAATTACATGTTAAGCTGGGCAATACTTACAATGCAATAGCAAGAGAAAAGATAATAAATGAAATAAGAGAGAAAAGGTATATATAGTTTGGAATTAAACTAAGTCTCAACAGTAATTATTGCTGTGTTCTGAAGGGGCCATAGCATTTACAATGGCTTCTATATGTTTGATCTTGGCATCCTAGCAAAGTGGGTATTATCCTCCCCACCTTATACACATGGACATTGAAACCCAAAGGGGATGAGCAGCCTGCCTAAAGTAGATGGCCATCGGTATATTCATTCAAGGTATATTTGATAGATTCCATATGATATATGCACTGTATGTTCTAGGTTCTGTGGAAGCAGTTGTCAATAAGATAGTCAAGGTTCCTGTCCTCAAGAAACTTACATTCCTGTAAGGGAAGACAGTTTATCAGTTATTAAAGATAATAAGCTTGAAATACAAAAGCTTAAGGTATAATAAGCATGAATATTTCAAATAATCGTAGCTGCTATGAAGGAAATGAAGTAAGGAATTTTAATAGTGATTAGACCTAGGGTGCATGAAGGGAGAAGATGGTTTGATGCTTTAGACAGCGGAGTTGGGGAAGGCCTCTTTTAGAAGGTCACATTCGGAGTGAGATCACTGGGAAGAAAAGAGTTAGACATTAAAAAAAAAAAAACCTTGAGAAAGCACCTTCCAGATGAAGGAAGACCAAGCTCAAATACCCAGAGGAAAGAATCAGAGTCCCATGCTTGAGGAACTAAAAGAAATCCAAGATTTCTAAAACACAGAGAACAAGCTTGAAGAAGGCAAAGGTCTGATCATGTAGAGCCTCTAGGAACACGAGAGGAGTCTGGATTTTATTCTAAGTGAAATGGAAAGACCTTGGAGTGTTTAAGCAGAAAGATGTTATTATCTCATATAAAGTTTTAGAAAAATTACTCTGGCTTATAAAGCCATGTGTAGGGGTACAGGGAGATCATTTAGGTAGCCATGGTAGCAATCTAAAGAAACGATGATGATGACTTGAGCGAGGGTGGTTACAGTGGATTTGAAGAGAGTTGGGTGGATACACTTTGGAAACATAACTAAAAAGGCGTGTTGATTGAGTGTGGGGATGAGGGAAATGGAAGGTTATGAGTAATTATGTGTTTGGTGTAAGTCACCAGATAGGTGTTGGTGCCATTTACTGAGATGAAGAAGGCAAGGGAAGCAGCAGATTGCAGAACTGAGATGTGAGACCAGGAGTTCCATTTGGGATACGATTATTTTGAAATGCTTGTTAGATATCCAGTGGGAGATACTGTGTTTAATAAATGAGTCTAACCTCACAAGGGAGATCAGGGATGGAGACAGAAATTTGGGAGTCATTGGCATAGAGATATTATTTAAAACCATTGGACAGAATGAGATTATCTTGGGAGAGAGTGTGGATGATGAACTGACGAAGACCCAGAAACTACATAGGAGTGCTCCCACATTCTTAGCTCAAATGGAGAAGGAGCTCACAAAGGAGACTGAGAGATTGCTGTTGAAAAAGATGGGAAACCCACAGAGACACAGAGGCCACGAGAAGAAAGTACTTCCGCAAGGAGAGAGTGTTCACCTATATCAATTGCTGCTGAAAGATAAAGTGAGGGCAGATAAGTGGACTTGGATGGCCTACACAAAGACCACTGGTAACCTGGGTAACCGCGATTTTAGTGACTAGTTGAAATGGATATTATGCTGAGTCTAATTCAGGATAAAGAGGAAGTGAGAAAATGGAAGTAATGAACAGGGACAACGTTTTTAAAGAGGTTTGCTGTGAACAGAAATAAATAAATGAAGTAGCTGAAAATGATGTGAACTAAAGGAGGAGTTGTTTAAATCTTTACTGTGAGCAGTCTTATGATTTCAAACAATTACTATTTTTACATTTTAATCTCTCACCATTCTAAAGGTCATCAGAGTTTGAAAAAAATGCAATGAAAAGTGTGGCCTTCCTATTTTGGGGAGAACAGGATAAACAAATTTGAACACATTGAGTAACAGTCATCACTTACTGAGGGTCTGCTTTGTAAGATTTGATGCCAGGATCTGGGGATATGAAGATAAATGCATTTGTTGGCTCAAAATAGAAAGTTAAATGAGTATTTACTAATGTCAAGTGCTATACTGGGTGCCGGAGTTTTAACAATGAAACAAAGAAATAATAAGAAAATGTCCCTTTCTTTATGATGCTATTATTCTAATGGGAAGGAGAGAGACATATAGTAAATAAATAAAAATGTAAAGTATAAAGTTTACAGCTAAAAGTGCCTGAAGAAAAATACAACAAGGGAGGGATATGAGTAGGACTGGAAGGTGGGAAGATGTAGAAATTTTAAAACATATAGACGAAACAGTCATAGTAAGAAAATAAGAACTGAACAAATATATGAAGGAGAAACAATATTGAGAAATATAGACGTGTATGTGAAAATTAGATCCAGCAGAGGAAACTGCAAATGCAAAGGCCCTGAAGTAGGATCTTTCCAAACCAAGTTTCAAAAGTGTTTCAAGAAAGAGAGAGGGATAGAGAGAGAGAGAGAGAGAGGCTGTGTCCATTGTTTCCAGTAGGTTAGCTCTGTAGCGCAAAGTCATTCTTGATTTTGACAAGAGCAGTTCAGTAGAATGATGGAAGAGAAAGCCTGGTTGGAGTGAGTACCAAAAAGAAGAGGAGGGATTTAATTAGAGATAGAGGATATAAAAAATTATTTTGAGTGTTGCCATAAAAGGAAGCAGAGAAATGGGATAGTAGCTGGAGGGGAATGGGATCCAGAGAGGGATTTTCTTTAAAGACAGAACCATAACAGTATGTGTGCATACTGATAGGAATTATCCAGCAGAGAGGGTAGAACTGATGATGAAGAGACAAAGAACTGCTGAAGCAATGTCCCTGAAGAGGTGAGAGGGGCTGGGAAGTTACACAAAAGTGGAAGTTTTGGCAGTAGACACAGGTAGACCTTAGCCACAGGAAGAAAGACAGGGTGTCTGGGCTCAGACAGGTGTGAATATGTGATAGAAGCTTGAGGAAATTCTTCATGACTGATCCTCTTTAGTGGAAGAGGAAGCAAGTTATCAGCTGAGAAGTTGGAGAAGATTTTGGGAGTTGGATGATACAAGAGCAGGTAGAAACAGTCATCTCAAAAGTGAAAGGACTAGAAATACTATAGGATTGTTAGGAAGCACTGGGTCCCCATGAAGTTTGGTGGTCATGCATTTTAAGTGAGAGTTTTCCAGTTCTGCTTAGTTGTGCCTGGCTTGGTAGGGGAAATAGAGTCTCCCTTCTTTCATAATAGCTAAGAAGAGAGAGAGGAAAAGAAAGCATAAACAGTAAGGCAAAAATTACAGAATGTGTACTAAGTGCTACAATCGAATTACTTCAGATACATTGGCAGCTCAGAGTTGAGAGCGAGAACTCTGGCTGACTTGGGTGATGCATAAGGGAAGATTATACATAGAAAGAAAAGCTTAAAACATTAATAAGTAAGTAGGGGTTGTGAATATATATTTCTGAAAATGCTGGTAGATTCATCGCCTCATAATTTTTATTATCATCATTTTTATCAAAACTAAGGTAGAAAGTGGACTCTTTAGTAGCCTGGAAATAGTAATAATAATGCCATCTATACACATATATAATAATATTATAGTATAAAATATTATATAATATATATACAACATGATATACAATATAATTTATAATTTCATTATTCTTATTACTCTCATTTGATCAATTATTACTTAGCACTCTCATGGGTTTTCATTAATTATCAACTCTCATTCTCACAGACAAATTTGCATAACAGCTATTATTGGTCTTTCCGTTTTACAGATAAGGAAACCAAGACATAGGCTATTAAGTTAACTTGTCCGTGATCATAAAACTAGTAATTAACAGAAACAGGATTCAGACTCAGACGTGTGTGATACCTGTGTTTTCCCAGATAATCAAAAACAGTGCTACACAGCATGGTGTTGGAAGCTATTGCACATAGGCAGAGTCAGGAGCAAAGGCTTTTATTAGTTCTTTGAGTATGGTACCCGGCAATATGATAATATCTAAATTACAGCTTTACCTTAAGGTCCTATACAAGTAGGACAAAACGCCATCTTGTGTCCCTTGCCTTATTCTGGTTCTCCAAAGTTGAGATTTAAATGTTGAATTACTGTGAACATATGATGCTGTGTCTGAAAACCAGAGATTCAAAAGAAGCAATAAAATCCAGGGCAGAGGGCTTCCCTGGTGACGCAGTGGTTGAGAGTCCGCCTGCCGATGCAGGGGACACGGGTTCGTGCGGCGGTCCGGGAAGATGCCACGTGCCGCGGAGCGGCTGGGCCCGTGAGCCATGGCCGCTGAGCCTGCGCGTCCGGAGCCCGTGCTCCGCAACGGGAGAGGCCACAACAGTGAGAGGACCGCGTACCGCAAAAAAAAAAAAAAAAAAAAAAAATCCAGGGCAGAGACCCGCAGTGCTTCCTAGTTGGATAGTATTTATGACTTAAGAAGATAGCTCTGTTTGCTCTTCAGAAAATAGATTTTCATTGGGTCACCGGAAAGGAAGGGATGGCACAGTCTTTATGGTTTCTCTGTTGTCAGAGAGAGCTTGGGAATATACAACTTTTTTGTTCCTCACACAGCAAGGTCAGTGATGGAGTTCTCTCTCAGAGTCAATCACATCTATACTGAGAGAGGGATCAGAGAAGACGAAATAAAGAAACAAATGGTGTGCTTGCAGCTTATTTGTGTCCCTCTGTCTTAACAGATAGACTTAGGATCACAGGGTTTGGGGTGATGATAAAAACAAGAGGTGAGAGCCATCCCTTATGGCCTGTCATGGGACAAGTAGCACCAGCAGGTTACAGCGTGAAAATGAAATGTCCTGTTGTCTTCGAGATCTGTTGAGATGTATCTCTGGCAGACTGTGAAATCGACCCCTGTAGTTATTGACAACTTGTCAGTGTATTGGAGAGAGCTGTGTGGAGGTTGGGAGTAGTTGTTGAACCAAGTTGAGGGAGGTGGCCAGAAAGTTAGCTGGGTATTTGGGAAACGACCACATTCAGTTTTCTTAAAGGAGTGGAAAGAAAATCAAAAGAAAGCATCCACTTGGGTCATTAAACATGTAATATAAATGTAGCTATTTTTGATGAATTCAAGAAAAAAAAGCAGAGAGGTTTTGTTTTGTTCTATTTTTAATCTTACTCAACACAAACACACATCTCTTTCCTCTTAATTTTCTGTAATGTAGATTAACTGAAGGAAATTTTCAATTCAAGGCAGACTTCACTTTGTCTGTAAGCACACATCTGGAAAATGCCTTTCTTCCTACCTGCGTAGTGCTGTGTTTCTGAGAAATAATGATTGATTCTAGCAGCACATATGGTAATCATGCACACATTTCTGGAGCTAAAATGAAATACAATGACCTAAGTCAAATGCACACAGATAGGTGCCTCATGCGTAATTGTATACTGTGATTTTGGCAAATTTATAAAAAATGGCCTCAACATTTATGATCTCACCTGCTGTTTTCAGAACCTTGTAACTGCTCCATCAAGAGATAGTTTGTATTTTCACTCTCCTTGAAAAGGAGCAGGTTTTTATGGCTGCCTCAGTATAGAGACTGCAGTAGAGGAGGTGCTCTGTGATTTGAGACTAAATCAAAAAAGGTGATATATCCTCTCTCTTGGGGCATGGGCCATGGAAGCCCCGAGCTGCAGTGCAAGATGTCTAGCTTCCCTAAATTAGCATGCTCGAGAGATCAGCGACAGAGGTGATAGAGCTGGAGCTGGAGAGAGACACAAATGGAGACAGAGATGGAGATGAAGATGGAGATGGAGATGGAGGTGGAGAGAAGCCCAAAGAAGCCTAACTATTCCACCTCACCATGCTGCTTGAGTTATCCCATCCCAGGTTCCAGAAGTAAGAGCATGTGACCTTTCGGATGATTCCAACTCATCTTTGAGCTACCCAGCTGATACCAAGTGGAACCAAAAAAGCCTTTCTTGAAATGCAGCTTCATGAGCAAAATAAATGTTTTGTTTGTTTGTTTGTTTTAGACATTCAATTTTGTGCTGGCTCTTTACACTGCACTACATAAACAAGCATGGTGGTAAATATCTTTCTCTTTTATTAATATGAATAGAGGAATTCTATGCATCTAGAAATGATGACTATATAATACTCAAGGTGGGTGGCAGGACATTAGGGACTTCGTACAGTACTGACTTTCCCAGCAGTTCAATTATCGCAGTCAAGTAGGAAGGAAAGAACAACAGGAAATGTGCTTACTCCTAGGACCGTGCTCTTTCCCCGTGAACATCATGAAACTCTCTTTATTAGCTGAAGGAGTCATCTCTAAATAAACAGAATGAATCTGACAATCTCATGAACCCCATACATTTCACATCTCTGAGCCAACTTAGTAATAGTGTTACTAAACTGAAATTAAATATCGTTTGCCCAAGAATTAGAACTGTGACAACTCTATCCCTGTTTTTTGTGTAGTTGGTATGAGGAAGTGGAGAACAAGATTCCCTAGCCCATGTATCAAGGAGGAGCCTGGAAAGAGAACTTCACTGTTGGTTGAGGGTGGAAATGAGGTCTAATTTATATTTACACATCTATCACTGAAATATTTACAGTCTCAGAATTGCATACAAGTAGATATTATTTTAGATATTTTAAAAAACAAATTTATTTATTTTATTTATTTTTGGCTGTGTTGGGTCTTCATTGCTGTGTGCGGGCTTTCTCTAGTTGCGGTGAGTGGGGGCTACTCTTCGTCGCGGTGCACATGGGCTTGAAGTGGCTTCTCTTGTTGAGAAGCACAGGCTGTAGGCATATGGGCTTCAGTAGTTGTGGTACATGGGCTCAGTAGTTGTGGCTCGTGAGCTATAGGGCGCAGGCTCAGTAGTTGTGGCGCACGGGCTTAGCTGCTCCGTGACCTGTGGGATCTTCCTGGACCAGGGCTCAAACCTGTGTCCCCTACATTGGCAGGTGGATTCTTAACCGCTGTGCCACCAGGGAAGCCGAGGTATTTTTATTTCTAGGACACTGGAAAAACCAAGTCAACCAGGTTTAAAAAATGAATGACTCTCATTATTGAAAAACTCCAGAGGGTGATCTGACTACGAGTGAAAACTGATCCAATAACTCAAGTGATGTGAGGAGACCTGGTTTTCCTCTCCCTCTTTCCACTTCTGGGCTTAGTCTGTGGCTGCCAGAGAATCCTAAATCGACATGATTTCTAATCAATCTCCTCTCCCAGCTACTGAATGAAATTTCTTGTTTTTGCTAGGTCAAGTTAGCTGATGTGCATTTCACTAAACCATTTCTGGGGACAGTAATAGGATTGAGGATTAGTTTAGCTCAGGGCCCAGTCTTGGATACAAAGTGCAGAAAGTGTTCCCTGCAGCATAGTCTGAACTGAGAGGGGTTCTACATTCCCCACGCATTAGGGTATTATTATTATAAGAGGGAGAGTTGGATTCTGGGTGGCCAAACCTAGAAATGTCTACCTGAAAAAGTATTTTAGGAACCAACATATTTCCATACCTAGAAAAACTAGCACTTGCAAGTGAGTTAACGTTGCATTTTTATGGGTTGCTTTAAGTAATTTTTTTTTGACCATTGCAATGCAATGCTAATTATTTATGGGAACTTTCTACTGCATAAGAGTTTTTAGATTTTATAGGCTTTAAAAAGAGAAAAAGAAATAACTTTGAGTCATCTGGGATATCCCCAGCGTTCTCTGCTATAAAATCTTTGGATGGAGTAAAGTGATAACTTGGGGAGGCTTGAGAATCAACTGGCTTATGATTTATCCAACTGCAAATTAGACTAGTTCAACTGGGTAATAAGAATAATAATAATACATGCTTGGGGAACATAATACACAGTGGAAGAGTAAAGGAAGCCTTTCCCTCCATTTCTATGAACTTCAGAAAATGCTTATTAGCCAAGTGACTGATGTGTTACTTTAAGTTGTATCATTAAGCACGTGAAGAACAAGGGTGGTTATGAAACTACTTCAGTTAGGCAGTGCACATCCCAGGGAAGAGAGGAGATTAAAGAATATTTGGGTCACTGAAAAAGTCAAATTTCTTGGAAGCATGTTTTTAAACTAAAGCTTTAGAAATATTCTTATTCTACTGAAATGTTTCTTATTCTACTGAATATGTTTGCATTTTAATTCAGGGTAAGGATGAGCTCAGTGTACAGACATGTTCATCAAATTTATATAAGTAAATGGAGTCTATGAGAAGGTTAGCATTTTAGTAATATTAGGAAAAGGACCATAGGGAAGGGGGAATAGAAGGAAACACATAATAAAGTTAACTTGTGATCAATTACCTGATTTTTTCTTAGGTAGTAGCAAAAAAAATAACAACCTTCTAGGCAAACTAATTACTTCTAAAGGAAGTATTTAGAGATAAGGGAGACATTTCCTTGAATTTAGTGATGAAAGGGTTTTATGTTTAGCCTGATAAAGCCACACCTGATAAAGGCACTGTTTTTTATTAGGCTAGTAGTTTATTTTTGATTAAGGTGCAGGATGCCATGTTTGGACCAAGATTGTGTTTTTTTTGTTTGTTTTTTTTTTTTGCGGTACGCGGGCCTCTCACTGCTGCGGCCCCTCCTGTTGTGGAGCACAGGCTCCGGACGCGCAGGCTCAGCGGCCATGGCTCAGGGGCCCAGGCACTCCGCGGTATGTGGAATCTTCCTGGACCGGGGCACGAACCCATGTCCCCCGTATCGGCAGGCAGACTCTCAACCACTGTGCCACCAGGGAAGCCAAGATTGTGGGTTTTTAAACCCTGGTCCTCCAGTACAACAGTGGTGTGACTTTCAAACACATTATTTTAATCTTTCTGTGCCTCCATTTTCTCATGTGTAAAATGAGGATAATAACAACATCCACCTTCGGGGATTATTGAAGAATTACATTTGTTAATAAGTGTAGTGTGTTTTCAGCAGGGCCTACTATATAGTAAATATCACAGAAGTACTAGGTACTTGACTAGTAGTTTGGCTAGTTATAGAATTTTAGGTTGGAAACCATCTTCTTCTTCCTGCAGAACTTTGAAAAACAATGGCATGTTTTTACCCTAGATTTTTGTTTTTTATTGAGTTTCAATGCCATTATAATCCTGAATCCTTTTTGTGTCCATTGTCTCTTCTTTCTCAGTGTATTTGAAGATTTTTCTCTTTTTCCTTCAGTACCTTGAAATTCACAAAGATGTTCCTTGGTGTTCCTTGGTGTGAGCCAAGGAGATGTTCCTTGGTGTGAGTCTGCTAAATCTCAAAACTAATGTGCTTTATGTTTGAGAAATTGAATTGAGTTATTACCTTGATAAATTTCTTTTTTCCGTGTTTATTCTTCATACTTTCTATAACTCCTATTATTGGGATATTAATGTTCCAGAACTGATTCTTAAAATTCTCATCTTTTCTCTCCCATTTTCTATGTCTTTTCTATTTACTCTCTATTTTGAAATGTTTATTAAAGTCTTATATGATCCTCGATACATGAAAGGGACTTAGAAAGGTCTTGGTGTACAACAAGTGCTAAAGAAATAGTACCTTTCTCCTCTTCCTTTTTCTCTTCTTTTTCTTTCTGTTCCTCTTTCTTTTTTTCCTTCCTGTTGCTTTTTCTTTTTCTTCTTCTTCATTATTACTACTTCCCAAGCAATATGTCTAATTTCTGGGTTTTTGATTAAATGCTCTGGTTTCAGTAGACTGCCTCTGCATCTAGTATGTGTAAATTTTTGTTCAGCCAGCCAGAGAAATATTAAACAATTTAGAAATGAACCAGAAAGATTTTTTTTAAGCTAACATTAATTAAATACCCATTGTATGGACAGATAATCTATTAAATTGGCTTTCTCTAAAGCATTGATACTGTCACAATAACCTTATAAGATAACTTTAGTCTTATGCAGTTTTACAAATAAGGACATGAAGTTTTGATTGCAAAATTTAGCAAAATTTAAAAGATGGGGTTTGAACCATGACACTTTAGCTTCTAAAATCCATGCCTTAATTTCTAACAATGCTGTTATGACACAACCCTAATTTCCCAAATGGGCTGACTGTACTGTAGAGGAAAACCTGGCCCATCAGTAGTATCTTAGACATTCGACACTAATGCCAGGTAGGAGGTGTGGGCAACGCACACCTGTCAAGCAACTGCTGTGTACGTGTCCCATAGCAAAGGCCATCCCCTGATATGTGCAGTTGGGCTAACTTCTGAGCCATTGTGATTTCCCTGACTTTACTAGCACGGGTCTGACAATGGGATGTAGCGAGATGACTTCTCCCAGCTGGAATTCTCACCAGGGAAGGATGAAAGAAGATGCAAGCTTGTTGTTTTACTCGGGTACAGGGATTTTTCATTTCAGTGAACACAGAGGAAAATGAATGTGATGGTGAAAAAGCCTGGTGGCTGTATAGTCTGTATTAGTCCTCCCTGTGGCTAATGATGTATTTGAAATGCATTTTCCTCCATATGGGGGAGTGACATATTTTAATGCAAATTCTCCCTTCTTGACCTCCCAATGACTTTCTGTCAAATGAAATAATATTTATGTATGTGATTAATGCAGCCATGCTATGAATTACAGCTGTGGGGAATTCTCATTCATTTGACTATCCATCATTCCCTTCACCCCATAAATTTTAGGTTGAATCAAATGAAATTGCATATACTTAACTGTTTATGACCTCAGGAATGGTAATTTCATATGGTTCAAAAGAAAGCTTTAAATTCTGATTAAAAGTAACTGTGAGAGAGTAAACATTTATTAGGCATAAGCATAGGTGATATGAACCAGAAGAATATATGTCTTTCCATATATAAAACGAATCTTTATTAAACACCTATTGTGCTTTGAACTCTGAGGATACAGTGGTAAACTGCAACAAAATAGAGGCACTCCATGGCTATATGGAGGTCCACATCTTTCAGAAGAATCAAAAGGTACTTAAACCATTGTAGTTTAAGGAAGAGGTAATTGCCATAAGTTGGTAGTGGAGTTCACAAGAGAATAACATGTCTTTCTAAAGGAATTCAGAAGAGGGTTTATGACGACGGTGGTAATGAGCTGGTCCTTGACTATTGGGTAGGATTTAGTGCGGAAGGGGACACTAGGTAGAGGGAACTGTAAATGCACCTAGGTAGGTGTTCAGTTCCTATGGGACACAGTTAAGAGTCTGGCACATAGATTGTTTCCAATTGGTCAGTGAAGCAACATAAAAACAATTAATTTTAATACAAAGCAGGATATGAGAGTTGACTGTAGGTATATCACATTTGTTTTTCTTTATGCAAGAGGAGTAATTCATCATGACTGAAGAAATCAACAAGGACTTCTCAGTCAAGGCTTCACCTGACTTGCTTAGAAGAAGAATATAATTTACAAGGGTGGATGATGGAAGAAAAGATCTCTAAGTTGAAGGAAAGCCAGTAGGGAAGGTATGGCAGGAAAGAAGTGCATGGCATACTTAAGAGACAGTATCATGGTCTTATGAGCCTGGAGCTCATCCATGGTAGAGGTGAGCCTATTCACAAACGCTGGGCTAAACAAAGAGGAGAGGTTTGATGGTCGTGTGGGGCAATTTGTATTATATTCCATGGGGCATCATTGAAAATATCTGGGAGAAGTCTACTTTTTCCTGAAAGAGCTAAGACACGGAACTAGAGGAGGATATATTGGACACATCATCCTTTTCTTGTATTAAAATATAATGGCTTCAGTATTATATAATAGAAAGAAAAGTGAACTTGAAGTTAGAAGATATGGGCAAATTAATTGATGCTTCTAAAGCTTAATTCCCTCAAACCCTAAAAAGAGAGTTAATGACTCCTGACTTTGTTAAGTTCACAAGGTTGTTGTCAAGAATATATGCCAGATAGCGATAATTATCTCTCTCAGACAAATGTGAAAGTCTGATTGTGAGGTGGCACTTTAAAAGAGCAAATTTAGGCAAGGATGGATGTCATTGGAGTGATGCCTCTTAGTAATGAGTAGATTCACAGAATATGGGTATTGATCAAGGGCCTATCATCTATGGCCACAGTAGAATCTCTCCCTCAAACCATAAATGCTGTCATGGCTGAATATTATCATCAAAAATTCATCAGTAGGAACGGACCACAGGCAGAGCAACAATAGTCATACGTGCCCTGCAGAGCTTTCTTATAGCTGTTTATATGGACGTTGCCAATACTTTCTTAGTCTTTGTGCCATGTGGGACAAGGTGAAGACACCCTCACAGTCGATGGGCAAAGAGAGATAAAGGAATGGGGCGTAGAACACGTCAATGCAATGAAATAGAAAAACACTCATCTAAGAATCCAGAGGACTTTATACTTTGTCCAGTTCTGACTTCAAATTCTGTGCCTAGACTTTGTTCTTTGTCCTCTTCCTCCTCTTCTTCCTCTCTTAAGCTACAGGTTTTGGAATACTTACTTATACCATCCTTTAAGGAAGATTACCTTAAAATCTGAATTGTACTGGGCTTGTCATTACTGTATAAAGAGGAAATCTGAGACTCAGAGAGGTTAAGTGTTTTGCTCACAGAAGTAAGTGGCTTTCCTAGGATTCAAACCTAGGCCAATGTGACTACAAGTCAGTTATCTTTTGACTCTGCTGTGCTGCTGCTTATATTTACAACAAATGGATAACAGAATTCCCCTGATTAGTAGTTTTTTGTTTTTTTTTTTGTGGTACGCGGGCCTCTCACTGTTGTGGCCTCTCCCGTTGCGGAGCACAGGCTCCGGACGCGCAGGCTCAGCGGCCATGGCTCACGGGCACAGCCGCTCCGCGGCATGTGGGATCCTCCCGGACCGGGGCACGAACCCGTGTCCCCTGCATCGGCAGGCGGACTCTCAACCACTTGCGCCACCAGGGAAACCCCCTGATTAGTATTTTAATCCACATTTATAATCAAAAAATACTGCCAAGATATACAAAAATAAACATTACATAATTGTTTGTGATAAGAAAAAATAATTAGAAAAGAGCAAAACTAAAAATTCCCATTAATAGGGGATTGATCAAATGAAGTATAGTAATTGTATAAAGTGAAATACTACACAGTCCTTAAAACTCCTGAAATAAGGCCGTATGTGTGGATAGGCAAAGATTCTAGGATTCATTGCTAACTATAACCAAAGCAGAATAATGTGAACAATGTGATTTTACTTTACAAAGATGATATAATAACATATTTGTTTATAAGCATTTAAATTTCTGGAAGAAATTTAAAATTTAAAAGAAGCTGCTAATAGTAAACACTTCCATGGACGGAGAAAGTGAGAATTTTATTTTTACTGTGTGTCTATTGTCTTATTATTGATTTTATTACATGATGTAACATGTTTGTTAAGGATTAAAATCAGGTGATATAAACGAGAAAGGTATTGTCTAAGGTCACTCACAGCTTCCAGATTTCATGTTTGAAGTCAGGAAACTAACTTGCTTTGAACAACGCCAATACACCATTTCTCAATAAGGTTCCCCTGTGGCCAAAATTCAGGACAGTTGTGTGCATAAAATAATATATGTGCATGCGAAGTTACTTTCAGAGTGACAGCTGGATGGGGGAAACTGGTCAAAGGCTGACCCACAGCATATGGCTTCACAGGTTTCTTGATTCCCACACACGTAGCATTCTTGGCAAGGTCAAAAGCAGGCAAGAAAGTGTTTCATTAAAATTTGCGGTTGATGTACACTAGATGTGTACTGCAAGTCAGCATCTTGTACATGCAGACCTAGGCTTCCACCCTTTTGTTTAAAGGACAAAGATGTTTTTTTCAAATAGGGAACTTGAAAACTGCATGGTTAAGGGTGAAATGCTGACAGTACAGATTGTAGACCCAATTGGAATCTCAGTGTTCAGCCTCCAGTTGCAATTTTTGGAAAAAGGCATTGTAATTAATAATATTATTTCTAAGTCTGAGCCTTACTCCTACACACTTAAAGGAATTTAGCTAAATAACAATGCTAATATTCTAATTTGTTATTTGTCATTTAGATGGAGTGTGGTGTTGTATAATACTTTGTCTTCAGCCAGCAAATACTGAGTCTCTGTTCCCCAGGAAGCTTATCATCATCTAAACACATTTTTCTTTTTGGTCAAGCTAAATGGCAATCCAGCTCTAAAATTTTATTTACAGGTAAGGTTAATATTAGCTAAAGGATCAAGAGAAACTCTTGATGTCCTAGAAAATACATAATAGCCTCTTAGAGTAGTATAAGGTAATTTTTCGTTCTTCTATTCTCCTTTTACTCATCTTTCATAGGTGGGTCCTGGAAAATTGCAAATATAGTTTCATTCCACATCAAAGTTATCGTTTTTGTCTTTATAATAAGACATTCTCTTTTGTTCTTCTTTTCCTAACATACTAGCTGTGGGTAGTCTTTAAGACTCAGATGTGTTTTATGTGTCTCTTTGCTTTGATGATTTCATTTATGGCCAAAAATCCCCATGATTTTCTTTTTTTTTAATTGGAGTATAATTGCTTTACAATGATGTGTTAGTTTCTGCTGTACAATGAAATGAATCAGCTAAACATATACATATATCCCCTCCCTCTTGGACCCCCCCACCCCCGCCAATCCCACCCATCCTAGGTCATCACAGGGCACCAAGCTGAGCTCCCTGTGCTATACAGCAGGTTCCCACTAGCTATCTATTTTACCCATGGTAGTGTATTTATGTCAATCCTAATCTCCCAGTTATCCCACCCTCCCCTTCCTCCACCCCGTGTCCACATGTCCGTTCTCTACATCCATGTCTCTATTCCTGCCCTGCAAATAGGTTCATCTGTACCATTTTTCTAGATTCCACGTATATGTGTTAATAATATGATATTTGTTTTTCTCTTTCTGACTTTACTTCATTCTGTATGACAGACTCTAGGTCCATCCACATCTCTACAAATTGCTGGGTCATATGGTAATTCTATTCCCATGATTTTCAAATCTACATTTTCAACTAGATTTCCCACCAGGACTCTCCAGGACCTTACCTTAATTTGCCATAGAATATCTTCTCTCAGATGTCTCAGAGCAATCTGAAACATAACTTTTTCAAAGTCAAACTAATTTAGGTTCATTTCCTACCTCAACCCACCTCACTCTGTCCATTTCTATTTCCACATCCCAAACAGAGACACTGCTATCTTTCTTGGTTCAGACTTTTGGAGTTTTTCTTCACCAGACCTTTTCCATCATTTTTGTTTTTCTCCCAGATGGGCTAATTAGCTCCCTTCTTAAGTACTTGTCCTTACATGGTTGTTACCACTGTTGAAATTTTCATTTTCTAAAAAGCAAGCTAGAATCACTATATCCCAATTTTTCTCCACTGTCTACCCATCTTGTCCAGACATATTGTCCAAGTCCTGCAGTGCATGATATCTATGGCAGCCCGTGGAAAGTCCTCTTTATTCTCCCTCTGCTTTCCCAAACCCGGCTATCATATTTCATTCTCATTGCTCCCTTTTTTTATACTAACTTCCATGAGTACATATAAACTGTTCATGTATTACAACTTTTCTAAAGGCTCTAGGCTTTGGCACTGGTAAGTCTCAGTTTGACAAGTCCAACTCATTGATCCCATCAATCAAATAATTTATCTCTTTCAGAATGGCTAAAGTGATCCTCTCACCCTATTGTATTAATTTTACATTTTCATCCTATACGCATTCATTATTTTAACATCAGATATTCTTAGGTGTACGTCTGTGAACTTAGGAACTTAGTCTGCACCATATACATTGATACGTAACTCAACAAAACACACGGCCCTGCTATTTTGAACATCTGGTACACCTCTCTTCTTGACGCTAAGCTCCTTTGGCGATGCGACATTTATTCTTCTGTATCTTTACTCTCCTCTATTGCAATGGTTTTTCCCTCCACCCCTGCCCAAACCCCTACCCAGGGCATGCATAGTGACTGGAGAAATGTATACATTTTCTATAAAATAGATCCCCAAAGTCTGAGTATGATACCAAAGTACCCTTATTCGTCAGTTCCATAAATAGTTGAAGAAAAACATCATTTTGGACACCTACATATTTTCATATTAAATTTTAAAGATAATGTATTAGCATGTTATGATGTTATGAACATGGGAGTAAAGAATACATTTTTCTTTCAACTGCCAGTTCTTTTTGGCAATTTAAACCTATTTTACCTTTCAACCTTCTTCCTAAGTGAAAGTGGCACAATTTTTTCTTTCTTGAAGTGCTACAGGTCTAATTAGAAGATTTTGAATGCTTTTCTCTAATTTATATATTATAGATTGAAGTTGGTTTTTCATAACCCAAGAAGAAAATTATTAGCTCTCCTTTGAAAAATTCTGGCAATTATATCACCTTTCTTTTGAAAATTAAGGGTATATTATAAATATTCCCCCCAAATAAACATTCTTGTTTGATAAGAGGACAGATGGCTTTAGTTTTTAAACCGCATATGTCAAAATTGCTACCTGAGACAAAACAACCCTCCTGAGACTGTCTGCATAATTACTATTTCTACTTTTTCCTACCTTTGTGATGGTAACGCATTTTTGGCTACGAAGAAGCAAAGAGTCCATGCCCGGCAATAGCTTCTATTTTACATCAGCTGATACAATGTCCTTGTGTGTGTATATATATATACACATACATACGTATATAGAGATTATGTTATTGCTTTGTAAGACCAGAAGTCATTGAGTGCTACCAATGGAAGGAAACCATTATGAAAAACACAAGCCAAGAGCTACCATCTGAAATGTGGTGGAAAGGTTTGAGGTAGAGACATCCAATGTAGTAAAAGATGATGTTTAATCAGTGATTGAGGGGGTAGGGGTAAAAATTGGGAGCCATTTTGAGAGGAAATGAATTAGAAGCATTGAGTATTGTACATTGTTTTTGTGTTACCTGCCCAATACTTGGTCCCAGGTCAAATACCAAACCTTATTTACTAATATTGGAACCTATGGTGACATTGACGCTAAATCATGGTTGCAGACTTTGGGGTCAGGATCTGATTTTCCTAGTAGCTCTGGCCTCCCTGGATTATTTGATGGGTTCCACTAATGTCCTCATAGAATTCAACTGAGTGTTCTCACAGATTTATTGGTAGAAACAGGTGTCACAAATTTGCCTAATACTTCCCCAGGGCCCTTAGAATTTAGTACCTGTAACACCTGTAGTATAGAAGCCTATTTATTTGGAATTCCCTAGTTCAACACACTGATACAGTTTCAATTCTCTCTCTTTCATTCTACACAAGAGAATGATTTTTTTATAGGCAAAAGTGCTATAGAATTGTGAGCCCTATGATGGAGAACCAGAGACGGGATGACTAGTAAGTCACTCTGGACAAACAAATATGCCTGACCATTCTTTCATCACCTGACCCCTGTCAGCTACTTTCTCTGCTGGCTTATATGAGAATTTCTCTAATTCTTAACTTCTAAAATGCCTTTGTAATTTACATGTATCGAACATATTTCATTTTCTTTCTTCATGTTTATTCAGTGAAGGCCTATAGCCCACACTCTCTAGTTTGTTGATTCTGAGGCTTCTAGAAGGTTTTGGTTACCCTTTTCTGCCTTCAACTAATACAAGACTTCGGAATCATAATTATGCCATCTATAGGGGACTGATTTGTGAACCAGTAAAGGATATTTCAGGGCTCTGTTGGTTTAATAATACAGGATATTAATACAGAAAGGATGCATATCTGAAGAAAGAAAGTTTATTTTTAAAGATTTTTTTTTTCACATTAGAAATTTCATTTAGAAAGAGAAGCCTGACCAGCCATGTGTGATATATGAAGGTAACAGAGAAGGATGGAAGCTAGTAAGAGTATTTTTAAAGTAGACCCAGGATACTTGACTCTTAATTATAGAATTATTTGTGTTCATGATAGAGAATGTGAAAAGTACATCAAAGCCCAAAGAAGTTGAACATGACCTATAATTCCACCATTCAAATATATCCAATTTTATACCATTTTGGCACATTCCCTTTTAAATGTACACCCCACATCCTGGTTAAAATCATGGACTCTGTTTCCAGACTGTCTAGGTTCAGATCACTTCCTGAGAGGGTAACTTTGGGCAATCTATATAACTGCCCTGTGCCTCAGTTTCCTTATTTGTAGAATAAGAACAATAGTAGTATTGACCTATTTGTCTCGTTTCTTGTGAGGATGAAATAAGTTAGTACATGCACAGCTTTTAAAATCACGCCTGGTTACATGAATGTAGTTGGTTGTTCTGTACTGCTTTTCTTCCAGTTAACTAAATTGACTACTTTTAACACTTGGTAGCCTTTTTTTTTTTTTTGGCTGCACCGTGTGGCATGCAGGATCTTAGTTCCCTGACCAGGGATCAAATCCAGGGCCCTGGCAGTGGGAGCACCGAGTCCTAACCACTGGATTGCCAGGGAATTCTTTTCATAGCCTATTATTTGAACTGAGTAGTTTTATTGGTAGAAACTAACAAAGCTTACCAACACCTATTTCTTAATTGCTTTTTTGAGGCCTCACTTTTAAAACAATAACAATAAGTACATTATTTCTTGAGTGTTTTTGAGAAATACCTTACTTCTGGGCATTTTTGGTTGATTCTTTCAAATCTGAGTGAAGCAAGATATTCAATAATATAAATATTCTTAAACCTCTCCTTTTGGGCTTAAAAAAGGCTATGTCTTTTCTTTGACAATTAAACTTCTTTCCCCATCAGCCCACATGTCTGCTTACCTTACAAACCTAACATTATTGTTGAGAAATAAACTTCAACAATAAAGGAAAATCTTATTTTGTTCATTCTTTGACTTCTTGGAAGCATCACTATTGATTTTATAATTATTTTAAAGGATAACAATAATGAAAAATATATTTTTTCCCCAATAATCAAATTAACAAATGCTAGGATAGAGCTAAGGCTGGAATGTCTTTGGCCAAATGTAGGTGAAGAAGGGAAAACATGTAATTTATTGCTTAATGCTTGGTTCTAATAGTTATATAAGTGCACACTCTAAAAATGTTTAGTGCTTTAGAGCTACTTGGTGGAGTAAGGGGAAAAAAACATTTAGTTCACCAAAGCCACCAAAGGGAAAATAAGACAGAGCCTTTCTACCAGATAGAATAAAACTCCTGAGTTTACAGAGACTTACCTGCATGAAATGAATTATCACACTCCATTTGAATATTATAACAAACAAAGGACTAGCCTGTTTTAATATCCAAAAGACCTTAGTGAATCTGATCTATTCTCTGTCCCAGGAGGAAGAGAAGGGATTCTAGCATGCAAAGATCATGTCTCATCATGAGGCAGTTTTATTTCCCTCTTCCACACAACTCTGGATCTCAATGAATTAGAGAATGCACTTCATGAAATTCAGGTGTATTTCATGTACAAAAGGCAAATTTCCTGGATGTTTACTTTCAAATAGTCTTTCAACTAGAACATAACCCTATTGTTGGTCCTCAACCTTTTGCACAAACAATATTTCTTCTCCTAAGTGTTTCTGATAGAGAGTATAAAACATTAGAGAAATCAAATTCAAGTTGTACCTAGAGTGGATGAAGAGCCCGTCTGTATGGGATTATGCATTTTTAGCAGCCTTATCCCTTGTTCATCACTTGCTCTATATATTCAGAAGAGACTGTTCTTGGACTGCCAAGACATAAAAACAGGTGGGAGAAATTAACTGATTCGACAGAATAACTTCATATTTTTTTTTAAATGTAAAAGACTCAGACAAAGTACTTCCCGTAGACGATTGGTGTAAATTGTTAGAGTTTATTACCAATACCATATAATGCTGTCATAGGCCAAGTGATTTTGCTCTATTATCCAGAATTAGCCACATGCACTTTTTCTCCTATACCAGGATGTTCATGCAAAAGAAACTCTGGAGGGAGCAGGGAGAGATCTTTAAATAATCTTCATCTGGAGCAAGGAAAATGAAAGTGCTCACAGTCTTTCACCTAATAGGCCCTGAGTGACAAAATCCGGCTCATATTGTGATAATGTTCCAAACAAATCAAGCCCTCTGATTAAATAACTTGAACTTTTGGCTTCCTGCAGTTCTAAGGACTATCAACAGAAGCGTCGTGGTGCAGTTTTATTAGACTCATTGGAGCTATAATTAACCATTGGAGAGAAACAAAAACTTTGAAAAATCCATTATGATTAATTTTCACAGGATGCCTTGGAAACCTTACAGGAGGCATTAGGAGTCTGCCTATTTATAATTAACAGATCACAAACACTAATGCAATTTTCCCAGTAGGGACTATTTAAATGGAAAGCTTTGTTGATGTGGGACTTAAATACATAGGCGTGAGTCCCTTAGAGCTGTGTTTTACAGAGATTTTAGGACAATGCAGTATGTTCTCCTAATGAGATGTTCTTGTCATTGTTCCTATTTGAAGTGGTCATAAGGGAAAATCCCCCTGGCTTCCTTTGGCTAAGACAGCATGTTCAGTGTAGAGACTTGGACTACATGCTCACCTCAGAGAGCATTATGCAACCAGTGCAGACACAGCAGGAAGGAAGTAGTTCTTTAGTTAAGTGCTGGAGTCTTAGTTTCCAAGGTATTTATATTTGGAATTTTGTGATCACCTCACTCAATCAAAATGGACAAAGGAACTCAAATTTGCATAAATGGAGTTAGGTAACTCTCCTATAAATCATTAATGTTTTTGAGCTGACAGGTAAGATGGTGTTAATGTCTATTTAGGACTATAAGAGAATAAAATCTTATTTTGCAACAATTCCAATTTGCAAATAGTGACTTCAGAAGAGAAGCTATTGGACGAAAACTGCTAATGTCCTATATTTGCTCCTACCTCTAATCTCCAGACCACTTCCGGAATATTCTTTTTACATAAAAATCTAGGATTGTCACTCCACATTGTGGACTTCTTCAAGGATAACCACTCCTTGTTTAAAAATCATGTGGTAAAAGCCATTGTAATCTAGGCGTACCTTATACATATCTCAGCCCCTTATATTTTCTAATGTTGCTCCAATCTTACACATTAAAACTTCAGGGCCTCAGTATATGCTTTCAAATCTCCCTGTCTTTGCTCTTCTCAATCTGAAAAGTTCCTACTCAACATTTAAAATTTAAAACTTCAGGGGCTTCCCTGGTGGCACAGTGGTTGAGAGTCCGCCTGCCGATGCAGGGGACACGGGTTCGTGCCCCATTCCGGGAGGATCCCACTGCGCGTCCGGAACCTGTGCTCTGCAACGGGAGAGGCCACAACAGTGAGAGGCCCGCATACAGCAAAAAAAAAAAAAAAAAAAAAAAAGTTAAAACTTCAGGCACATGTGTAACTATTATTTGAATCTTTTTTGGTCTAACCATTTCTATGTCCACTTCATGGTTAATAATGCATCCAACATCAGAGCTAATATAACATTTTGTGTTTGCCTCTATTGTCATGCCCATCACTTTATGCTCTAACACTTGAAGGACATGGATTGTGCATACCCAACACCTAGAGAATATCTGTCCCATATACTTCATCACCTTGGAGGATATCTGACTCCATAAATGTTCATTGAAAAGACTTCTTGTTTATTACATCTTGCACAAAACAATTGTGTGTTTCTATGCTTATATTTAACATAGGCTCAACAAAGGATGAGGTTTTTCTGAGTTGAACAATGACTGATAAGTGGCGACTGTGTTCCACAAGTAGATCTGAAGTACAGAGGAGTATAGTAACCTTATTTTTAAAATCTCATTGACTTACTGAGTATGCCAATTAAAAAAAGTGGAGAGATGAAAGACATGTTTAGAAAGTTATTAAGGTTGAATTATGATCTTGCATTTTTATTGTACCAAAACTGGAAAGCATGTAAATTAGGAGAGGGAGAAGACCAAAGCGCTTTAGATATTGATGCTTAATGGACCATGTACATTTTGGATGGAACAGACTGGTTATCAGTGAAGAGAGACTAAACTGATTGCCAGCTCATACCTTACCTGAAATAAACACTGTATTTATAACAACAGAATTTCAGTTTTTTTCATTTCCCTTTCTAACCTAAATTACTTATAACTATAGATGTTAAATAATGAAAGAATGGTCTAAAATTCCAAACTTCATTCCTTTTCTTTTCTTACCTGTGAACCCACTAGCCCATGAGCCTATAATCTGCATTGTGTTATACCTAAATAGGTGTCTTATATACACCATACCTATCTATATTCAATAGATATTCCAGGAGATTTGAAAAAAGGAAGCATTATAAGTTTATAAACTATTTTCATAAAAATGCTTGAGGAGCTCCTACTGAAGATAGATAAAATGGGCCTTTCGT
This sequence comes from Delphinapterus leucas, assembly GCF_059928025.1. Lineage (NCBI taxonomy): Eukaryota > Metazoa > Chordata > Mammalia > Artiodactyla > Monodontidae > Delphinapterus > Delphinapterus leucas. The sequence continues at coordinate 18,711,642 of NC_143135.1, forward strand.
GTCATGGAACAAAATTAAGGGCAAAAAAATGAGGGGAAAGTTATATCTTTGCTCATTAAGTCAATTCCAAACAACAGTAGAAATACCACTTAATGTAACTGGTAATAAGTATCATATCCTGGGTAGCTTTGCTCATATTTGACTGTGATGATACTTTTATTGCATGAAAATGTTGAGAACTTAAACACTTACAGCAAGTACTGAGATTTAGTTTTATCCTCAGAGATGGCAGACTGCAAATCTTAGAACATCAAAAGGCATCCAGATGACCCACCAAGACAGAGGTGAAAGAAACTCTATAAGAAAGGAAGAGAAAGAAATGTTAATTTGCTTGATTAAAGTTGAATACGTATCTAGCTGCTTTGAATGTATTTAGAGGGAAAGTCATGTGTGTTTATTTGGGGTGGCTAAGAAGAGGCTAGTGAAGGGTATGGGGTAGGGGAAGTAAAATAACCCAACATTATTCTGTGTTGATCCTTGCTACCTACACAAAGGCTGCCAGGTAACAAACATTTATGCCACTTACACAAGTTTTTGGTCAGTTCTTCTATTCTGGGCAGAAGCCTACTGGGGTCAGTATCAGCTTTTGCTGCTAACAAACAAATACTCAGAGGCATATAATATACATTTATATCTCACACAACTGCATGTTGGCTAGGGTGTGTCTGATTCAGATTTAGGATCTACAAGCATCAGGTGTGGTGGCTCTGAACCTCAAGTCTCTTTTTGGAGCCCAAGGACTATGACAACTTGGGGTATTTTGTTCTCATGATGGTGGAAGAAGCAAAGATGGCAAGCCCAAGCGCTCAAGCATATATCAAGCATCTTACTCAAGTCATTTCCACTAGCATCCCACTGGCCAAAGCAAGTCAGGAGGCCAAACCCAAAGTCAGTAATCCCAAAGTTTATTCAGCATACCATGAGGTGTAAATGTATAAAACGATTCTAGGGAAGTGAACATTTGAGACCAATAATTCAATTTATCACAGAGAAAGAGACCAAGACTCACAAAACCATACCAGCTTCCAGAACCAATCAGTTTGGTCCCTCATCTTTCATGTTAGTTTATATCTAGAGGTCAGTGAACATTTTAGAAAAATTAATAGGAAAGAAGAAAGGACAGCAGCTTCCTTGTATAATTTGGTAGAGAGTCATTGGATTCTGTAGGAATGAGAAAAGAGAAAAACAATCCTGATTTCTAGTGGAAGTTTCTTAACTTACATTTTCCCCGCCAATATCCACTGCTCACCTACTCTACACAGGGCAGTGAGCAATAAGATGGTAATGCCTGATGGTGGAATTTGCATAAGGCTGAGGTGAAATTTGCATTTTCTTAGAGGTACCAGTCAATTTTGGACAGAACCTGGTAAATCACTTGGGATTAGATGACAAATATTTGAATAGAATTTGAAGCTGTTTTCCCAGGAACAGCTGACATTTTATTGTCCTGACGTCATTTTGGAAAACTTCACTTTCCTCCATCGCCCCAGAGTGGACCTAATCTTGGCGCTTCCAGTGAAGATTGCCTGCAGGTATCTGTGTCCGGTGTGCAGATCCATTTTTTCTCTAATCATACAGTGACAAGAAAACATTTTAAACTGCATTTTATGAAAAAGAGGAAATTATGATTATGGATTCTTTCTCTAGTAGCCTCTACCAAGAGGTGCCATTTCAGAGACATCAATAAGATCTCTAATAATACCCTTTAGTGATACACTTCTCCTAAAGTGAAAGGAAACTGTTAAGTAATGTATTAAATGAATTAACTGTCAATTTATGATGTTGGAAACTAATGAAAAGATCTTGCAAACTATGAGGCTGGAAATTTAAAAGTTGAAGGACATGCTGTAACTACAGGAACATGATGAAGCTGAAATTCACACCCAGTTTTTGTTATTACTCATAAATCTTGCCTGACATTACCAGAATTCTTCAGCCTGAGAATCTTAGGCTTGCATCCATTCCTGGGCAACATCTCTTATCTTATCCAGACAGAAATGTGTTAATTAGCATAACAACATAGATTGTATAACTGTGTGATAATTATAAAATTATAGCTGATGTCACTAAATTCTAAGTCTACAAATACATTATCATGGCAATTAATGGGCAGACTCTTATCATTCTGAAACTTGGCAGGTATTTTTATTTTATTTTATTATTGTTATTTTTTTTTTTTTTTGCGGTACGCGGGTCTCTCACTGCTGTGGCCTCTCCCGTTGCGGAGCACAGGCTCCGGATGCGCAGGCTCAGCGGCCATGGTTCACGGGCCCAGCCGCTCCGCGGCATGTGGGATCTTCCCGGACCGGGGTACGAACCCGTGACCCCTGCATTGGCAGGCAGACTCTCAACCACTGCACCACCAGAGAATTGGCAGGTATTTTTAAAATGTTCTTTTTCCTGCAAGTTGAAGGTAACCCTCATTTTTTTTTCATCTCAAATAGTCAAATTTTCTTCCTCCCTTTCTCCTTCCTTTTTTTCTTCCTTCTTTGCTTCTTCCCTCCCTCCCTTCCTTTGTTTCTTCTTTTGTAATTTATTTACTCTTAAAAACACTTAGTAAACTGTAAAAAAATGTACTGTTCGATGTCCTCTTTAACTTAAGGATCAGTGATGTTTTAGACACTGCCCAGGGGTCTTTAGTTATGGAATATTCACTATAACTGTCATGTGGAACAGATTACAGCATGCACTATTATAGATCAAATATTTCGAATTAATTTACCTTATTTAAAATCAACACACAACAAAAATAATCTGCAAGTAATCAAAATGAGAACAAGGGAGCGGCAAAATGGGAGTAATTGTGAGATATGAGTGAATCTCACTTAAAATGGTGCTCAAAAATGTTACTACTATTGCTGGATTAATTATAGCAAAAAAAAAAAAAGATCTAAGTCATTTTGTCTCTACCTCATAATGAGTATTTTGTTTCTGCTTTCCCATGTTCTTTCCCGATATTTTATCACCTTTGAGTACGACAGCAATCCAATCAATGAGAGAGGTAGGGCAGATTTTTATTAGAGAAGGCATGTGTTTCCTTGGTCCCTTGACCCATTTTATAACACAGTTCAACTCTTCAACTTTCTCCAGGTTAATCTCGGGTAGTTGCTTCTTGACTGCCTGCCAGCTGCTCAGAGGTTTTAGATGATATTTGAAGGTGGTGCTTCACTATTTCTAAATTCTCTGTGAGATATGAAGGTAGATATAGTGAATGAGTGAAGTAGAAACCCATGAGGATGCAATTAAATGGACATAATGGATAAGATTAGGCTTTAGTGAAATAGATATGTTTAGGTTTATCTTTACCTGATTAGAATCTTGATAAACATTCCTTCTTTGAACTAAAAGATAACTCGAAATGAATACTCTGACAAAATACGCAAATCAATTTTTTAAAACAGCAGTATCTGTACAATGAATGTTGTACTAGGAGCTTGTTTGTAAGCCACTACTTTCGAGAACATGGTTTTATCCCATTTTTCAAAATAATTCCGGGACTCAACTTTCAGAATTACCTTCAGAATTGATTTACAAGACACTTGAAAACATATCTTATTACTCTAAAATCGGAACATATTCTTAACCCAAATGAATTTACGCAACTTGAACATTTACCTTCCTTATTCATTAGTCTTGAGTTGTTGGTGTCAATTTCCAAACTCAAATTTTCCCGTAGTATAGTGTTAAAGATAATCACATCAAATACTGTATACCCTTTTCAAATCAAATTCCAAAAATGTTATAACCAAAAGTAGAATTTCTGGAGAAAGAATATAATTTGCACAAGTAATTATGTTAAGAAAGAAAAACAAGGCAGTGCCCATTTAGACAAGTAATCTCTTGTCAGATTATTGAACAACTTGGAAACTCACATCTCCAGCATAGACTTACACTTAACAACTTTGTTCCTGTGATAGAGCGTTTTGTCCAGTTGTTTAAACTGTGGTGCCATTTAAGCAGAGATCATTATTAATAACAGAAATTTTAAGGGTTGGTGATTAACCAACACTTCTGTTTATGCTTTGAAACAGTAATAGGTCAAATAATAGTAATTTGAATACAATGGTCTTCATTGTAGCAAAATTGTTATATTAATGTCTAAAAATAATTCCTGGTGAAAGCAAACCAGTGGTCAAACCCAACTAGATGGATATATACGTGTGTATATGTGTGTGTGTGTGTGTGTGCGTGTGTAAAGTCTTTACTGTAATTGACGACACTGAAAATCTATCTTATTTTGAATCATATCTATTGAATAGGAATAATATCCCTTAGGTTTATAAAAGATGCACAAATTCTATTAATAGTCTTTGCCACAGAGAACACAAGTAGCAAAGGCTCTAAATAAATTGACGTTACCAATTTAATTGTTTGCCCAAAACTCAGCCTTCTTGAACTGATTCTTGTGCCAGTTACTAATTGTAGTAGGACACCCTAGAGGGAGGCAGAAAGTATGAGATTGAAGTTGGTAAATTTAGATTCAGCTGAGTATTTTAGCTTTATTAAAGTCATTTTGCCGCTACTAACAATGATGCTATGTTTAAAAAGTTTGTGGTTTGGTGGGATGAGATATGGGCCAGAGGAGAGGAAGAAGTAATGTTATATTCATTCTCATCTCTCTGCAAATGAGAGCAACCTGGATATAGCTTAAAGCAGAAGTCAGAATAAATGTAGCAAACACATTCAAGCTTTGCAGAATTCAGTAGTCATTGTTTCCAGTGATTCAATCTTAAAACAGGGGATCTACAAAATGTTATTGTGGTGTGGTAAGAGGTGTCTGCAAGTAAATATTCCAAAAACATAATTAAGGAAAATGAAAGTTGTTATTCATGAAACAAATTGAGAAGCTGACAGTGAGAAAAGAGGGTTGGGAGGCTGCTGTTTGGAAGCATAATCAGTAACAACCATTTTAAAGAAGAAAAAAATTGTTAAGCATGCAGGCTTTGGCTGCAATACATGAAAGTAAAGGCTTGTAAATCAATAATGCAAAAAAGGGGGTAGACAACTAATGGTTCTTTTGTTTCAAATTGTAAATGGCATTTTAGTATTCCACTGTAAACCTTAAGTGATGGCTTTGTTAGTTTTGGCATAGAAAGCCTGCCATTTCACTTTTCTGACTACAATAATATCTACTTTACTAAGCCTTGACTTTACTTACACTGCATTTGAACGCATTAAGATGTGGACTAAGAGATTTAGCTGCTCTGACATAAGGAGAACCCATTTCTCAAGGAAAGATTTTTCCCTATACTGAAAAGTCAGACCCATTAGTCATTAGTCCTTTGTGTGTCTAGGTATAGACAATATTATGCCAAATCAGAAAATGTATCCTTATGTGAATGGTGAGGGCCTATGATTTGGAAAGCTTCCTAAACAAGAAGCCATCACAAAACTAATTAAATTAAACAGAATGTCATGCTTTCGTGGGCAAGCCTAGAGTGAAGGCGTAGGGTGTTTCTTGAACCCATCATAATGACTTGATTATCAGTTGGCAATTGGTTGATATTATTTTGTATATATTTTTGTATTTCATATATATGTATATATTTTTCGTTTTACAATCTCTGCGTCTTTCACTGTTTCTCACTTACTTCTTTCTTCCCTTACCAGTCTCTGTACCCCTTTTACCTCCATGAAATTTGACTGGCAATTTGCCTGTGTATTAGCCTTCCGCATTCGGAAAAAAGAAAAGCCTCTAACCAGTTTTCAATTTGCTGGCTGTCTGATTTTATCGAGTGTTCTTTTACTCTAGTACACGTTATCAGAACTCTATATATGGGTCAGTTTCAAAGAACAGTCTCTAAATGCCATTTGTTACATGGTGTTTAGGAACAGGGCTTTGGTGATGATCCTTTTTATCTATTTTATAATATTTAAAATAGGTCAGTCAGAAACATTTACCCTCCTGTGTGCCATTCATCATTACTGTAGCTCTATTATCTTCCTTGGTATCGTCTTCTTTTCATATTAAATAGCCCTCATTCTCTGAAACTCTCCTATTAGGAAATTGCTTTACAGTAATCATATCTCTTACCCTTCTCAAGATCTTTTCTATTCCTGCTTTGTCATCTTAGAAATTAGATGAGAAAAATGAAACGTGGTGTGTAGAATGAGGGCATCCATTTACCATCAAACATTTCTGAATTTTCTTTTCATTCCTGTGTATGTGGGTCCACAAAGAAGTCTACAGTGCTGTAAATGCTTTCAAGACACTGGCATTTCTAGGATGATAATGAAAGGGTATGTTATATTCGTAGTTACCTAGAGGTGAAAAAAGAATTTTTATGTAAGCAAATACCACATCTCTTGCCAAAGAATACTCAAAGTACTTTTGATTTGATGGTTGTGTTATCATGTGAATCTTTTCAGAGTCAGCATGTTAGAACTAGATGGATCCTATCTAAACCTTATTTTAAAGATGAAGAACCTAAGCTATTCTGCTAATAGCGATCAATGCTGGAATGCCTACCTCTTAGTCCTACAGTGTTTCCATTGCATCCTATTGATACCCCTGGTATGGCCAAGATAGGTTGGTAAAACTGTTTATAATTTAGAATGGATTATTTTTCTCACTCAAGTGTTGCTTACGCAACTAACACCATTATAGCTTTAAGGTGGCATGTGAGAGGAGATGGTGGAAAGAAAACATAATAGCTTTTCCTTTCTAACTATGAGCTGGCCACTGTAGCACCTTAACTCTTTTGATTGATGCATTCCATTTGATCACAACATTTCATCTGATTGACGTCTTTGGGGTGCTTGAAACTTTGAAAATAATTGAATACTAAGGAGGATAATCATAACACTTTTAATTTATACAGCATTCTCACATATGTGATCTGGTTTGATTTTCACTATAACCTAAAGAGGTATAAAATATTTTAAAACCAACTAATTCATTTTTGAGAAAAAGAAATAAACTTTATGACATTGGAGTGACTTACTGTATGTAACAATGTTAATAAATAGTGAGCTGTATCTAGAACCATTCACCTTGCCTCCCCTGCCTGGATCTTCTGCAACATCATGCCATTTTCCTTTGATTTCCCTTGATGCAACCTTAAATGTAGCACCATATATTTTAAGCAACTCCAAATTTATATTCAGTTGAAAATAGCAATTCACAGATAATATTCAAAAGGACACACTTCATGCTTGGAATTATTCCTAAGTGATTGTCGTTTCAAACACCACCCACTTTAGCCAATGGCCATTCATAGGTAGCTACTCTAAAATGTAGAATTTCATTACACCCACATCTGTATCATTGTCTCCATGTAAATATCCATGATATTTTTACAAGCTGCCTTGCTCTGCCAGAAACCAGTATACCTTAACTGTATCAGGAAGAGTTTTCAGTGTTTTGGGCTCTACTCAGCCTTAATTCTAAGGAAACTTCTGATTTCAAGATCCATAACACTATATCATAATTCTCTCCATGAAATTTTGTTTATCTGTGACCAAGATAAATGGAAATACTTGAACTCTCTTGTATTTAGCAATAGGCCTTTTAAATATCATGAACTTGAAAATATTTTGAAGCCTGGATCAGACTAAGAGTTGAGTAAATATGATAGCAAATTTTATATTAACATTCTTTTTTTGTTTTCTCTAATTTATTTTTCAACAAATTAATCAATGTACTATGTAAGTAATGCAAGTGAAATGTAAAATACAAGTCAGTGAACTGTTGGGCAAGTCCATGACTTACTGTCCATCCTTACAAGGTAACTCTGGATCAATTTATCAACTTAAAAATTTATTCTGTTTTTATTAAATTTCTGAGTTACTGTTTAAAGCGGTAACAATGTTTCCAACAAATTCAGTCTTTATTGACATCTCTTATGTTCCTGAAAAGGTTTTATAATTTCTTCATATGGATTTTGTACATTTATTTTGTATATATTGCTTACTAGGTACTATTTTGTTTGGGATATTTTGAATTGGATTTTTTTCTTTTATTGCTATTTCCCAAATGGTTACTCTTGTACAGTTCACATTCATTTTGTTAGATTAGCTCTATATGTATCATGGTTTGCACAGCTCATTCGAGGAGACTCAGAACAGACAGGATGGATTTAAATATAAGCAGCACTCACTGGCTCTCGCCCCTTGTAGAGGCAGTTGGAAGGAACCCAACAAAGTCAACATCTAAGTACACATAATGTACACATACACACATTGTTGAATAGTGTGTATATATATATAATATATTTTTTTCTTTGAAGAGAGAGAGTTTTTAAGGTGGCCATAAATTTATGAGTACATTTCCTAGTTTTTGAGCCAAGCCTTGTGTCCTGTTAATATGCAAAAATTTGTGAGATTAAGTAATGCTTACCTGGAATTTAAGTCTCCATGGAAACAAGCTCATCATCTCATCTCAGAAATGCAAGGTTTAGTAGGGGATCAGGAGTGAGCCTCAAAAGAGGTTAGTGTAGAAGATCCAACAATGAGAAGAGGTAAGGGGAAAAAAGAACAACGAAAAAAACAGAGGCTGGACCATATTAAAACATCTGTATTTTATACTACAGGTATGCAATTGGTAGCCAGGCGAATCTACCTCTCATATCCCCCCCTCTTTGGCAAACATTGATGAGTCCTGAATTATATATCTAATTTAAACAAATGTCACCTTTTCCTTCAAAATACATTTGACTTGTTTTTACTCATGTCAGTATATACTATAGCAGAGGAGCGGACTAGAGTGGGGTGTGTCCAATCTGGACTCCCCACACTGACAAAGAATATTCTCATGAGCCACATTTGTGCCAACAAGTTTACAATAAACTGTATTTTCCTTACCCATTATAGTAAATCACAGGTTCAAACTCTTGATTGCTCAACAAACATGTTTAGTTTCTTATATTTTTGATATTTTAATCTTTGTTAGATCAAGCACATGGAGCAGAATATATCTTTACACACATATATACACTGCCATTTTCCTCTTCATCTTCTTTAACTGTATTATCCTAAAATAAAATAACTTGGAAATTTCCAAATGAAATGTGTAATTGGATACACATGCCCTTCATTCCATCTGTGTGGCTAAGCTGATCTTAAGAAGCATATTGAGACTTCTGCTTCTGGCCATAATGAAGTAATTGGAATGGATTATCTTCCTACCATGGACAACTAGAGAATTGGACAACAATTATAAGACAACTGTTTATTCACATTGGACAACAGGAAACACAGGACTCATTGGTCCATGAGAGAAGAGAAACAAGATGATCCCTATGAGCAACCTGCATTCAATTCCTGAATAATAGTGTAAATAGAGCACATCAGTCTTAGGGAGTTGAGGAGACAAAGATGGATATTCATGGAGGCTGAAGTCATTTGACTTTGTAGGATGGAGAACTAGAGATGAGGGAGTTATGCAGAGAAAAAGTGCGAGAATTCTGCTATGAAGTCATTTTGCATTTGTTGCAGAATATTAATCCAGTATGAGTAGATTGAAACTACCTATAGCCAAGCAAAGAGTGACCAGGAGTTGCAGACAGAATAATTCTTGGAATGCAAACAGAGTTAGAATCTCTGAATATACTGACTAGTCAGAGAATAATTTAAGAATAATTCATAAGTTATTCTTAAATTCTTGACTTAAAATTCCATTTGAGTCTGTTTCTAGCATATGTAAAGAACACATACAACTAAAAAATAAAGTGGCAAGGGCCCAATCAAAAATAAATGTGAAGAATTTGAATAGACACTTCATTAAAGAAGATGGCCAATACGCTTGTGGAAAAATGCTCAGCATCATTAATCATTGGGGATATGCAACTTAAAACCACAAAGGCATACTGCTACACATCTAGGATTATAAAAATGTAAAAATAAATACTGATAATATCAAATGTTCAAGAGAATATGGACCTATGTTGGTGTAAAAATAAATTGGGTCAACCATTTGGGGAAAAGGTGAGGCAGTTTCTTGAAAGTTAAACATCTCGTTGCCATATGACCCAGAAATGTCAAGTCTAGGTATTTATATAAAAAAAAATAAAAACATATGGCCACACAAATACTCAAATAAATATTCATAGCAACTTCATAATAGCTTTAAACTGGGAACAGTTCAAATATCTATCAGTAGGTAAATGGATAAATTGCTGTACATTCTTACAATGAAATATTATTCATCAATAAAAGTAACAAATTATTGCTACAGGAAACAATATGAGTGTATCACAAAATTATGCTGAATGAAAGAAACCAGACATAAAGGGACATATGGCATGTGATTTCACTTATATGGAATTATAGAAAAGACAAATCAAACATGACTAACAGAAACCAGCAAGTCAGTAGCTGTCAGTCCAGGAATGGAGTAGGTAATTACCTGCAAAGGTACAGGAGTCAATTATGCCTCTTTACTTTTGGAGTGAAAAACATGTTCTGTATCTTGCTTGTGGTGGAAGTTACTTGGATGCATGCATTTATCAAAACTCATCAAACTGTACACATAAATAAATGGTCTATTTTAATGATTTAAAATTATACTTCAATAAACCTGATGTAAAGTTTAATAAAACCTATTTAAAGTCAGGCAAAAAAAAACAAACAAAAAAACTTTGCTTTCCTCACTGAAATCATTTTTGCCTGTAAGAAAGAAGAAATGACTCATCTTCGGTAGTCCCATATTTTCATTAACTTTTTTTCTAAACTGGGAAAATTATTCTTGGAGTGGCATGGAATATTTCACTCTCCAGAGAAGGTTCTGCTCTGCAAACACATGTTAATACTGTTAATCTTATCATTCCTTCAAGTGTGATTTTAGGATGAAGAAGTGTAGTAGAAACTATAATTTTCTTAGGTGTATAGTTTCTGAACCATGTATTAGTTAATTCTGTCTTGCTCACAAAAGAGAGCACACAGAGGAAGAAGGAACCAGTGATGACTAGACTGTACTCTATAAATGCCTAGACTATACCATCTGGGTCTTTCGGATCTTTACAAGTCATAGCAATCACATTAGGTGTCCTAAATCAATATAGTTTTGTTGGTTATGTCAGGAATTGGACAGTGTTTTGAGTCAGAGCCGCCCTGGTTTGCCAGATGAATGTAATTGAGAGATTGATTCTATCTGAAACTTTAATGGAAAGAAAGAAATGTCTCATGCTAAGTGATTAAGCTACAGATAGATTCTTATGGAAGTTTATTACCTATTTTAGATCACTGTGCGTGTGCTACAGGCATGACAAGCCAAGCCATGCGACGTGATTGTTATATTTCTCCACAGGCCAAATCATCAGCATGAATTCCTAAGAGGGGTAGCCTACCATACTGTCTCCCGCTTCCCTCCCCAAAACTGCAGAACGTCTAGGCAATATCAGGAACAATCATCTCTTGGAAAATGTCTCTGTATGTTCTAGAGAAGTCCTACAATGACAATGACCCATCGCCATAATTTCAACCCCTGGACATGTTGAGTACCTTATTGGTAACATATGTGAAAATATAACAATATTGTCCAATGCCAGAAATCAAGAAAATGGTTCCATACTCCAAATTTTGAAGAGCCTTCTACAGTACCAAGGATGGAAGTTTGTCTACAAATCATTCCAACCTTTACCCTAGAAAGATTGTTGCTTTAATATGGAAACACCTCAGTACGAAAGAAAACAGAACCATGGAGCTCTTTCCTGATGCCTTAATACATGGCAGCTGACCAAACACTGGCACTTTGTTACGCCTTGAAAACATTTGCTTGAAGTAGTTCACTAGTCTGATGCTATATGAAAACATAACTCAGTTTTTCCTGTGATAACTAGTAAGTATATTTTTCTGAGTGCCTGATACAAAGTGATATATCTTCAGCAGGGTCTGTAAAAATTGGTCAGCTTCGTATCTTCATAAAGAGACCTAGGACCATACTATCTTTTTAGAAATCCATTGTAACCAATTTCAACATTGCTTTTAACACCCAGCTTCAACAGCAGGAAGGCTGATGCTACATGTGAGACTTATTCAATTCAACCTCCCGCAACCCCGCTCCACCCGACCCCCATATACCAGATTAAGTAGCTTTCTCAAGGTGAAACAGCTAATCACAAGCTTTTTCCGTGTGGTAGGAAGTGAGCTAAATGATTCCCATCTATTTTCTCACTTAATCCTCTGAAAGTATGATGCTGTTACTGTTAACATTGCAATTTTAGAGCTGAAGATGCAGTCTTCAAATTGTAGCATAAACGGCCCAAGGACGTGCAGCTAGCAAATGGCAAGGTCCAAATTTGATGCAAGGTTTTTCTGAATCCAGAGAAAGTGTGGGAAACTCTATAACATGTTCTCTGCTATCACCCATGTTAGTTAGCGGCAGAGCCAGAACTACAACTAAACATGATCATAAACGTATTCCTCAAGTGGTATGTAATTGGATGAGTTTTATGTCATGAAATATTCCTTCATATCTCGACTCTGTGTGCTACCTCAGGGGGAAGTGCATGACATGGATAAACCCAAATGATGAATGACCCCAAAATAATTTAGCCTTGAAATGTCCTTTCATATGTAACATTGAGCACTAGTGCGCCTCATGCTTCAACCAAATGAGTCTGCAAAGAATTTTTTCTGGCAGAAATGAATAGCAGGTTTTTACAGAGGTCAGCAAAGTGACCTCTCTTTTTGGTAAAGGACCAGAGAGTGAATATTTTAGACTTTGTGAACCATATGGTCTCTGCTGCAACTACTCAGCTCCGCCTTTGTAGGCCTAGTAGCCATAGACATAAGCAGCCATAGGCAATATGTAAGTAACATGCATTGCTATTTTCTAATAAAGCTTTATTTACGAACACAAACATTTGAATTTCACAAAATTTTCACGTCACTAAATATAATTTTTCTTTTTACTTTTTACCATTTAAAAATATAGAAATCATTCTTAGTTCACAAGCTATACAAAAACAGATGGCAGGCAGGATTTGACTAAGTTGCCATAGTTGGCCGACCCTGCTCTACTGAATCACAAATTATCTTCTGTCTGCCCCCAATCTAATCTCAGATTAATGCGAGGAGTTGGTCAAAACTGATTGTTTCTTTTTCCTTCAGTTTCTTTCTCATCCTCTGCTTCACTCTGCCTTTTCTTCCTTCTTTTACTCTGAAGGCATGTTTGTTTTCTGGTTCCCACTTTTCAAGGAAGATAACTCTAATGATTAGTAGACCCCCTAGTCTAATTGCTTTGAGGAAGTTGGCTGATAAGAAAAGAGAAAAATCTATAAAGATGTTAATGATATGACCAACGAGTTGATAAATAGAATATGGTAATTTGGACAAGAAGTGGAACTCCAGACCATCTGACTCTAATTCCCTTGCTGATTTAGTGGACTATAGGTACAATGGGGGTATAGGTCACCCAATCAAATATGTGCTAAATACCTCCCATATACCAAAAGTTAGGCTGGGCCCTGAAGGTACAGTTTTGAGCAAAATTCAACATGGCTTATGGTCTCTTGGACTAGCAAAAATTAATCAAATATGTTATTATGTAAATTATCATGTAAATTTAATCTTGTAAAGTGTCACTAAAGTAAAATGTATGAAGAGAAGGCAAATGGTGTTGTAAGAACTTATGACAGGGATATCCAGCCTCTTCTGAGTACTCATGGAAGTCTTCCCTGTGGAAATGGCATTTGAACTGAGACCTGAAGGATGCAGAGGAATCAGATAGCAAAAGAGGAGGCAAGAAACCACTTCAGCAGGGCAAACCAGCCTGAGCAAGGCATGTTTGAGGAACTGAAAGCAAACAGTACAGGTTGAATGTAGAAATCAAGGGGAAAAGCAATGAGAGATTAGGTTAAAGAGGTTTGTAAGGACCAAATCATGCAAGGCTTTGTAGGCTCCGTTAAGGACATGCATTTGGGGGAAAAATCATTTGGGTCATGGGTATGTATGAAAGGTGGGATGCATAAGAGTTTGATGGTTAATTTTATATGTCAACTTGACTGAGTCACAGTATGCCCAGACATTTGGTCAGACGTCATTCTGGATGTGACTATAAGGGGTTTTTTGATGAGATTAACATTTAAATCAGTAGACTGAGTAAAGCAGATTCGCTTCATAATGTGGGTGTCCCTCCACCAATCAACTGAAGACCTGAGTAAAACAAAAATGTTGAGCAGGAGGAAACTTCACTTGCCTGAAAGATGGAGCCGAAATATTGGTCTTCTCCTGCCCTGGGACTGGAACTTTTATTGGTGCTTCTGGCTCTCAGGCCTTTGGATGTGGATTAGAAAGAACTACATCGCTGATTCTCCTGGGTCTCCAGATTGCCAGCTATATCAGAGGACTGCTCAGCCTCCAATCACATAGCCATTACCTTATAATAAATCTCTTTATATATATTAAAGTAGGATGGGGAGATTATATTATATATATATATATATATATATACACACATTAATATATGCTAATATATACAGTAATATGTATATATATAAGTATAATGCATGTACTAATAAAGGGGCAAATTTGGGGAATCCAATTAGTAGTTCATTATAGGAGTCTAGATAAGAGATAATGGCAACTTGGACTTGGGTCTTGTTAATTGATATGGAAGATAGTAGAAATATTCATTAAGTACATAAAATATGAACATAAATAGATGGTGCATTGGATGGAGTAGACAGTGGGTTAAAGAAAAGTCTGATATTGAGGATAATTTCTGGCTTTATGGTTTACAAAAGTAGGTGGGTGATGTATACTCATCGAGATGGTGAATACAGATATGGACTGAGTTTCTGTGGGAAAAGGTCATCAGATGATGAGTTCATTTTGGACAGATTGAATTTTAAGTGTCTTTAGGAGAAAAAAAAAGATTGCTTACAGAGAAATTATTCAATGAAAAAATAAAACAAAATAGAATGTCATGAGGCTGAACCTTGAGGAACTCTGATATTTTATGACACACAATAAGAAGAGGCAGCAGGAAAAGAGGTAAAGAAGGAGTAGCCAGAATAAAACAGAAGCTTAATTAAGCCAATGTTACAAGAAGGGAGAGTTGTGAGCAGCCCTGAAGTGCTCCTGAGAAGTCGTGTAATATGAGGATTGAAAAACTAACCCATAGGATTTAGTGATATGGCAGTCTTTGGTGACCTTAGTGAAATTTTTTTCTAGATGCATGATGGGCATAGACTCAAATGCATGACATTGAAAAATGGGTATAAATTAATAAAATAAAATATTCTTGAGAGGCTTATCTGTGAAAGGGAACTGAGAGACAAGGTAGTAGATAAAGAATGTGGAGGCAAGACAGAGTTGTGTTTTTTGATGGATTTTATACTGTGAGACTTGGACATATTTAAATAACAAATGATATGATGCTATTAAGAGGCAGAGACTGAATATATAAAAGGAAGAGAAACGTTGATTACCAGTGGTTACTGAGCCTTCACCCTCCTGTGATCTTGAATTTTATCACATTTTTTGTGGGTTGGATGATTATGTGAGTGAAAGTTGGTATCAGAAGAAGACAAAGGGAACTTGCTCTATACTTTCAAGGTTCCGAATGTAAATAGAGTGGGGAGATGAAAAATAAGCAGAGCCATGAAAATTTTATATATGAACCAGGCTGATTCTAGTTTCCATTGTTCTGTCTGCTCCTGAGTCCCAACCTTTTCACCCATTTTTAGTATCTTTACACTCTTTGCCCCTTCTTTTTTCCCAGAGTCTTAGAGATCCATAAAACTCTTCAATGTCTTACAGAAACCCATCCTATTAAATGCACTATTCACAAAATATTGGTTATTACTATATTAATTCAAGCACAAAGAGACCCTCCTTGGGGCTCCTGTGGCCCTTAATTTGCCTATATCTGAAATCATATAATCTATTTCTCCAGGAGAACATTTAAATCCATTGAACCAGTAAACCAGGAACCTTATTTCTCCAGGTCTTCATTGCCATTCAAATGGCAGGAAACAGGACCCCAAGTCATCCCCTGAGCAGGTAACATATAAATCCAAAGACTCCTAAAGACTCAGAATCATTGATAAGGTCAACCATTGGAGCAGCTTTAATTTTTTTGAAGGCAATTATTCAATAAGACATAGTTCCTTAGAGGCAAGGATCTTATACAATTTATCTTTAGCTCCAGAGCACCTTAGAATGGTAGAGAAGAGAAAAGCTGCCCAGGAAATGTTTGATGAATAAATGGTGAATGATGTTTGTTCCCTCAGCTCTGACTTGCACTCTGCAGGAGATACATTCCCCTCCATAAACCTTCCACAGCAACACTGCATTGAAGCAACGTTCAATGTCATTCTCCAGATGTCGTCATCAGCATTATGATGCACCCTTACTCTGAGAGGCCCGAGATGTAAAACGTTTAAGGTTTTAGAGGCACAAAATAACAAAAGTGTCTTGTCAAGGAATGTTTTATCTCTGAGGATGAGAAAGCCAATATTTCTGTCTCTAACACCCTGGCCTAGAGTGTAATACCTAGAGTGTTACTATCTGTCAGTGGTTTCCAACAGGTATGCTATTATCATTGGGGGCAGGACAACTCTTCTTTGTGTGGGAACTGCTCTGCAGGTTGCAGGATGTTTAGCATTCCTTGACCCTGCCCTCTTAGGCCCATAGCACTTGCTGCCCTAGTCATTGTGAAAAAACATGTCCCTGGAACCTAAAGGAAACTAGTAGCAGAAGGCAGGAGACTGCTAAGAAAGAAATAGCAAAAATTAAGCTCAAAGAGCTTGCTTTGATTCAACTAGCTAACTCTGGGAGCAGAGAGAGGATGAGAGATGTGACTCACCAAAGGAGAAAAACAAAAGAGAGATGCAATTATTTTCTGAGGAACAGTACAGGGACAGCAGTGTATCTCTAAGCAATATAATGATTTTTCTAGTAACGCATGAACTTTCAGGCAATGGGTTCTGAGAAAAAGCCACAGAGACAGGTGCAAGCATCAAAATGTGGTAAGTGTGAGATAATGCAGACATGCCGCCCACATCCTACTCCCCTCATTCCCAAACTTCCATTATCCAGAAGAGAGTTCTTAGTGGAACTAAGGTACAGGCTAGTTTTATGAACTGTCTCAGGACTAGGGTAAGAGGCTATTATATTCACAGTAAATTATCTAAAAGGACCTGTCTCAACAGAGGGCAGGTAGAATGAAAAGGTGACAGAAGTCATGTTGTTAGGTCGTCATGGGAAAGGAGAGGAGTTCCAGAAGCTCTGTGTGTGTGTGTGTGTGTGTGTGTGTGTGTGTGTGTGTGTGTGTGTGTAACTTGCTTGTTCCATCATATAAGCAAAAGAGGCTTCTTTATCTACAGAAAAGGATGGTAAGGAAGTGTTTTTGTGGGATGTGCACTTTTGCTACCCAATCATGATCAACTCCTAGGAAAGCATGAAAAGAGCCCGATGGAAGGAAATGGACATACAACTGAAGCCCAGACCTTCCTTTTGCATCTATCATACATCCATTGTTTTTCAAATGGTTGGGATGAGAAATACTGATTTTTTAAGTCAGTTTCTATATAATGTTAGAGAAAATGTAAAAACACATATTGCCTAGAATGCTTCATTACATCTCATATTAGCAAAGCCAAGAGTTTTGCATTTTGAGAGGTTTCATTTAACTTGTTTAACTTTTGAGGTAAGTGATCTGTCAATCTTTGAAAGACAACAGCTTTCAAATTACACAAATACCAATGAACCTTTTTCATGTGGAGAAACTGCCCAGCTCCGGCTTCCCCAGTGCACACAGCATGTTCACTGGAGCAGAATACTTGGGTGTAAGATTTGAAGACTTTCGAAGTTCCTTGCAGCCTGAAATGGGAAGCAAAAGTAGATTTTGTTCCTAAAAGGAAATGAAGTTAACAAAGTGCTGCATAATAAATGAAGTGAAACCCCAGGTTTACTGAAGAGGTGAATCATTTTTAATTAGCATAGCAATAGTCTATGTAAAAAATACTTTAGGAGAGCTAAAAGTTCTTGAAAATAATTTATAGCCTTAAGTAATGTATTCATTTGCTAGGGCTGCCAGAACGAAGTACCATAGAGTAGGTGGCTCAAACAACAGGAATTTGTTTTTTCACAGTTCTGGAGGTTGGGAGTCCAATATCAGGTGCCAGCAAGGGTGGTTTCCTCTGAGGACCATAAGGGAAAGATCTGTTGCAGACAGCTCTCCTTGGCTTATAGGCGGCCCCCCTCTTGAGGCCTCTTCATGTGGCTGTCCCTCTGGGCACACCTTGCATCTCTGGTGTCTCTCTGTGTGTCCAAATTTCCTATAAGGACACCTGTCAGATTGGATTAGGGTCCATTCTGACAGCCTTATTTTAACTTAATTACTTCCTTAAAAGCCCTATGTCCAAAAACGTCACATTCTGTGATATTGGGAGTAAAAGCTAAAACATATGCATTTGGGGGAGGGGGAGAGCACAGTTCAACCCATAATAAGTAATTTTTATTTTGCCATATTGCTGCCAAATGCAGAGTTCTGGAACTGGCATGGACAGTTTCTCTAAAGCAGTTTATCAACCTCGGCACTGTGGACATATGAGCTGGATAATTCATTGCTTGTCTGGAGTTCTCTGCATTATAGAATGTTTAGCAGCATTCCTGGCCTCTACGTATCAGATACCAGTAGCAACCCCTCACCCTGCAAATATGCAACTTAAAATGTCTCCAGACATTGCCAAATATTCCCTGGAGTCCAAAATCACTCCCAGTTGATAATCATTGGCCTAAAGTGAAGGGAATGGAAAACAAAAAACAAACAAAAAAAACAGTGCAGTGGTAAGAAGAGTGTTGAGAATGAATGGAGCTTATTATGACTTTTCTTCTAATAAATATCTATCACCTTTAGTGCTAGACTGGCTGGGGTTTGCATTCTGGCTCAAACAGGTGCTAGCTGTGTGGTTTTAGGCAAGCTTCTGCTAAAACTGAGTCTTTTCTGTGTCTTAGTTTTATTATCTATAGAATGGAGATGATAATAGTTCCTGTGTCCTAGGTTATCTGTGATAATAAATAAAGAACTTACACGGTGCCTGGCACATAATAACTGCAATCGAAGTCTTTTGTTGTAGCAGCAGTAGTAGTAGTACTAGAGCAGTAGTAGAGGAACCTAAAACTGTTAATAGTGTCTTCAATTCTAAAAGGTACTATGTCCCAGGGCTGAGCTGAACTTTACCTTGCAAAGTCAACAGATGTGTCATTTGACAATGCTCGAGAATAGGACTTCTAATTGAAGATCCATGAATAAATGTCATGGTAAATAAACTGCCGAATATCTGCATGCAACTTTCAAAGAATGTGTGAACATGTGTATTTTTCAGAAGAAAAGACCATAATTTTTAATCTTGTTCACTGAAAGACCTAGTAGATACTACAGAACTGTAAAGTGCTGCTTCACACTATTAATGAATCAAAATATAAAATTCAAAAGCTGGTCTTTGGGGGAAGAATTGTAAACGTGATAAACCATTAGCTAACCTAGCCATAAAAAATGGAAGTGAAGTACAAATACCCAAAATACGAAATATTAATATGAGCAAAGGAAATTAAAGGATAATTTCTAAGACTGCTTGGTTCATTTCAATGCTAATAAATAAATATGCATTATGTACTGATATTTTATTGATAGTCATAAGGTGCATGATGTTTAAGCTGGGATCCCTGACCTCTCCTTGCTCTCATGCTCTGACAGTCTATGGCCTCTGTGGTAGCCAGATGGCCTCCTATAGGGCCTGGGGCTTTTGCCTGGTCTCCATCAACATGTGACTGGCTAGAACCCTCTTTCCATTCCTGAGCCCCAGGACAAGGGCCCAAATAGCCTGTCATTTCTTGAGGACAACTAGTCTGGGCCATGGTATCTTAGTAGTTATTTGTATAAAGCATCTGTCTATCTGTCTGCCTATCACACATCTATTGATTATGTATCTGAAAGGAAGCAATTTGCTTGTTCCTTCTTAGACACGAATAGTGCTGCTGTATCAATTAAGGATGGCATCATGCTTAGTAGAGCTCATCAGAAGCATCCCCATTAAAATATTAGAGTCAGGATTAAGCCAGTATGCCCTTTATAACCAATGTTATTTAACACAGTATTGGAATATTAGCCAACAAGATTAGAGAAAGAAGTATGAATTATGAATATTGAAAAGAAACTTGTAAATGATGACTTTCTAAAAATGATTACTGTTGATGTGGAAACCCCAAGAAAATCAACCATAAAACTCTTGCAAATTATAATTCAGTAATTTAATTATTTAAAATCGATATGCAGAATGTGTACATATTTACATATACAAAATATAATAGATATGGCTCATTTTACAATAGCAAATAGAAAAATATTTTAAATTAAAATATCAGGGTATATATTATATATATGTATATACACATATATATGTATATATCTACATACAAATTATTTGTAGAAGGACATATAAATAAAAACACTGCCTCTGGGGATATGAACTATTTAAATAGCTCCAGGTATCAGAAGGAGACTTACTTTTCAGTTTATACCACTCTGCAATTTTGAGTTTTATACCATCTGCATATATTGCCTTTTTAAGTTGCATAACTAAAATATATTTTTAAATAATCATTTCTTTTGATTAATAATAGCAATGTTCATAATATCCTGAATTAAACTTTTCTTCCAGGAAAAACAGTAAGTTTAATTGAGAACAACTCAACCCATACAATGGAATGAGAGCCAGATATAATCTAAATGAGGCTAAAGTAAGCAAAATTATATATAATAAACAATAAGTGATATTTATTATATTTCTTATGTAAATATACATTTTCTCCCTGGTAAAGAATTGTGGAAAACTCTTAGTAAAAAAGTTTTCAGTAAAAATAGTAAAAATATATTCAGAAATAGGATGGAATCCATCCTCTTCTAGGATGGATTCTTTCAGCCCACATTGTCCAAATTTTTTGCCTTAGTCACTATTTATTTTATTTAATTTATTTATTTTTATTTTATTGGAGTATAGTTGGTTTACAATGTTGTGTTAGTTTCAGGTGTACAGTAAAGTGATTCAGTTATACATATATTCATTCTTTTTCAGATTCTTTACCCATATAGTTTATTACAGAATATTGAGTAGAGTTCCCTGTGCTATACAGTAGGTCCTTGTTAGTTATCTATTTTATATATAGTAGTGTCTGTATGTTAATCCCAAGCTCCTAATGTATCCCTCCCCACTATGTTTCCACTTTGATAACCATACGTTTGTTTTTGAAATCTGAGAGTCTGTTTCTGTTTTGTAAATAAGTTTATTTGTATCATTTTAAAACTTAGATTCCACATATGAGTGATACCATATGATATTTGTCTTTCTCTGTCTGACTTCCTTCACTTAGTATGATAATCTCTAGGTTCATTCATGTTGCTGCAAAAGACATTATTTCATTCTTTTTTATGGCTGAGTAATATTCCATTGTGTATATGTTCCACATCTTCTTTATCCATTCCTCTCTTGATGGACATTTAGGTTGCTTCCATGTACTGGCTATTGTAAATAGTGCTGCAGTGAACATTGAGGTGCATGTATCTTTTCGAAGTATGGTTTTCTCTGGATATGTGTCCAGGAGTGGGATTGCTGGATCATATGGTAGTTCTAGTTTTAGTTTCTTAAGGAACCTCCATATTCTCCATACTGGCTGTACCAACTTACATTCCCACCAACAGTGTAGGAGGGTTTTTTTCCCCACACCCTCTCCAGCATTTATTACTTGTAGACATTTTAATGATGGCCATTCTGACTGTTGTGAGATGATACCTCACTGTAGTTTTGATTGTATTTCTCTAATTATTAGCGATATTGAGCATCTTTTCATGTGCCTGTTTGCCATCTGTATACCTTCTTTGGAGAAATGTCTATTTAGGTCTTCTGCCCATTTTTTGATTGGGTTGTTTTTTTTTTATATTAAGCTGTATGAACTGTTTATGTATTTTGGAAATTAATCCCTTGTTGGCAGCATCATTTGCAAATATTTTCTCCCAGTCCGTAAGTTGTCTTTTTGCTTTGTTTATGGTTTCCTTCGCTGTGCAAAAGCTTTTAAATTTCATTAGGTCCCATTTGTTTATTTGTGTTTTTATTTCCATTACTCTAGGAGATGGATCCCAAAAAATATTGCTGCAATTTATGTCCAATAGTGTTCTGCCTATGTTTTTCTCTAAGAGTTTTATAGTGTCCAGCCTTACATTTAGGTCTTTGATCCATTTTGAGTTTATTTTTGTGTATGGTGTTAGAGAATGTTCTAATTTCATTCTTTTACATGTAGCTGTCCAGTTTTTCCAGCACCACTTATTGAAGAGACTGTCTCTTCTCCATTGTATATCCTTGCCTCCTTTGCCATAGATTAATTGACTATAGGTGCGTGGGTTTATTTCTGGGTTTCTATTCTGTTCCACTGATCTATATTTACGTTTTTCTATAGCTTTGTAGTATAGTCTGAATCAGGGAGACTGATTCCTCCAGTTCTGTTTTGCTTTCTCAGGATTGCTTTGGCTATTCGGGGTCTTTTGTGTGCTAATTCAGTTCTTACTTAAATCAAGGCCCTTATTAATATGCTTAAAACAGTATTCAGTTTCTTTTAAGGTTCACTTTAAGTCGCAGCATCTATAAAGTTATTAATAGTATACTCATTCCAATACACTTTGCACATTTGCCTTCTGAAATATTCTTTGAATTTTTCTCTCCCTGTCTCTTGTTCTCTCTGTTTCTAAAAACCACTCAATCCCCATTTGGGGGGAAATGGTTCACTTTTTTCTCTATAGGAATAAAAGATAGTCCACCCGTTTTGGAGGGAAGAGTCATTTCCTGATGGGGTTATAAGCAAAAAGAATAGCCACAAGTCATGCATACCTATGAACTCTTTCTGTGTAATGTCACTGAACTTGTGTCAGGATCACAAACATCTCAGCAGTTCTATTCCTTATTCATTCCATGTGCATTATGGTGTTGGCTAGGGAAATATTTTACCATTTTCTTATTGTTTTCACGTTTATCATCTCATGCAACAGCTTATATCTTCAAACAATATTTGAGATGATTATTAATCTCACCGTTTTATAAGAAGGCTGGGGCTCTGAGCAGCTATACCTCTGTTCATGTAAGAGAATACTTCAGTTGGTAATCAACATTCATAGCTATTCTAAGTCATTTCCCTCATTAAGAGAGAGTTGAAGTTAAGCACGTCCATGAAAATTAGAAAGTAGACAACAGAGCAAAGTGGTTAAGAACATACACTATGGTGTCAAATAGCTTTGGATTTAGGGGGTGGGCAAGTTATTAAGTACTGTAGTCCTCAATTTCCTCAAAAATATGTTGGAGATCAGAATAGCAATGCATAGCGTTGTTTACTTGTTCATCCAATAAACATTTAGGAGGATCAACAATGTGACAAACTGTATGGATACTATGGTAAGAGGAAACAGAGATTGTTCTAATGATAACGCTGATACGTAAGATTAACATCACTACATTTACAATGAAGTAGAGGTCTGGTGCCAGAGCACCAAACACACTCCATCTCTGGATCTTCACACTTATTGTTGCCTCTACCTAGAATGCTCTTCCCTCAAAAATCGGCAAGAATCATCATCCCTTCTTCAAATGCCACCCCATTACAGAATCCTTGCCTGACCTCTTTGTCTAAAGTAAT
This sequence comes from Delphinapterus leucas, assembly GCF_059928025.1. Classification (NCBI taxonomy): domain Eukaryota; kingdom Metazoa; phylum Chordata; class Mammalia; order Artiodactyla; family Monodontidae; genus Delphinapterus; species Delphinapterus leucas. The sequence goes on from NC_143135.1 coordinate 18,735,267, forward strand.
GCCCACACTCATTTCTCTCCTCTCTTACCATGCTTTAGTTTTATTCATAGCACTTATTCCATCTGATATATTGAATATCTGTTTATTATGTATCATCTATCTTCCATCATCAGAACTTGAGCTTCATGAAAGCCAGAGCTTTGTCTGTTCTGTGCCCTGCTATATCCCCAGCACTGAGAGAAGTGCCTGGAACAAGGTGAGCAGAAAAGAAATATATGTATATAAATAAATTAATAAAGGAGTCAGTTAATTGACCATAGGGAGATTTGTAGTTAGTGCAGGCTCCCCTGAGGAAGTGGTATGTGGCAGAGGCAGAAGAATAAATAGAAGTTAATTGTGCAAAGCTGCGTTGGATGAGCACTCGAGATAGAAGACAGCAGATACCAAGCCTTGGAAAATAGGAATGTCTATGTCAGGCCACAGATCCAGAGCAAGGCTGGTGTAGCTAGAGCAAAGTTGAAGGGGCCTATAGGGAAAATAAGACAGGGAGGAGCTAGAGCTGCTGGATCATGAAGGTCATGTTAGAGGATTTTGTTTTCATACCAGTAACAAGGATTTAAACCAGTAAAAGGTTTAAAAGCGGGGAGGGAAGGTGACAGGCAGAGTTGTGATCAGAATTTTTATGTGGAATTCTCATTTTCACTGAGATTGGAAAATGTGCTAGGCAGGATAATGACCCTCCAAAGATATGTAGGTCTTAATCCTAAAGCCTGTAAATATGTCAGGCCACCTGGAAGAAGGCCACAAGCCAAGAAATGCAGGTGACCTCTAGGATCTGGAATAGGCAAGGGGATGGATTCTCCTGGAGAGCTTCCAGAAAGGTTTCCAGCCCTGCCGACACCTTGACTTTAGCCCAGTGAGATCTGTTTTGGACCTCTGACCTCAAGAACTGTAAGATAATAAATGTGCATTGTTTTAAGCCAATAGCTTGTGATAATTCGTTTTAAGACTAACAGGAAACTAATATAGAAGGGTCACAAGAGTAATTGTTTGAGGAATTATATGAGATTACATACATAGGGTGCCTAGTAAAGTACCAATCAACAGTCATTAAATGTAAGCTTTTGTTGTTTTTGTTGTTGATATCATTTTTAAGGCTCTTGATATCAATAAGAAATACATGTTTATTGGTTACATGGAGCTGTCCCTAATGTACCTTTTCCTGTACTGAAAACTGTAATCAAGCAGTATTTTAATCTTCATGAGTTCTTGCCAAAGAACCTAAAATGGGCCATAAATGACCTCTAGACCTTGACTCCCTCCATCTTTCACAAGTTGTAGATTCAGATGATCAGTGCAGAATATAAAATATTTGTGTCCTTTTGCCTCCCCCTTCCTGATGCTGATATGATATGATATTTGTTGCCCCCAAGCCCCCCTGCTGATATGCAGGAGGGTGTGAGGGAGGGAACAGGCTACTCTGTACCCACACATTGTAAAGCTTCATAATTATGATGGTTTTTATATGACCTCATTACAAAGAGATCCACATTAAAAGCAAATGGTGTTCACTCAAATGTATACCTATGTAACACTAGTCAGTGGACAGGTAACCATCAGAAAGTCAAATAGAAAATCACAGATCCCAAGTGCTGGAACATGAAAATACTGAATGAAGAAATAAACAAGTGCACTTTCTCTTTACTTTGAGGATTCTAACCATCAGCCATAAAGATAATTAGGTGCATGTGATGGTAAATGATTGCTTTCTTAGTTTCCGTGGAACCCTTGAACTGCCCAGGCAATTAAGATACACCATCTACTTGCTACTTATTCTTTCTTTTAGGTGACATTAGTTTACATCTCTAATCATTACTTAACAGATCCTAGTGAAAAACGTGGTAGAATGAAGAGCCATCGGTAGCTTTTGACAAAGGAACTTGTCTTACTTGCTTAGGAAACCAAGCCTGAATTAGAAAATTGTAATGAATTTGAAGAAGAAAAAAATATATATTTCAAGACATCCTACTTGCAATGTTTTGCATCCCTCTGGAAATGAGAACTAAGCCTGTTCAGATACAAAGTCTTCTTTCTTAGGAGTCTAACTCTACTAGATGCTTTCTATTTAAAAAGTCTCCATGCCTCAGAGACAACTTTGAAAACTACTCAGTATAGTAGCTATTCTGTTGTGATTTCAAAGCTAGAGAGATATATTATCATGGAAACAGGATCTTGGCTGATTTGAATTTCATCTTCTCTTGCTGCTTAGCCCTTCCTTGTGAGGTGATAATACTGCTTTATGACTTTTGTCTCTTTCTGCTTTACCAAAATGTATTGTCAGGAATAAAATATAGTGACTCTAGCTAGGAGTAACAAGGGCAGGTGGAATTCTAAACTATAAAGATCTCATATTCCTAGATGAGAAGAGCTTTCTTTATTCCAGTTGAAATTCTATCTTTAGCTAGCATGAAAGCTAATAAAACCAAAGTCTGTAATGAAGAGCAGAAAGCCTTCTTATTTGATTTGGTAATCAATGGATTTTTTTTTAAAAGAATGATAATCAGATCATTCTAAACTGTGATTAGATAACAAAACCCACATTATCAACAAAGTCCCTTTGAAAAATCTTCATTAGGGGATAAACCTAAGATTCAGATTTTAATGCATATAATAATAATATTGCTAAGTTTAGAAGGCAGTATTTATTCTTTGCCAAATATAAAATCATGGATTAATGAGGAGCTCTATAAGAGGGTGACTGCTGGTTTTGTATAAATAGGAAAGTTAGGGAGGTATGCGTCTACTCTACCATCCTAAATGGGCTATGAACAAAGAGCACGGAAAGTTGGGCTTGGGTCCAGTTAGGATTTATGCTAAGGTCCTGCATTGTCATGGAGGTGACCCATGTAAAATGCTGCTATTCGGTCATCCAGGGGATTGCTAGGGTAACAATGCAGAATCTAGAAGGACTCAAGTCTTGGTATGTTTTTTAAAAAATGGAGTAATGCTGTGTTTATTGGAAGGGTGGGTGATGCATATATATTCCTGTATATTCAGTCAGTTGCGGTGACAAAGAATTGATTGTATTATTTCAACACATCACTACTCAGCCTTCCAAATGTGTTCATATAAAATATTGGCTCCTCTCTCTTCCTCTAATTGCTTAGGATTCAATATGTTGGGTTGTTTTATTACTCTTAAGATTGTATGGACAACCTATCAGAGCTCTTGGCTAGGACTTAATTTTAGCAGCCAGAAAGGTAAGCAGCAAAATCCATTTCAGGGCTGTTTAATGAGTCAGAAAATTAGTGGTAGAGGGTATTGATGGTGATGGCCTTAAGAAAAATGTCAGCTAGTATCCACTTAACTCCTAGGGAGGCATCCATTCTTTTTTTTTTTTTTTTTTGGCTGTGTTGGGTCTTCGTTGCTGTGTGCAGGCTTCCTCCAGTTGCAGTGAGCAGCTACTCTTCATTGTGGTACATGGGCTTCTCGTTGTGGTAGCTTATCTTGTTGCAGAGCACGGGCTCAAGGAGCGCAGGCTCTAGTAGTTGTGGCTTGTGGGCTCTAAAGCACAGGCTCAGTAGTTGTGGCGCATGGGCTTAGTTGCTCTGCGGCATGTGAGATCCTCCTGGACTAAGGCTCAAACCCATGTCCCCTGCATTGGCAGGCGGATTCTTTTTTTTTTTTTTTAACATCTTTATTGGAGTATAATTGCTTTACAATGGTGTGTTAGTTTCTGCTTTATAACAAAGTGAATCAGCTATACATATACATATATCCCCATATCTCCTCCCTCTTGCGTCTCCCTCCCACCTTCCCTAACTTACCCCTCTAGGTGGTCACAAAGCCCTGAGCAGATCTCCCTGTGCTATGCGGCTGCTTCCCACTAGCTATCTATTTTACATTTGGTAGTGTGTATATGTCCATGCCACTCTCTCACTTCATCCCAGCTTATCCTTCCCACTCCCCGTGTCCTCAAGTCCATTCTCTACATCTATGTCTTTATTCCTGTCCTACCTCTAGGTTCTTCAGAACCATTTTTTTTTATTCCATATATATGTCTTAGCATACGGTATTTCTTTTTCTCTTTCTGACTTACTTCACTCTGTATGACAGACTCTACGTCCATCCACCTCACTACATATAACTCAATTTCATTTCTTTTTATGGCTGAGTAATATTCCATTGTATATATGTGCCACATCTTCTTTATCCATTCATCTGTCGATGGACACTTAGGTTGCTTCCATGTCCTGGCTGTTGTAAATAGAGCTTCAATGAACATTGTGGTACGTGACTCTTTTTGAATTATGGTTTTCTTAGGGTACATACCCAGTAGTGAGATTGCTGGGTCATATGTTAGTTCTATTTTTAGTTTTTTAAGAAACCTCCATACTGTTCACTATAGTGGCTGTGTTAATTTACATTTCCACCAACAGTGCAAGAGGGTTCCCTTTTCTCCACACCCTCTCCAGCATTTATTGTTTGTAGGTTTTTTGATGATGGCCATTCTGACTGGTGTGAGGTGATACCTCATTGTAGTTTTGATTTGCATTTCTCTAATGATTAGTGATGTTGAACATCCTTTCATGTGTTTGTTTCATGTGTTTCATGTGTTTCTTCTTTGGAGAAATGTCTATTTAGGTTTTCTGCCCATTTTTGGATTGGGTTGTTTGCTTTTTTGATATTGAACTGTATGAGCTGCCTGTATATTTTGGAGATTAATCCTTTGTCAGTTGCTCCATTTGCAAATATTTTCTCCCATTCTGAGGGTTGTATTTTCATCTTATTTATGGTTTCCTTTGCTGTGCAAAAGCTTTGAAGTTTCATTAGGTCCCATTTGTTTATTTTTGTTTTTATTTCCATTTCTCTAGGAGGTGGGTCAAAAAGGATCTTGCTGTGATTTATGTCATAGAGTGTTCTTCCTATGTTTTCCTCTAAGAGTTTTATATCGTCTGGCCTTACATTTAAGTCTTTAATCCATTTGGAGTTTATTTTTGTGTATGGTGTTAGGAACTGTTCTAATTTCATTCTTTTACATGTAGCTGTCCAGTTATCCCAGCACCACTTACTGAAGAGGCTGTCTTTTCTCCATTGTATATTCTTGCCTCCTTTATCAAAAGTAAGGTAACCCTATGTGCGTGGGTTTATCTCTGGGCTTTCTATCCTGTTCCATTGATCTATATTTCTGTTTTGGTGCCAGCACCATACTGTCTTGATTACTGTAGTTTTGTAGTATAGTCTGAAGTCAGGGAGTCTCATTCCTCCAGCTGCGTTTTTCTTTCTCAAGATTGCTTTGGCTATTCGGGGTCTTTTGTGTTTCCAAACAAATTGTAAAATTTTTTGTTCTAGTTCTGTGAAAAGTGCCATTGGTAGTTTGATAGGAATTGCATTGAATCTGTAGATTGCTTTGGGTATTGTAGTATTTTCACAATGCTGATTCTTCCAATCCAAGAACATAGTATATCTCTCCAACTGTTTGTATTGTCTTTGATTTCTTTTATCAGTGTCATATAGTTTTCTGCCTACAAGTCTTTTGCCTCCTTAGGGAGGTTTATTCCAAGTATTTTATTCTTTTTGTTGCAGTGGTAAATGGGAATGTTTCCTTAATTTCTCTGTCAGATTTTTCATCATTAGTGTATAGGAATGCAAGAGACTTCTGTGCATTAATTTTTTATCCTGCTACTGTACCGAATTCATTGATTAGCTCTAGTAGTTTTCTGCTAGCATCTTTAGGATTCTCTATGTATAGTATCATGTCATATACAAACAGTGACAGTTTTACTTCTTCTTTTCCTATTTGGATTACTTTTATTTCTTTTTCTTCTCTGATTGCTGTGGCTAAAACTTCCAAAACTTTGTTGAATAATACTCGTGAGAGTGGACACCCTTGTCTTGATCCTGATCTGAGAGGAAATGCTTTAAGTTTTTCTCCAGTGAGAATGATGTTGGCTGTGGGTTTGTTATATATGGCCTTTATTATGTTCAGATAGGTTCCCTCTATACCCACTCTCTGGAGATTTTTTATCATAAATGGGTGTTGAATTTTTTCGAAAGGTTTTTCTGCATCTATTGAGGTGATCATATGGATTTTATCCTTCAGTTGGTTAATATGGTGTATCACATTGATTGATTTGCATATATTGAAGAATCCTTGCATTCCTGGGATAAACCCCACTTGATCATGGTGTATGATCATTTTAATGTGCTGTTGGATTTTGTTTGCTAGTATTTTGTTGAGGATTACTGCATCTGTGTTCATCAGTGATATTGGCCTGTAGTTTTCTTTTTTTGTGACATCTTTGTCTGGTTTTGGTATCAGGATAATGGTGGCCTTGTAGAACGAGTTTGGGAGTGTTCCTTCCTGTGCTATATTTTTGGATAGTTTGAAACGGATAGGTGTTAGCTCTTCTCTAAATGTTTGATAGATTTCGCCTGTGAAGCCGTCTGGTCCTGGTGTTTTGTTTGTTGGGAGATTTTTTTTTTTTTTTTGCAGTATGTGGACCTCTCACTGTTGTGGCCTCTCCCATTGCGGAGCACAGGCTCCAGATGCGCAGGCTCAGCGGCCATGGCTCACAGGCCTAGCCGCTCCGCAGCATGTGGGATCTTCCCGGACTGGGGCACGAACCCGTGTCCCCTGCATCGGCAGGCGGACTCTCAACCACTGCGCCACCAGGGAAGCCCTGTTGGGAGATTTTTTATCACAGTTTCAGTTTCAATTCTTATGATTGTTCTGTTCATATTTTCTATTTCTTCCGGGTTCAGTCTTGGAACGTTGTACTTTTCTAAGAATTTGTCCATTTCTTCCAGGTTGTCCATTTTATTGGCGTAGATTTGCTTGTAGTAGTGTGTCATGATGCTTTGCATTTCTGCAGTGTCAGTTGTTACTTCTCCTTTTTCATTTCTAGTTCTATTGATTTGAGTCTTCTCCCTTTTTTTTCTTGATGAGTCTGGCTAATGATTTATCAATTTACTTTGTCTTTTCAAAGAAACAGCTTTTACTTTTTTTGATCTTTGCTCTTATTTTTTACATTTCTTTTTCATTTATTTCTGATCTGATCTTTATGATTTCTTTCCTTCTGCTAACTTTGTTTTTGTTGTTCTTCTTCTTTCTCTAATTGCTGTAGGTGTAAGGTTAGGTTGTTTATTTGAGGTTTTTCTTGTTTCTTGAGGTAAGATTATATTGGTATAAACTTCCCCCTTAGGACTGCTTTTGTTGCATCCCATAGGTTTTGATTCATCATGTTTTCATTGTCATTTGTTTCTAGGTATTTTTTGATTTCCTCTTTGATTTCTTCAGTTATCTCTTGGTTATTTAATAGCATATTGTTTAGCCTCCATGTGTTTTGTATATTTTACAGGTTTTTTCCTGTACTTGATATCTAGTCTCATAGTGCTGTGGTTGGAAAAGACACTTGATACTATTTTCTTAAATTTACCAAGGCTTGATTTGTGACACAAGATATGATCTGTGTTCCGTATGCTCTTGAGAAGAAAGTGTATTCTGTTGTTTTTGGATGGAATGTCCTGTAAATATCAATTAAGTCCATCTTGTCTAATGTGTCATTTAAAGCTTGTGTTTCCTTATTTATTTTCATTCTGGATGATCTGTCCTTTGGTGAAAGTGGGGTGTTAAAGTCCTCTACTATTTTTGTGTTACTGTTGATTTCCCCTTTTATGACTGTTAACATTTGCCTTATGTATTGAGGTGCTCTTATGTTGGGTGCCTAAATATTTACAATTGTTATATCTTCTTCTTGGATTGATCCCTTGATCATTATATAGTGCCCTTCTTTGTCTCTTGTAATAGTCTTGATTTTAAAGTCTATTTTGTCTGATATGAGAATTGCTACTCCAGCTTTCTTTTGGTTTCCATTTGCATGGAATATCTTTTTCCATCCCCTTACTTTCAGTCTGTATGTGTCCCTAGGTCTGAAGTGGGTCTCTTTCAGACAGCATATATACGGGTCTTGTTTTTTGTATCCATTCAGCCAGGCTGTGTATTTTGGTTGGAGCATTTAATCCATTTACATTTAAGGTAATTATTGATATGTATGTTCCTATTACAATTTTCTTAGTTGTTGTGGGTTTGTTTTTGTAGGTCTTTTCCTTCTCTTTTGTTTCTGCCTAGAGAAGTTCCTTTAGCATTTGTTGTAAAGCTGGTTTGGTGGTGCTGAATTCTCTTAACTTTTGCTTGTCTGTACAGGTTTTAATTTCTCCGTCGAATCTGAATGAGATCCTTGCTGAGTAGAGTAATCTTGGTTGTAGGTTTTTCCCTTTCATCACTTTAAATATGTCCTGCCAGTCCCTTCTGGCTTGCAGAGTTTCTGCTGAAAGACCAACTGTTAACCTTGTGGGGATTCCCTGGTATGTTAGTTATGGATTTTCCCTTGCTGCTTTTAATATTTTTTCTTTGTATTTAATTTTTTATAGTTTGCTTAACATGTGTCTTGGTTTGTTTCTCCTTGGATTTATCCTGTTTGGGACTCTCTGGGCTTCCTGGACTTGATTGACTATTTCTTTTCCCATGTTACAGAAGTTTTCAAATATAATTTCTTCAGATATTTTCTGAGGCCCTTTCTTTTTTTCTTCTGGGACCCCTCTAATTCAAAAGTTGGTGCATTTAATGTTGTCCCTGTGGTCTCTGAGACTGTCCTCAATTCTTTTCATTCTTTTTCTTTATTCTGCTCTGCGATAGTTATTTCCACTATTTTATCTTCCAGGTCACTTATCCGTTCTTCTGCCTCAGTTATTCTGCTATTGATTCCTTCTAGAAAATTTTAAATTTCATTTATTGTGTTGTTCATCATTGTTTGCTCTTTAGTTCTTCTAAGTTCTTGTTAAACGTTTCTTGTATTTTCTCCATTCTATTTTTGAGATTTTGGATCATCTTTACTATCATTACTCTGAATTCTTTTTCAGGTAGATTGGTTATTTCCTCTTCATTTGTTTCATCTCGTGGGTTTTTTCCTTTGCTCTTCATCTGCTGCATATTTCTCATTTTGTGTAACTTCCTCTGTTTGGGGTCTCCTATTCTCAGGCTGCAAGTTCGTAGTTCCTCTTATTTCTGGTGTCTGCCCCCAGTGGGTGAGGTTTTTTCAGTGGCTTGTGTAGGCTTCCTGGTGATTCCTGTGTTCTGGTGGGTGGAGCTGGATCTTGTCCCTCTGGTGGGCAGGGCCACATCTGGTGGTGCATTTTGGGGTGTTTGTGACCTTAGTATGACTTTAGGCAGCCCCTCTGCTAATGGGTGGGGTTGTTTTCCTGTCTTGCTTGTTGTTTGGCATTGGACATCCAGCACTGGAGCTTGCTGGCCATTGGGTGGAGCTGGGTCTTAGTGTTGAGACAGTGATCTCTGGGAGAGCTCTCGCCAATTAACATTACATGGGGCCAGGAGATCTCTGGTGGTCCAAAGTCCTGGACTCGGCTCTCCCCAAGAACAATGGTAAACAATGGTAAAAGCAAAACTAAACAGGCGAAATCACAAAAAGAAACATATGCACCAATACTCACAAAAAAAAAAAGGAAGAGAGCAACCAAACCAGTAAAAAACCCAATGAAAGCAAGCACTAAGAACTAAACTAAGATAAACATAATACCAAAAACAAATCAAACGCAGAGAGCCAACCCCAAGTTGCTCCCAAAGTCCACGGCCTCAATTTTGGGAACGTTCATTTTCTATTCAGGTATTCTACAGATGCAGGGTTTATCAGGTCAATTGTGGGGATTTAATCCACTGCTCCTTAGGCTGCATGGAAAAATTTCCCTTTCTCTTCTTTGTTTGCACAGCTCCTGGGGTTCATCTTTGGTTCTGGCCCCGCCTTTGTCTGTAGGCTGCCCTCAGGCATCTGTTCCCTGTCCAGACAAGAGGGGGTTAAAGCAGGGGCTGATTAGGGCTCTCTTGCTCACTCAGGCTGGGGAGAAGGAAGGATGTGGTAGTCATAATTGGAATGCTGGGTGTGCCTGCATTGGCAGAGGCCGGAATGACTTTGCAGTAGCCTGAGGCACGCGGTGTGTTCTCCGGGGGCCCTGGTTCACGTGACCCTAGCAGTGGTGTGCTGCACAGGCTCCTGGGGGGTGTAGGTAGTGACCTGTGCTTGCACACAGGATTCTTTGTGGCAGTGGCAGCAGTGGTAGCGTCTGTGCCCATCTCTGGGGTCTGAGATGATAGCCGCAGCTTGCACCCATTTCTGGAACTCACTTAGGTGGTGTTCTGCCATCTATGGGCACATGGAGCAGGAAGCCCCTCTCCTCGTGCACCCCGAAACAATGGTCTCCTGCCTCTCCAGTAGATCCAGACTTTTTCCCGGACTCCCTCCCGGCTAGCTGTGGCGCACTAGCCCCTTCAGGCTGTGTTCATGCAGCCAACCCCAGTCCTCTCCCTGGGATCTGACCTCTGTAGCCCGAGCCTCAGCTCCCAGCCCCCACCCGCCCTGGCAGGTGAGCAGACAAGCATCTCAGGCTGGTGAGTGCTAGTTGGAACCAATCCTCTGTGTGGGAGTCTCTCCGCTTTGCCCCCCGCACCCCTGTTGCTGTGCTCTCCTCCGTGGCTCCGAAGCTTCCCCTCCGCCACCCGCAGTCTCCGCCCGCGAAGGGGCTCCTCGTGTGTGGAAACCTTTCTTCCTTCACGGCCCCTCCCACTGGTGCTGGTCCCGTCCCTATTCTTTTGTCTCTGTTTATTCTTTTTTCTTTTGCCCTACCCAGGTATGTGGGGAGTTTCTTGCCTTTTGGGAGGTCTGAGGTCTTCTGCCACCATTCAGTATGTGTTCTGTAGGAGTTGTTCCACGTATAGATGTATTTCTGGTGTATCTGTGGGGAGGAAGGTGATCTCCACGTCTTACTCTTCTGCCATCTTGAAGGTCTGCTCACTCACATTGTGCTTGATGCCGCATATGTTTTGCTGGGGAAAAAAAAAGAAAAAGACCTTGACGTTGCTCACAGTCTGATTGGGAAGATAGAGAATAAAAGAAAACAAAAAGTTAGTTCATAATTAAATTAAAATTTTGTAGATGTAAGCAAAGAAGCAAAGTGGTGCAATTATGTAAATGACAGGAATTAATTATTTAGACAGAACCATCAGTTTGCTACATTAAAACTGAGATTTGAAGGATGAGATAGAATCAGCCATGAGAAAAGCAAAGGGAAGGATAGAAGAAACCAAAGACCAGTGATTGGGGTGTGTGGTATGATTGAAGGGGGGACTAAGGTGAGGGCAGTGGAGCAGTGAGAGATGGCAGTGACAGGACTTTAGAGACTGTGCAAAGTTTTGATTTTTTTTTTCAAAGTGCAGTGAGAAGTTTTTGAAGAAAAGTAAGTTGAAAAATGATATGACGTCATCCTTTCAGACAATAAGAAAAGCAAATGTGTATTGTGGTGCATGGGCCAAGCTTCCAATTTGTCCTATAGGTTAGCCTATTTTATTGATAAGAAAACTAGAGTCAAGGGAGTTAATTAGTCCAAAAATGTCCACAACTAGAAAGTGGAGGAAGCAAAGCCATGACCCAGTTTGATTTGACTCAGAAGCCATTGCCCTTTCTGCTGTGCCTCCCTGCCTGTCTGTGGTGTATCAGTTTCATCATAGGAAGAATTCATCATGGGATGTTTGAGAACATGGATTTATCTCCTGATCAAGTTTCACAAATGGAGGTCTAGTTGCAGAGGGGTGAGATGGTCAGGAAGAACCTCCAGAGGAGTCAAGGGGTAATATGTGTATTTGCAGAGGGAAGCTCAACTGTCCTTGGGCATTGACCAGAGACCAGGCAAGCCGTGGGTGAAGGACAGTGTGCTTTGTGATATGGTCATTCTGGCACATCATGCTGTGTAAGGTAAGGCCCAAAACAGAAAACGTGGAGTTCGGGCAGCATTAAGAATCTGAAGCAGAGGTTATGCTTATTAGCCCAGAAGAGGAGTCAGAAAAGTCTGGACTGAGATTTTATTTTAAAGGAAAGTAGAAAAGAATAAAACTACATCACATATGTGTTCATCCTGTTTTGACCCCAGAAGCCTAGCTGTTTAGCTTCTTCTGCATCTTCCTTAGCCCTTAGTACTTTTACTTTGGCCTTAATGAATCTGTAAAATATTTATACAGCATTAGATATTGCAAAAAATTCTAGTTTGTGTCAAAATACATTAACTGAGATTAAAATATATCAGGAATAATTACTTTGGAATCAACTGAACATATATTTAAAATTATTTTTTCAAAAGTAACATATGATTACCATATAGTATAAAATACACCACATTTTTAAAAAAGCCTTAACTCAGAATCCTTCCCTGTCCACACATACATACATGTATACGCTCCCTAGAAACAGGTGCTGTTAAGCAATGTTTAAACATATTTGTCTGTGAATTTTCTTTAGATGTGAAAACATATATAGAAACACACACATGAATCTAACCAGGGTTTCCTCATCTCATTCACCCCTGAGAGCTCAGTTTGAGGGGCAATGTTATCAGTGTTTCAAGCTTTCTTACTTCCTTAGATGGTCCTATTTTGCTGGTGACCACAAGTGACCTACCACTATTAGGAATCTACCCAACCACGCTCCCTGTGGCCACAGTGGCACTAAGGAAGAAAAGAGAAAAATGAGGTTATTGGAGTAGGTTGGCAAAAGTCAGCTAATACCAACTGCTCTTGGAATCCTTACCAGGTGAAGGATTTTCTTACACAATCAAACCCTAAAGATCTCTACAGAAAACAGCATCCTGTGACTTCTTCACCTGATGTGACTATAGAGAGGAATGAATTTCCTTTATTGAGGGTCACATCTCTCTCTGGCTATAATTAATAGTCTCATCTCCTGTGGCCAGTGTCCCATCCAAGCAGCAGGAGCTGCAGACTTAAATTCTTCAATTTCAACTGAAATGAATCACCCTTACCTCACTTGAGATATCACCCATGAAAATATGATTACTTTCCTTTGTTCATGCATTGCACCTATACATCATACTGTAAATCACAGAGATTTTATTTTATGAATTAAACATGTGGCTTTTTTCTTCATGATTGAACTATTCCTTCAGCAGAAAAATGGGAAGATTCTAATTCTATACTGTTCTGAGATCTTTATCAAACGACATAATGATCCCTCCCTTTGCCCCAAACATAGATCATAAGCAAATTTCAGCTACCTGGAAGATGACAAATTGATCCCTGACCTCCCAGGGCCATGCCCTTGCTTCTGTATCTGAACTCCCTGGTTTATATAATTTCTGTGATTCACTTTGTCCCTTAGGCATTCTCTTGTACTGCTAACTATTTTTTTCATGAGCTTATGTCTCTTAAGCAACTTGAATGCAAAAATCAGGTCTATTAAATTTTCAAATATTTTTTCAGAAGGTAATGATGACTATACAATAGGAATCATACCAGAGATGTTTTAGTTTTGTCATTCTTTCATCTCCTTGATAGCTTTGGCAAGCCATAGGGGAAAGGAAGTGAGTCTTGTGATAATGGGTTGCTATCTAAGCATCAAAGTGGAGGGATAAGCAGGGCAGAGAGAGTCCAAAGACAGGGCTGAAATTAGAGGAGAGGATTCACCAAGAACAAACCATCCACTTCCCAATATTGTCTCGGAACTCCAGAAATCAATCAGATTAAAATTTTTTATTTTTTTAATTAAGCAAAGGGAGACAGATAATTTTCAAAAAGAAATTTTCATTCTCATTCTAATCTAACTATGATCTCACTGGTCATTTTGAATAGGATTGTCTTCATTGTTGCAGGGAAAGATTTTAAAGGCCACAGAGTATCCACAAAGCTCTACCACTGTCACCAATAATTGTGGTTTAAAGGGTGATAATGATTCCCAAATGACAGTGTACAAATATAATTTCTTACTGCAAATGTTCTCTTATAATCCTCTGTTGGAGGATGGGGAGCAATATAAAACCATGGCGGGGCTTCCCTGGTGGCGCAGTGGTTGAGAGTCCACCTGCCAATGCAGGGGTCACGGGTTCGTGCCCCGGTCCAGGAGGATCCCACATGCCGCGGAGCAGCTGGGCCCGTGAGCCATGGCCGCTGAGCCTGCCTGCGCGTCCGGAGCCTGTGCTCCGCAACGGGAGAGGCCACAACAGTGAGAGGCTCGCGTACCGCAAAAAAAAAAAAAAAAAAAGCCATGGCAGTTTGCACGGACAAACATTATTTTGCTCATTGTAATTATTGCAGCCAGTCTTGGTATATTCTCACCATCCAAAAGAAGCTTTGTTCTCCTCAGTATTATTCAGGACAGATGGAATTGAATTGCTCATTCTGTGCCTCTTTGGAATATTACAGACCTCACATTATTGTTGTTAGGTAAGACTCCAAGTCCTAATGAGCGCAAAAGTTTACTTGAACAAAGACTAGTTTTATTATGGTCACTTTTCTAACTTTAACCAACTTTTAGTTGACTTTAGATATTGTCTGATACTGAACAATTGACTTTTATCTTCTTCCCTTAGAAGGCTAGAATTAAAAATATTTATGGTTTGCAGTAATGTATTCACTTCTATGGCAAAATGTTGCCAATTGGTGTTTTCCTCCTCTTTTTCGAAAGATGATTACATGTTCACAATTTACAAGGTATTGTACACATTTCAGTAGGAAATTGTAAGCCTTTATCTTTTGACAGCAAGAAGGAATTACTGCCCTTTTTTAAATAGCCTCCCTATTTTGTCCAAATAAATGATTCATGCTGGAGACTTCATGATGTCTTTTGTTGGTTTCTGTGAATTTCAACACAGGCAGTCAAAAGGGAAAAGAAGTAACGCATTTCTGAAAATTTCAGAAAATTATAGGTTTTATACGGGAAGGAGGATGCATTCAAATTTCTTTAGTGCTGGTTTCTTCTTCCTTCTATGCTTTATTAATGCAAGCCTTAGAGCAGGAAAAGAAAATAAATGAGAGGGTAGGAAATGAATATTTTCCTTCTCTCTCCAAGGACTGCTCAGTGCCCGTTTCCTTATCCTCATAGGAGTAATAAAAGTAAGGGATGGCTGTAGCCATGTTGACTAATACCACTGTATTCAGAAAACCCCTCCTATTTAAAAATAACAGCATGTCTTTGCTAGTTTGACTTCTTCCAGAAGTTTCTGAGCATAGTTTTTAAATAAGTTTGTGCAGTAACATTAGTTTTGGTGATACTGGTAGTTTACTTAAACTCTTTCATCTCTTGGAAACACACAGTTAGCTTGTGACTTAAATGTCCTCTAATCTACAATGTTTATTAGCACAAAATTATTTATTTGCACAAAGCAAATTCTTTTGGAGCTGCAACTAGTGGGCCTGTAAGCAGTGGTTTAAATTTGCAATATTTTTACTAATGGCCAAACCCTGGCATTTTGCTTCTATCTCTCATTTGCCCAGAGCTCCAGGGTTTCTCAGCCTCAGCACCACTGACATTTTGAGATGGTTAATTATTTGTTGTGGAGGGCAGTTTTATACATTGTGGGATTTTTATCAGTATCCCTGGCATCTACTCGTAAGATTTATATGTTGTAGGATTTTTATCAGTATCCCTGGCATCTGCCCGTAAGATGCCTATAGCACTCCCCTCACTGGTGACAAGTTGTGCAAACATTACCAAACGCCCCTGGAGAACAAAATTATTCCTGACTTAGAACCACTTCCCTACCGCATGCACACATACCTATGTACATGTCTGAAATCTTTGAAAATGATTACAGAGGGATCCACCATGTCTTCCATGGTATCTGAAGAATAAAGGAAATTGTGAAGGTATGGATCTATATACAGATCCTCTTTGCCTAATCTGAACATATCAGTTGCTGAGCTGTTGTACATTTAACACAGACACTCACATACACACACTGACATGCACCCACACACTTGCACATATGCAAGTTGTGGTAAGCAGAGTAGTGATTTTAGTATATATTACTACATATTTAAGTTACCCCTGCCTTTTCAGAAATATGGTACACATCTCCATATCTTATATAACTTGGAAGCCAGGTGTGTTCATAGCAATTAAGCATTGTATTTTAACAGAATCTAGTTTTAAATTTCCTTTGCAACTTGGTTGTCATAAGTCCTGTCAGAACCTCATCTGTAAAACTGTGTCAATAACTACAACGGCAATGTAATAACAATAATAATATCAGATGGTTGAAAAGACAAAATGAGAAAACTGTGTGAAAGTATACAGCACAGTAACTGGTACCTCAACTGTAGTCAAAAAATCACTACTTTCAACGGTTTAAATTATGAACTGTTAAGTATTATGAAGGTGTAATTTCCCCACTCCTCAAACCTCTCCATCAAGCATGATTTTGGAGTCTTTGGATTGTAATGGAAAAGACTTGAAGCTCTGGGACTTCAAAAGACTTCAGAAGACCTGGGATTGACTTCTGGCTCTGATTCTTATCTGATGTAACAATCTTAAAAATTGTTAACTTCTTAGAGCCTCAGTTTTCTTGAAAAGATGAAAAAAAACCACATAAATTTGAAAATACTTATAAATCCTCCATGAAGCGTGGAGGATGCATGGTTCTTTTTTGTGACTGGTAAATAATCCAGAAAGACAAACAAATAGAAGTACTTGTCCCCACTGAGTATTGCATTCCTACTAATGCCAAGAAAGTTATAAACTTGTAAGCCCAGGGAGGACTACAGAGAACCTGGTGATGCCTGTCATCAAAATACAGAGGCTGTGAATGCATTGGAATCTTTCAGAGTCAGAACAAAGCTGCTAAAAGGGTCAGCCCTGCAGGAAAAGGGCAAGGTAATGGTTCATTTCTCAATGACTGGCGACACCCTTCAAGTTTGAGTTACTCAAGCAGGTCCCTGCTTCCCTGTCGGTAAGCACAGCCAAGCATCAGAATCCTCATTCTTATTCTATTGTCACCTTTCTACAACTCTATAAACAGCAGTTCTCCACCACAACCTGTCACAATCTCCTTCCTGGCTCTCTGGACCTATAGGGAAATCATTGCCTTTAGAATAGAAAGGTTAATGGGTTTGGCAAATTCTCAGGAAGAGGTGGGCAGAGGAGGGACGCTTTTTCAATATGGTTTTAAGGCAGTTATGAAGTGTGTCAAGACTTTCAGGAATCCATGACCTCTTGGGTATAGCACATCACTGTTTTTCTTTAAATGCTGACTTTAATGTCTCTGCCAGGGTGGGAACAATGTCATAAGCACTGCTCTTGGCATCCATCCAGCTTCCTTTCAAGCTCATAGCAAACGTCTGTTATGACCCCCTGCCCAGAGGTCCAAATGTGAAGCAGAGTGCTTTTATAGGACCTGGAGTAAGAATTACTGGCATGGAAAATTACTTCCTTAATCATCAATTCCAATAAGAAAACTGATGACATAAGGTTTTCTTTTAAAAATTAATATTATTTTTAACATCAAGTAGATATAAAAGAATATTTATAACATACGTAAAATATCAATAATAACAGTATACAAAACTTGTGTATCAACCACTTGGTCCCTTAAGGGCCTCATCCACACTTCTGTTTATATCCTTTCCTCACAGAGATAACTGCTGTTCTAAATTTTGTGTTTATCATTCCCTTTCTTTCTTTTTAAGGTGTTACTGTATGTATTTGGATGTCATTTGAATTTTTTTGCATATTTTTGCAATTTATAAAAATAGACTCATACTACAAGATTTCTCTTAGTATGTGGTCTTTTAATTCACTCTAATGTTCCTGAAATACATGTACATTGTTGCAACTCATTTGTTTTTCCTGCTGCATATTATTCCATCCTACTCATGATGGACTTGTGGCCTTTCCAGTTATTGTGGCTACACGTTGTGCTTACGTACGTTCTTGTCAATGACACCCAGCGCTCATGTAGAGAAATTTTCTAGATTATGGATTTAGGAGTGAAATTGTTGTATCACATGGTAGCTGCACATTCAAAATTTCGAGATAATATCAAATGAGTTTCCGAAGTAATGGCACTGCTTTTCATTCCCAACCACTGTGGCGATTGTTGTTGGTACTCTATATACTTGCCAATATCTGGTATCATCTAGCTTTTAAAAATAATTTGCCAATCTGGTGAATTGAAATAGCATCTTACTGAAGTTATAAATTATAATTCCCTGATTACTAATGAGTGAACAAACACTATTTTAAAGCTTGTGATTATTTGTTTTCCCTTTTCTGTGAAGAGCCTAGTTTATACTTTTGCCCATTTTTCTACTTGTAGTTTGTTTCATATTCAATTGTAACATTCTTCATATATTCTGCAAAAGAGTTTTTGAGCGTAGTTTATGTCCCTTGTCTCACTTTGTGGCTTATACTTTTCACTGTGTTTTGATACTTCGGATAAATAGATTATCATTATTTTTATAGAGTTGAAATTTTCCACTGTCCTCTTTATGGTTTGTGCTTTGTATACGCATGTGTGTATTGTTAAGGAATGCTTTCCTGTCATGGTCGTCAAGGTATTCTCATATAATATCCTCTAAACATTTAAGGCTTGTCCTTCAAATGTCAGTCTTTCAGCCGTGTGGAGTTGATTTTGTCTAAAGCATAAGGTAGTGGCAGAGTATCATTATTTCCATACGAATAAATAATTTTCCCAGATACCTCTATTGAAAATTCTCACTTTTCCCACTGAAAATTATCAGCTTAGTCATAATCAATTGAGTTTCCTTAATTACATGTGTCACTTTCTGGTCTCTCTGTACTGGTCCTTGGATCAACTTTTATATTCTCCTACTGGTACCACACCATCTTACTCACTACAGTTTTATAATAATTATTGATATCAGTCCCTCCCCCCATCAGTTTATTCTTTATAGGGAGTGTTTAATCATTTTCGATGTTTGGCTTTTCTATAAGAACTTGAGAATCAGCTTGGCAAATCCCACAAGATAAACCAACAACAGAGATGACATACGTCACTTCTTTTTCTGTGTGACTACCAACCCCAGACTATTGACTTATAACAACCACTTATTTAGCTCAAGATTCTACGGTTTGCCAAAGCTGACTAGGCTCAGTTGGATTGTCCTTCCAGCCTGAGCCAGGACTGGCTGCTGTTAAATAATTAAGATGTAATAATACAGATGTTATTACCAGATGCAGGGTTACATCTGTATCAGTTATCTATTATTGTGAAAGAATCCACCCCAAAACATAGAGGCTTAAGAATAATACACACTTGCTTTCTCACATAATATTATGGTCAGGAATTTGTGAGTGTCTTAGGTGGGTCGTTCTGCCTCACGACTCTCAATGAGGTTGCTGTCAAGGTGTTGCCAGGGTGCTGTCATAGGAACGCATGGCTGGAGCTGCAAGATTTGCGTCCATGGTGGCTCACTCACATGGCTGACAAGGAGGTGCTGCTGGCTGTTGGACACCTGAGTTCAGCATCATGGGGTTCTTTCCATAGGGCTCCATCACTGTTCTCACAAAACAGCATCTGGTTTCCCCAGAGCGTTCATCCAAGAGAGAGCATGGTGAAAACCTGGCTTCCTTTTATGAGAGAGCCATGATTTCCACTCTTGTCCTTTCCACAATATCCTACAGGCCACCCCTATTCAATAGAGCAGGGGACTGAAGGAGAACACGAATACTAGGAGGCCAGAAGGAGAGAATCATCAAGAGAAATCTTGGAGACTGTTTTCCACAATATATATATTTTTTGATTGAAACATAAATTGCAGTAAATCCACATATTCTTACGAATAACTCCTCTTTGAATTTTAAAATGCAGATATATTTAAAGACAGATTTATATCAGGGTGGAGGGAGGAACCAGAAAATGAGGTTTATAGGTTTAAATGTCTTACTCAGATTGTGGTTTTAAAATAGTTCCCATTATAGAGTAATTTCTCAGTACAGAATTATGGATGTGTTATATATGTTAATCCTCATAACTACTCTTCCTCCCTTTTAAGTAGGTATTAATATCCTCATTTTCAAGTTGGAGAAGGAAATTCAGTGCTCATGTAACTTGTTCAAGTGTAAATAGCTAAAAAGTTGCAGAGATGTGCTTCTAAACCTGGGGTATTAGTCCTCAAATCTCATGTGCCTTCCTGGTAACCAATTGCCCAGTGAATAAGTAGGAGGAGTTTCATGGCATTTCCAGATAAAAATATTGACAGTAACTCTTCAGGTATGAATTTTCTAAAGGGTGTACTTATTTGTTCTGTCCAAATTTCAAATGAGTATCAGAACTTCAGAAATTGCTTAGAGTCATTCTGTTAAGAAATCTCTCCTCCCTCAACAATACCAGAAGGAATTCCTTTAGACGAGAAATGTAAAAAGATACAGCCAAAAGTTACACTGAAATGAAAATAAGTTCAGGATGGAATGCTGTTTTTTTCACTAAATGTTTTTTTTTAAATATATGAAATACGCACAATGTGTATGACTCTAGTGAGTTTATGCTGCCGCTAGAATCTTTCTTTCAAGGGAGTCATGAGATGGTACTCTTCCTTCTTTAAAATTTTGCTTTATTTGCCACACTGATCCACACTGTATTGGTAAATTCTTCATATTAAAGGGGAATATATTAGTTACACAGGCAGGATAATACTGATAAAATGAAACATCCCTATAAATACTATTTGTGAATTTATTCTAGAAATAGCTTTGTGTGAAAATGGTTTTTCTGCTGCCTTAGAAAGTATTTCGAATTGGTCCTGGGTTCAAGCAGAAAGATAATATCTTTGGGGCTAAGTGGTACCCAAAATGAACCATGCCAGTTATTCAGAAGTTCTTTTTCATTATGTTTGTTTCTTATTCTTATCCTCACAAGAACTTTGGCTACTTCTTTCAAAAATATTTTGTAGCACTTAATTTTGACTTTTAGCTCTTTAAATCCTCCTACATATGGATTATGCAAATGTGTTAGCTATGGGGCACTGGCAAAATCCAGTAAATGAAAATCAAAGTGTTTTAAGTCAAAAAAAAAAATCAAGTGTTGTTTGAACCAAATGAAAATATAATATATCTAAAATAATAATGTTAGCAATTGAGGAAATATTTACAATGGCTTGAGATACATGCCTTTTCAGAAGTCGTCTATTAAATAAAGCAAGACAAATGTGCAGCATTTTCTTTGATATTGTGGCAAACTTTTCAGTAACTTCATCAAACCCCCTTGGAAATTCCTTTGTAATTTCAAGTGGCAACAATTTATCCTTCCCTTTAGCCTTCCTGAGTTATTAGGTATAGTTACTTTGTACAATTGCATTAGTCTGCAAGGAAGTTTGCATTTTAGTTTTAGGGTTTTAACTTTTATTGCAAATGTTAATGCAACATTAAAATTCAACTTAAATTCAATTTAAGTTCCCAGTAGCAAGGAAATGCAAAGGGCAAAGTTCTTCTAATGTGATTAATTTGTTATTCTATCTTAGGCTTCTCATTAGGACATGCATTTATGTTCCGAACTTGTAAATTAAAAAAACATTAAGCCCAGTTATTTCTTTCACGATTTCACTCAGAAGGAAGAACATTTTCAGTTACTATCCATGATAAGAATCTCAGTGTTTGCGTGTGGGGAGGGAGGGGTGTGGGTGTGTATTTAATTTAAATTCTAGGCCCACAAATTATATTTCTTTCCCACTCACAGATTTCCCTGGTTCTTTATTCAGGTCATATCTATATAGTTTTAGCCAAACTAACCCAAAAGAAAAAGGTCTGGCAAAACCATCTCTTTTAGGTCTATAAAATAACACATAAATGCAATTTTCTATTCTCTGTTGACCAAAATTCTACATATTTTGCTCAAAAATGTTGACTGTTGCCTTCATAAAACATTCTCTCCATCACAATCTGCATTGTTTCTAATAACAACTTACAATTTTCAAAATAATTTATTATATCAAAATTTGATCAGTAACTGTGGAAGATGTGCTAGCCCCTGTTTGGGGTATAAGTAAATAAAAATTAAGGTCATGGACTTAGAAATTAAATAAATCTGAGTTTCAAACTTGGGAGCAACTGAATAGTTGTGATATCTTGGGCAAGTTACTTTATCTTGACATTTTCAAAGGTGAAATGGGAGTGCTGTGGAATTTACCAAACTGGATTTTTATAAGAATTAAATCAAGTAATGTTGATGTGTGTGTAAAGGCACTTCATTATCATATATATGTTTGTATATATATTACAGTAATATTCTTATGAATGCCCATAAAATGTAATGTTCCTATCCAGTATTTGGAATGATGTAATTGTTAACATGTTTTGTTCTTCGATAAAATACTTAAATTCCTAAGGAATGAATTTTATGTTTTAGCACTTGACCATAAATATTCATTTAGAATCTATTATGATGAAATATATGAATGGCATATAGGTTACACTAAAAGTTAATGGTCTTTAAAATATAATGATGGAATGATCATCTGTAATGTTTGTGTATGTACACACATACAGGCACACACATATGTATGTACTTATAAAAGAGATTAGGTACATTTTAGTTTTTAAGAGAGTATAATTCCCTGGGGAAAAGTGTATATAATAATATTATAAATTCTAATACTGTTAAAAGTAATATCTAATATTTATGAGCATTTACAATGAACCAGGCACTAGCCTAAAAGCTCTTGACTTGTATTACTTTGTTTAATCATCACAACAGCCTCATAATATAGGAATTATTAATATCTCTAATTTTCAGTTGAGGAAACTGAGGCCCAGAGAGATTGCCCAAGATTATGTAGTCAAAAAAATCAAGGTTTTTATTCCAGGTTTCTTGCTCCTCACTGCTGAGCTCTATAACCACTCTAGCCTATATGCAGAATTACCTAAGGTGTTAGACCACAGCCCAGCCTCGTTGGAGATGAGGTTTTTAGGAAGAGTTGTATCATGTGATTAGCTAAATGAATGTATGAATTGAAGAGTCAGACATGAGTCAGAGGTCATGAGCTTGTGTAAGAAGTTTGGTTTGTTCTCGTATTTCTTTTTAGCTCTTTCATTTTGCAACTCTCTTGCTGAAATTCTCAAGTTTAAAAATATAAATAACTGAGAATTTATATATTAGATACATTTTCTATGCAGTTATCCCTTTACATTTCCAGCTCTTTATTAAACTAGTAAGATTAATTGCTAAAACACATGTCAACAAAAATACAGCAAAATTGGAGAAAAAGAAAATATCCCCTTTGACAATTCAGGACCTTGGACCCAGATGATTAGCTGTTACCAGTCACTGCTTGATTTAGACTCAGCTCATCTCCAGGCTTCAATGAAACATGTATTTTAAGTCATCATAAACTAGGTAGGGCTTGTTTGTGCCTTGTTCCCCTGTTAAACTTGGAGTTTGCCTTAAATTGCATGTTTTATCTCCCAGTTAGTTAAATGCTATGATTATCTCAATCACTGTCAAAGCATGGAAGGCTGTAAAATGCCCCATGTCTTCAGTAAAAGAGAAACAACTCTTCTTCCTTCTTTTTCCTTCTACCCTTACTTTCTCTTACACTTTCTCCCTTTCTTCCTATTCTCAATCCCTGCTCAAAGCTTTCCTCCTTTCCCTTCTTTTACTAATATTCTCAGTTTGAATAATAATGAACAGGTACAGGAACAGAACTAGAAACGTCCTTTCATTAATTATATTGCTCCTTGCCAGATTTTTTGATCATATATTATCTTTCTACAAAAAAGAGCAGCATGGAACACAAATTAGATTTTTCTTTCTTTGGGTATATAAATCAAATATAAATAAAGGGATATTTCACGTCTACTTGACCACTTCTTTGTAAGTTTATTTATTTATTGGTTTGTTTGTTTATTTTTGGCTGCATTGGGTCTTCGTTGCTGCACACGGCTTTCTCTAGTTGCAGTGAGCAGGGCTACTCTTCATTGTGGTGCACGGGCTTTTCACTGCGGTGGCTTCTCTTGTTGTAGAGCACGGGCTCTAGGCACGCGGGCTTCAGTAGTTGGGGCATGCAGGCTCAGTTGTTGTGGCACGCGGGCTTAGTTGCTTTACAGCACGTGGGATCTTCCCGGACCAGGGATCTGGTTCAAAGCTCAGCTCTGTGACCTCCTAGTTTTGTACTCTTGGATAAATCACTTAATCATTCTGTGCTTCAGTTTCTTCACTTGTTGAATGGAAATAAGTGTGAAGATTAAATGAGTTAGGACATGTAAATTGCCTGTTATATAGTGAAATTATAATATGTGTCATCTATTATTCTATGTAGGCTGTGTTAAAATATTTGTCTATTTGTTAAATGGTTTGAACGCCTCCTTGAATCTATTGTGGAATACTACAAAATAGCAAGGATATAAATATAGAAATAAAATGAGATCACACACAAAAAAATAATTAGAAGTGTGGAGTGATTATATGGCCCCTAATGAATATTAGGTAAGCATTTTTAGCAAATGGAGTCTGTATTATGTAGAATTAAAGTTAAAACAATACAGTTCAACCAATATTTGAGTATCTTTCCTGATTTGGCTATGATAGTACCTCCTAAGTAATGTGCAATAGAGGAAACCAGTTGCAAACTATAGCTTTAGAAAGTAGGATGGAAGGACAGGGACTGGAAGGACAGAGGATGGAATTTTTAAGACAACAATTCATTCCAACATATTTCAGCTGCCTACTACCTACTAGACACCATGCTAAACTATATAAGCATTCTAAAATTGAATAAGATGTATTTCCTACCTTCAAGAAGTTTAAACTCTGTTGAGGCTATTCAAATTCCTATGTACTGAGAATTTTCAGAATGAGGGAAATATTATTCATCAATAGGTAGTTCACTGACAATGTGGGAGAAAATATTTATAGTATAAATATAATGGGTAGTAAATATCTTTATTAGAGAGAGAACTTAATTGTTGATGAGATAAAGGAATGTTCCTATTGGACAAAAGATACTAACAGGGAAACAACAAAAATAAAACACATCCAAAAAGCAACAAATATACCTGGGTTATTAATACATAAAACATGTTCCACCTCACTAATAATCAAGCAAGAGCAAATTAAATTGGCAATAAGATCTCATTTTTCACCAATCAGCCTGATCAAAACTAAATTGTGCTGATGAAGATGTGGAAAATGGGTACCATCTTGCTGTTGGAAGAGGATAAATTGGTCCAGTCTTTCTGCCAAGAATGTTTTTTACATAAGTTGTATAATTAAAACAAACATTTGCAATTTTTAAAAGGAAGGAATAAAGGAAGAGAAAAATGAAAAAGAAGGAAGGAAAGAAGAGAAGTAAATAAAATGTCTTCAAAAGTTAAGTAAAATAAGTTTTTAAAGTTTGGTAAGATAGCTTCCTCTTCATGCAATATCTAGACTGATTATCCAATTGAATTAATTGACTCATTGGAAGATAACCAAGAGACCTGTTATTTTGGTGCTGGATAGAAGTATTCATATTTTATTTTATATTGCATTTTATTTTTGTCTTTATATCGCTGTTTGATAGAATAACCAAAACAGGGAGACAACAACCTTGATGTGTATATATTTGTGTGAATCGCAACAGCTTTCAAAATTCCCAGCTACATAATAGCCTTTCTTTCTGTTACACATTTTAAATGATAGCAACATGCTTTGCAAAACAGATGTGGCATAGTTACATAATTTTAGGTATGACTGTTGAAATAGAACGCATTTTTTTTTAAAGATTTGGGTGTATTATTTTTTACCAATTATTTCAACTGTACCTACTATACAGTTATTTTGTCTAGCATCCTTTAAGTGATTTTTTAATTTCAAGTTGTGGATTAGTTACCTCAAAAACTCAAATCATTTAGTATATATTTTTATGTGGAGAGATGAACCAGAAATATTTTTTGTCTTTAAAAGGAAAAACCATTTTTTAAATCTCTATTTGATTCATCTAAATAACTAATGATTAAATGGAGTGGCTCTTATACAAACTTTGAAATATTTAATAATTTTAGATTGAAGAGGATTTATCATCTTAAAAATACCAATTCTACATTTAATGTTCATATATACATGAAAAACATATGCCTAAGAGAAACATAAATGCATCATCTGTATTGTATGGAAATGCCCACAGGTTTACAACCGCATAAGTAGCAAATAAAGTCTTTAGACTTTTAGGTAAAACAGCAATATCAACTTTTTTTCATTATTTTCTCTACCTTCATTGGACAGGCTGCAAAAACTATTGCATATTTTTCATGCTGCTCAACATTAACATCTATTGAGAAAATAAAAAGGTAGTGCATCTTTGAGTCTCTTTTAAGCTTTTCTTTTACATGGTGTGTCACATTAACGCTGCCCTACAGGGAGGTAATCAAAGAACTTTAATATAATACTGTGGTTCAGAAAGGAAACATGACAGCAGTACATTACTGCAAATTGAATTTAATGAGCTTCTTAGCACTGGGAGAGTGACTCTTTGAAGCAGAACCTATTCAATTGAGATCATTTTGATTATAATTAAATCATTTTACATTTACCACAGGGACAAGTTTAATCTTAATTAGACACTTTTAAGGAGAGGTGAAGCCACATAATTTATATATTTTTGATCATATAGTAAAAGATTCATAGTGTAAAGGATAAAAAACAATATGGCAGCCCTTTCAGGGGAAAACGGAAATAAGGATTCTCAAAGTTCTTTGAGGGGAATGAGTTGGGCAGAGCAATGTCAGTGACTTGATCTTGGCATGGATATGTGCATATCTGTAAATGGATAGAGAAACAAAAATAGTATTCATTTTATTTTTTATTTTGTGGCTTTTTCTAAAATACTGAAATTGTGCTTTGTGTAAAGAATTATTAAATTAAGTGACAAAGCTATTAATTAAAATGAATCCAGTATATACATGCTTGTTTTGGTAGAAAGCACACTTGATTTGGATTCCCAAGACAATTCAAGCACTAATTCTGTCATTTTTTAGCTTTATAATCTTGGGCAAATAACTTAATCTCCCTGAGCCACATTCCATTCCCCCTAAAATAGGATTAATATCTCCCTTTTAGAGTTAGTGTAGTAATTACATGAGATAAGATTGGTATATAAATATAACTTATTAATTTAAAAACTATTATATTTCTGTAATTTATGCTACATGGTGCTAAGAGTTCACCTTTTTAAACATTCTTATTTTACACACTATATGCTGTATGAAGGTAGTTGAAAATTATAATAAAGAACAAAGAAAAGAACAATAAAAACCAATGTGTGTTTCTATAATTGATGTTTTACCAACAATGAAATATTCAAAGACTGTCTCATGTTTAAACAAACTGACATGACAGGAAAGTGGATGGCTAGAGGGATTTCTTGAGGATTAATCTGTTTGGCATTATACACAGCTGTAAGTCTAAGCTAAGTTATCTTCAATCATCTAAGACATTCAGTCGTTTCCCAGAAATTGAAACATTCGAAAAACATCCCTCTTGTTAACTTCACATGGGGAAAATGGCTGCTCAAAGAATACCATGGAGGGTATCCAATTGGAAATATAGGATATTGTTCTGAATTTTAAAGCTATTTAAACAATTTTTTTTTTGCTAAAAACTATGTTTTTCTAAAAAACACAGACTTTCAAACTTAATTATTAGAAATTCAATTTCTTTATGTATATTCAATATGGGATTATCTGTTTGTATTCTTAGGTACCACAATATGATATCTTGTAACAGTGACAAATGTGTTGTGAATACCCTACAGACTAAAATATTTGAATTGCTTCATGTACTGTCATTCATGCAAGTGGATATTAACTCCATCAGTATCCCTTAGAACTATCTCTATGTAGATAGTCATTGGATGTTTGTGTGTGTGTGTTTGCATGTTTCTTTGTTGTATCACTAACACATAGCATATAATTGCTATTATTTGAATCAATTAATTAACTGTGGAGGTATTATCTCTAAGACATTAAATGGATACACTTGTGGAGATTTTACCATATTTCTATTTACCTAAACTCAGAGACAGAATGGTATTTGGGAAAATGTACAAGACTGAATTGGATTCCAACTTCCTTCATTTACTTACTGCGTGTCTTTGAACAAATCATATCATCTCTTTTAATTTTTTGATCTTCATAATGAACAGGTTGGATAAGGTGAACTTTGAGTTCTCTTTCAATTTAAATGATCTAAAAAAATTTAGTGGGTTTCTGTACTGTGTGGGGACACTCTTTGCTGGGCCCAGTTAATCTTTGTTTAGCCATTTGGTGTGTTTTACCAAAGATGATTTGACATCTTTAATTACTAATTCATTTCAGGAC
The DNA here is from genome assembly GCF_059928025.1 of Delphinapterus leucas. Lineage (NCBI taxonomy): Eukaryota > Metazoa > Chordata > Mammalia > Artiodactyla > Monodontidae > Delphinapterus > Delphinapterus leucas. Next base: position 18,763,367 of record NC_143135.1, read on the forward strand.
AATGTTGTAATTGATCCATGGCTATGGAGAGAATGATGATTCACCATATATTTCCTACAATTCTTTAGTGTAAGATTTTGTTGCAAATACTTCAAAATTCTTCAACATTCAGATGATTATAATGAATGGTGTTAGGTAGAGTAGGAACACTGGGGCTTTAATTTCATTCTGTCTGCTGAGCTGTGTGCGTGTTGAGAGGGACTGAGTTGATAGGGGTGGGTAGTAAGGGACTCAGGCATGAAAACTTGCCTTTCATATTCTTTCACCCAATTCCACTTAGTTTTTTGTTTGTTTGTTTTTTCTTTTTCTCTCCCTTCCTTCTTTCCAGGAAGTTTTTCTTTATCTTCTTTTTCTCCTCTCCCTTTTTTTTCAATTCTCCTGAAAATAAAGTATGTATGAATGAAGAAGGACAGTAGGTGAGGCAGGATTGGTCAGGATTTGAGCAAGGGGAAGAGTAAATGGAAGAAGTGTTCTCATTGATTCTCTGCATTCACCAGAATAGGATTCTGCTCCAAATGCCAAGAACTGAGAGGATAGAGAAGAAATGATAGTAACTAATAAGCATGTGAAGAAAGTTCAACCTCAGTGTCAATATGAGAAATGCAAATTATACTAATGAGATAACATTTTGTAACTGTCAAAAGAGCAAAGCTTTTAAAATAATAATAAAAGTTGGGAAAAGTAAGGTGAAAGGGGCATTCACTTGTAGTATACTGCACAACCATATGGAAAAGCAATTTTTTAAATGTTCATTTGTTTTGAAATTCTTAAACATGTTCTTATGAATATAACCTTTAAGCATCACAGATGTGTACAAAGATCTATGTTAAAGGGTATTGCAGTGGTTTTTAAGAATTGCCCAAAATGGAAATAACTAAGATCAGAAGGAGCAGAATGCTTAAAAGTAATTGTATATTCATATCAGAATACTATACAGTCATTAAAATGACATTCCTAAACAATATTTAAAGGGAATATGCTCATTCTCAATTATTGAAAGTGAAAAACAAATTCAAGTGTGATCCATAGGTTGTAAAATATATTCAGAGATCAAGGAATCAGAGCAAAGATGTAGAATCATTAATAGTCATCTCAAAATGTTCAGATTGACTGTGATTTCTTTCCTTTTAGTATTCTCAAAATTTTATGTAAAAAAAATATTTTTCATAAAATGAAAGTGCTATTAGAGAATTACATGTTCCTTAGTTAGAAGAAAATAGTGCTTTGTAGTTTGAAAAGCATTTCTATCTACATCATTTTATTTGAATCTAAAAAAAGTGCTCTCCTTCCCAACCTCATTTGTGATGCTCACTTTACTTCTTAAGACTCAGTTCACTTCTTAAGACTCAGTGTCACTCTTTGATGAAGTCTTTGTTTAACCTGCTAGTCACTCCTTTTCAGATAATGTTTACTTCTATCTGTTCAACAAAAGCATCTAACACACATATATTCATTGAATAAATAAAAGAATGAACTGCCCAAATGCTACAGACAATGTTGTGTCCCCCCCACCCAGATTCATATGTTAAAGCCTAATCCCCAATGTGATGGTATTTGAAGGTGGGGCCTTTGAGTGCTAAGGTCGTGAGGATGGGGCCATCATGAATGGGATTAGTGCCTTTATAAAAGAGACTCCAGAGAGTGCTTTTCTGCCATGTGAGGTTACAGCAAGGAGAGCAACCAGGAAGCACGTCCTCACCAGACACTGAATCTGTCATTCTCTTGATCTTGGGTTTCCCAGCCTCCTGAACAGTGAGAAATAAATATGTGTTCTTTAAGCCACCCAGTCTATGGTACTTTTGTTATAGCAGCCAAAATTAACTAAGACATCAATGAACAAAAATACATTGTTTGTAAGCTATAGGATTGATACTATTTTCTTCACTTTATATAGAGAAATTGAGGCTCAGAGAGTTTCAGTTACTTTCACAAAATTCAGATGAATGAAAATCCAAATTAAAAGAGAACCTTCTAGTTTCCAAACTTTGTGCTCTTTTTAATATTCTGATATTTGCAACCATGGATCCATGACAGTCAAAAAGAAGTTAAAGAATCATCAAGTCTTTCCAGATTTGTTTTAGTCTGGGGAAAATATTGCTTCTTGGAGTTTGTTAATTCATACAGATATTTGGAATCATTCTTCATGTCCCTTTCGCAGAGATATGTAGAAATGAAAGACAGCAAAGGGTAGACACTGGCTCCATTCCTTAAAATGCTTGAGGGAAAGGAACTAATTGAAAGGGATGAATGGGTACGGAATGGGATACATTGTATTCCCACAAACAAGCCAATTGACAGCAGTTTGTGCAGTGTAACACTTAGGAGGTGACCCTCCTGTGCTGTCATGCATAGGTGTGACATTACATCTGTCTTACTGGCTGTGGCACTACGCTATCTCCTTAAGACAGACTGTCCCCATTAACCTAAGACATCTTGTTGCCTGTGGCAGCTGGAGCTTGACTTCTGTGATGTTTCCCTTTAGCCATGGGAATCAGTAAAAGAAAAACAATGACAACAACAACACAACTCTCTGGCATTTTAAGGGTATTACATTATGGGTATATCAAATACAAAGGCAGCATTTAGCTGCTATCGCCTCTAGCAAACAGAAACTCAGTTTCTCTCAATTCTACTCATCGGTGGACTATGAATTTATCTACTATGCTCTCAAATCATTTACTTTATAAAACTTTTGAAAACTCAATAAAAATTGAGTTATAAAACTCAATAAAAGAAAGTGATGAAAATGGGCCAGACGATTTCCACAGAGAGTAAGAATGAAAGACCTAGGAAAGAATGCAGCCTCGATTCATATTCACTACTTGTTTTCTCAAATGCTGCCCCAGTCCTGGACGGAAAACTGTTCATTTCTCCTCAGCCATTCCAGACCAAATGGGTGAAGCAAATTTCCCTGATGTTCTGTTTACCTCATTCTTCCTTTTATTTCCTTCAATAAAGACCTATTGGTATTAAAGATTGCAGGGGGGTTATTTTACATCACGATTCTGGTTCAGTTACTTACAGCTACATCGGTACAGCGCCAAAGAGAGCTGCAGAAGGTAACAGAGCTAGTGTGCCTTGCCTTCCATCTCCCAGGTAGCAAATGCAATTGTTTTGTTTTCCACGGCCTCAAAATTACTAGATATCAGCAGCTAACACCCTGCAGAGCAAATCAGGATGCAGCATAAAGTGTTCGCAATTGCTATGTTGGCATTGAAAGCAGAACGGTAATAACAGAGTGTGTCTAGACACGCTAGGGCTTTTGGCAATGTCAACGCTCATTCCCTGGTGGAAAATAGACCGTGTCATTTTGTCGTTCCAACTCACCTTTTATTTTCCCTCCTCTTCCTTGACCTGGAGAATTTTTTTTAGGATGAATTAACTCCCCCTTCTTTGCCACAGACACACTGTGATTCCATAGCTGCCTCTGCCACTGTGTCTCTTGCTATGTAGCTCAAAGATGACTCTCTAGTAATCTCTCTTCCCAAAGGGTTTTGTGCTTCTCTGACTCACCTCCCTGCTAACTCATTATAGTAACTTTCTAGATGTATGTAGCAACTAACAAACTCCTTGGCTTTATCCTTAAATGTGTAAGAGGGGAGTGATGTAGAGAAAGTCCCTGGACTAGTTACCCACTACAGACACACCCTCCCCCCACATAACACACACACATACGTTGCTTCCTTTAGAGCTGTTCCAAAATTGGTAAGTAAGCTTTCAGTTCTATTCAGTCATCTTTAGCTAAAGAATTGCTGCCTTTGTAAACTCAATATCTGTTATTGCCAACGTTGTACAAATAGGATGCTAATCATTCTATACAGCTTTCTACTTTTTCAGCATTCTCTCTCCCAAACCTCATTATTTGCAATGTGATGATTTTAGTCAGTAATTTAGAGTTTATTTATTTGTCTATATCTCACTTCTTTATAAATCTATGTGATATGCCTGACCAGCTTTTCTCTAATGCTACATACCCAATTTATCTAATTTTTTAACATGTATATATGTAGGTGTTTGCATGTCTGTTGTAGAAAACAGTAGCAATCATAACACATTGAATAAAAATCCACTACAAAATGGCCCAAGGACAATATTCGTCTGGTTCATTGGTTTTGATATTATAGAGGACTTCCAATTTCACTTTCTGTGTGAATCCCATAGTTTGCTCTGTATAAGGCATCTTGCCTCCTTCCTGATTCTCCACAAAAAGCTTACTTTCCCACCTTTTTTAATGTAAATTTCATAGATAAGGTTCTTTTCATACCATGAATGCATTTGTAATGGAATCAAATGTGTGGTAGTATGGGATAAGCATCAGCCTATGCATATAATCCAAATAGAACTCATTTTGCCTTGTTAATTCATGTAAATATCAAAAAAATTAGCACAGGAAAGAAAAAGCTGAGATAATGTGGTAAAGCAGACTGTTGCTTGGGGTGATTGATCTGCCGAGAATTTCCTTAACTTCCTTGAGACAGTAACTTAACTGTCCTTAAGACAGTATTAGCATCATCCCATGAACAAAGAGAACTCTTCAAGGCCTCCTGTTCAGAAAAGATTTCTGCAATAAAAAGCTTTTCCTTCCACCTCTTGATCCACTAGTGATTTACAGTTTTTCTCTAACTTTCTTTGCCTTATTTCCACTGCTGCATTGTTAAATTTTCATATTGTAAGTTCTTTGAACTGTGACCCAAACTTCTCAGAGAAAGAGAGTGACAAAGATTTAACTTTCCAAATAATATGACAATATGATAGAAACTGCCCACCCATGTGTTGGGAAAACTGATGGAGAAGTGAAGAGAGCAGAGAGATGCTGTTCTTTGTCTGCCTCCTTTCATTTCGCCACTCACTCTGGCTGGAGATTGAACACCTCCTGTGACATTGTCAACAGAGCTATTATTCCACTCATTGCTCAATACATGTTCATTTTCTGCTGAATGCCTGGGGAATTGATGCATTGTATGCTGATCTCTCTCTTGGGTTCATTTTCTCAGGGACAATGATGCTTAATCTGTACTATGCATATCCCTGATTATTAGGCTGGGGGTGGGGAGATTAAATCCTAATTTACCTTCATGAAAACTCAGATACAAAGGAGCAAATCAAAATAATAGGCATCTTTCTTTTCTGAAAGGAAGGGGGCTGGTCCCTTCAATATTCTAAGAAAAAGAGATTTCTGGCTTATCTTCAAGAAAACCTCTGCCTACCCATGGAGCCAGTGGTGGAACAAATGACTTTCACATGCAACACAATCCCAAATTAGAAGTCATCCATTTAAGGACCAGTACTTTAAAATGGGTATTATGTTAGTTTCAGGTGTATGACATAGTGATTTAATATTTAAATACATTAAGAAATGTTCACCGTGGTAAGTCTAGTAACCACATGTCAAAATACAAAATTATTGCAGTATTATTGACCATATTCTTTATGCTGTATATTACATCCCTGTGATTTATTTATTTTATATCTGGAAGTTTGTACCTCTTAATCCTTGTCACCTATTTTGTCCACCCTCCTCCCTCCTCCCCTTTGGCAATCACCAGTTTGCTTTCTGTATGTATAAGTCTGTTTTTGTTTTCTTTTGTATGTGTGTTTTGTTTATAGAGTCCACGTATAAGTGAGATTTTATAATACTAGTCTTTTCTTCTGACTTATTTCACTTAGCATAATAAATACCCTCTAGGTCCATCCATGTTGTTGCAAATGGCAAGACTTCATTCTCATTTATGGCTGAGTAATATTCCACTCTGTTTGTGTGTGTGTGTGTATGTGTGTGTGTGTGTGTGTGTGTGTCTGTGTGTATACACATCTCCCACATCTTCTTTATCCATTCATCAGTTGATGAACACTTAGGTTGCTTTCACATTTTGGTTATTGTAAATAGTGCTGAAATGAACATAGGTGTGCATATATCATTTTGAATTAGTATCTTTGCTTTATTCAGGTAAATACTCAGAAGTAGACTTGCTGGATTGTACAGTAGTTCTATTCTTACTTTTTTGAGGAAATTCCATACTTTTTTCCATTGCAGCTGCACCAATTTACATTCCCACCAACAGCGTAGCAGGGTTTCTTTCTCTCCACATCCTTACCAACACTTGTTATTTGGTATCTTTTTGGTGATAGCCATTCTGACAGGTGTGAGGGATATCTCATTGTGGTTTTGATTTGTACTTCCCTGGTGCACAGTGATCTTGAGTATATTTTTATGTGTTTGTTGGCCATTTGTATTTATTCTTTGGAGAAATGTCTGTTAGGTTCTCTGCCCGTTTCTTAATTTTTTTTTTTTAATATTGAGTTCTGTGATTCCTTTGTATATTTTGGATATTAACCCCTTAGCAGATATATTGTTTGCAAATATCTTCTCCCATTCAGTTGATTGCCTTTTCATTTTGTTGATAGTTTCTTTATGAAAAAGCTATTTAGTTTGATGCAGTCCCATTTGTCTAGTTTTGCTTTTATTGCCTTTGCCTGAGGAGACAGATCAAAAAAAATATATTGTTAAAACTGATGTCAAAGAGCATACTGCCTATGTTTTCTTCTGGGATTTATGGTTTCAGGTCTTACATTTAAGTCTTTAATCCATTTTGTGTTTATTTTTGTATAAGGCGTGAGAAAATTGTCCAGTTTTATTCTTCTGTGTGTAGCTATCCAATTTTCCTAACATCATTTATTGGAAAGACTGTCTATACACCATTGTATCTTGCCTCCTTTGTCATAGACTAATTGACTATATAAGTGTGGGTTTATGTCTGGGCTCTTTACTATGTTCCATTGATCTACATGTCTGTTTTTGTGCCAGTACCGCACTGTAGATTACTGTAGCTTTGTAATATAGTTTGAAATCAGGGAGCATGATACCCCCAGCTTTGCTCTTCTTTCTCAAGATTGTTTTGGCTATTTGGGGTCTTTTGTGTTTCTATACAATTTTAGGGTTATTTCTTCTAGTTTTGTGAAAAATATCATTAGTATTTTCATAGAGAGTGCATTGAATCTTTAGATTTCATTGGGTAGTTTGGTGATTTTAGCAATATTAATTCTTCTAGTCCATAATCACTGTATATCTTTTCATTTATTTGTGTCATCTTCAATTTCTTTCATCAGTGTCATAGTTTTTAGTGTACAGGTAGTGTACAGGTCTTTCACCTTTTTCATCAAATTTATTCCTAGGTATTTTAAATGTAATTTAAATGAATTGTAAATGAAATTGTTTTTCTATGTCTCTTTCTGATAGATCATTATTAGTATATAGAAATGCAAAAAAATATTGTGTATTAATTTTGTATCCTGGAATTTACTGACTTCATTTATTAGCTCTAATACATTTTTTGGGGGGGTGGGGGTTGAATCATTTTATTTTTGAATATTCCTTAACTGATTTTTGTAGAAATATGTGATTTTATTAATTTTGTATTTTAACCTTCGTACTAGCTATGTAGTTGAACAACTGCCTCTGCTACATGTTTTCCTTTCCCAGTGAGATTTTTCTTTTCATATTTTTTTTCATTTCTAGTTATGGTATTATTTTTTTTTTTTTTTCTGTTTAAAGAAGTCCCTTTAACATTCACTGTAAGGTTGGTTTAGTGGTGATGAACTCCTTTAGCCTTTGCTTGTCTCAGAAATTATTTCTCTCCAGTTTTTTTTTCAGTATTTATGAATTTATTTATTTGGATGTGCTGGATCTTAGTTGTGGCACACGGGATCTTCGTGGCGGCATGCAGGATCTTTAGTTGCGGCATTTGGAATCTTTAGTTGCAGTATGCAGGATTTTTAGTTGTGGCATGCGGGATCTTTCAGTTGCAACATGCAGACTCTTAGTTGCAGCATGTGGGATCTAGTTCCCTGACCAGGGATCGAACCTGGGCCCCCTTCACCGGGAGCATGGAGTCTTAACTGCTGGACCACCAGGGAAGTCCCTGTCCTTCAGTTTGAATGATAACCTTGTTAGAGTATTCTTGTTTGTAAGTTTTATTTATTTATTTTTCTTTCAGTATTTTGTATATATTTTGCCACTCCCTTCTGGCCTCTGTCGTTTCTGCTGAAAAGTCAGCTGATAGTCTTATTGGGGCTCCCCTATATGTAACATGTTGCAGCTTTAAGATACTCTCTTTATCTTTAAGTTTGACATATAATAATAATGTGTCTCAGTGTAAGCCTCTTCAGTTTTATCTTGTTTGGGACTCTCTATGCTTCCTGAACTTGGATGTCTGTTTCCTTTGCCAAGTTAAAGAAGTTCTCAGTGATTATTTCTTAAAATAAATTTTCTGTCCCTTTCTCTCTCTCTTTTCCTTCAACCCTTATAATTATTCGTATACTTGATGTTGTCCCAGAGATCCCTTAAACTATCTTCATTGTTTGTTTCTTTCTTTTTTAAAATTTTTCTGTTCTGATTGAGTGAATTCCAATAGCTTGTCTTCTAGATTGCTGATCCATTCTTTTGCAACATCTAAAACATCTAATCTGTTGTTGGTTCCATCTAGTGTATTTGTCCTATCAGCTATTATATTTTAAAGCTCTGATTGGTTCTTTTTTAATCTCTTTGTTGAGGTTCTCAGTGTGTTCCTCCATTTTTCTCCTGAGTTCAGTGAATATGTTTAGGATCATTACTTTCAACTCTTTATCTGGAAGATTTCTGATCTTCATTTCCTTTAGTTCTTTTTCTGAGGTTTCATCTTGTTCTTCTTTTTGGAACATATTCCTTTGTTTCCTCATTTTGTCTGACTCTCTATGTTTGTTTCTGTGTATTAAGTAGATTAGCTACATCTCCTGGTTTTGAAAGAGTGGCTTTGTATAGATGGTGTCCTAGGGACCCAGTAGTATGGTTCCCTGTGGTTACAAGAGACAAGTGCTCCAGTAGTGTCCCCAGTGAGGACTGCCTGCCCTCCTATTGTAGCTGGATGTTGCTAGCCCACTGGTGTGTGGGAAGACCCATTCTGTGGCTGACTGTAAGGCTCAGCTGCATCTGTTGTAGACACACTGGTGTGGGCGAGAGTCCCCAGGCTAGGAGGCCACTTTGGCAGAGTTCGGTGTTGGCTGAGGGCTCCTGCAAGATCTGGCAGGGTGGGGGTTGCTTTGTAGGGGCTCTGGTGCTAGCTGAGGGTGCCTGCCAGGACTGGCAGGGTGGGGAGCTGCTTTGGAAGTGTGCCAGCTGTGTCGACTCTTCAGGTGAAGCTGGGACAGGGCAGTGGTGCTATTAAGTTACGTGGAGAGAGTCAGAAATGGCCCCTGTCAGTACAGGGCCAGCTAGGTAGAGGGTGAACCAAAAACAAACAAACAAACAAAGAAACCCTGAGACTGTCACCCGTCTATACCCAGAGAAATTTCCAACAGATCCCCTGCCCTTGGGTGCGTACCCTAAAGTTAAGCAATAAACTTCCTTCCTGTATGACCCAGTTGCTTTTCAAACTGCTGCCTCTGTGCCAGGACTTGGAGAGAGTGAGTTTTTGTGCCTGCCCATTAAGAGGGCTTTCTCCATTTCCCACAGCTCTCCAGCTCTCTCAGACATAAGCCCCAGGTTTTCAAAGGCGGGCATTATGGGGGCTCATTATTCTGGTGCAGGTCCCTGAACTGGGGAGCCTGATGTGGGTTTTGGAGCCCTTGCTCCTTGGGAACGTCCTCTGGGGCTGTTATATACTCCCTGCCTGTGGGTCATAACACCTGAGGTGTGAGTCCTGGCCAGATCATGTCTCTGCCCCTGCTACTTATCGCAACCTGGCTTTTAAAATTTTTTAGTTGTGGAACATCTTTTCTGCTAGTCTTCAGGTCATTCTCAGAGGTAGTTCTTTGATAGAGTTGTAATTTGTGTGTACCCTGGGAAGAGGCAAGCCCAGAATCTTCCTAATCTGCCATTTTGTCCTGCCCCTCAAGGGAAGAATTTATTTAAAAATACATGTGTACTAAAAATAAATATTTTTTTTAAAAAAATAGGACTTCACTGGTGGTCCAGTGGGTAAGACTCCGCACTCCCAATGCAAGGGGCCCGGGTTCGATCCCTGGTCAGGGAACTAATAGATCCCGCATGCTGCAACGAAGATCCTGCATGCCGCAGCTAAGATCCGGCACAGCCAAAATAAATAATAGAAAATAAATTGGACTTCCCTGGTGGCGCAGTGGTTAAGAATCTGCCTGCCAATGCAGGGGACATGGGTTTGATCCCTGGTCCGGGAAGATCCCACATGCTGCAGAGCAACCAAGCCCTTGCGCCACAACTACTCAGCCTGTGCTCTAGAGCCTGAAAGCCACAACTACTGAAGCCCGTGTGCCTAGAGCCTGTGCTTCGCAACAAGAGAAGCCACCGCAATGAGAAGCCCATGCACTGCAACGAAGAGTAGCCCCCGCTCACCGCAACTAGAGAGAGCCCGTGAGCAGCAACAAAGACACAACGCAAAAAAAAAAAAAAAAAAAGACACAACGCAGCCAAATAAAATAAATAAATACATTTATATAAATAAATAAGATGATAGATAAATAAATAAATATTTAAAATACATGCGTATTTAGGGAGAACTCTGTATAACTTCAATTACAGCTTTTTGCTAAGGTAAACGTTTGATGTTAATATATATTTAAACAAACTCTAGGTCTTTTCCAGACTTGTAACCTGCGGCAAGCCCTAAGTTTACCAATTCTAGTCACTTTCTTTGAAAGACTTCCTCTAAGGTCCCTACCTTGGAGGAGAAGTAATTAACCTCATTATGCACTGACTTTCTTTCCTGAGTATTTCCTCTGCACACCAGTGTACAGTTATTTTCGTATCCTCTTGCACAGTTGTTTGCATTTTGTCTCTAGTTTTGTGAATGCCTGAAGGTGTAATAATACCTAACTCACTGAGTTGCCATGAAGTTTATGTGAAAGAACATATGTTGATTCCCACCTCCTGGTCCTGTTACAGCTGTGGAGATAGAGGAAATCAGATACTTGGGAAAGGGAAATAGAGGAAATCAGATACTTGGGAAAGGGAAAAGCTTGGATAACCTGCTTAGCCCACCATTGGTAAAGGGGGAACCCCCTGTGAGTCCCCTCTGAGCATTCTGGAATGTTCCTGTGCATGCTAGTTTATATAGGTGGCCAGTGGGCCACATGAGACAGCCATTGTCTCTTTGGTTACTGGAAGAGTTTGTTTATTTGTGGGTTTTTTTTTTATATAAAGTAACTAGTTGTCAGTATTTCCAAATCAAAAGTTTTCATATAAAAATCTACAACTCCTGCCACATTTGGCTGCGGTCCCATATGGCTGAAACTGAGTAAGAATACAATTTGTATGTTGCCCATGGATTGGATAGCCAGCAATTCCTCTGTAGTTACAGAAGTGAAAATAGAGCATATGGTCACAGAAGTTTGTAGGTGAGTATTTGTAGTAATGGAGAGTTGTGGATGTTCTCTTCAGATTTATTCCATTTTCTTAGTGAAAGAGGAAGCCAGAATACCAGCTGAGAGGACTGCGGAAGGGGAAGTGGGAAGAGAGATAGCATATTTCACTAGCAAATTCTCAAATTTCCACAACTCCTGAAATGAGCAAGGAAAAGTCTAACTTTTTAATTTTCTATAACTCATTAATACTCTTCTCAATACTCCACCCCGTATGGGGGGAAGTGAGATGACAGAGACTTATCTAAAACCTACCAATTAACAGTTCCAGTGTAAATGGCCTTTATAATGTAAAATAGTCAATCAACTCACAGTTTAGCTACCCATCAGAGCTATTCTCACCTTCCTCTCCCCAAGCTGACACATCCCAGTATATGGGAAAGATTACAGAATTCAAGGGCTTATCCCTTCCATGTAGCCTTGCATCCTGGTGCTGGTCTCCATGGAGGGATGGTGGACGTGATCCTGGGTGTGCCAGTTGCGTGACTGAAGAATATAAGTTCCGTTATCTTTATTCGATCATGGTCTAGTGAGACTCCACCACCACCACACCCCACCCTCAGTGATTCAACCCCCAATCAGACCTTGTCTGCTGTGCAGAGGTCTTCCTGGAGTCTAGAGGTGACTCCCATTGAGGGTCTGGCCTTGCCCACCGCTGCAGCAAACCACTCCGAGCAAGTTCGCAGCAAGATCTCTTCCAGATACCTCTGGACAGTAGGAGCCAGTACTGCCTCAGGCTCATATGATCGTTCACCTTCACCAACCATGGCCACACTGTTACCTCCCATGTTGACACAGGGCCACCTGGAGTGGCAGCCTCACGCCAACATTCCAAAAGGAGAATGAACAAAACCTACTGTATGTTTTGCTTTCTTGCAAATCTATCAGCCTGGAGAAGAGCAGTCAGACACAGATCTTTCCCACATGTTCTGGAACCGGAAGAAACAGGCCTTTCACTTTCCTCCGGCAGAGTCTTCCAGAGCATGACGTCCTCCTCTTCTTTGGGGCACTAAACCTAATGTTCTCGGTCTGAATGGTAGAAGGCTTGTCTTTGCCCTATTATGGAAGAAAATTGTGATCTGAGTCATCTTGGCATGATTCTAAATTACAGAAGCCTTGGATCAACTTGCAACTAGGGATTACTAAAGATGAAAAGGTGTTGGTTTAATAGCTCCGAGGTATTATCCTCCACACCAACAACTATTTTCTATTTGCTCTGTGTAATTTGGAGCTGAGTTTAAAGTATTTGACTTTCCACAGTAGTATGTCATTAAAAGGGTGACTTTTTCAAACCAGTATTTCATTCTATGATTGTTTCAGTTGTTCATGTTTTGTTGGCATCAACTGTCTTTTTGCTTTAGTTCTGTACTGAGGTAATTTCCCAAAGGGCACAATTTTTTAAAATCAAATCAATAAATATGCTTTGCAGCTACCTAAACTGTAAAAACAAAGAATACAACTTGTAGATGGGTGTCCGGCAGTTTGTCACTGTCTGTTTCCTCATTTCCTGCTTTCATTCATTCATGCTTCCCCATTGCCTCTGGGGTCATTTGAGTTCAAGACTCTCTTCTATAAAGTTAGCTTCTTCAAAGACTTCATGGCTTGTGATAGCAGCATACTTTTCCCACATTGTTTTTTTCCATCAAACTCCGTCTTTCAACTCTACAGGTTTGCTTTCCTGAACTAAACAAACGTATGTACATAAAGAACAGTTGGAATTTCTCTTTTCTTAAATATTTAGTGCCGTGTTCTGAATTCTTACACGAATTTCATAAATGTCATATTTGGGGTTTATAATTTGCATGAACATTATATTCTTTTAAGAAAAATGGAGTCTGCTTTAATGAGTGAGCTTTGAAGTAAAAATTCCTTGGTTATGATAGACTGAATAAACCAAGGTACAATGGCCAAACAATATACGAAAATAAAACTCTAACCCACGATCTGTAGCAACTAGACCAGGAAGCCAAACCCCTACCTAGGTAGCAGTTGGCTCTAAAAAGTTAGGACTTGATCAGTAACTGCCAACTTCCCTAATTTTTGCCCCTACTTCCAATTTAGGTCAGAGAAAGCCAAATATGGTCCCCTGACCAATCACATAGGATGTCCTACTTCTAATTAGCCTGCTCCAGCTTCCCCAGGGCAACACCCTCCAATCAAGCATACTTGAAGCATCCCTTTATTCTACTATTGATTTCCAACTCCCTCGCCTGCCTTGTGTCTCTGCTAAATGCAAGTGGTAATGGCTAATCCCTTGCTAGAGCAAGTCCTGAATAAAGAGCTATTGCTTGTCCTCAGGTAGGTGGTCTTCATTTATTCCCATAGTTCAAATCCTATTACTGTCACTTATGAGTTACACAACTTTGTGCATGTTTCTTAACCTCTGTGAGTCTTAGTTTCCTCATTCTAGGAGGGAGACGTTAGTGACACCTACCACGTAGAATCAAATCAGTGAATAAAAATACATGTAAAACTCCTAAAAAAAAGTCTGGTACACTGTAAGCCCATAATAGTTCTCGGTATTTTTATTCATTATACTTATTTATTATTAGACATGAGGAAATCAGCTGAGAGAATAAAAGACTTGCATGAAGTCCACAGAACTTAAATGTCTCATCTGGGTGCAAACTCTGCTGGGTTCAAGTTTAGTGTTGCTTCTCCTAATCCAAGCAAACACTACTTTGCACGCAGAACGTAATCAGCAAGTGTTTCCTAAGTGAATGCATGAGAGAATAAGTAAATGAGTGAGCAGCCTACATTGTTACGTAAGTTGAAAATACAAGTATAGATAAGGGGAGGAATCATTCAATCAACAAAAAAATGTATGTGTCCAGAACCAAACTATGTTAAATCTTGTAAGCATGTAAAATGATTTGCGAGCTAGAAAGTATATTAGAGATCATTTAGTCCCATGGTTTTCAAACTTCAATCATAGAAATTCAGAAAGGAAACGTTTCCACAATCATATCTAAATAGTAATAAAATCAAACTCTAATCGTAAGTCATTTTTGCCTTTAAATGAAAGACTGAGAGAAATTTTCAATTCTTTCTTCAGATTGATTCTTCCTGTAAATATTGTTTGTTCAAAATCTACCACATCGGGCTTCCCTGGTGGTGCAGTGGTTGGGAGTCCGCCTGCCGATGCGGGGGACGTGAGTTCGTGCCCCGGTCTGGGAGGATCCCACATGCCACGGAGCGGCTGGCCTCGTGGGCCATGGCCACTGGGCCTGCGCGTCCGGAGCCTGTGCTCCGCAACGGGAGAGGCCACAACAGTGAGAGGCCCGCGTACCGCAAAAAAAAAAAAAAAATCTACCACATCAACCATAACTTTCAGGAAATGGATGTATCATAATCAAAATAAGAATCCACTGAAATACTTTAATGAGACTCAGGTATTTTATTTTGGATTCTCTCAAAAGTAGACGCTGGGATAAGGATTTGTGTACAAGTAATTTATTTGAGAGATAATCCCAGGGAATACGTGAAGTAGTGGGAAGTGAGATAGGAAATAGGGTAGAGCTGATAAAATGTATATTGATAAACATATTACCGCTATGGGCAACTGGGGCTCAGTTAATCTGGGGACACTCTGAGAGACAGTGAGGAATATCTACAGAAATGTTCCTTTGAGGTGTGAGGAGATTAAGACTTCAGTCTTCTTGGACTGAGAGATGATAACTCCCTTGCACTCCTTGCTTGCACCTCATACAGACTAGAGGCTCTTTGATGACAAGAGAACATCTCCAGCCAGAGAGAGACAAGAAGTGATAGGTATTCTTGGGAATTGTCTGCAGAAGACCTCCGGGGTAACCCGAGAGGCTACAACCTGGGCAGGACAATGTCTGCTACACAAAGTTTTAACTTGAAAAAAACACTGGTTAAGATATTTGTCTTAGATCTGTGTCTTTATCAAAACTAGTGATATTATAAAAGGCAAATGATAAACTGAAGAAAAAATAAATGTGACCAGTGATTTTCTCTTTCATGCATAAATTATGCATAAGGAAAGAGATGAAAGGGAAGAAAAAAAAGGCTGACAGAGAAATAGGTAGAAGTCAGGGAAGGTAATTCATAAAAGATAGAATGGAAATGGTAAAAACACTGGGGAGGGGGTGTCCTTGGTTCCATTAATCTGAAAAGTTAATTAAAACTGAGATCTAGATTTCTCACGTAGGCTGCCTAGGGTGTGGTGGATGAGGACTCTGAGGGATACTGCCTTTTGGAAAGCAATTTGGTCATCCGCCTCAAGGGCTTAAAGTTGTTCTTTCTCTTTGATTCAATTATTCCATTTCTGAAACTACAGCCTAGGGAAAAATGAGAATATATGAAAAAAAACAGTTTTTCCTTGAAGCATTCAGAATAGTTTAAAACAATAAATAATCTACATGGACAATATCACGCAGATGAGTCAATGTATTATGGACCCATATAAAGTGTATTATGCAAGCACTTTGCAAAGAGTTTTCACTAGCATGGTGTGTTAGTCTCATTTGTTTGAAAGAAACAGTGTTTCATACAGAACACACAAAACCTATACTATAACTGTAAGGGTTTGATATGTACCAGTTACTGTCCTAAGTACCTTTATACACATTAACTTACTCAGTCCTCTCAAGGGCCCAGTGATGTACCATTCGTAACATCCCCATTTTCCCGATGAATATACTGGGGCCACTGAGACATTAAGTACATTGTCCAAGGTTACACAGATAGTGAACTGTGGAATTAGGATTCAAACCCAGGCAAAGTGGGTAGGAAGCCTGCAAGACTCAACCAGTTCTTGACTACATTTCATAGGAGGCTCCTGGGAGGACAAACTAAACTTGGGATACTGCTAGGCCCTGGGCAGTAGAAGGGACTTGGATGTTTCCCTCTCTCTTTCTCTCTCCTTCCCTCTCTCTCTCCTTCCTTCCTCCCTGCCCTCTCTCCCTCCTCCTCTTCTCCTCCTTGCTCCTTTGCAGAGCCATCTCCGCCAGGCTGTACCACAGGGTACCAGGCATTTTATGGACAAAACAGCTCTTGATACGTACCCACTCTAGGTTCAATTCATGGCCATTCCAAACTAAAGCCAATCTAGAGCTCTCTAAACTAAGAACTTCCACTTAGGGAAGTCATGGATGTTATTAATGATACTACTTATTAATGCTGTTTAATAGTATTAATGATAATTATTATAAGATCTCATGTTTACAATGGTTTACACACTCATATTCCCTCATGTGATCACATCACGGTAATAACCTTGTGAAGCATGTGGAGCAGATATTAAAATCCCATCTTTTGGGTGAAGAAAATGAGGATCAGAGAGACTCATGGTAACATATTTCTTACAAGATAAGCTTGATCAGAAAGACCTGGGTTCAAATCTCATACTTCTCCCTTCTGGTTGACTTTGGGCAGGATACTGAGCCTAAGTCTCCTTCTGAAAAATGAGAACATTCATAGTACACACCCCACTGGTTATTGGGAGATTTAAACAAGACGATGCAGAAATTCCAGAAGCAAAACCACTGTTCTTTGGGGTTTTGTTTTGTTTTGTTTGTTCACACATCTGAATAGAAGATGCTATAATCTTTACTACAGCACGAGTAAATAGTAACTCTCTATGATCCTTCGCTATTATCACTTTTAAAGGTAGAAAAGAACCATTTGTTTCCTTTTAGTTCTTAAGGCAGACTCAGAACTGACCCTACAGGAAAGGACTCATTGCCCAGAAGCAAGGAGTGTGGTGAGAAGGAAACCTTTAGTTGTTAATCTTTTTAGGATCTGCTTCAGCTTTCAGGTCAAGGTCACACTCTTCTTGAGCCAAACTCCAGCCGATGACCATGCAAGTCAATAGTAGCTGATGTCAGCTCTTCCCAGAAAAGCCCCCAGAAAATAACAGAGAAAGGCAGTGGTTTAAAGGTCCAAGGACCTCGTTATTTCCATCCAAGCTAGGATTCCTCTAATGGGTAGTCTTTTCCAGAGTGCTCATTGGACTGAAAGAGATTTTGTCAGGTCTAACTCTGCATCCTAACTGCATCTCAGGAGGAGCCTCCTAGAGGCCACAGCCAGCTCACTGCTTGATGCAGCTGGGAAAGGCAGGGCTCAGGCCAAGTTTTCTTGACTTTGGTATCACTGACGTTCTGTGTTGTGGGGTGTGTCATGTGCATTCAGGGATCTTTAGCAATATCTTGACCTCAACCCACTAGATACCAGTAGAAACTTCCCAAGTTGTGACAACCCAAATTGTCTCTAGACATTGCCTAGTGCCCCCAGTTGAGGACCGCTGGTTCAGGCAAATTTCCTTCACTTTACCAATGAGGAAACTAAAGCCCAAAGAATTAAATTTAGTTGCCCATTTTAGATAGCTGAACTAAAGACAGAACTGGACCTAGAACACAAGTTTATGCTGTTTCTAATCCAAGACTCTTTTTAGATTTGAACTAGAAAACAGAATTTACAAGAAAAATACTATCATCTTCTACTTTCAGACTGGAATCTCCATAGGTGAAAAAATTCCAGAATAAAAGCTCCTTTCTTTGTTCTTTTTTTTTGTTTGTTTATACCTCTTGCAAAGAAGGTGCTGTAACCTCTGCCACACCACAGCCCTGAAAACGAAGTTCCTGGACCACCTGGGTTGCAAGTTAAAATTGCTTCTTCTTATTTGGTTGCTTATGGAACAACCTGAAAGTCATCGTGGTTCTTTATGTGTGAAAGTGTAAATTGATCTCCCACCAACCAAACATACCTCCTAAGTATCTATCCAGTGCAGACTGGGCTTTTAAATAACCTTCCGTGTCATCTCTTGTAAAAAGTTTTCCTTGGTATTCCACTCCCCGGACCTCTCCACCAAGATGGGGAACATTCTGTTTTCCTGTGGCATCCATCCTGTGGTTACTTCAGTCAGAGCTTTATTGTCTATTACTATCATCTCCTTGTCTGATTTCCCCCTCTGCCTTGTGAACACCTTGAGCATGATGGCCTGAGCTTTTCAACATTTAATGTCTAATTACTGAATTCCTAACTCAGTCAATGCTTTGGGAATGAATGTTTATTAAAAGCTGCCAGATCACTCTACCGGGAAAAGAATTAGAAAAGAGAAGTGCTTTTCCTTGTTCTTTAGGAGTTTGTTGTGTTCCTTACCCTATTCTTGATGATATTCACAGGCAAAGTTAACAGGAAAGTGTCTTGAAACACTTCTGTCAAATCAAATACATTTGCAAATGTTCTGGTCTGGAGTTTATTTCCACGCTCATCTACGTATGATGTGGGCAGCTCTGTGTGATAATATCCAACCTTAGCAGTAGCTCACTTTTACCTTCTGCTCTGAGATTTCAAGACCTGACTATGGGGTAATGAATTTGTAATGCCGCACAGGAAAATCTGCTGCTGAATGACTGACAAAAATAATTCAGATTCTTTTCATAAACCACATTTCTATCCATTGCCAGGCATTATTACTGAACGATAATGATTACAATATCCTCAGGAAAAAAAAAAATCTGTAAAGCAGGACTATGCTCATTTAAATATTGTTTATCCAGGTATTTATTATAATAAGATAATGATCTTGCTGTGAATTAGCTATTGAGTGAGATGTTCCGGTTGTTTGTAAAGTTTAATTCCATGCCAAAAAATAATCTTGGGAAGTAGTCACTGCAACAGCTAATGAATAACTATGAAGCTTATTTTCAGGCCATTTACACATTAGGAAATTTAGATTTTAGCCCTCATTATTTGATCACATTCAGTATAAAATTATAGAGAGGCTTTGTCTTGATAAGTGAAATAATTTTCATGCATCAATCACAACAAGAAAGAAAAGATTTAAAGATTCTCATGTATTAATACTGGTGTTCAATTTGAGTTTCAGCGTGACAGGGCAAAGAAGTATTTCTTTGGTACAGTTAGTGTGGAGCTCATTGTTTGAATAGCAATGTGTGTTAAACAGTATTTAGTAAGCAACAGTATTTACTTAGCACTGTGCTGAATGTTGGAGCGTAGGGGCATATAACTAATTTTGAAATATGGTCAGGACCATCAGAGACATCACACTTCCATTGAGAAGAGGGTATATACATATATATGTATATATACATATATTATATATAATAAATACAGAAATGTATTAATTGACATTTTTATTTGAACTTGAAAGTTTATTGAATCTAAGAGGTTTAATTCAGGAAGGGACATGGCACAATGGTTTGGGAGTCCTGGATTAAATCCCAGCTTCATCATTACTAGCTGTATGACCTTAGGCATTTTATACACATTTTCTAGTCCAGTGATTGTCAAACTGCTGCATATCAGAATCACCTAAGGTAGTTTTTAAAAGCCTCCACACCCAGGCATCAGAATTTTCTAAAATTTAGATTTCAGGGTGACTTCAATGAGCACCCAAGATCAAGAAAGATTAATCTGTTTCTCAAATTTTAATGCAAATATCAATTGCCTTGTTCTCGAGGAAAAATGCAGGTGATCATTCAGGAGGCCTGGAGTGGGGCCTGAGATACTGCACTTCTCACAGGCTCCCAGGTGAGGTTAATGCTGTCTTTCCAAGGGCCACACTTGAAGTAGGAGAGTTCTAGCCTACAATTATGTCCTCTTGAAAATAGAGATAGCTCCTGGAGGGCTGATGGAAAGACTAGTCATCAGGCACAGTGCCAATCATATGACATATATATCTTATAATACTGATTTCAACCCAGCTTCCCTCAAAATATTGACATAATTAGGGAGAGTCATCCCTTCCTAGGATGGATTATATCTGACTCTTAGAAATTTTATTTTAAATCTCTTCTCTTTCGCTCTTAATTAGGCAAAGGCTAGTCATCGTTTCTGGCCCCAAAGCTTACACAAGCTTTCAGCCCACACCTATCATCCTCTAGCTCCATGGTTCTCCATCCTGGCTCTATCATCCTCTAGCTCCATGGTTCTCCTGCAATTTCCTGGGAACATTTCACAGCATACCCAATGCCTGAGCCCCCAGCCAGACAAATTATTCGGTATCTCTGGGGATGATTCCAAGTATGCCGCTCTGGTTGAGCACCCCTGATCAGTTGATTCTCTACATTACATTTACTAGGTCTTTTATCCAAGCAGCATGTACTGAGTTTCTGCTACATGCCAGCATTGTGCTGGGCAGTGGGATGGATAAAAAATGAGTGATAGGGCTTCCCTGGTGGCGCAGTGGTTGAGAGTCTGCCTGCCGATGCAGGGGACACGGGTTCGTGCCCCGGTCCAGGAAGATCCCACATGCCGTGGAGTGGCTAGGCCCATGAGCCATGGCCGCTGAGCCTGTGCGTCCGGAGCCTGTGCTCCGCAATGGGGGAGGCCACAGCAGTGAGAACCCCGCGTACCGCAAAAAAAAAAAAAAAAAAAAAATGAGTGATAAATAGCAATAATGTATCAACATCTTGGTACTAATTACTTTACCATTTTTACAGCTAACCTGTAAGGTAGATATTGTTATCATTACTATCTTGTGGATGAGGAAACTGAGGCTCAGAACGGTCATGGAACTTGTCCAGGGTCCCGATCTAGTGAGTGAGAATTCAAGCCCCAATCTCTTAGACACATGACAACCCTGCTCTCTAGGTGGCTGTGGTAGGCTGTGGGAACACAGATACATAGATTAAGTTTGGAATATGTTCTTCCCAATTCCCCATCTTGGATTTCTTTTCCTTTTTTTCTGACTGTTTGGTTTATCTGCTCGGATACAGTGCAGAATCCTTAAAGTCAAGGACCATGTTTTGTAATGATACAACTGAACCTTTTTTTACCCTAGAACATAGCACGAGATTGAAAACAAAGTGTGTTTTCTCATCCTCTCTCTCTCTCTCTCCTTTTTCTTTCTCTCTGTATATACATACACATACATATACGGTCACGATTACACTTTATTTAAACTGTCTTTGAGGCCACAAGTATACAGAATTGTACTGCTACTATTGCTCAAATCAAGCCCTCTCTTTAAATTTAATTTTATCATTTTTCTCCTTCAGTCTGCATCTTCATTTGTATCTCCCTCTTCACTCTAATGCATTTAGTATATGTCCTCTCATTCTACTTTTCACATATTTTCTAGGTATTGGCATACTAAAATTAACACATATTCCTGTTCTGTGAATTTTATATTTATATAAATGATATTTCACTCTAAATTTTATTATTTTCTTAAATCTTCTTTAAATGTGTTTTTGGATCTACCCAGGTTGCCAAATTTAAATCTAGCTTATTGTTTCTGATTATTACAGTTTATTCCATAGTATGAATTTATATATTTTACTTATATATTTCCCTTTTTTAATAAAAATCTAAGTTTCTTTATCCATAGTTTTTTTACTACAGAAAAAAGGCTGCTAATGCATCTTATTACAACGTAAGATGCAAGAGTTTTATTGATGCACACACACATACACACACACACACACACAGGGAGGGAAGGAAGTTAGGTCAAGCGCTTAATATCTCTAAAGTAGTTTGATCTCCAGAAGAACAGTGTCAGTTTACCCTCCCACTATGATTCCATTTTTTCACATCTTCTTTAGCATTTGATTAAAAAAACTATTTGTCATTCTGATTGGTATCAAATGCTATTTCACTCTTTTGATTTCTATTTTTCATGTTATTAGAGTGTGACCATCTCAGTGAATCTATTAGCCATTTGTTTCTTCTTTTCTGTTTCATATACCCTGCTCATTATTTTCTAATGGGCTTTTTGTATTTTTCTCAAAGACTTGTAAAAGTTCTTTATGTTAATCTCTTTAGACTTTGCAAAAGTCTTATTCCAATATGTTTCCAGTCAGGTATCTTTCTATAATATTCTTTTCTGATGAGAAATAATAGTTGGATATGGAATTATAGGTTGATATTATTTTCTCTCTTTATTTTCATTGTCTTCTAGTCTCTACGGTCATTGTTAAGTTTTTTGTCCAAGAAATTTTTGTTCATTTGCATATAACCTATTCTTTTCTCTCTGATTTATTTAAAAATATTGTTTGCCTTTGGTAAATTCATTATAATGTATTCCTTTCACTTTTACTATGTTTTTACTTCTCAAGATTCTTTATGCTCCTTAATCTAGATGTTTATGACCATCGTCAATTCTAGAAAAATTTATACATTAACTCTTTATACATTACTTCACAAAAATTGCTCTGAACACCCATTTATGAATTCTTTTAGACATACTTTGTATATTCTCACTGCAAATCTTGATTTTCCTAACTTTCCTTCTTATGTTTTTTATGCATTTATTTTTTTGGAATGGATTATGCGTTAATTCTTCAATTCTATCTTCCAGGTAACAAACATTAGTTTCAATTGTGTCTAATTAAAAAGTTAATGCATACATTAAGGGTTTAAAAATTCTTCCAACTGTGCTTTTTTAAATTGTAGTAGTTCTGTTTGGTTATTTTTCAACTCTTCCTGTTCTTTATTCAAATTAATTCCTTTTTTATATTTGTTATGAAATCATGTTATGTTTATAAATTTGTAAATGTATAAGTTTATAGTCTTTATTCAGTTTATTGTTTCAATTTTAAAATATTTGGTTCGACATCACCTATATACTATGTCTGCTGAATTGTCATTCACGGTGAAGATATTATTTAAGTGTTTTTAATATTGTAAAATGAGCTTAGTTTTATTGTATTTATGGAAATCACTCCAGTGTAGCTCTGCCAATGCTTATAACAAGAGTTATACCAGCAATATCATTAGACTTGGCAAGGTTTTATGCTAACTTCAGGTTCTAATGACAAATAGCTATGACACATTAAAACTCAGTACATGGAACAGCGAGCCTGACATTTCAGCAGTGTCTATGTTTTCCCCTCCCAGGTCTCTAGTTGTGACATATTTCCTCATTGGTTTTCTGTACTGTGGGATTTTTCTAGGCTTTCTTTTTATTGAAGGTGAAGCCCTCATGGGTTGGCAGCTTTATGCAGGGCCCCAAAGCTTCCTCATGCAGAACCAAACCTTTTCTACTGTTTCTCTATAACCTTTAATGCACATCTACCTCCTTCCCACACCTCCAAATCTCTGCACTTATCTGGAGCAGCTGCAGCATTCGTATGTACAATTATATCTCTGTGATTCATTTTTCCTGGTACCTAGGAATTTCTTTTTTTCTTGTGTCAATTATTTATTTTAAAATGGCAATATTTTATCCAGCATTTGCAAGTATTTGTTGCATAATCTTCAATTTTTTTTCTCAGTCATTTTGCCAAATATAAAGCTATCTCTATAAGTAATTGGTGTCAAGGTTATAATAATATTGTAAAGTATCTTAGGCAACAGTAAAGTTTCAAAAAATACAAACGTGCTGTACTGTTCCTTGGATATTTTTATGGTATAGTTCATGTTGGCGGGAGGGGGGTGGGATAGGGGAAGGGAAGCTGGTGTACAGTGAAAAGGTGATACCTAGTCTATGTATACTTTTTTATCCAGTGCTCCCCAGCACAAGGGCAGCATTGCTGTAATTTTACCCCATTGCATCAAGCTTTTGCTTCTTTACTGCACTGAGCTAGCATGACGCAGACCATGTGAAGAAGAGGAAGTACATAGCTAGAAAGTTCTTTCTTGAATTATCCTTATATATGTCACCTGGTATAATTCTTTTCTTGGCCACAGTTTCTCACACTTGGATCCATCCATTTCCCAAAAGTTTCACACAATTCCATCAACTTTTCTCTCTCTTCTATAGTATTTTCTACCTTTGAGGTCAGGAAATAGCCAGCAACCCAGCTAGTTCTCCATCCAGTTTAGGGTATCTCAACTAAATATTTGTTAATCAGTCAGTTATCAGAAGATAGGTTAGTGACTGTAAGTAGTTAGTTATGAGAGAGTATATACAAAACAAGATGTCATTAGGTAAAAAGTGTTACATGATGGGAAAGTATTTCCTAATGCCCATGCTATTGGTGAGGCACCTAGTAAGAAACACACTTGACAAATTTTATGGGGTAATGTTTCTATGGAAGACATTTGTTCATTCATCTCTTTAGGAAATATTTACTGAATACCTTACCCTGTGTCCAGTGATGCCATAATGAGGTACTTTTAGTCCCAATCCCCGTTTTCATTAACTCTCACTCATTGTTTGAACTAGATAATACATTATCCTCAAAATTACGCAAAATTCTTTACAAATGAGATTTCAAAGCCTGCCTTGGTACCATATTGCCAGTCCAAAGATTTCCTCATATAGAATGAAAAGCACTATATATTATGTACCCTTTGCTTTTTAAGTTATTGTATTATAACAAATGAAAAGATACAGGACTCTTTCACAAGAAGAATATTGTATATTGGGGCAGAGAGTTATCAAAAGACTAATCAGTAATAGTAGTGACTGGGATTTTTGGAAAGATACACAGGCATGGCTTATATGCACCTGGTATTCATGTACTCCTGACTGGTTGTTTGGAATGATGGCTCTCCGGATGGGACCAGTGCCTATTTTGATTTGTCAGTACACATGCTCTACTGGCTATTAAGTGTTCTTTTTATGTCCTCTGTTAGACTGCTCTGAGAGTTCAGGGAAGCATCACTTGAGATTTTCAGCCACTGCTTCTCCTGCTACTCCTTCCCACTCAATGCAAAAATGTGGGTGATTTTTCATAGATCCATAGACCAATTTCTGGATTGTATGAGACCTGTGCAGTGCAATACAGTGGCCACAAGGCACATCTTGAAATGTAACTTGTTCAAATTTACGTTTACTGTATGTGTAAACTGCACATCATATCTTGAAGACGGTAGAATTGAATATATCTCATTAATTATTTTGTATTGATTGCATGCTAAAATGATCCTATCCTGAGCACGTTGGGTTAAATAAAATATATCATTAAAATTGATTACAGCTATTTCTTTTTTATCTTTTTTTAATGTGGCTATAAGAAAAGTTAAGATTACACATGTGGCTCATATCATATTTCTACTTCAAAGCACTGTTTTAGGCTTGAGGTTTAACAAAAAACAATTATATTTAAATTCCCTCATTTTGTAGTTTTGCAGAATGAGGTCCAGCAATGGGAAATGAGTTACCCAAGAACATAGAATGGGTTAATATTAGAAATAATAGCTTGTGGCCTGAACTTTGCTGTCTGATGCCTTCTCCCATATTCAACATTGCTTTTAAGGTTAGCCCTTATGATCTTCAAAGGAAAACACATTAATATAAAACTACTTTAATGATATGAAATGATATCTCTTGAACATTGATCATAAAATGTTTTATAAGGAAAAAGAAAACTGGAATCAGAAATTTTTGTCTGTTTCTTATCATTTTCTTTTATCACAGGTTTTGGGAAATTGAACTATCCAATATAAACCCTTTTGATTCCTTATAGAAGAACAAACTTCAGATACATAACAACTGTACAATTGTTAAGCTGTGTAAATGGAAAGAGTCAGATAGTCAAGTAATCTAAAACTGTAGCTAATCCCAAATCCAGTTATAAATTTGTGATTTTGTATACCGTTTGAGGGGAATGAGGTGAGAGAGTTTTCCTTCACGATTATTTCTCATATATTTATAATTTAATTGAAATTACAAATTCTAGACCCATATCCATTTACCGCTAAGTATGTAGGCTATAAACATGTTCAGAGTTAATAAACAATTAATGAAAAATAATGAAACATATATAAATAATAGCATTAGTGTAACTTTGTTTATAATATGCATATTTAAATGAACTGAGATAGAATACAGACATTTGAAACCAATGTTGGGTTCAAAGGTGAAAAGGAAATAATCATTCAGAAATACCATGAAAGGTTATTTAGAACAATTGAAAAGTACAATGTGAGGAGTTGTGATCATCTGGTATTAGCAGAACATCCCTCTCCCCCAAGAGAGTAGCTTACATCTCATGTATTTATCCTTTCACATAGAGAAAGGTGGGCATTGGCACTCTAAGGTTGCTATAGCAGCGACAGAAGCCATCAGAAACACAGTCTTCTTCCAGTTCTCTGTTCTGCCATTCCTGGGTTGTGTGCCTTAGCCTCATGACCCAAGATAACAGGTGAAACTCCAGATATCAAAGGTGTGTTTCAGAAAGCTGATTGAAGAAAAAGCATAGTCATATCAGTGCTCCCTTTAAAGAAGAGATGTCCTTGGGGCTTCCCTGGTTGCGCAGTGGTTGAGAGTCCGCCTGCCGATGCAGGGGACACGGGATCGTGCCCCGGTCTGGGAAGATCCCACATGCCGCGGAGCGGCTGGTCCCGTGAGCCATGGCCGCTGAGCCTGCGCATCCGGAGCCTGTGCTCCACAACGGGAGAGGTCACAACAGTGAGAGGCCCGCGTACCGCAAAAAAAAAAAAAAAAAAAAAGAGATGTCCTTGAAATCTCATATGACAACTCCACTTACAACTCATTGGCCAGAACTCAGTCACGTGAACACATTTCAGTGTGTGAAGGCTGGAAAATGTGTGTGTGTGTGTGCGTGTGTGTGTGTAACTGGACAACAAAAACTGCTAAAAATTGGTGTCTTTGTTATAAAGGAACAGGAGAAGGTAGATTCTGGGGTCAGCTGGTGGCAGACCGTGCCATGGTCTATACATTTGTTTCCCCAGTATCTATGCATACACTGCCTCCCTAAACCTCAAAACTGTGTCTAGTTACTGTACCCACACATAGTCAAGGAAATATGAGTGATAGGCAGTCCTTTCCTGCAGGTTCTGAAATAATTTTGTGTGATCTGAAGACCAATAGACTAAAAATGTCAGTTATTAAATACTAACACATCTAATACATAAAATGTAAGAAAGAAAATTTAAACTCCCTTTCCAGAAAAGGAGAGAATATGAAACTCAAGGGTAGTCAAGGGTGAATGAACCACAATGATCAAATCTACTGGGCAGGAATACTGAAAACTCCTTACTCTGGTTCTGTCATTCAGGAGATCTTCATTATCCGTTAATCTCCATGTCCATATTTTAGGGGGGAATTAGAAAATATGCCCTTCTTGAGGGGCTCTATCTTTTGGTGCAAGATTAAGAGAACAGAAAATGTTTTTAGAATTAATAGTCATATGCTATATTTTGGTAACATAATTCCCTTAAAATTTGTTAATAATCTGGCCTGTTTGCTCATCCTATGTATAAATAACCATGTCCAACAATCTTGTCTAAGGTATTAAGCCAAACTTGTTTAAGATAATCAGAGTCTGTATACAATGTGAAACTTGTGCCAAACTGGATGAATGTAGTCCCAAGGAAAGACCCGTTAGTCATCTTGTACTACTGATGCACTGTTAGGTAGCAAAGGAGAATATTTATCTTACCTCGGCAAAACAATATCTAGTAGAAGTAAATTATAGGAAGGCAGATACTGATGAAACTTGAAAGAAAAAAAAATAGAACAACAAAAAAAATAAACATCCTTTCCAATGATTGGAACTGCCCCAAATCTGGAAGTTTGCCTGGTGAGCTTCCCTCCCTAGTTTTCAGGGCTGCTAAGGAGGGACTTTGTAGATCGTCTCTAGGGTTCCATCTGACCCTGTCTTGTAAGTTCCTATGATTCTATGAAACCAAAGACAAGGATTGGACAAGTATTGATTCAGAAGACCCCAGAGAGGCATGAAGCAACCACAGAAACATATCAAATTGAGTTGCAAACCGCCATGAAAGGTTTATGCTACTCCTTTTAGAGCAGCCAAAAAGTTAAGATTGTTCAGTCTTCATCTTCTAGTTGACCTTTTGGTCTATTGGGGTTTCTGACACAGGGTTTCTGTGGCCATTTGATCTACTTTGGATTCCTGACCCAAGAGAGTGACCATGAAACACAAGATCTCTATAAGTTACATTCGATTCTTTAGGACAGCGGTCCTCAACCTTTTGGGCACCAGGGACCAGTTTCCTGGAAGACAATTTGTCTACGGACCGGTGGTGTGGGTGGGGTTGGGGGATGGGGATGGTTCAGGCAGTAAGACGAGTGTAGGGGAGGCAGATGAAGCTTCGCCCCTCGCTGCTCATCTCCTGCCGTCCGCAGCCCAGGGCCTGGGGACCCCTGCTTTAGGAAATGTATTTTGTTCTATATAAAATGTTCTCATTTTTTGGTACATGTACGTTTAGCAAGTCTTGGGATTTGTGTTGGTTGTTGACATGGGGGGACGATTCTTTTTAATGACATCTAAATCCATGTTGCTGTATTCTGAAGTTTTCTTTTTCTGTTGCTTTGCCTGTTCACATGAACGGTGTGTGAGCTTCCTGTCTGCCCTTGTCTTCAAATTCAGAGTTTTGGACTGAGTTCTTTGGTAAGGATATAGTGCTATGAAAAATGTTAGGTTGAATATAATTCTGTTTTTCAACAAGGTGCATGGGGCATTCGAGAACTGAATGAATGCATGTAAGGAGAGAGAAAGGCATTTGCTTATTCAGTACATATTCATTTGAGTCCTTGCATACCTACCTTGTGTTGATGGCTGAACTTGGCATTGAAGATAAAATGGTAAGAAGTCAGGCACAGCCTGTCTTTGAGGTGCATTAGCCCAGCAGCTGAAGAGTAATATAAGATACATTGTGAAAATGCAGTGATAGGGGAAGAAATTGTTACTAGGGAGATCACAGAAAGGGAAACTAACCTAGATTCAGTAAATCAGAAAGTGATGCCACGTTGAAGCCTGAAGTGTGAGTAGGAAGAGAGGAGGGTGAAGAAAACAGTGCTTAACTGGCCTCCCAAGTCTCCTCCTATCTCTGTCCTAACTTAACACCCGTGCCCAGGGCAGATCTGGTTTTTCTGGGGCCTGAAGGTCATAACATTTTTAGAGGCTTTCTTTAAGGAACAAATAAACACAAAATTACAAATACAAAATAGGGTACAAACTCAAGTGACTATTTCAAATGAAAAAAGTCATCACATGCGCAACTCCTTTAAATCATATAAATAATCAGTATCTTCATCTCTCGTCGCTTATTTTTTTTTTTAAGAGCAGGCTTGGGTAATGTTCTGTTTGATTTTCTAAGAAGTCCAGAAATTGTCTATCTGTGCCTCTACTAAACACGACTATTTCTGAGATTCAAATATGAAGTGCATTGTCTAAAAGTCTAGCAAACAGTTTGAGGTGAAAAAGTCAGGGTCCTGGTTACCCTTTGAAGTGTTACTAATCCTGGCTGATACTTTACAAACTGGCTGTTTTGTTTTTGTTTTTTTTTCAAAAAAACATGATTTGTCTGAGATTTTATTCCTCTGTCAAAAAGCAAACTTAATTTGCTCTTACAGTATGTGATGTTAACTTGTTTTTCACAGCTATAAGAACTCTAAGAATGAGATTAGAGATTCAGCGTTAATGGATGTTGAGGGACGTCTATGTATCTGGCAAAACAGTGCAGTTTGGACATTTTTAATTTATGATGTTAAAAATAGTTTTTCTGTCAAGATCCTGGAGCTGATCTACAACCAGAATGACATAGCAGGAAATTGTCCTCAAAGTAGAGATGGTTATATCTCATTTATCCTTTATAACCTTATGCTCCAGTAAGGAACAACTAATGACTTACCATGTCTTGAGACTTGGCCTAAGACATCGTCTCAGGGACAAGAAAAAAAAAACATATTCATCTATTCATCCAATACTTAATGAGCACTGGCTATATGCTGGGAATGTGAATAAGAGAAACAAAACCTCTGACCTTTAAAACTTTGCATTCTCAAACAGAAACAGGTAATGAATGTGCTTAAAATTATTTTACATAGTGATGGGTACACTGAGAAAATAAAACAGCGTATGTTATAAACAGGGATAAATGGGAGATAAGTCCCTGAGGAAGTCAGGATTTCTCTCTGAGATAGTGATTATAGCTGAATAAAGAGAAGAATGAACGAATGAGCCATTCAGAGGTACTGGGTCAAAGAGTTCCAGATAGAGGGGAATGCAAAGATCCTGAGGCAGAAATTAACTTGTATGTTATATAAATGCAAAGAGAGACATTGTTGCTATAACAGGATATATGAGGTGAAGAGCAGTAGGAGCTGAAACAATAGAAGCAACATTTTCCCACCTGCTTACCAATCCTTTAATTGAGATTTTTAAAATCCTATTGTGTACTGAGCTCTAATACTCTAATAATTCTATCCCCTCCTTTAAGCCCTTTACATCAATGGATCTTTTGTAACATTTACTATTTCCAGGTTAACAGAAGACGCTATTTCATAGGCTAGTAATGCATTTTCAGAAATTTTTGCCACAAGAGCCTTCGTTACTTTAGAAGTAATAAAATAATTCTCAGTTGCAGCTACAGATGTTATACTTTCTAAAAATATCAATATAGATACAGGGAGTCATAGAAATAGGTGCAGGTGTAGGTGTAGGTATAGATACATACAATTTTTTCCAAATGCAGTCCCTGCACTTTTTCGACCTCAAGCAGTGCTCATAAAAAATGTTTCCTCATCACTGGTCTAATTCAATTTCCAGATGTGTAGATGGGTAAACAAAGGTTCATCGAGGTGAGTGACCAAACTGACAAATGAGATGTTGGCACATACCCTTCTTTCCCCACATTCTACAATTTTGCTTGTTGGTACTACAACATATGCATTGTTTTGTTTCTGAAAAAAACAGGATTGATATTATGCTTTAGGAAATGGGTAAAAAAAAAAAAATAATATTCCTAGAAAGTCCCTGTTTCAGGCAAGTGTACCATCAATGTAGCCACATAAAAAAATGATGCTTAAATTGGTCAGATGCAAATATGGCCTCCTCAGAAACACATTCCTCCCCTAATGTTCACCATTTGCTTGAGGACATGTGAAGGGAGAGAAGTCTACGTGGGAGCTTTAGGGATTTTCTATGTTTCAGTGAGATCACTATCCTGCAATCCTAAAGTGGAGAAACTTTAGCGTTTTTTACCAAGGCAGAAATTTTCATTATGGGTGAAGGGACACTGAAGTGTAAAAGGAAAGTCCTCATCTAGTGAAGGTAGCAGGTACTCCAGACTTTACTGCTCTGTCTGGTACATTGTTCTCTACTCCCTAGAATGCACAGTCCCTCTTGTGTGGTTTTGAAATAACACTTTTTTTCCCCCTGGGGGAAATGTTGCTCCTGGAAAAGGAAATAAACAAATCTTACTGGTGCTGATGAAAATGCAGAGCTCTGAAAAATATTGTTCTTAGCAACAATTAAAGCTATTATCAAGGAAATTAAATGTTCTAGTGGCAATGAGAATATGGTGTGGGTGGTTGGGTTTATTATAAGAGAAGAAACGTCATATCCACTCTTCCTATAATGAGTTCAATGTTAAGTAAGAGTATCCTGGGGAGAGATGTTAGATTCTGTATCATAGTTAAAAAGGTAAGTGTAGCCAGCAGAGATTTAGATTAAACATAAATATGTATAAAGCAGAAAAGTGCAAGTGACAGATGATATCCCCTCATCAAAGTGCGAAGTGTCACAGCCCAATCAGAGTGTGAAAGGTGAGGCCCCAATCCGAAGTCATTATTAGAGTTATTGAGAGTATAAATGCTGATTGAAATACAACAAAGGGTCTTATTAAAGCACACCAGTGTTGATTGAAGGTCAGTCTTTGCTCCAAAAGCAGCTACAACAGAACAGAGCAGTAGTAGGGCTTGGGGTGGGGGTGAGGGGAGAGGGAAGTAGTGCTGGAAAGAGAAAGGAGAGGGAAATAAAAAACAGCACCAACCAAACTTTCTATTTGAAACATTAGCTATCTAAGGATTCCTAATCGCAGGTAATTGACCTGAAATCTAAAAGCGGGGAAAAAGGAGTCTCTGAGAATCTTTGACTTTGAAGATGAGACTGCCAAATATTTACTTCTCTTCTAACTGTTTTGGTTTATTGTTGCATTCATAAAAGGAAAACTCCACTTGAGTTTCTAGGAGGCTGACTTTTGAACTCCGAAAGACTCATTCAATCCCAGTACGTGATCAATGGATCTTATGCATTCTGCATGGGAATAGTGATTAGGAGAAAGGGAGAAAGGGTTCATTCGTTCATTCATTCATTTTTTTTTTCAGCAATATAATAAATCAGTTTAAAGGAAATCTGCCAAGAATGTGGTTTGACCCCATTCAAAAAAAGGACAACCCAGAATGAACCATCTATGCAGGATTTATATTTGCCTTTAAAAACTCAACAACCATAGGGCCTTGAAACAGGGTTATAGAGGTCAGCACATCAAACCAAGATCATAACTGAGGCACGTGCCCTGATAAGTTACCATCTGATGCTCTGTCTGCTCCTGTTATTCCTCTACTTTGAAAACAAAAACCAATAATCAATTCATCTAGCCCCACAGTTTCTACAGCTTTTCTCCATGGTACCTTGGAAAATATAAATTAGAAGCGAACGGAGGAAGGAAAAACTCTCTATTCCATTGGGCTATTACTTTTAAAATATAAGATCGAACTTTAATTTATAGGTGAGAGTTCTCCAAGGTTTAGTTTCTCCTCTCCTTCCCTATATTTTTCTCTCTCATTATAGATTGATGATGGTGAGCAACAGTTTTTCTCAGGTATTGAGAAGAAAAAAAATAGTAGAAAATGAGGATTTTGTCCAGCAGGAGTTGCGATGGGAGAGCAAGTTCTGGTTTTAGAGATAAAGAAAATGAAAGTAACAGGAAGTACCTGTTCCACCACTCCCCAAACTTCATTTGTAGCCACTTTTTGTGTAGGTCATTTAAAATCCGTATATTTATATCTCTATGTGTTTCTCTCTCTCTCTCTCTCTCTCTCTCTCTCTCCCTCTCTTTTTTAAGAGGGAAAGCAAATAATCACACACTGGTTGAGGACATATTGGTTTGAAAGATGGCCAAAGATAGATATATTTATCAAACATAACCATTTCCATACTTTAAAAATTGGTCTCTGGAGCTACAGCAAATATCATGTGTGATTTACTGTACAAAGAAATGAGAGGAAGTACGTGCAGCAACCTCTGGATGCCAAATATCATTTATAAAGATATTTATAACTAAAAAAGATCTTAGGGATCAAATTAGTGTCTTCAGAATCAGTTGGGTATCTTTAAAAAATTAGTATATCTCAGCCTCATCTCTCAAAACTCTGATCAATCAGTTCGCTGGAGGGGTTCAGACTTGCATATTTCTTTTAAAAAATTTAAAGAGAACTTGAGTAATGTGATGCAAACTCAGAATTGAAGACCGCTGATAACCTAACTTTTCCACAGAAGGGGAATTGTTGGCCCAAATTTAGGTGCTTAGCACAGCATAAATTTATTACCTCACAGTCCTGTGGATCAGAAGTCCAGGCACAGCAGAAGTGGTTCTCTGCTCATTGCCCAACGAGGCTGCAATCAATTTATCAGCAGGGCTGTGTTCCTTTCTGAAGCTCAGAATACTTGTCCTAGCTTTTGTGGGTTTTGGTCAAATTCCTTGTGATTCTAGGACTGAGGTGCACATTT
Source organism: Delphinapterus leucas (assembly GCF_059928025.1). NCBI lineage: Eukaryota > Metazoa > Chordata > Mammalia > Artiodactyla > Monodontidae > Delphinapterus > Delphinapterus leucas. The sequence goes on from NC_143135.1 coordinate 18,797,116, forward strand.
GTTACTGGCTTCGCTGAGGGTGGCACACTGCTCCTACAGGGCACTATAATCCCTCCCCACAGGCCTTCTTATAGATGCCCTTACGGACCATCTTACAACATGGCAGCTATGCCTTTAAGCCCAGGAGACTTTCTTGCTGCATCCTACTAAGATACGTTCTGTAATGGAACATAATCACAGAGTGACTGTCCCATCACCTTTGTCATATTCTGTTGGCTAAAAGCAAGTCTCAGATTCTTCCCACACTCAAGGGAAATGGATTATATAAAAATTTGATGCATCGGGGTCACCTCAGACTTTGTCCTGCACAGAGAACTAAGTTCCAAGGAGCTCAACTGAGTTTATATAACAAATTGGTGCAATATGGATATTCTTATTAGTCTGGGTGGTCTTTCAATAGCAAACAAAAGTAAGAACAAAATCTCTCTCTCTCTTATTATTTTTGAAATACAGCGTTCAGGGTTAAGTGCTGATATAGTGAGCATGTGTTTCTACATTGAGCTCTCTGTAGAATGTGAAAGCACCAATTTATGAGTCTGCTCATTTTCCTCTTATCATGTAGGTAAAGTATTTATGTAAAAATAATATATAGTTAATTTACAAAGAGCCTTTGCCCTTAACATATAGCAGTGGTTTGGAAAATACTACTTGCTGCTAAAGTCTGAATTTTGTGGAGAGTGCAACCACATTTTGAAGTCTGCCCTGAAATCATTCATGTGGTAAACATTCCAGCCTAAAGGCAAGTTAAGGATTTGGCAAAAACCATGGATGACAATGTGAGTTGAAGGCGTTTTCCAATTTTTAGCAGTCATATAGCTTCTTAAATATTTTTGGAGTTAGCATTTCACAAATATGTGGAGGCACCTCAGGAAGAAGCTAGTTATTCTAACTGACCCCTGGCTAAGCTAACATATACAAGTCTGAAATTCAGTCGATTACCATCTGTTTCTAAATCTCTGAAGTCTCCTAATTTTGCAGTTGGGAAGTTCTTTCCAATATCTTTTTTTCTGTTTAAAGTTATTCCATCTTGACACACCAATAACAACCATGGGCATATGTTGAATGTATTTGGGGAGGTATCAGTTTTTCTATCGCTTTATTAGTGCATTTAAATACAGATGCTATGATTATAACTAGTTAGAATTCTCCTCTTGCCCCAGGTACAGTTCCTAAAGCTAGTTCATATAATTTCATTAAAAAATTATTTTTGAGATATTGCAAGCGCTCAGGTATGCTGATACAATATTGTCAGATATGCTTTATATTCCTTTTTGGGAAAGAAATATAATTTTGTAGTTACAGATGATTCCTTATTACCCCAATCATGACCTGCTGTCCTTACTGGATAAAGATAACCAGGCTAGAGATAACTAGTACCTGCAGCATTTGTGTATTCTCACCATGTATATTGTTATACATTTACACAGTATATATGTATCTATAAAGGTATGTAATATTATTTTATGTATTTTATGCTTTGCATTTGCATAAATTTTATAGACATACTTTTTCAGCTTGCTGTTTGTGCTTAATATTATAATGTGATTCATAAGGAACTAGTTCATTTATTTTTATTATTGAATGGTAGTATTCTGTTATATGTCTAACATTCATTATTTACCCATGTTTAATTGGAGGACACTTAATTATTTACCATTACTCATGATTCTAACAAATGCTTCAGTAAACATCTCTGTAAGTGTGTCCGTGTACTTATGTGGGAGTGTTTCTCCAGGAAAGTTGTATTTAAACTTGTTGTACTGTAATCCCACAGAAATAAATTTATTTTATTTGGGGACCCAGGACCTGCACAGGCACATACATACCTATATATGGAAAGATACTTACCTTTACCTTTTCTACATTCACATACACATGCATGCACACACTTACACACACACACACACACACAAACTATGAATACAATTTATTCTGTTATTTTGTATTCTATCCTGTTGTGGATAAAGTGGGTAGAGATCACTAAACTGAATTGTCGATCTCTTAATGGGTTATAATCAGCCATTTGAAAAATGATGACGTAGGCTATATACCCAATAACAGAACTATTATAGGAAATGGGCATCTTCAACTTTTTCATGTTGCTCTTTAAAGAGTTTAAAAATTTTACACTCTCACCAGTGGTTTAAATAAGTTTCTATTTCCTTATATTTTGTTTTCTTCTCAGTTCCCCCCATCTTGTAGTTTTTTTTTTTAATTGAGGTATAACTGACAAAACAATTGTATATATTTTAAGATGTACAACTTGATATGTTGTTGTATATATACATTGTGAAATGATCACCACAGTCAAACTAATTAACATATCCATCACCTCACATAGTTGCTATTTTTCTCCTCTTTCTTTCTTGCTTTCTTTCTTCCTTCCTTCCTTCCTTCCTTCCTTCCTCCCTCCCTCCCTCCCTCCCTCCCTCCCTCCCTCCTTTCCTTCCTTTCTTCTTTCCTTCCTTCTTTTCTCTCTCTCTCTGTCATGAGAACACTTAAGATCTACCTTCTTAGCACATTTCAAGTATACAATACAGCATTGCCAACTACAGTCACCATGCTGTACCTTAGATCTCCAGAACGAATCCATCTTGTATAACTGAAACTTTGTACCCTTTGACCAATGTCTCCTCATTCCCCAACCCCCATCCCCTTGGTAACCACCATTTTACCCTGTGTTTCTATGAGTTTGCCTATTTCAGATTCCACGTATAAGTGAGATCATGCAGTATTTGTCATTCTGTGTCTGGCTTATCCTCGTTTCCTCAGACTGTCCTTGTCTGGATTTGGAGAGATATGGAGATTCTCTGAAAGACTCATGGTTGGCTTGCACTGAAAATGTGCATAAACCTTGTAACGCAATGGGAAATAGAATGTGGAATTCTCTACCTATGGGTAGCAGATATTTCTGTAGTGTGCCTCCCACTTTCACTCCCAGTAACATAAAAGACAATGAATCCAGGTCACTGGGTTCTTCTCAACCGTGGCTTCTTTACTTTACAGAAACTTGGCAGAAATCACCAAATTCAGTTTTTTCCAAGAGTAAAAGTGGAGGTTCCAGGAGTCCACATTCATTCACTTACACCTTTAATCTCCTAAATATATTTTGCACAACTTATTTGTAGGTCTGTTATTAAGCCAGATTGAAAGCACCCTACCAGAAGTCAAATAGTCAATCTCACCAAACCTCAAAAACAGAACAACTTTTTGGTGCCTGACATAGTTCTTTGGGGTTATTTGTACCTTGAAGGTTTAGAAGAATCTGACTATAAAATCATTAAGCTTGATTTTTGTTTGGATTAGGGGAACTGTAAGGGGTGGTAGTGTTCATTGAAGAGTATGTCATTTACTTCCAGTTCAGCTTATTTAATGGGCATTAGTTTATTTACGTTTCCTATATATTCTTTAGTCAGTTTTGAATATTTTTCTTAAAAATTTTCTTTTAGTAAGCTTTCTGATACTTTGGCATAAAATTGTTCATGGTGATCTACTACAATTTTTAAATATCAATTTTATTTCTAATTATAGCCTGTTGTTTCTCTGAGTTATTTCGAATGTTTCCTTTGCTTTTTTTTTTTTTCCCCGTGGAAACAGTTTTACTATTGCTGAAAATCTCTGTGGTCCCTTTGTCCTTGTTGCTGTTTTCTTTCATTTCTGCACTCGTCCCAAACTTTTTTTTCCAATTGGTTTTCACATCTTCCTTTTTTTAAAAAAATCTAACTTCTTTAGTTAAGTGCAAAGCCCACTAATTGCTGTATTTCTTCCCCTTTAATATACGTATTTAATTAAAGCTCAAATTGTCATGAAAGATAGTCTTATCATTGCATCCCCTAAATATTAAAAGTATACTGAACTCACTGTCGTTCAGTTCCAAATATTTTATAATATCAAGTATAATTTCTCTTACTTTACATGAATAATTTAGTTGGTCAAAGTGTTCTATATATGTCAGTTAGGTTAAGTTCATTCATTCGGTTCAAGTCTTCTATAAACTTGACATTTTGATCAGATGAAATCATCAGGAGGATTGGAACTAGTTTTAGTTTTGCTGAGAATTTCTATGGTTCCTTTATAGTTACTGTTCTTATGTTTATTCATTTGTGATATTATCTTGATGTTTTTCTTTAAGTGACTAAGTGAGGTATGTTAAAATCTGCTATAATTAGGGGATTGCCGGTTTCTCCTTTCATTTCTGTCATCTGTAGCTTTATGTTTTGGGGCATGTTATTGACATTAGGTGCATTCAGATTTAGAAATGGTATACCTTACAGTTATATACCTTCAGGCTTTGTAGAGATTCTCTCTGCTGCTAGAGTCTTGTCAGCTTCTATTCAGATATGCATCATTTTATTTAGCTCGTCCCACTTGCTAGATTTCCTTCTTCATTTCTTATATCTGACAGTTCCTCTTCGACCTTATCTTTTCTTCATAGTTGTGTATTTGTTGTTGTTGTCTTTCTTAGACTCGTGTCCAACATTTCTATTTATTTTGTAATGGGAAGTGTGTCCAGGTTAGTTCAACCTCTTATCAGATCAGGGATCCAAACCTTAATTACTTACCCAAAGTAAGAACTTACATTCTAACTAAATAAATCTGATCTAAGGGATTCTTATTTCAAACAAAACAAAACAAAATAAAAGCTTTATTGCATTCTATTTGTAAGAGATCTAATTTACTAAATTATTTCAGAACTAGCCATTTTTACTACTATTACCACTACCAGCAACATCTCTACTACTCCTTCTACCTAAAGCAATAATGGCTAATAGTTAATATTTACGCAGTACATACTCTGTGCTAGCTACATTTTAAACTGCTTTACTTGTATTAACTCCTCACTTAATCCTCACACAAATACTATGAAGTAAATGTTATCATTATTCTCATTTCACAAATCAAGAAACTGAGCAATAGAGGTTAAATAACTTACCCAAGATTTAATTGTTAAATAACAAAAGGAGAATCTGAACCCAGATGTTCTGGCTCCAAAGCCCCCTTTCTCATCACAACACCAAGACTGCATTTAGACTCAAGCAAGAGGAGTCCCTGCCCTGGGCCCCATCCTTCAAAAAGATCCAAACAGGATTTCTCCAGTCAATTCTCTTTTTATAGACATGGACTTCGTGGAACTAACGGGACGTGCCCACCTAGAGCCCCCAGCCGTCTTCTTGACTTTGACTTACTTAATACCTGGAATTGCCTACCTAAACTCATTTTCAGTGTCTGCGTGGGTCTCTTCCCTTAGTGTGTCCTCCAGAGAGCAGACCTCACTACTGTAGTGCGTATCTGTAAGTCCAAGTGTGGCTTTGTGTAGGGTATATGTTTGGAGCTCAGACTGGAGGCTTGAATGTCGACACACATGCACATGAGGTCCCTTATACAAAACCGGACTTAACAGGGGTAGGAAGTTGGGGGGGGGGCGGTGTAAGGAGAGGGATGGGCAGCAAGGGCTGCCTTTCCCTGTGCTACCTCATGCCAGCACAAAACTCTAAGGCATCTGAGAATTCTGAGTTTGAAAGGAACCATTGGGGCCATTATGCAGATAATAAAATGGCTTTCTTTAACAATATCTTAGCTTTATTGGTAACTTTGAAATATTCAATTATTTGAAAGTGGGCCTCCATTCATTGAGTGACTGCAAATGCTAAGAGTGAGGCTGTGTAAAACACATACTGCCTATCCTTGGACTCACCTCTAATATGGGTGCTTCATCATTCTTTCCTTCAACCAGATTTAAAGAGGTGACACCCGAATATGGATTCCTTTCTTTGCTGCTCTCTGAGAATTCTCTGGTGTCTTTATGCTTGGGGTTTGGGGTTGGGGTTGTGTATGACAAGAAGGGGTCATAGTTGACACATAGACGATTAACAATCAAACTCAGAAGATTGCTGTTTTATCTGTATGTTGCCTAACCTTTAGTAGGCATTCCAAAAAGGCATTGTGGATTAGTGAAAAATAATAGCTGCCCTTAACTTAGCATTTATCTCATGTCAGAAGTAGTGCTTTTTGCTTTCCATAGGTTATCTTATTTAATATTAAAACCAGATTTTTAGGAAAATACCATTATATCCTTTTGCAGATGAGAAAACAACTCAGAAAGTGAACTGTCTCAAGGTGACAAAGTCAGTGATTGCCACCTGGATTGGAACAAGGCCATATGACTTTCTAATGAGTGCAGATGACTGTAAAGTTATTTGCTTCCCCAAGAAGGAATGAATGAAAACAATAGCCATGATTTTTCTTAAAGTCAAGCTTATCCTGAAAACCTAGCTGAACCAGTTGTTGGATGTAGCATAATCATATACCCTGCACATCTTATTCTGATGTTTTTCTGGGCAGGTGGGACTTGAACAGCTAACTAGAGTACCATAAGCATATTTTAACTTCGATTTTGTTTCAAAACATTAGAAAATAGAAATGAATGAAAGAAAGATACTAACATCAGTCTCTTTTCTGAAATCAATATATCAACACATTTGTTATTGAGTTATATGAATTGTGATTATTTGTCATGTTTCTGATTGAAGATATCAGATAGAATATTGCCATTATAAATATAATAACTCAGTTCTTGATTGTAAGTTTATGTCAAAAGTCCCATTGAGATTTGGAATGCTGATGACACAAATATAATAAAAGAGCTCTTTATTCATTTATATTCAATAAAACAATATTAGAAGATGATACATTCCCTCTTCCTGATGGTTAGCACTTTGGGTCTCATGATTCTCTATTAAATTTATTATTTGTTGGAATATAATTTGCAAAGATTTTGTCTTTAGCATACGTGACTCTGCTTTGGCTTTCATTATAAAGTATGTGTTTACACTTAAGTGGTGAAAATATATATTTTTGGAATAATCACAGTAAATGGGCACACAGCAGCTGTCAGATTTGAAAGAGGGGGTGGTCAAATGTGCAAGAGAGGATAGCATGTATTAACATCAGGCCTTGAACCCTGTGGGAGTGTCAGTGTCTTCTGGACTTTAGGAATCAGGAGAGAATCACTGCATCTTCACCTCCCTTCACTCTTACTCTGTGTTGTAGTCTGCAGGGTCGACAGCATCATGTGGCAAAATGCACGACTGGAGAAAGAGAATTGGGCTCTTGTTAGAGTGGATCCCTAAGACAGATCTACAGCCAAATGGGAAGGGGATAAGAAGAGTTCTAACTATTTAAGAGCTTAAGCATAAACTGGTGTTTAAGCAGTATGATGTCACACTAAATGCAGCTCTTTTAACTCTCATATCAAACCAGGATGGTGGATAGGGGTGGAGGGTAGGTGCTATAAACTCTATATTAGAAGTCTGAAGCCACATCTGCCCCCTGTTGGACTCCAAAACTTTGCCCTTCCTTTTGTAGGAAGAACGTATATAAGGAATAGTTAATATTTTTCCCAGCCTAGTATTTACTACAAGATAAATTCCTTTATTTTAATTATGTGGTTTAGTTTTTAGAGGAAGCACTAGCTCTTTGATTCAGACATATGGAAAGACCACAGTGATTGAGTGCACCTAAGGAAATGTCAGCTTGCAACCTACTTCTGTCTGAAAAATCTCACTTTATCATCCAATATATCTTAACTTTGCAATTTTCCCTTAACCCAACTCTATTAATATCATAGATATAACTGGTTACAAGGCTAAAAGGTAGCTTCCCTATTTCCTTTAGATGCGACATTATTCTCTTTGAAGCATCTTACTTTGTGTAAGTACACAACTTACTTTGTGTAAGTAAGTACACAACTTACACAACTTACATCTTACTTTGTGTAGAAAGCATTCACTTTAAACACTTAGAGATATTTACATGAGGGGAGTCCAACTTGGACCAGTCATTAGACTAACCATTTTAAAGAGAAAATACCTGTGGTGTAAGTAGAAAAGACCATGGAGGCTGATGTAAGGTCTAGGTTTTAACACTTGTTAAACAAGTAACTAGCTGTGTGGTCTTGGCCGTGTACCTTGTAACTTCACTAAACATCAGCTTCTAAATGTTTCAAATTATGCATTCTAGATAGAGACTTTTAAATTGTCTTGAGGATTATATGGGACCACACACACACAAATACTCCTTTACGTTGTTTTTCTGGCAACTCAGAGGTAGCCAAATAGAGCTTGTTAAAGGAAAACAACAGCAAAAATATTTAAAATGCATAATGGTGGGAGATTATGATTAATTAAAAAGTTAAGTTTTTTCCATCAATTCATTTTAAATACAAGCTGTAATTCAGCATTGCTCAATTCACCAACCTCTCTGGGGGCATCCTGTTTTCCTGGCAGAAGTTCAACAAATTTGGTGGCCTCGTGATATATGGATTGTATTTTAACAAAGGGATCAACAGCTCATCCAAGTACCTTTGACTCTAGAGGGAAATAACACTTTTAGGTGGAAACCTTCAGTAGACTTGGACACCTGCATAATGACTGAACTTAGCATAGGTTTACATAGAACACAGCTCCATTAGAATTCTGATGGCTTGGAAAGGAACAGAAGGTTATAAATTTCCTAAGGGAAAGTCTCTGGAGGGCGTGAGGACCTGAAACAAAATCAGGCCAATGTGACAGGCGTGTTGTGAATGGCTGAAAAAATAGAAAAACCCATCATCACAGGACAAATGTGTTGCATTTTTCCTAACAAACAGTGACCCATTGCAGCTTGTGTGATACAGTCCTCTCACTTTTTAAGGGTTGCTAATGACTGGTAGGCTTTCTCTTTTCTGCTTGTTGAGAGGTGATATAGTATAAGCCTATTCATCAGATACCTATGACCTCATAGAAATACCTTTTCCAGTGCAGAAGAGGAAAATTAGGAAAGGGAGAGGACAAAAACGGGAGAAGGGAGAGCAGAGGAGGGAAGGGAAGACAAGAAGAGTTGGGAAGAGGTGAGCAGAAAAAAAAAAAAAGGAAAAGAAAAAGGGAAACTATGGGATCTGCTTGATTTTATGGTTTAGCAGTCGTGAGGATGTAGTCTCAAAAGTTTTTAGAATGTGGGACTATAAGCAGATAAAAGGTAGTTTAATGTGCCCAAGATTCTGAGATCTGCCCACATTTCCAGCCACACTCTGCAAAGGGGGATAATAAGAAATCACTGCTGTCCTCCTGTTGGTACTGACAGCAGGAACTCATACCTGAATTTGTGAGCAAAAGGTGACTTAAGTACAGAGCTGTCCAGGACAGTGGGTATCTGTAGAGGTCGTCAAACTTTATGGGCAGCAGTAGAACATAGGCAAGTGCTTCCCAAAACTTTCACCACCAAAGACTCCTCCAGCATTTTCTTTCTGTCCCATGAACCCCATAATTTGAATTTTTTTTTTCTACTGAACAGAGTCCATGGATTTAATGACACAGTGCGTTTTTCATATTCTTATTAAGCAGTCTGCTATCTACTTCTGTTGTCACTCCAGACTGATATTAGAAAACGTGGTTGCCTCTGAGTGGATTTAAATCCAGCCACAATGACACTTCATCTTTTAGATGGCCCTTATCTTACTGTAAATATTAGTCACTGCTTCTTTTGAAATACTGAAGATAGTGCTGGGTATTGCTTTCGTAGGAGATTAGTAAACACATAAAATGATAATATTAAAGTAGAAAGGGAAGTGAATTGAGACAGAAAGCTTCAAATCATCTGGAGGGAAAAATAATGAGGTAAGAGAGGTTGGAAAGAGACCCTGGGGCTCCCTGCGGGTCTTAAGCAAGTGTTAATTTTCCCCTCTCTTTTATCCCTGATTCTGACAGATATGTGGCCCATTTTCCTAGCTACTAGTCCCAGATAAGTGGAAAGATGTATGAGAAGGTAAAAGCGATGGATGTTGAATCAGACCCTGCTCCTTGCTGGGTGAGAGATTTAAGAGAATCCCTCTGTTTCCCCGAGCTCTGCTTTTCCAGCTATAAAATGAGGCCACTGGGCTATGTGATCTTGCTATCTCTTTCTATTCTAACGTGCTGTGATTTTTTTTTTTAACATCACTTCTCTGAGCCTCATTTTTCTTATCTGTAAGAATGGGAAGAATGTCTACATCACAAGGTGACTTTGAGTATTAAAAGATAGCAATTGAGTATCTTTCCCTATACAAATCTACCTGATTCCTGAATTTAGTTATTAAGAGTTCATAGAATGAGTTCAGATAGTGAGAAGTACCACGCTGTTTGAGTCGATTTCAGTTCACTATTTCATATACTAAGTGGTGAGTTTTGGATAGTGAAGATTTATCAAATGTTTTTTGTTCCTGGATGTCTTTGGAAGCGCCTTACACATAGGCAACCCTCAATAAAGATTGACTCTGGTCTCCTTGACCTTGAGGATAGAGACAGCCTTGTTCAGCTTTGCACCCCCAGTATGTAGCACCGTGCCAGAGTCAGGAATTCCCAGTGGATGTTTGTGACCCTCAGGCGAGTCATGTGATCTTGCTGGGTCTCAGCTTGGCTGTAAAATGTATTCAACAATATCTACCCCCCCATAGGGTCTTATAAAAAATAGTAAAAGATCGTTTCAAAAAAGGTAAATTCATGATTCTCACACAGATATAAAATGATCAAGTGTAAAATATTTTGCATAACTCATTAATCAATGAAAGAACCAGGAGTGTTACAACCAGTTAAGAGAAAAATCCAAAATAAAGACACATTTATAGATCAAGAATATTGAAATTAATGTGCTAAGGAGGTAAAACTAGCTTCTTGCACAGTGAAGAGGGAAGTCAATTGAACCTCTACTAGACAGAATAACATTTGACTTTAGAGAAGAATTATTTTGTACTGCTAATAGCTGTTTATATTTTACAGAGTTGTAAATTCTGTAGAATTCTGCCATAGAATCACATAAACAGAAAGGTGTGCTGTAGACAATATATATAGTTTTCCATTGAAGCACAAAATTTTCCCCACATAAATTAATTAGATAATCATGTAAATTACTTAACTGGTGCCTAGCACACAGCGAATTTCCAATAAACGATTACTTTTAAAAATTGTAACAGTGAAAGAGACTGTTTTGTAGATACTCAATAAATTGAATCAGAACTGCAACTCTAACAACGCCTTAGTCTGTTTCTGAGGTTTGTTATCTGTTGTCTCATGTAATTCAGGGTCCTCCTCCTCTTTTTAAATATACACTCTACTATGTTTCTTTAACATGTGCCAAGAAGAGTCTGCAAATTGCCGAACAAACTTAAACATTTCTCTCTGCGTTAAATACAATACTATCCTAATGGGAATTCCTACAATAACCCAGAATGACAATAGCAAAACCAAGTTCGAGGCAAACGTAACAATGGATGTTTATTCATGTGTTTGTGGAAGGAAGACTCCTCTGCTGTCACTTTTGTTTAAGCAACAGTTCAAAGTGTTGAAAAGGGTAGTCTGTCTTATGGAGTAAAGGGAGAAAATACTCAGGCTGTATCTAATTGGCAAGAGTTCTGTTAAATGGGATTTTGGCAAGTGCGGGACACTTTCTAATTGATACATTTGACAGTTCTTGCTTGGCTAAAGGGGACAAGTAAGAAATTTGGGGTTCAAAAGAGTAAGGATTGTTTAGTGTGAGAGCAGAGGGTTTTCTGTGGCTATTTCCTAGAACAAGAAGGTGTCCATGGGGTTCTTTGTTCCTGTCATAATGATCCTTCTAGACTGGGAGGAGACGACCACTATGGCTGATGGTTTCTTAATATAAACCAGTTAATACAAGTGAGAGTTCAAGAAGTAATATGGTTTAGATGTGCATGAAATGATTTTGTTGAATTTAGTTAAAAAAGCCCCATGAATCCCAGACAGAGATTTGAAATTTCAGGCCAAAACAATTGTGATGGGGGAAATAAAAATTATGTGGTTAAAGAATCTGACCATAATTATATGATACATAGTGACATGAAATTTACTATCAGTTTTTCCCTGGAAGTCACCATAGCCCAATGTCCAAGCCACTCTTTTTTCTTCTGTCTTAAGACAGATTCAATGCAAAAAAATATTTTGATATTAATTATTAAAACAAAACAATAATTGATGGTCCTCTCCCACACCTGAGTGATGAAAGAGCAATGAATTCAGCTTAGCTGGTCTTAAAATCTGACCTCCCCAATATGTAAGTCTTTCCCCTATGATCTGAAAAATGAGGCTAATAAAAACTTGCCAGACAGAGAGTTATAGGTAGTAAGTGCTTAGAAAGGTGTTTGTACTAATTGAATAAGATTATATGTGTATATATATATACATACATATATATATGCATATATATATGAGTGTACACATATATAGTAACTAACAAACAAAGGCCCAGGCCCATGGTAACTTCTCAAATGTTAAATTCCTTTCCATCTTCTCAAAGCATGCAAGAATAAGAAATTTTTAGTGAAATCTATTATATTGAGGCTCTAATCAACAAACTTTTATTAAGCCTTTGCCACTCACCTGGGCTTCTACTAGGTGTTCATTGGAGATACAAAACCACATTAACATGCAATATTGTTTTTAAAAGAGAAATTTTTTCTTCCTAAACCTTTCTATTAAACAAATAATAAAATGTTCAAACATTTTTAGTGTGAGTTATGGGCGCTATAATCTAACTGATCCACCAGCATTTACTGAGCATTATATATTCCTAAGTATATCCTTTTATTCTTTTTTATATAGGAGTTACTGGAAAAGCAGAGATAACCTACGTAGATTAACAATATGGAAACATCCTGAAACCACTTTGGAGTCTCAGTAAATTGACTGGATTCACGTTTCACGAACAGGGAAACTGGCCCATGGACAGTTTGCTACAGGTAAGTGAGAGGTGTAATTTACTTTGTTAGGATCTTTCGAAGATGTACTGACTGTGGGGTTCTTAATTACATTTCGGATGATCATAATGTTCGTTCGGTACAGCTGACAGCTTCTCTTCTCTCCCAAACGTACGCACGTGGATGCCAACATATGGCTAAAAGTCTGACCATTTCATCTTGTTCATTTGGGCTTCAGTCAATTACAAAAGGAGGAAGCAGGGGGGAAAGTACCCACCTCATAAAACTTTTACTAGTGGTGATTTATGCGGAGGGGTGCGAGTCAAACTGTTCCTGGGACAGATGTTTCTTTGCACTACCCGGGGAGTTGAAAGAGCAGCAGATTTGTCTGTCCGGGATTCAGAAGGAAACAAGCAGGCAAATGGTGATGCCCCGCTCCTTCTTTGAAACTGAGGCAGCAGTTCGGTCACTGATATGGAACAAAGTGTTTAGGAAAGGTAACTGGCTTTGTATTCTCCCTTTGAAAACCTGGTGAGATTGGAAAGCTTGATGTGGTGACAGCATGAAAATATTTTCTCTTGGGTTGTTGCTGAACTTGTCTGAATGAACCGGTGGGGAAGAATGAAAGTCTAAGTGACTCATACAGTTGGCAGTTTGTGGGCTGAGGGCACAGGCTGTGGCATGGTCTGTAGCTAAATGTTGTATCATCAACAGTCAAGGCCACCTGAGCCTAGAAATAGGAGCTGTCCAGCTCTGCGAAATGGAAGTAATCTGTTCGTTCATCTGTGGCGTTTCACTGTGTCGAGGAGAAAAAAAATAAGATCAAGTCATAGTGCTATTAAGCTCCATCTATGGCAAGGGAGACATTTCTACTTGTCATTTTAATTGGCAAATACTTACTTGAATCATTCCTGCTGTTTTGTGGGTGAAGTAGAAATATTATTGGAACCTGGCACCAGGGCAAGAGGAATTGCTCTTACATTTTCCTGTTAATATTTAGCTCTCTCTGGGTTGCTTGTATAACAGCTGTCTGTCCTGAATTCATAACTGAAGAGCTTCCCTGAAGACAACTGTTCTTTCCTGCATCAAGTGCATCACATTGCATAGATTAAGCTAAATAGAAGACACGTTATCTGTCTTCTGGGAAACCACTTTGTTTGGAAAGTCGCATAAGAACATAGCTATGGAGGTGTTTTCTACCATGTAAAGTGCTCTCTAAAGGTGAGGAGGTGATGGTAAGATAAAGATATGGTAGCAGCCCCTCAAGAGGAACATGAATCAACAAAGAGAGAAAAAGACCTGAAGCTCTTATTTTCTGGTTCATTTGGTTTTTGTTTTTTTGTTTTTAAGTATATGTGATGGTCCCCTTTCTCTGCCTTATATCTTAGTCCTTCTATCTATACAGAAGGGAGGATGTTGTTTTCTTTTACTCCTACTCTTGTGTTTATAGGGAAGAAAGACTCACATGAGTGACTCAGGTGAAAAGAGGATTATCCTGTTAACATGTGTGGGCTGGAACTGAAACAGAATTTGAACAAGAAAAAGAAAAGACAGTTCTAGAACCTTCTTAAATGTCTGTACCATTCTTATAAGCAACAGGGAACTTATCCTTTATGCAATTCAACTTCTCTCTGAACATGTATTCCATTCATTCCTCTCTCTCTCTCTCCCCGCCCCCACTCTTCCTCTCTGTCAGCTTCTGATTGCTTTTCTTACGCCTCTTTTATTTGCTTCTCTCATCATTTTGCCTTACACATAGCTTCTCATGGCCTCTTTGGCCACCGCCCATGTATTCAGCTTCAAATCTTGCTGCTAACGGCCTGCCTCTGTTGGGTTACACTCAGGAAACAGAAACCACACTGGTTATATTAAGAGATAAAATGTAATTTAAGAATTATTTACCAGATATCGGAGAATTAAAAAGGCAAAAAGGGGCACTGATAAGTCATAGAGATAGAAGTTGCAGGAAGTGGCTACTTTGGCTGCAGGGACAACAGCAAGAGTTTGAGATTATTAGAATTTAGAATATTGGAGGAGGGCCTTTACAGAACGGGAATTTAGGAGTCTTGGGTAGGGGTGTTGCCTGAAACATACAGGAACTTTAGAAGCTTGGGTGGGGAGGACTCCACCTTGCTGGGATTAATGTCTCTAAGAAGAATTATGCTAGCTAGCTGGTGTCGTGCCCCAGGAGCTTAGATTGGCGACCGCAAAGATCTGGGACTCAGAATTTTGTGAGGAATGGTGTTGAGACAATGTAACAGCCCGACGAATTAGAAGGGAATCCACAGGCAGAGCTGAGACCACATCTCTGAGGAAGGGATACCAGGCAGCTAGTGCTGTAACATTACTTGGAGAGGGGGGCGATTAGGCTGCTTCTAGGTGTGTAGGAAAAAATGCAAAATGGAACCAACTGTTGTGTGGGGTATAGGTCAGGAACAGTTCCCCCTCCAACTTTCTAGTCTCCCTCTAGCTCTTTCTATTGGCATAAGTAGGGAATCAGGTGACAAAGGAGACCTGTGCTTTGCAGAGACTCAGGCTCAGCATTTCAAAGCAAGATAGAGGAGGATGGATTTGAACTGAGAGATAGCAATTTAACAGTGAGCACATAACTTATCCCTTGTTTATGTGTAAAGGTGTGTGTGTGTGTGTTTAAATTTTCGAAAGCGAGACTCTGATTGGCTTGATTCGTCTCTTCACTGAGGTCACAGCTTTTGACTTACCTAAGATTTGCCTGACTTTTAGTCCAGTGCTGCTCCTGGCTTAACTGAGTGGCATCAGATGGTGGATTATAATAGAATGCAATGGAAAACATTCCTCTTAGGGCCATAATCTCTTTTTCTGAAAATCAACTAAGGGCATTCACGTGATTGCTATGTAGTACAGATGTAAAATATGTAAATGTGATATTGTTAATGATTGACTTTTTAAAAAAGCTTTTAAATTGTGAAACAATTGTACATTAACATGTAGTTTTAAGAAATAACATGGAGAGACCCCATGTCCTCTTCTCCCATCCCCCCGATGATAATATCTTACAAAACTATAGAACAGTAAATAAGACAACCATGACATTGACATTTGTACAAGGAACAGAGATTTTCTGTCACCACAAGGGCCCCTCCTGTTGCCTTTTTATAGCCACACCCACTTCATTCCCATCCCCAACTTCTTCCTTAAGCACAGACATTTCCATAATTTTGTCGTTACAAAAATGTTACGTAAATGGAATCACGCAGTTTGTAACATTATGGGACTGGCTTTTTTTCACTCAATACAATTCTCAGAAGATTCATCCAAGTTCTTGGGTGCATCAGCAGTCCCTTTATTTTTCCAGCTAGTAGTATTTTATGGTAAAGATATACAACAGTTTATTTCACCATTCACCTTTTGAAGGATGTCTTGCTTGTTTCACTTTGAGGCTATTACAAAGTTGCTAGAAGCATTAATGTACAGAGTTTTGTGTAAGCATAGATTTCATTTCATTGCTCCAAAGTGCAGTTGCTAGATTATATGGTGGTTGTATATATAGTGGGTTTTTTCCAGCTTTATTGAGAGTTAATTGACACATAACATTGTGAAAGTTTAAGGTGTACAGTGTGATGATTTGATACATATACAGGCTGTGAAATGTTTACCATGATAAGGTTAGTTAACACATGCTTCATCTCAAATAATTACCATTTTGTTACCGTCGTGGTGGTGAAAACACTTAAGAGCTACTCTCCTAGCAACATTTAACTATATAATACAGTGTTGTTAACTATAGTCACCATGCTGTACCTTAGATTCCCAGAACTTAGTCATCTCGTAACAGAAAGTTTGTACCTTTTGACCAATGTCTATTACTCCCACCTCCCACCCCTGGTAACAATGAATCTACTATCGGTGTCTATGAGTTCGATGCTTTTAGATTCCACATATAAGTGAGATCGTACAGTATTTGCCTTTCCCTGTCTGACTTATTTCACTTAGCATAATACCCTCAAGGTCCACCCATGTTGTTATAAATGGCAGGATTTCCTTCTTTTTATGACTGAATAAATTTCATATATCTATATATGTTACACATAACATTTTCATTATCCATTCATTTATTGGTTGACACTTAGGTTGTTTCCGTATCTTGGTTACTGTGAATAATGCTGCAATGAACATGGAAGGGCGGATACCTGTTCAAGCTAACGATTTCATTTCCTTTGTATATACACCTAGAAGTGGGATAGGTGGATCATATGGCAGTACTATTTTTCATTTTTTGCGGAACCTCCATACTGTCTTCATAGTAGCTGCACCAATCTACATCCCCACCAACAGTGCACCAGGATTCCCTTTTCTCCACACCGTCACCAGCATTTGCCTTGCTGGTAATAGTCAGTCCGCCAGGTATACGGTACCATCCATTGTGGTGTTTATTTGCAGAGAAAAAGTTTTGAATTTCAATAAAGTCCAGTTTATCAGATTTTCCCTTTATGGATCATGCTTTAGTGTCCAGTCTATGAACTCTTTTCCTAGCCCTAGACCTCAAAGGTTTTCTTCTATGTGTTTCTTCTAAAAATTTTATAGTCTTTATTATATTTAAGTGCATGACTCATAACCCATCTTGAGTTAATTTTTGTATGAGATGTGAAACTTAAGTCACATTAAAGACATGCTTATGGGCATCCACTTGCTCTTCTTGGCGTTGGCATCTTTTGAGGTTTTCATCCATTTGAAACCTTCCTGGTTGTTGGTGTCATGAATTATTTGCAACTCATACTTGGATCTTTTGGGTATTATATTATGAGACTCTATATCTTATTTAAACCTTCACTTTTAGCCGCCTTCTTCCGATATTGCTTCAGCAGGGGAAGGGGGGGGGTAAATTACATCAGGTGGGAGTGGAAATTCATGTTCCGTACTTGGCCTCTGTTGACACATGAGTGGATGGGGCCTCCTCATTACTTCTGAGCATGGGCAGGAGTTCCACCTTCCACTAGACATCCACCGATATGTCCCTGGCTGAGAGGAATAGGAGGGTGGTGTAGCTGCTACCCATTTGGCCACCACTGACACTATGGGCAGAAGAGTGGCCTCGTTCCTGCTGGGAAGTAGTGAAAGGCCTGACTCTCCATGAGGCAAAGTCGGATACATTTCCAATATGTCAGGGAATGTCCCCTGTTACTGCTGACTGGAGGTAGAAATCCAGGCTCCCCATGTCACCTCCACTAGCAAAGCAAGGGGTGGAAGGTGGCCTTGTGGCTACCTGGAAGACATAAAAGTTCTAGTTTCCTACTTGGCCTTGTCTGATACCACCTTGGTGGGGAGTTCAGGGGACCTTGTCACAACTTGTTGAGGGTGAAAGTCTAGGGCTTTCCCGGCTTGGGTAAGGATAAAGCAATATGTTTTTGGAGGTGTTCAGCTGGATAAGAGAGGAATTGTCTTAGAGTTTTTCCTGTTGCGAAACTGCATTTTCCTTGTCCTTAGGATAGAGAGAAGAGACTTTTGTTGTTTCTTTCTTTTCTTGTCTATACCTGTCAGCGTTTCTGGGTTTCTGGTCTCTTCTACTTCAAGTCTGGGGTAGATGAGGCAAAAGGAAAACCCAGGAATTCACCATCATGTCGTTACTTGGATCTAAGCTTCCTTGACAGCCTGTCTCCTACTCTGCACCTTTCAGCTTCTTCTTATATATTTCTTTTAACATATAATGTCCAGGGATTATAACTGTACTTAGTGGGGTGAAAAGGAAAATGTTAAGTCTACTCTATCCTCCTGGAAGTAGGATCCTTTGGAGGCATTTTTGAAGATATTTCGATGGGTCCGCTTTTATGGTTAAATTTTAAAAATAATAATTCAGGTAGAACCATACAGCTGTAAAACAAAACAAAACAAAGCAAACAGACAAACAAAAACACTCAACCTTTCACTAAGTCTGTTCCCCTGTGTTTGGGTAGGAACACATGAACCCATCTCAAAGAGATGATTACTTTACACAGTAGAAACTTTCAGATAATTATTGAACGAAGGAATAATCGCTAAATGAATTAATTTTGGCAAATTTTCTCCTACATGCGAAACACTATTCTAGGCACCAAGGAGGGCATATCACATATATATTTATGATATAGACCTAACTATCAAGTTATCTACAAACCATTAACAGTGCTAAAACGGAAAGTCTACCGTAACTGTAATATATAAGGTAGAAAGGTATCTTTCATCTCTTCGGAGCAAAGCAGTGTCTTGTTCATCTTTGTTGCTAGTGCCTATTGGAGCACATTACTCATCATACATGACTTTGCTCTAGGAGTTTAGCAGACGGACAGCGAGCACTTCAAACCGCTGGGAAATAATCTGTCCTGTATCTTCCGAAAGCTCAGCAGAAGGGGAGTTCCATAACATCACTAAGTAATGTATTCTCACACTGTACATTCCTTTACCAAGTTAGAGAATTCTTTATGTGAACCCTATCCCTGCAAATGAACCGAGGTGCTTATTCTAACTTGGGTAGGAGAAGAGGAGAGATAAGCATCATTCTTCACACATATACTTTTAAATATTTAAGGTCAAGTGCCCCCTCTATCTCATCATACATGCTGTAACTCTAAATACCAACCACCATAGCTTCATGTTTATATACATATATATGATGGCAGTCTGTGAGTCAAGTGTCAATCCCACTCATCCCAACACACACAAGAAAAAAACAACTAAAATGAATAAACAAAAATAGCAACATATGGTAACAAGATGATTTAACATCACTGTCCTTTAAGACAGGTATGAAATCTATCCTTAAACATAGCCCACGGAGAGGCTCTGAATTTCATCAGTTTATTGTAAAGTCTAACAGGCTGGGCATCACATAAACAATGGCTTTTCAGTTACCTAAGGACAGAACTTTATGCACACGTATAAAAGTCCCTTGGCAGAAAGTCAGAATCACAGCTAACAAACTCTCTAGCATTTCGGTCCTGGACCAGGGGATGCCAGAGGCTTAGGGAAACCAACAAGAGCCCTGATGCTAGGAATCTTGATGGGACAGAAACAGTCATGTTTAATGCACGGCAAGGGGCTTCCTGCGAAAGCAGAAGAGTTCTGCTCATCGTAGACAGATGAAAAGAGATCTTTCTGACTTACGTCATAGACACTCAGAGGACATAAACTTTGACTTGTGTATTTGATAAAGCAGTGGTAGACTTAGGGGGGCTTTTTAAATATTGAGTATTTACAGGATCAAGTTTTTAAAAAAGCATCCTGTTTTTTGTTTGGTTGGCTTTATCATAAAAGTCGTGCTTTTTGGATGAAGAGCTCTCCGTGAGTGCCTAGATCTGTAAAATAAAAGGAAAGAGCAAAGTTTGAAGTGGGCTGAGTTCTACTGTATATGATTTTCGGTGAAGAATAGGGATAACACGCTGAACAAGAAAGATGATATTTTCACACGGTACACCTTGTTTCATGGAAGTTCATTTTAATAGGTTCTTGAGACAGAAAATAACACTTAGAACTCACACCTTTAAAACTTCCAAGAATTTAGAACATTACAGCAGCATTCTATCTGTCATGTAAACTTTATAGTTGCCACAGAATGAAATGATCAGGGTGCCATATAGTATTCAACATAGAAAATAGCCTATATAAGCAGAAAATTGCACTACTCTGTGGGTTTTAAGGTTTACAAAGGTTATCAGATTTTAAAAATTGCCCATGTATTAAGTTATTATTTCTTTTAAAATACATTTTGAAATATCTTTAAAAAATATCTTGGCATTATCATAAGCAAAACATGTTTTTATTATTAGAAACTTAGAAACAAAATAACAAGATAACCATTACTTTGTTAAGGAAAAGAGATTAAAGGCATCAAAAAAGATGCTTGAGAGTGAGTGGTAGTTACTTCTTATTGCCATCATCCTGAATGTGATTCTGCAGTTTTTCTGAATCTATAATGCAGATTTAGCCAATATTTCTGAGCTAGCTGAGGGCTGAGAGGTGGAGCTAAGAAACACAGAGAGCATCATCAGAGCGATTGCACTCATGCCATATTCCAGCTTATCAAACATAATTTAAAAGTTTCCAGGTATATTTGAAGCACTTTTTGAAAGAAAAATCAGCCCATGTCTGTTAAGTCTCTATCCTGCCTGTCCAAATAAGTAAAACGATCATATCATTGGCAGTACCTCAATGTTCTCAACTTTTTTTTAAGTGACAAATGTGCTAAATATCATGGGAATTCCTTATGCTTGATTTGTCACGTTTTACATCTTAAGGATGTAATATGGAGCTTAAAGCTCCATATTCATGGTGCAAATACAATGAAATATCTCTGCAGTAAAGCAAAATGTTTCACAGTGCACATTTACTGTTCACAAAACCGAACCATAAACCAGAAATTTCAAAGTCAGTAAAACAATTTGGGACAAGCATTCTATTCAGCTGAATGATGTCCTTCTATTTCAGAGAGCAACTCCTAAATTGAGTGTCTTGCACAGAGACGGCACAGTGGTGACAAATTATTGAATGAATGATTGTTTTTTTCATACACCTGAAAATAACAAGGTAGAACCAAAGGTGTGCTGTAAAGCCAGCTCTCTGAGGTAAAAAAAAAAAAAAAAAAGAAAAAGAAAAGAAGAGAAAAAAGCTCTGATTTGTAGTGTTTTCTTCTTTCTGGGGTATAAATACTCCCCCCTATGACCCATTTTAATTACCAATGTGGTGTCACTGAACACAGAGGTGGGAAAAGATGTTCAGAATGTAGTCTTGCAGGCTGGTACCAGCTGGCTCCAGTCCCCTACTGGTTAAGGCCCCTTGACTTGGCATTCATGTGATTTGGCAAAAGAAAATCATGCCACCGATTTCCTGTTGGTTAATTAGCTGACTTGATTTTGATGTGGGCCTTTCACCAGTAATGATAATAAAATGTTACTTTTTTCCAGGTAGGCTACCTGCAGGAAGAAAAGTTGTAAGAATACCTCCCCAGGAGTTCCCATGCTTTTGATAGCAAATACAAAGCAAGGAAGGCCTTGAGGATTTTCCTGAAGTCGAAAAAGAAATCTCTTTAACTAGGGCCACCTACTTTGGGGTCTGGGCACTGTTAAGCATGCCTTGAAGAAACCTTATTCTTAGCTCCTCTAAGCTCAAAAACTGAATAGGAAAGGCTTAGGCAAAGCACGCTTTAGCAACGTGGTATATTAACTCTTAGAATTTATAAAATCCTTCCAATCCCCCATGATGCTGAACTACTTTTGAAGTCAAGAAATTTAGTGCAATACAGAGTGAGGTAAGTCAGAAAGAGAAAAACAAATACTGTACGCTAACACATATTATATGGAATCTAAAAAAACAAAAAAAAAGTTTCTGAAGAACTTAGGGGCAGGACAGGAATAAAGACACAGACGTAGAGAATGGACCTGAGGACGCAGGGAGGGGGAAGGGTAAGCTGGGATGAAGTGAGAGAGTGGCGTGGACTTATATATACTACCAAATGTAAAATAGATAGCTAGTGGGAAGCAGCCGCAGAGCACAGGGAGATCAACTCAGTGCTTTGTGACCACCTAGGGGGGTGGGATAGGGAGGGTGGGAGGAAGATGCCAGAGGGAGGGGATATGGGGATATATGTATATGTATAGCTGATTCACTTTGTTATAAAGCAGAAACTAACACACCATTGTAAAGCAATTATACTCCAATAAAGATGTTAAAAAAAATAGGTATTTCAGGAAAGAAAAAAGAAATTTAGTGCATACAAGAATAAAGAAGTCTTGAGGATGTTTTATGATTAAAACATCATTCATTACAGAACTTTATGGATCAGACTCTGAGCTGGACATTCTTACTTATTTTATATTTTTTATTTACTTCATGTGCCTTTACTCTTTATGATAAAAGTAGAAATTCTTTCATTTAATGAAGATAGAAGAGGGCATCCCCAAAGTTATTAAAAATAATATTTTAATAGCAATAGCAATCACCATCTGTTACATGTCAACTATGTCCTAGACAGTTCACATTTACCATGTTAGTTAATACCCAACATTATTTCTATTTTATAGTTGGGGTGAATGAGACTGAGATGATATTCATGAGGTCATGAACTAATAAATTAAAGAGGAGAAGCTGGATCACAAGTCAGTGTTCCTCCAAATTTATTGCTTAACATGTGTTAATTAATTCAGTCATTCCACAAATGTTTATTGAGCACCCACTATGAGTCAGGGACTCTTCTTGGCTTCAGGGATCCAGCAGTGAACCACATCAATAGAAATTCTGGCTCTCACCAACCCCCATTTTAGTGGGCAGAGACAGTCAACAAGCAAATAAGCAAAACGGAAGAATATGAAATTAATGTTATGTTAGACGGTGATAAGTTCTATAGAAGAATACAAAGTAGGGAAGGAACATGTAGTATAGGTGGAGTGCCTCGCAATTTTAAACTAATAATCAGGGAAGGCATCACTAAGAAGATGAGAATGACCAGAAGGAAGTGAGACACTGAGGTATGCAAATATCTGGGAGCAAAGAGGAAACGTGCAGCGGCTTTCAAGTGACAGCAGGCTTAGTGCATTTGAGGAACATCAAGGTTTACGGAGTAGCTAAACAGAAGCAGGCTCAGGAGAAAGTGATGGGAGTCGAGGTCCTAGAAGTGGGAGGTATGGGGGAGGATGCTGGATTCTTTTGGCTTCTGTGGTGAGTGCAGACTGGAGGGAGGTGCGGGTGAAAGAGGAGAGGAAAATCAGCAGGCTGTTGCAATAATCCATGTGAAGGATGATAGTCTCTTGCACCGTGATGGTAGAGGTACAACTAAGAACTGGTTGGATTCTGAATATATTTTGAGTAGATATAATTTGCGGAATGATTAAAAGTAGGCTGTGAGTGAGAGAGAGATTAAGAATAACTCTAAAGTTTTTGATCTGAATAAACAGAAGCTTCCATTTACGAAGATGGGGAGGACTGTAGAAGGAAAGATTTGGGAAGGAAGATAAGTAATTTGTTTTTCAAATGTGGTAAGATGGAGGAGACGCAAGAATAAAATAACATTATCTACTTCAACATATAAGTTTCAATAAGTTAATCTATATAAAAGCACTATAAATGTTAATTAGCTCTTTTTCTTCATTCTGTTCTCAGTTGTGTGTTATAATTATGTCAAGACTAAGATTTAAAGACTGGCTATCATAGAATTCGTGGACTGTGGGCAAGGTTTCATAGACAGAGAAGGGGCAGTTTTTAAACTTGGATTAAAAAGTCAGAACAGGGCTTCCCTGGTGGCGCAGTGGTTGAGAGTCCGCCTGCCGATGCAGGGGACACGGGTTCTTGCCCTGGTCCGGGAAGATCCCACATGTGCTGAGCGGCTGGGCCCGTGAGCCATGGCCGCTGAGCCTGCGCGTCCGGAGCCTGTGCTCCGCAACGGGAGAGGCCACAACAGTGAGAGGCCCGCATACCACACACACACACAAAAAAAGTCAGAACAGACTGATGTGTATTTGTGGGACGAAGTTTCTAAAGAGAAGTAAGAGTCAAGAGAGATGAAGAAGATGGTATTTTTTTCAGATTCTTCTCCCTTATACATTATCACAGAATATTGAAGAGTGTTTCCTATGCTATACAGTAGGCCCTTGTTGGTTATCTAGTTTATACATAGTAGTGCGTATATGTTAATCCCAAACTTCAGTTTATCTCCCCCCGCCTTCCCCCTTTGGTAACCATAAATTTGTTTTCTATGTCTGTGAGTCTGTTTCTGCTTTTGTAAATAATTTCATTTGTATCATATTTTTAGATTCCACATGTCAGTAATATCATATGTTATTTGTCTTTCTCTGATTTACTCCACTTAGTATGATAATCTCTAGGTCCATCCATGTTGCTGCAAATGGCATTATTTCATCCTTTTTAATGACTGATATTCCATTGTATAAATATACCCCATCTTCTTTACCCATTCCTCTGTCAATGAACATTTAGGTTGCTTCCACATCTTGGCTATTGTAAATAGTGCTGCAGTGAACATTAGGGTGCCTTTTTGAATTATGGTTTTCTCCGGATATATGCCCAGGAGTGGGATTGCAGGATCATATGGTAGGTCTATTTTTAGTTTTTTAAGGAATCTCCATACCGTTTTCCATAGTGGCTGTACCAATAACTGAATCACTTTGCTGTACACCTGAAACTAACCCAACATTGTAAATCAACTATACTTCAATTAAAAAAAATTTTTTTTAATGTCTATAGAGTCATTAAGAACAGAACCTGATGAATCTGGGTGAATGAAAGAGTAATTGACTCTGGATACGATCCATGCTGGTCTGGGAGTCCCGATTTTAGTATCAGATGCAGGGTAAGGAGGCAATGACTCTCCACCCTCAGACACAAGTGTGATGTCAACTGAAGGTGTTATAGAGCCATCAGAGAAGATTGTTGTGCCTCAAAGCCAAAGCCATGTTCTCAGGGCACTCACTGACAAACAGAGACTGTAGCACAGCACCTTGACTGAATGGACATTTGCTGAGCAATGCGAGACATCCCAGACATTTCCAGGAATAACTATGGACATTTTCAGGAAGAAAGTGAGCCTTGGCCTCTGAGCAAGTTAGTAAATATCTCATCCGGCAATTAACGAGGCCTCATTTTCACTTTCTAGTTGGAGATGCCAGTGGTCATGCCTGCGATATGTTCTATATGATAGCCATTTCTCCAAGCTGCCCTGGTGTACTGGATGGTGGTCTGCCCATCTGGGGGCATTAGGGACTTTCGTGGGCACTCTGAAAGCTAAATCCAGTATCACTTCTCTATCCTGAGTGTGCTCCTTGTATGCCATTCTGTGGCTTTCTCATGCTTTAGGGCTTTAGATTGTTTTCCTTTATTTTCTGAGATGCCATTCCCCATGTCTTTATACTCATGATTGCCCCTAAGATGACACAGTTTTCCCAGCTCTAATTTTTCTTGCTCTTCCTGTAAAAAAGGTTTGGTGCTCCCACCTGATCTTCCCTTGCCTGTGTGCTATATTCCTTGGGCTGAGTGCCTTGGGCTCCTGCCATGCAGGCTACTTCAGCTCTTCCATGAACCTATTTTCCACAATGAGTAGAGACTGTTGGCAGCTGGCTGTTGAAACAGATGTCCTGCCTGGAGGGAGAGTGCTTCCGTGGGTTCACTTCCACAGCATAGCTGAGCAGTGAGTGCCAGGCATGGACTAGTGTGCTTTCCCTGGGGGCAGGGTCACCTAGCCCCTACTAGGTTGCCTCAAGATCTGAGTTTTGCTGCTTATCTGACAAGGCAGAGAAGACATGCTACACTCTCCTTTTCTCATATCTGCTTTTTACTCATATATGGTTCTTTTTTCCTGAAGTGTCTTCTCCCTACTTCTGCCTTCAGAAACCAGACTTTTCCTCAACACTGGAGTGACTATCATCTTTATAAAGCTTCTCCTGATTTTCCTCTATTGCATATGAGTTCCTTGAATTGCCATTGCATTTGAGTGGCCATGTCTGATTGTGTCTTAAATATATTACTTTATTTGTATTTGTGTATATGTTCTTTCCCTTCTACTTGAAGGTGAGCTCCTTCAGTAAGGCTTGAACAATAAGCATCCCTTAGATCTCTAAAGCCTAAGAATCCCTAGGGTGGCTGAGAAATTTAATGAGGCCCATAGGCCAGGAGCCTGGGGTGTATTAGGAAAGGCTTAAGAAAAATCTTCCTGTAGACAACTAGCTTTAATTATAATTGAGGTTTAAATTCATTTTGGTAACATACATTCAGGGTACTAGTGTTCAAGGTTGTGAATTTTATCATGCATCACCAGGGCAAAACCAGTAAGACAAGAAAGAGCTGGTAAATATTAATAGTCTGTTGAAGTTATTAGTTTGTTTATTTTACTATTATTTTATTTGGAGGGGTAGGGGTGTTGGGAATATCTTTATAAGACTGCCTTAGGTTATAAGGAAAGGTCTGTGGCCAAAGACAAAAGGTTTTCAATTTGTAGCATTTTGATAATATGTCTTATAATTAGCCATAGACACTCTTCCCCCTTTTTTTCTTTAAATTGACTAGAGTTAGACCAGGTAAATCTAAAAAGAATAGAATCCAGGTTTTGTTGCTAGCCACAAATGTAAAGCAATTATTTCTAAAACAAACCATGTCTAAATGCTGGCAAAAACATCATAATTTTCAGATTTAGGAGCAAGTTACATGTTACTCCATGTATACAGTACCAATAAAACAAATATTTGACTTGGGTGATTTTTCATAGATCATTTGAGAAAACAGCATAATTATTTATTAAAATCTGTAAACCCTGGGCTTCCCTGGTGGCGCAGTGGTTGAGAGTCTGCCTGCTGATGCAGGGGACGCGGGTTCGTGCCCTGGTCCGGGAGGATCCCACATGCCGCTGAGCGGCTGGGCCCCTGAGCCATGCCCGCTGAGCCTGCGCGTCCGGAGCCTGTGCTCCGCAACGGGAGAGGCCACAACAGTGAGAGGCTCGCGTACCGCAAAAAAAAAAAAAAAAAAAAAAAAAATCTGAAAATAATTTCCTTTCCTATAATGAACTTAAAGATTCTTTGATATATAAATATATGAAGTTGCAGTATTGTCAGTGGTGAGAAATCAAGCTCCTTTCAGTATAAGACATAAACATGAATTCAATGGCCTTTAACCTGGAACTACTAGGAATTAGAATATGAAATTAGCACTCTGTACTGCTTTCCTACAGTTCTCCATCCTTTACTAGTCAGGCTTTCTTCATTCTGAAACCTTTCACCTGATACTAATGGTATCATCTACCTTGAAATCCAGAATCAAACAAAACCATCCAAAACCTGGCAATTAATTGTGAGAAACTGAAGCTCTTCAAAGTGTGACTATGACCTGGCACAATACTCTACCCACAACTGTATACAGGAGGGAAGAGGGGAACATACGTTTACAAGTGTCTTTTTTTTTTTTTTTGCTGTACGCGGGCCTCTCACTGTTGTGGCCTCTCTAATTGCGGAGCGCAGGCTCAGCGGCCATGGCTCAGCGGCCCAGCCGCTCCGCGGCATGTGGGATCTTCCCGGACCGGGGCACGAACCCACGCCCCCTGCACCAGCAGGTGGATTCTCAACCACTGCGCCACCAGGGAAGCCCTACAAGTGTCATTTTTTTACCCAACCTTGTACTGTCATTTAGTCCACAAAATGGGCTTTTAATTTAGGAATACCTTTCTTCCTTCCTCCCTCCCTCCCTCCCTTCCTTCCTCTCATTTCCATCAATTTTCTCCTGTAAAATAATCACATGAAGTAAAAATCAGACACTAGAGAAGTGCAAATATAAAAAAGTCTAGTTTCCCCATAGTTCCATATCCCCATAATAGTGTATGCTATTTGTCTATTGCTGTTAAATATTCTTATCCCCACTTTGTAGAAGAGGTAACTGGAACTCAGAAATGTAACTTGGCCAAGCTGTGATTTAAATCAAGGCTTCTTATTGCAAAATCCCTGGCAGGCATTTGTGTGTGTGTGTGTGTGTGTTTCCGTTTCCATTCCTTTCACATTCTATAGACAAAGATGAATTCTCTTTTCTGCTTGATAACATTCTGCAGACCCTATCTGATCATTCATTCGTTTGTTTATCCACATATTCATACTACCACTTACTGGATAATAAATCTGAGTTAAGAATTAGAAAAATAAAGGACATAAGAAGAGGAAAAAGTAGGTACAGTTGTAGAGAAAAGGGAGTAAAGTAACCTTGGCAAAGATAAAGGGATTGAATTTCAATTAGGAAAGAAGGAGCTGAGTCTGGATTAAAACAAACTCCCATTCTAAGCTCTATGCTCTTAAGCACTGTGCAATGCCTCTTACCTCTGATGTGCTGTTCAACTGATACGTTCCCCTGAAGGTTTTCATTACTAAAGTATCTTTACTGCTCAGTCCCTCCAGAGTCACAACCCCCTGGAGGGAAAAGCAATCCTAGCTAAGTACCACACACTATCCTGGGCATCGGATTCAAAGATAAAAGAGATGAAATCCCTGACTTTGTGATGTCCAAGTTCAGTAATGAGAAGCCCTCCGTGGCACTTATCTGTGAGGCTTTACTACAGCTTCCTCAGATTATGGAAGAGTTTCAGTTGCTTTTAACAGTATTTAAGGCTACATCTAAAATATAAACCGTGTTCCTGTCTATGCCCCGACTTCCTTATTCCATTCCTGCATTCCTTTCATCTTCATTCTACTTAGTTCATAGCTTGAACAAATTCTGGTGCCTTCAAAATATAGATATGGAAGGGCCAATAGAAAGAGAAGAATGTCTGCATGGAAAACATCAGGGAATAATCCCGTCAGTCTTCCTTCTTGACCCCAGCAACACTTCAGAAGCTTTGAGTGAGTTCCCTGGGTCACACATGGTTCTCTTGAGTCAGCGGGCATGTGTGCTTTTGGGGGTATTCTTTTAACCAATTCAAGAATATGTCTCCAGCCCCAAAAATCAAACGTAATGTTTCACTTTTGAGTCTGTGCCAGCCTTTTCAAAACCAAATGCCGAATTTTGAATTCCTTCTCCAATATACAGCTATATTTTCCTTGAATACAAATTTATTTAACAAACATTTTTCAAGAGGTGAAAATAAGGTGGTAAGGACAGCAGTGTAATTAAAATCAGTAATTCTGGAGTACAGATCTAGGGCTGCCACTTACTATGTAACCTTGGCCAAGTCACTTAACTTCCCTGAACCTCAATTTTCTCTTTGTTGAAATGGTGCTAGTAATTCCTCCCTCAAGTGGTTGTCGCGAACATTAAATGAAACAATATTTGATAAGAGGCTTCACTGATAGTTTTGTGTTAAGTACTAGCTGTGAATTATAATAATATATCACATTCTGTATCTGCCAATAAGATCGTTATAGGGCTCCTGAAACCCCACAGCAATCACATATTGGGGCAAATACACTGCATGCATGACATCATTGGCAAACAATAGAAAACTAATATGGTCAAGTGATTCCATGCTAATTAAGTTACTTTGGACCCCAGACAATACTTCCAGAGTACAATTTCAGGTAGACGTTTTCCTAACTCCTTTACCAATGCTTTGTTGTTATAGTCTTAAAGTAATACTCATGCAATCCTTTGTGTGTTAGAAAAAAGTCAAGTTGGAGTGAAGGTAGGAGAGAAATGAAGAAAGAGAGCCTAAAAACTTTCTGAAGTTTCCCATATGCAAATACCTCGATGCCGTATTGGGGGAAATAGCAATAGAATAAGAGTTCCCAGGGTAAAGCTGTAATTGCCTTTCCCATTGTGCAGCCGTATGTCTGTCACAATATTGAGCTGTCACATATTGAGATCGCTAGTGTGACATCTTCATAGTTTCAAACTGACTCTAACCCAAAACAACTCCAGCAATTACTGGGTCACCACCCTTGCTGTGCTTCCCATCTCCCTGGCAGTTTAAGAGAATCCAAGTGCTCCATGGTGGACGCATCTCCAGTGTGATTTACCATTTGTGGGCATCAGTCAACACTTGGCACACATAAAAACCCAATCAGCTTCACCCCTTTTTTGAACTGTGATGAGAGCCCAGGAAAGAGCATCAGATAGGCAGAAGAGAGTCCAGCTCATTTCAGAGAGTAAAAGTCAAAGCTGCTTTCTCCTCTCAGTGGAAGGACACATCACACGTTCAAGAGATGGATTAGCAAAGTCAGAACACTCCCTTTATTCTCTAGAGGAAGCACAGTAAATTCTTTTCTCTCTCTTTAAAGGGCTTATGTTTAATTTTAAAATATCGCCATCATTTCACATTGAGGAATTTTTACTCATAGAAATGGAATTTCTTTTAAATGTCTCTGTTTTAGAAACTGTGCCCCAGGGAAAATGAGTATATTCATGAGTGGGCTATGAAGGTATAAAGCACATTTTATATCATAAAAATCTCTGTCTGTTACAAAGTGAAATGGCTTAGAATTGTGGGAAACTTTGGGAATGTTAAGGTCACTGATGTTGGGCTTCCCTGGTGGCGCAGTGGTTGAGAGTCCGCCTGCCGATGCAGGGGACACAGGTTCGTGCCCCGGCCCAGGAAGATACCACATGCCGCGGAGCGGCTGGGCCCGTGAGCCGTGGCCGCTGAGCGTGGGCGTCCGGAGCCTGTGCTCCGCAATGAGAGAGGCCGCAACAGTGAGAGGCCCGCGTAAAAACAAAAACAAAAACAAACAAACAAAAAAAGATCACTGATGCTTTTGGTCATTGCAGCCAGAGTCTACTTTCGATTCTGAAAGGCAAGCAGCCAAAGCACTGAATTTGGGTGTTATTTTGGTGAGAGTAATAATTAGAGGATCTACTCGCAACTGAATCACATTGAGATGTTATTGTGCAGCGGCTCTGAAGTCAGAACCCCAGATTAACCACTTTTCTGCTGGGTTCTTTAACGTCTCTGAAATGCAGTATTATGAACTACCTACCAAATGGTGGTAATGAGAGAACATACTTCATGCAGCGTTGTTCTGATTGTAAAAAGGAACTATATGAAACGTTTAGTTCAATGCTTGCTGCATTATAAGCTTGCAGTAAACGTCAGCCAGTGGCAAAAGTGCTACTAGAGGTAACCTGACTATGAAAAAACAAACAAACAAAACAATTACGAAAAGCAAGGGAATGTCTTAAAGCTCCAGATCTCCAAATCGTATCTGATCTTAGTGGTTTTTGTTTTTTTGTTTTTGGCCCATTGTGATTCTTGTAATTGTCATTTTTGGATAAATGACCATGAGATTTTCTTAAATAGGGTTTTGACTTTGTCCAAATATAAGAACTTTTATAAGAAGAATGCATCATAAGATTCACAAAGTCTACAACCGGAAGTTAAAAAAGGAGAGTAAACATTGCTTCAAAATGATACATATGTGATATTGGTGATTTCAGTGTTGAGGAAACATTTTAGAGAGAAGTCCTAATTTGATATCTGATATATTCCCATCAAATATATTAACTAAATGTCTAAATATGTTCTATGTCTATCTGTATATCTCTATGGATAGTGATATAGGCTCTATAGCTATATAGACAAAGGTGTTTGTATTAAATAGACTTACAGGTAAATGGTTTTGTGCTATTGACCTCTATAATCTAAACTGCTGTGAGCATTAGATGACTCAGGCTGACATGCGAAAGATCAGTGAGGTCAATACCATTCTATTTGCATGTGGATGGGAAATCTGCGCTCTGTCAAATGCCCATACTCAGCGTTCTCAATTGAAGCTATGGTGACACAGGTGAGGGATTTAACAAGTAGGAGTGCATAACATAGAGTGAATCCGTTCTTGTCACGAGAAAGTGTATTTCATGAAGCACACATCCTTGGGCTCTTAGCATTGTCTCCTTCATGACCGTTACTTCAACAGACAGAGAGGTGCCTTAGTTTGGAGGAAGAAGATGGAATTAGGTAGGGCATGTGAAAAGACACCTAGATGGTAAAAGGCACATTATGTGAAAAATCCAGCCTGGGCAGTTATGGGATATTTGGTCAAGGGCACCAGAGTCTTCTACCATAGGCATTTGAGTGGGATGCTTACAAAGTAGCCAGTAGGCCTTTTAAAGTAGTGTTTGTGAGAAAAGGGAATAGCTACCCAGAGCATTTTATTTTTAATAGAATGAAGGGTCAACTGTCAATAACAACATTTGCATGACTAAATGTTATTATCAGCAGGCTGAAATCAGAACCAATGTTTACACTGTCTTATAAAAAATCAACCCTCAAAAACTTTTCTAAAGTTGATAACAAAGGACAAAGATGGTTTAATTATAACTTGCTAATGGATATAAGCTGGTCAAAAGATGAGAGCCCTGATTTTTTTTGTTTGTTTGTATTTTTACCAAAACAGGCCAAAGCTTATTTAGATAACAAGTGAAATAAAAGTGGAATTTTATGATTACAGTTGAGGAAATACAATATTTTCTACTTTATATAAACATATAAGAAAAATAAGCACTGCATTTACTTAAGACTCAAATTTTCAAGCTCCATCAGACACATTGGAAACATACCAAATTTGTCCAAGGTCCTCTAACTTTTGGTTAGAGCTAGATCTTTTTTTCTTACTAGAGATCTAGAAAATAGCAATAAAATATGTCGGCCTTGCAAAGATTTCTGAAATAGTCAAGTCTACTTCCTACTGTTTTGCAGTTAGATCTGCAATGTGTTGCTGAAAATATGTGAACTCAACATGCAACAATTTACATAGCACATTTGCAAAAATTAACTACCAATATCACTGTGAGGTAGGTAGTACCATTACCTCTAATTTATATAGAAGAAAAACCAAGCATGATTAAGTGATTTCCCTGTGGGTCTTATACCCTAAAAGAGGCTGAATTAGGTCTTGATCTCTCGTCTTTGGACTCTACATCCTATAATCCTTTCTAGTATCATGCAGTGCCTTTTACATGGTTATGATAAAACTAGACCTCGGTTTAAAATAACTCTTTCATTATAAAATTTTGCCTTCGCTAGAGAGCTTTATAACTTTCAAGTGCCATTATGTCCATTAACAGATTTGATACTCAAATCATCCTGGATAGGTTTGGAACCTCTGTTTTACATGTAAGAAAATTAAGACACAGTAGGACACCAAATAGGTCCTAATGACCAATCTGGGACATCATTACAAAAGTACAGGACTCTATGTCCACTGCTGCTTCTTTGACTTGAAATAGCACTGAAGACTTTCTATAGGAGGAATAATTGAGTAGAGGGATGAAATTCTAAAAATAGTTTGAATTTAGAGAAATGTTTCTTCATGTTTGAGTTTCTTAACATCGCAGTGTTCAGATGGCAGCATAGAGGCAGAGAAGGAATTGTACTCTCTTGAATATATGTTCTCCCTAGGGAGGCAATCACAGGCTGACTCTAATCAATCATAAATGCCAAAAGGGCAGACTCTTCATACACCATCTGGAAGGAGGTCTTAGGATCAGAGTGCAGCTTCCTCTCTAGGCAAATGCAGCTCACGATGTATTTTTTCCCCTGAGCAGCATAGCCAGAGTTTTATTCCCTAAGTGCAAAATCCTTTAAAAATTATATTTTACAAGAGGAGACATACTTAAAACTCACTTCATTCCAAAGTCAGACACTCATTTTCACAATGCTTGATAGTCACAAACTACAGACATTCAACTGTGGACTCCCATAGTTTCTAATCTTGAAAATCGTAATTTGTCTTTTAATATCAAGCTATTTCCTCTGCCGCCTCATTTAATTAATGATATTTCTCTCCTCTCTCCTCTCTCTCTCTCTCTCTGGAAACAGCTTGCTCCTAAAGGGAAATATATGATGCTTGTCATTCTGTGTTATTATGAGAATTCCTCTTAGGATAAAATGTAACCCTACAGGGTGTTGTCTGCATTTGCTTAGCAATGTGCAGACCCATCCTAGAACGTGGCAAAAGAAAAAAGTAGAGCTGATAAATAAAAAAGGAAACCCTGAATTACGTGGGAGATGAATGATTAAGAAATTAAGTGCTGTCAGACCTAGGAGACTTAAATAAAAACAGGGGAGATATGGAATTGAGAAGGGGGAAAGCATTCTTGTTACATGAAGAAGAAGAAAATATGTCTGGTTTATCTATCTTTTGCAAACTGAGGGGATGTATTACTCGTGCTGATATGGCACTTGGATGGAGAGCACATCAGCTGGGTTAGGGTAGAAGGAATATTCTCATGAGAAGGCTTTAGGTGGAAAGTGATCCCAAATTGCTGTCATTTAAACAGAATGATTCTGGCGTAACTAAGCTAGAAACAAGAGAAGGAATTCGCACATGTGGATCTGGGTGGTGGCAGTCAGGACTACGTGTGGAGCTTAATGAAAGTTGCACAAAACTTTTAGCAGCTGGATGTTAAAGCTGCACAAGTCTTAGCATTTCCTTCTTATCTAGTACTTAGTGCCTTGTGTAGTGACTGGGGAAAAACATAAATGGATTGCACAGCACTGGAAAAATAGGAGACACTCATTCATTCATTTATTCATGCATTTGTTAAATGTTTATTAAAAGCCTATTTTATATCAAACACATTTATAGGTACTCAGGATGCAACAGTCAGCAAAAGTTCTAATAGAGCTTACCTTTGACTAGGTGCATCCAGATGTAAATAAGAATCAAAGAAATACATAGTGTTTTGATAGCAATAAGTGATAAAGAAAAAATAAACAAAGCAGAAAAAGAAGGTAGGAAGTATCTTGGGGTTGCAATTTTAGATAGAATGGCTAGAAAAAATGTCACTGAAAAGATGACATTTGAGTAGAGATGAGAGAAAAGTGTGGAAGTAAGCTATAAGGATAGCTGGGAAATGCGCATTCTAGCCGAGGGAGTGACAATTTTGAGGAACAAAGTGGGGCTAATGGGTTTGAAGAATAGTGAGCAGAGAGGAGTGTATCAGAAGGTCAGTTCACAGAAGATGAAGGCAAAGGGTAAGGGGAGGAGGAGAGCATGTAGCATCTTGTGCTCCACTGGAAAGGGCTTAAACACTTTTATTCTGATTGAAAAATAAGACCATTGGATAGTTTTGAGCAGAAGACAGAAATAATCCAACTTATAATTTAACGGACTCACTTTGCCTACTCTTTCAGGATAAGACTGAGTGAGGGGAAATGAAGCAGACTCAGCCAGACTACTTAGGAGAATATTGAGGTAATTCACATAAAAAAGATCGTGAGTTTGGATAAGAGCGGTTACAGTGGAGGTAGGGAAAGTGGTCAGAGTCTGGGTAAGTTTTGAAGGTGGAGATGACTGGATATATTTTACACGGAGTAGCAAGTGACTTTTGCTCAACTACTTTAACTATTTGGAATACGATGGACAAGGAAATTGGGAAAAAAATATGAGAAATTTTGTAACAGTAAATTGTATGCTAGACAGTGGCTCAAATTGTTATGGAGTACTTTGGAAGAACATACTATAGCAAAACTTGGCAATAGTTATTCTAATGCGTTGAATACAATAAAATACAATGATCATATCTATATAACATGGGCTGTATCTACATTAAAATTTTAACAATGTGGCCTTAAGTGCCTTATTTAAAATGCTCACTTTTGTTATCTGACAAAAAGAGCAATAATACCAACACCACAGTATTATCCTGAACGTTACACAGTCTGAGTTGCTTATTGCAATGTTTGGACTCTAGTGAATGATCACTAAATATTATTACCCATCTCGTTAAGCTTATGACGGCCTCAGAAATCTGTTGGGTTTGACAGTAATGTATGACCTTAAAGGCCTTGTATTAGAATACAAAAACACTGGACTTGAAATTAAAACGCCTAACTTCAAATGTGGTGGTTATTTACCCACCCTTATTGATTGTAGATATTAAGGCTAATTTGGGTCTCATGACTTCAATCCAGTGCTTTTTCTGTTGTGCTCACATTTCCTAGGAACACAGGTTGCATTATACCCAACAAGAGTCCCAAATCCTGCATGCCAGCCAAGTTTATTCTTCATTAGGCAGGAATCTTTGGGTCTGACCAAGCAATCAGCCTCACTTTTTGACACAGAGTTAGTGTCTGTGCATCTTGTTGACGCATTAGAGAGCCAAACTGGAGACTGAGAACTGTCAAAGAAAAAGCTATTTGGGGCACATCCATAGTGATTTTGTATCACTGAACTAATTCTCAAGTTACCAGGGTTATTTGGGGTGGGGTGGGGGGCAGGATTCTGAAAATACAGTTCATTACCAAATTTGGGGATTTTGTTTTGACCACAAACTGCTACAGACTATCAAAAAAATACTGTCCTCATATGTTTTTTAATCCAGTTAGAATTAGTGATGGGGAAATAAGTGAACTGGAGTCTAATTCAAACATATTCATTAAGGCAGCTTCTTCTTAACCAAGTTTTATAACCCTCTCTGTATCACTAAAGTAACCGAAGGTCAAGCAAATACAGTACAGTGATTGCAGAATAGGAGTTTGGAAACTGTATGATCATAGAACATGTTTCTAACTTTCTGTTCAAAAATGGTATACATTGACCAAACAGAGTAGTAGCCAGCTTTCCAGGTACTCTTTATTTTTGAAAGAAGGAATGAATTTACATTTGAATATTCAACTGGCTTTTGATATGCTGAAATGTAGAGAAACAATACCTTCTCTACCAGAAGATGCTCTCTATACAAACACACAATATTGGAAACAAATTTAAAGAAATTTTTAATTTCATAAAGTCTTCCACCATTTTGAAGAAGTTGTGTTTAATTTGCTAGTTTCTATAATGTAGAGAGCTATGATAAGTTATTTTTCATTCTCTCTGTTGGGGTAGGAGGAGGGTTCCAACACTATCATTGAAAAATAGAACCTCTTGTGAGGAAATGTATTCCCTTGTGGTCCCTGTGCAGCATTTCCAGGGAAGAAGTGACCTCCTTTTACAAAGAGATAACGCTTGTGTGGCATCATGATGTGTTATAATACCACTTGTGTGGTATTATGCAGAGATAACAGTTGTGTGGCTCAGCTTGCTATCCGGAACCCAGGACATTGTTAGAACAGGCTGGCACCTCAGTAGGTTTTCTTGAGTATGTGGTATGTTCATGCAGCCTCTGATGAGCAGAAGAAATTAATTTTGTTAATCAGAAATCAAAGCTTTGGTGCTTGGCACCACTGCAAGTAAAGATGGTGAACTCCAAAATAATATTACTTTATGGATCATAGGAGTTACTTTGGGCATTCCAAACTTCTGTCAGAATCGAAGGAACTGGCAAGAAAATGAGTACAAACCAAGAAATTTATTTTTATGGCTGGGTAATTAAGCAAAGAAAATTAGGTTAAAGAGATTCCCTATTGCTGGAACAGCATCAAGAAAATCATTTAAAGTTAAAATAGAGACAGTGGTTTATATGCCTCAGCATTTTCTGAATAGTCTTTCCCTGTAATTCCTTTTCAATAAATGCTTTCTTGATAAAAAGGTTTTTTAGGTCAAGAAATGTTGCCGCCTGTTAGTTAAATACCATCTACAATTATTTTAACTGAAAAACCTGTCTGAATCTCTAGTAGACCACAGAGTATATTTGACAATGAAATCCTTTAGTCTTTTATCTGTTTTTTTTTTTTTTAATTGCTCTTAATATTGGACAGAATCTGTGCTCCTTAGAAGACACTTTGGGAAAACTAATCTTTTCGATGCCAAAAAAAACCTTGTTAATTTGGTTAATTCAGTAAAAGTAAGTGTTTGTACAGAATGATCTGATTTGATTAAATGGATATAACTGGTAGCCTGGTATAGACATTGCCTGAATGTACCCTGTATTCCTTCAAAGGGGACATACTTCTGTTTAAATTCTTCAAAAAGTATTTCATATGTGTGATACTGCTACTGCTTGTTAAGAACATTCTATATGCCAGGTCCCATATTAAGTGTTTCACATGTACTAACTCAGTTGATTCTTTTTAAAAAAATTTAATTGATCCAACAACTCTTTGAGGTAAACACAATTATTATCACTACTTTATGGATGAGAAAACTGAAACAAAATTATTTTATGTGACTTTTGCAATACTAGCACAATACAAATATGGGCATATCAAGTCATACTTTCAGCTGAAAATAACTTAGTGACCATCTTCTCCAAATCATTTTATAAAGGAGGAAATAGAGACTTGTCTCTTGTTAGCTAATTAACAGGATCCTGGCAGATCTTGGCAGATCCCGAAATAGGACATAAAGCTTCTGCAGCCAGAATTTGGTGCCATAAAATAAATGTCCATAAGAAAAACTTAACACACTTACAGTCATCCCATCATGCTTAGAGACTGGGGAAAGGAAACTGTAAATGGTAGGTATGTGTATGGATTTTTTTAAAATGTGAGTTTTAACAGGTAGACCTTCCCCAAAGTGAGTTTATTATTATTGTTACCCGATTATTGGAATACTCACTAAAATTAGTCACTGCTAGGATTTTACTAGCTATAAT
Source organism: Delphinapterus leucas (assembly GCF_059928025.1). Taxonomy (NCBI): domain Eukaryota; kingdom Metazoa; phylum Chordata; class Mammalia; order Artiodactyla; family Monodontidae; genus Delphinapterus; species Delphinapterus leucas. Next base: position 18,835,733 of record NC_143135.1, read on the forward strand.
GAAATTATTCATTAGCTAAGCACATTAAAAGTGCTCTAAGATATAGATGTTATGTTTACTCTATTTTACAAACAAAGAACAGGAATGAAGCTAAGCCCTTTGCCCAAAGTCTCATATTTAGAAAGCGAGGGAGCTGGGGCTTAAATCCAGTGCTCTTCTTACTCTGATTATTGCTTCCTTTAGCAAAAAGTTTAACCAATATGAGGTTGTGTTAATTCATTCAGATGATCCTCTAAAGTATGATTCTAGGAATTGAAATATTAGTTACAGTGAAGAGTAGATATTTCCTCTATGCTCAAAAACTTTCCAGGAACACAAAACTGGAATGTGGCTTGCTTTCTTCATTCATCATTTTTAGTCTGTCTTCTTTCATGGCCAAGAGATAAGTCTAGTTGTTCTAGGCATGGAGTATATTATGGGGAAAAAGGCAGAAGACTGAATTCATGGGAACTGGTCTTCTGTCTGCTCTTGTGATTCTCTATAGAATCTTTCATGTAAAAGTCTATTCCTACACCTTGCCCTCACATCCATTGTCATTATGGACCATACATTTTGTTTTAGTTTCTTATATGTAATTATCATTAAATAAAACTCTTCCTAATCGGGAAATTGTATTTCATAGTATAATGTGGGGCTGAAAAACATAAAATGCAATTTTACTAAAAATTTTAATTTATTATATTTAAATTTCAATTTTATTTTTAAAAGTTCTGTGTGAAAGGAAGCATGCTTAAAATCAGAAATCTGTTTAGTGTGTGATTAAGTAGGTGTAGGAATTTGTTTTATGATAAAGCAAAAAGACCACAGGATTGGAAACCATGAGAGATTATTTTTAGTTACTTTGTCATTAAACCTTCAAATAAACTTGGATCAAGTTGCCTACATATGCTATCTCATGATCTATGAGAGCCCAAGCTCTTGAACTGGACTTCCCAGATTTAAATCCCAGGTCTTCATCCCAGTTATGTGGCCTAGGGCAAAGTCTATAACTTGTCTATCTCTCAGAATCATTTTCTTAATAGTAAAGACAAAAAAGTACCCATCTCCTTAAGTTTGTATGCAAATTAATTGAGTTAATAATTGAAAATCTCCCAGGACAGACAACAGTGCCTGGCAAATATTAAATACCCAATAAATTCTGACTATTAGTATTTTAGATCTATCAACTATTAATTGAGCATATACTGTGTGCCAGACACTGAGCAGGGAACTGGGGATAGTGAAAAAGAATAAGACCAAGTCCCATCCTTTGTGCTGCTTATGGTTTAGTGTATAACATGTAAACAGATACACACATGTTTATGTTTGATATGAAACAAACATTATTGAAAGTGCCTCGTGATGCAGAAGTAGTTTGGATGAGAAAGCAATTTTCTTTGAGATTATATGACAGATTTTCTTAGAAATGAAAAAGGAGAAGTTATAACACACATCACAGAAATACAAAGCATCCTAAGAGACTACTACAAGCAACTCTATGCCAATAAAATGGACAACCTGGAAGAAATGGACAAATTCTTAGAAAGGTATAACCTTCCAAGACTGAACCAGGAAGAAATAGAAAATATGAACAGACAAATCACAAGTAATGAAATTGAAACTGTGTTTAAAAATCTTCCAACAAACAAAAGTCTAGGACCAGATGGCTTCAGAGGTTAATTCTATCAAACATTTAAGAGAAGAGCTAACACCCATCCTTCTCAAACTCTTCCCAAACATTGCAGAGGAAGGAACACTCCCAAACTCATTCTATGAGGCCACCATCACCCTGATACCAAAACCAGACAAATATACAACAACAACAAAAAAATTACAGACCAGTATCGCTGATGAATATAGATGCAAAAATCCTCAACAAAATACTAGCAAACAGAATCCAACAACATATTAAAAGGGTCATACACCATGATCAAGTGGGATTTATCCCAGGGATGCAAGCATTCTTCAATGTATGCAAATCAATCAATGTGATACACCATAATAACAAGTTGAAGAATAAAAGCCGTATGATCATCTCAATAGATGCAGAAAAAGCTTTTGACAAAATTCAACACTGACTTATGATAAAATCTCTCCAGAAAGTGGGCATAGCGGGAACCTACCTCAACATAATAAAGGCCATATAAGACAAACTCACAGCAAACATCATTCTCAGTGGTGAAAAACTGAAAGCATTTCCTCTAAGATCAGGAAACACACGAGGATGTCCACTCTCGCCACTATTACTCAACATAGTTTTGGAAGTCCTAGCCACAGCAATCAGAGAAGAAAAGGAAATAAAACAAATACAAATTGGAAAAGAAGAAGTAAAAATGTCACTGTTTGCAGATGACATGATACTATACATAGAGATCCTAAAGACCACCAGAAAACTACTAGAGCTAATCAATGAATTTGGTAAAGTTGCAGGATACAAAATTAATGCACAGAAATCTCTTGCATTCCTATACACTAATGATGAAAAATCTGCAAGAGAAATTAAGGAAACACTCCCATTTATCAATGCAACAACAACAAAAATACCTAGGAATAAACCTACCTAGGGAGACAAAAGACCTATATGTAGAAACCTATAAGACACTGATGAAAGAAATTAAATATGATACAAACAGATGGAGAGATATACCATGTTCTTGGATTGGAAGACTCAATATTATGAAAATGATTATACTACCCAAAGCAATCTACAGATTCAATGCAATCCCTATCAAATTACCAATGGCATTTTTTACAGAACCAGAAGAAAAATTCTTAAAATTTGTATGGAGATACAAAAGACCCCTAATAGCCAAAGCAGTCTTGAGGGAAAAAAACAGAGCTGGAGGAATCAGACTCCCTGACTTCAGACTATACTACAAAGCTACAGTAATCAAGACAGTATGTTACTGGCAGAAAAACAGAAATATAGATCAATGGAACAGGATAGAAAGCCCAGAGATAAACCCACACACCTGTTGTCAACTAGTCTATGACAAAGGAGGCAAGGATATACAATGGAGAAAAGACAGTCTCTTCAATAAGTGGTTCTGGGAAAACTGGACAGCTACATGTAAAAGAATGAGATTAGAACTTCCCTAACACCATACACAATAATAAACTTAAAATGGATTAGAGACCTAAATGTAAGACTGGACACTATAAAACTCTTAGAGGAAAACATAGGAAGAACACTCTGACATAAATCACAGCAAGATCTTTTTTGGTCCACCTCCTAGAGTACTGGAAGTAAAAATAAAAATAAACAAATGGGACCTAATGAAACGTAAAAGCTTTTGCAAAGCAAAGGAAACTACAAGCAAGACAAAAAGACAACCATCAGAATGGGAGAAAATATTTGCAAACAAATCAATGGACAAAGGATTAATCTCCAAAATATATAAACAGCTCATGAAGCTTAATATTAAAATAACAAACAACCCAATCCAAAAATGGGCAGAAGACCTAAATAGACATTTCTCCAAAGAAGACATACAGATGACCAAGAAGCACATGAAAAGCTGCTCAACATCACTAATTATTAGAGAAATGCAAATCAAAACTACAATGAGGGATCACCTCACACCAGTTAGAATGGGCATCATCAGAAAATGTACAAACAACAAATGCTGGGGAGGGTGTGGAGAAAAGGGAATCATCTTGCACTGTTGGTGGGAATGTAAATTGATACAGCCACTACGGAGAACAGTGTGGAGGTTCCTTAAAAAACTAAAAATAGAATTACCATATGACCCAGCGATCCCACTACTGGGCATATACCCAGAGAAAACCATAATTCAAAAAGACCCATGCACCCCAGTGTTCATTGCAGCACTATTTTCAATAGCCAGGTCATGGAAGCAACCTAAATGTCCATCGACAGACGAATGGATAAAGAAGATGTGGTACATATATACAATGGAATATTACTCAGCCATAAAAAGGAACGAAATTGGGTCATTTGTAGAGATGTGGATGGATCTAGAGACTGTCATACAGAGTGAAGTAAGTCAGAAAGAGAAAAACAAATATCGTATATTAACACATATATGTGGAGCCTAGAAAAATGGTGCAGTTTGCAGGGCAGAAATAGAGACACAGATGTAGAGAACAAACATATGGACACCAAGTGGGAAAGTGGCGGTGTGATGAATTGGGAGATTGGGATTGACATATATACACTAATATGTATAAAATGGATAACTACTAAGAAACTGCTGTATAAAAAATTAAATAAAATAAGACTCCAAAATTCCAAAAACAAAAGATTATATAACAGATTTTCATAACTAAACAGGATTTTAACTGATGACAGGTGAACAATGGAGAGAAAGGCTTTGGGTTAGCACTGAATGAACAGCAGGTGCAAAGTGATGGAGTGTGAAGCTTCATGGTGTCTAGGCAACTAGAAGTGGTTGGTATTGCTTGTGGAGAGGGAGTGGTGAATGGTAAAGATAAGATGAGAGCTGTAGGAAAGGGCTAGATACGAATACACTATGTGATACGAAAAAGGGTCCCTGTTATCCTCACTCTGGCTGCACTGGGCTCCCAACTGGATGAAGAAAACAAAGAAAAGAGCCACTTTGTAAGAGGATGTTCTTCTGATTCATAACTGAGATGAAAAGGGCAGAAGAAAACAGAGAAGAAAAATGTGAGAGTTATGGCATCAGTTTACTTGATTAAACTCAGTGGTATACACACTCGCCACACACCGCATCCTCATAGCGGGAAGAAAAAACCTCTAGAGCACATGAAGCAATGAAGCATAAATTTCCTTCTCGACTATGGATTTTCTGAAAGACAGTTGCAAATTGAAGATACATAGTGTTACTTATATCATTCTACATCTTATAATGCAAAGTCTCAGATATTATTATACCATCCCTACCAGTGAAAACAGAAAGTTAGGCAGTGTTAGGATCCTTATATGAAAACTTTAATGACTGCAAAGATGTTTCCTAAGTGATCAATGTGTGAATAGAGAATGACACTATCACTGTCTCTTAAATACACATTAACCCAATACATAATAAGTAGCAGCTTGAATGGTGCTGCTGTAAGACGTAATTCCTTTTGGTCCAGTGTAAGATGATGAGGACTCATTCACACTTATCTTTTTGTTTGTAGTTCTAACATATTGTTTCATGTTCCACAATGAAGGTGAGTTTTGAATGGAAGGTTTATTTTTATTGCATCCTGTCCCTCAGTGATCCCAATACAACACCAGTTGAATCAAAGAAATTCAGGGGGCTGTAAAGGGACTTAAGTGCTTTCTAGTCTACCTTCTTCCTATCAAAGAGGAGTAACTTTCTGACTCAGAGAGGTTTAGCGACTGGCCTAAGGCTGTTGAGCAGGAGAAAAGCAGGGCAGAATCCAAGACTCCTTGCCCTGTAGATTTTTTTTTTTTTTGGTCCACTTCACTAGGCTTTAATCATTTATTATTGTAGTCTCTTACAGTTAATTTCTGATAGTTTTGCTAGCACGTAAAATGGAATGGAAGGCATAGAAGAGGTCACGCAAAGAAGCTCCTCTCCTTATCTCTGAATGCTAAAGCAGACTGCAGAAGTTAATGGAGAGCACATTGTAAAAACAGAGCCAGCTCAACTCTCAGCTGGACTCTTTCTTTTCCTTTCACGTAGGTTTCCTTTAAACTTCAATTTTTCACATCTAAAGATCTAAAGATGCTACATACGTAATGGACTTTTACATTTGTTGGCTGATGCACTCATAACAGACCTTTTTTTGTGTGTATAATGTAAACCAACTGCAATGAATAATAAATACCAATATTATGCACGGTTTGAAGAATGGAATAAGCATGTCTTGACATTTCCTGTGCACCGTACAACAAGCCAGGTTAAAATAAGAGTTACTGATATATTACTAAATGTTGAAAGTTTCCATCCTGAGAATTTCAGGCCAACTTGGAAGCAAAAGTAAATACTGAGAAGGATGAGGTTGTAGACCAGGTCATGAACACTAAAGAGGAAGCAGTAGAAGAAGGCAAGAATAGAGCTATAGGATTTGGGGGGAAAAGTCTACCAAGACAGTAGAAAGTAATGGCCAGAGATTGAGTGGCAAACTGTTAGTGATGGGCATCCATGGTTTTCATAGGCTTTTCATAGGGATAGAAGAGCTACTGGGGTTAATTTCTTATGCTGCTCAGTTAGAAGGAAAATGAGGATCCATCTAGGCTTAGTTGGAAAGAGTACAGTGATTTCACAGAGCTGTTGGTCATGGACCTAAGAATAGGGGGTTACAACACTCAGTTCTCATATTTGGTGACTGTAATTATGCTTCAACCTACCAATTTGTAGATGAATAAACCAGAAATTGCCAAATGCTATCTGCGTTCCTAAAATCTAAGTAGTCACTCAGTGACAGAACTTGACTTAGAAGAGAGGGAATACAGTCATCCTAATGGAAGTGGGATAAACCTCCAACCCAAGATTGATTCAGACGCTGAGGCTGATGCCTCACATCATCATACCAAGAGGGTGTGAAGAGATTTAGTTTCATATAATGAAGCTTTCTGGGGATACCAGCGCAGGCTTCCAAGCAAATCCAAAAATGACTTGAGAGCAAAAAGAAGGTTCTCTCTGGATTTTGGATTTTATTGTGCATAGGTGGTAGGGCCAGGGTAAGCTTTCTTATGCCTGGGTCAGGGATTGCATGGTATCTTAATTTTTTAATTGTTGTAACAAACTATCACAAACCAGGTGGCCTAAACACCAGAAACTTTTTCTCTGACATTTCTGGAGGCTAGAAGTCTAAAATCACTTCTGTGATGTCAGTGGCAGTAGGGTTAGTTCATTGTGGGGACTGACTCTGAGAGAAAATCTGTTCATGCCTCTCTCCTAGTCTCTGGTGGTTGCTAGAAATCCTTGGGGTTACTTGGCTAGTAGCCGCCTCATTCCAATCTATGCCTCCATCATCATATGGCCTTCTCTGTGTCTCTCCTCTTCTTATAAAGACATCAGTCATATTGGATTAAAGGCCCACACTAATCCAGTATGACCGCATTTTAACTTAGCCAATTACGTCTGCAAAGATCCTATTTCAAAATGCAGACACATTCTGAGGTTCCAGGTGGACATGAATTTTGGGGAAGACATGATTCAACCCAGTGCATGTGGTTAGAACTTCCTGCTGATGCCCAACAAGAAAGCTCATGAATTTTCTTATTGACTCGTTCAGATGTGGGGCAAGAGGGAAAGATGGTGGTATGGGATTTGGGGAGCTGTCAGCAATCAAACATCGAAAATAGAGTCAGACCCTTTATTGCAAAAGATCTCTTGAGTCTTCAGGAAGTTATACTCTTTACTCGTTTGTCAGTAAGAAGGATGACTCTAACATTTATCTTTCACATTTGTACCCTTATGACTGTGAATAAAGGATGCTAAAATATTATAGGAGTTGAATTATTTATAAAAGCTGCATAATAATCTGTCCTGGGCAAGTATGATCATAAGCCTACTCTACCTCATAATAAAGAATCCAGAATTAGGAAATATTCAAAGATAATTTTCAGGCAAGTAGATCACATAAGGCCAGGAACAATATTGAACTGATGGTCAGTTCCCTGACCAGGATGCTAGGGTAACTCTGAGTAGATTCCAGAGCTTAGGACAGACAATGAGGACTGTAGACCTGTGGAGCCTTTGAGCACTAACACCCCCTTTATACAGCAAGTGTCAAATAAACTGCCCCTTTTCCTATATAAAAATGAAAAGCGTAGTTAATGTTATCTACCTCACACATATAAGACAAACAATTTGCAATCAATATAACCATCTAACTGGCATGAAAGAAGAAATAAAACCAAGTTTTAAAAATGTGTGTTGATACATAAATACCTAGGCTCTCCCACCAGAAAACACAATAAAGCAATCAGAGGCCTCCACCTAGATGTAGAGTTGCTGAGAATAAGACAGCTGCAAATGCAAGTACATGGTATTGGTGACTGAAAAATCATGAGCAGAGTGGCTAGCTGGGATGCCAATTTCTGAAACAATGTCCAACCATTGGTAAAGATCTGAACAAAATAGAATACAGTCTTCTCTTGATTTATATGGTCGTTTCATTCCCTGTGAAGTCCATGCATATTTCAAGCTTGCAAAAATATATTTTTTAAATAAGTTTGTTTATTTTTGGCTGTGTTGGGTCTTCTTTGTTGGGCCTTCGTTGCTGCGCTCGGACTTTCTCTAGTCGCGGCGAGTGGGGACTGCTCTGTGTTGTGGTGCACAGGCTTCTCATTGCAGTGGCTTCTCTTGTTTAGGAGCTCGGCTCTAGGCATGTGGGCTTCAGTAGTTGTGGCACATGGGCTCAGTAGTTGTGGCTGGTGGGCTCTAGAGCGCAAGCTCAGTAGTTGTGGCGCACGGGCTTAGTTGCTCTGTGGCATGTGGGATCATCCCGTACCAGGGCTCAAACTTGTATCCCCTGCATTGGCAGGCAGATTCTTAACCGCTGCACCATCAGGGAAGTCCCTTAAAGCTTGCAAAAATATTTTAATTTATATGTAAAACAGAATCGGACTCCCAGCTTAGATAATTATATTCAGATTTTTCTTCACTTATTTGAGTGTCTGGTGGGACACCTATGTATCTAACGTTTATTGTGACAAGCAAAAAATGTTCCAACAAATATCTAAAATGCCACAGAGACCCATTAGACTAGATTATTTCAAATTTCTAGATTTAAAGAGAATGTATTTCTTCCAGTAAAGCAGGTGATTACATGGAGTTTTTAATGTAACTTTTGAAAACTGTCAATTAAAGCCAATTATAGTAAGTTCTATCAGGCATAGAAATTAAAATGTCCTCACATTTCTAACTTAGTAGATTTATTTAATGCTTTAAAAACAGTTCACCCAGTTTAGAAAGGGAGACTAGTGTCTGTTGGAGCTTGTTTATTTTAATATAATGAAGATTAGGGTTATCCAGTAAATACTGATGTGAATAAGACTGTGATGTCCCAAATAGCTTGGGATGGAGAAATGGAGACACATTTTTACATGATATTAATGGAGCTAGTGATCAGAAGCAGTATATTGCCAGCTTTATTTTGTAAAGAGATTGGATACAGAGTTCAGGTTGGTGGAATCCTCTGTCTAGAAACTGGACCACAAACTTAGTATCAACACACACTAACTGATCGACTGAGAAAGAGTTTATGGAAATATATATATTGCATATAATAAATATAAATGGACTGATTTGGCAGTGTTAAAACAAGTATGGTGTCTAGAATCAGAAAGTTCTCTACACTGATCAGACACTATCAACTTTTGTGCTATTCTGAATCTTGCATTTTAAGAAAATAGATTGGAACGTGTCCAAAAAAGAGACTCAAATTGGTAAAAAGTGTGTGTGTACAGCTGTGTGCATGTATGTGTGTATATGTGTTCAAACATACGAATTTTTTTGTGTGTTCAGACCATCAATCCTGAAAAAATACTCATGTTTCATGTTCTTATATTTACATGCTTTTCTTTGACTATGTATATATTGAATTTTATTCTCAAGTGTATATTTCAGTTAATATTCTTTTTAAAAATTGTGGTAAAATACACATAACATGAAATCTTCTTAACATATTTTTAAGTGTATTGTACAGCATTGTTAACTATATTCATATTGTCGTACAGCAGATCTCTAGAGCTTTTTCATCTTGCATGACTAAAACTCTGTAGCCATTGAACAACTCCCCATTCCTACCTCCCCATGGTCCTGGCAACCACCATTCAACTTTCTGCTTCTATGAGTTTGACTATTTCAAATACACCTCTTATAAGTGGAATTATGCAGTTTTTCCTTCTGTGACTAGCTTGTTTCACTTAGCCTAATGTTCTCAAGGTTCATCTATTATAGTATATGACATAATTTCCTTTTTAAAGGTTGAATAATTTTCCACAGCATGTATTAACCACATTTTTTTAATCCATTCATCTGCTAATGGACCCTCAAGCTGTTTCCACCTTTTGGCTGTTGTGAATTATGCTGCAATGAACATGGGAGTGCAAGTATCTCTTTGAGATACTGATTTCAATACTTTGGGTTAAATACCCAGAAATGGGATTGCTGGATCATATGGTAGCTCTATTTTTAATTTTTTGAGGAAGTTTTACACTGTTTTCATAGCAGCTGCATGATTTTACATTCACTGAGATTTCACAAGGGTTCCAAATTTTACGCATCCTCACCATATCTGTTATTTTCTGTTAAAAAAATACCATATATATATATATATATATATATATATATATATATATATATATGCCATCCTATCCTAACACGTTAGGTGGGATCTTCTAACATGTGGTTAGAAGATCTTCTAATATTGTGGTTTTGATTTTCATTTCCCTAATGATTAGTGATGTGGAGCATCTTTCCCTATACCTGTTGGTCATTTATATGTCTTCTTTGCAGAAATGTCTATTCATGTTTTGTGCCCATTTTAATTGGATTAGCTGTTGTTGTTGTTGAGTTGTAGGAGTTTCCTATATATTTTGAATTTTAACCCTTTATCAGATATACAGCTTTCAACTATATTCTCCCATTATGTGGATTGCCTTTTCAAGCTGTTGATGATTTCATTTGCTATGCAGAGCTTTTTAGTTTGAGGTAGTTCCAGTTGTTCATTTTTGTTTTTGTTGTCCTTGCTTTTGGTGTCTTAGCCAAGAAATCATTGCCAAAACCAATCTCATGAAGTTTCCCCCTATGTTTTCGTCTAGGAATGTTAGTTTTAGGTCTTACATTTAAGTCTTTAATCCATTTTGAGTTGATTTTTGTGAATGGTACAAAATAAGGTTCACTTTCTTTCTTTTGCATGTGAAAGTCCAGTTTTCTCAACATCATTTGAAGAGATTGTCTTTTCCTCATTGTGTAACCTCGTGCCCTCTGTCAAAGATCATTTGACTGTATATGCTTGGGTTTATTTCTGGGCTCTGTATGTCTTTTATGCCAGTACCATACTGTTTTGATTACTGTACCTTCATAATGTGTTTTGAAGCCAGGATGTGTGAGGTCTATATTTTTGTTTTCTTTCTCAGGTTGGTTTTGGCTATTTAGTTATGAATTTTAGGATCGTTTTTGCTCTTTCTGCAAAAAATACCATTGAGATTTTGATAGGGATTGCATTGAATCTGTATATTATGTTGGGTAGTATGGACATTTTGACAATATTGAGTTTCCAAACCATGAACACGGGGTGTATTTCCATTTATTTGTGTCCTTTAATTTCATTCTACAATGATTTGTATTTTTCAGTGTATAAGTGTTTTGTTTCCTTGCTTAAGGGAAAGTATCTATCAATCCCAGAAAGGAGAAGATAACAAGAGAAAATGATTATATTTTTTGGAAATTTAACAAATTGAAAACTTCCTTAGATAACAAAGTTTTAGATAATATTTATCTTTTCAAGCATTATTTGTTTTAAATATGTTGATTACTTTAATATTTAAACTTCAGATTGAGTCTTAATGCTTGGATAAATGTCCTTTCCCTCTCACTTTCTATATGTGTTTGTATTTGTAATTGAGTTGTAATACACAAACATGCATAAGTAGATTGCACTTTGCAATGACCCAAGGTCAATAGCTGATAATTCAAAGAGCTTTTAGCCAAGTGTTATGTATAACTTTTAGCAGCTTCAGTAAATAAACCCAGACTTCTTATTTTGAATTATTCTGCCAGACTTTTAGAGTGTTTATGTGATTTTATTGTTTTCTATAATTTTTGTATTTTATCATAGCAACCCCTTTCCACCTCCACCTCCACTTTACTCTGAGCTGCTGTAGCTTGGGAATCTGATAATCACTTAATTGAAATGTGTGTCTAAATTACAAATAAATTGGCTCTTAGTGATGTCTTGAGGGCCTCTTCTGTGTCATAAACTGAATAAACCCAGCAAAGGCCCTTCATGCAATCCAGAAGATTTTCCTAACTTTTTTGCCATATTCTAGAGAATTGGGGTTACTCTGAATCTCTGTACACAATCCATAACTGCTCACAAGTCTGCACTGACATTTAGCCACCTTCTGCTCTGTACATGAGCTTTGCTTTTTCCATAAACTCTGTTAAGATCTGTATTAGGTTTTCTATATTAGCATTCCAAGTTTGTGTCTGCACACCTTACATGTAGTGTTGCTGGGAATTAAACTCACTTGAATGTTAGGACAGGAGCTAAAACAGCCATAAGATATGACTGAAGCACAGGAAGCAAGTCTTGGCAGTAAGTGGTTCTTTTCTTGCCTGCTTTGGCGGGTGCTCACAAGCCCGCTACAATTCACATATCAATCTTGAAATGATAATTCCTTTGGTAATTATCAAAACTCATTGCTGGTGTAATTTTTCGAGGGTGAATTATGTCTCAGTGTCTTGATGTTACCATAATGGCATATTTGGTGTTCAAATGACTGCATCTGCATTGCTAGGAATTGTCCTTGGACTCATCCCCTCTCCCCTCTGTTTCCTTGCCTTGTGCCTGTGTCCATTCCCTTTAGTCAGAGGGGCTTTAGTGTCTCAGTTACAAAATCTCCCCAAAATAAAGAGATATACTGACTGTCATTTGTCATTGTACTTTTAAGATTTCCCTTTATCTTTATTCTCTATACGCATATCTCTTCCTAAGTAGTCACAGTGTGGAGGAGTGGCTCAACAAAGACAGATTCAAGAATTTATAGGACCCATGCCCCAAATAACATCAAGAATCATGATCAGAAGCAGAAACATAGTGATGCTAATAAAACTAAGCTTCAAGCTCTGTACTTACAGGGTGTTTCCAATAGCCAATACTGTATCCGTGACTTTGCGTTATTTTACTTAAAGACACCTGAGTTGGAACAAACTACAATTTTTGTAAGATCCAGTGCTCCCCATGTGGATGTACATAGCCCATGAAGACCCTTGATGATATCTTTTTCGCTTTTCCTTTTTTCCCTCTTTTTAACTCACCATTACCTTAATCCTTCTTTATTTTCTTTTCCCCTTGCCTTCTCATTTTCTTTCCTTTTTTCTCTCACATCTTTATCATCTTTTCCCATCTTATGATAATTTTAAAACATTTTTCTTCTTTTTTTTTTACTCTCATGGGCACCATCAATGCATTTATGATTTGACTAAAAATATCCAACCTTTCAAAGACTAGCATTCATTTTCGCTTTCATTCCTTTCTCATGAACACAATTTTGAACACGTAGATTTTCACCTGTATCAAAGCTGTACAGAATACACATCTCCAACTGGGATTTCAAATGAGTTTATCAAGAAGGAACCCCCAGTGTTTGTACCTGTGAAAATATTTTGTGAAACCAGCAGAAAAAACTTTGTTAAAAGTTCCTAAAGTTTTTCACTTAGTAGATATTCTTGTCTTTCTTGAGGTACGAGAGAGGCATGTTAGCTGTACAATTTTATATTCTAATCTAGAATTGCCCACAGTACAATAAAATGGAATTTTTGTTTATTATTAGAATAAGATATATTCTCATATGTGTATTCTTTGAGTATAAGAAAAAAGTCAAAATAATTATCAAATAGAATATTATTGAGTAATTCACAACACAACATGTTCATCAGAAAAGATTTAAATGCTTTCTGTAAATTAGGACCTTGTTGGATTAGACACAGATGCACCCATCAAGGAAATTTTTGTCATACATGAAATGACAAAATAATGATGAAGGTAATGATAATGATGATGATAAAATGAAAATAAGGCCAATAAGGCAAAACTATTAAATGTTTCTGTTGAGTGATTTCTGAACCTGGTTGACCATCAGAAATCACCTAGTCATATATGTATATATTGTTTTCTTTCAATAAAGATTCATGGACCCTACTCCAGATATATTGAATCAGAACCACTGGAGTTGGAGACGTAGAATTGTACGTTCAGAAATATCCACAGGTGATTCTGATGACCAGCCAGGTTAGAGAACTACTGACAGGGGGAAAATAAACTCAGTGTCTTTAGTGAAGAGAAATGGCTTTAGGTTGACATGACTGTGAAGGAGGAAATGTTTGTCCAGTAAAGGATTGATAGCACTTGGATAAGCAGAGAGTATTAAGAAGGGAATTCTCAGCAGGAAAAAATGAAGAGTAGGTGTCTGAAGGTGAAAAATAATAGGCATCAGGGGATAGTAAAGGGACTAGATTGACAGATATTTATGACACTTGGTGAGAAACTAAAGATAAAGCTGGAGCATTAAAGTCTCGATTGTAGAGGATCTTGAAGCCAGGGAAGTGAAAGCATGAGGGGTTTAATTAGTGGGACACCACTGCATGCTTTAGAGTAGGATATACCATCATGAAAGCAGCATTTTAGAATGATTCATCTACAAGAGTGCAGAGGCTGAGTTGGAGAGGAACAAGTATTGAAGTAGGAGGCCAATAAATGAGTGTAGTAAAAATCTTAGGTCATAATAGTAAAAATTTAAGTTGAATTTCTATATGAGATGATAACTAATTTTAACCTTGACACTTCCATGACCTTTGCATATGATGCCCTACATTATGACGATGTGTGTACATTATGATGATTTACTCCTGAGAATGTAATCAAATCAAATATGAAAGTGTCATGCATTGAATGTACCAAGAGAAGATGTCTTGTTTGTTCTATCCAAATTTCTTATTTATTTGTGAGAGATTCTAGTAAAGTCTCTTTGGTCTAATATGGCCCTGGGGACTACAAAGAAATAAGTTATCTCTGATTTGGGAACTTTGAACTCTCTAGGAGATTGGTAGTGGAGACATCTCTCTGTAGGTCATTTTAGGTTCACTAAGCCAAAGTTCCTCAAAAGACGTGAAGCAGCAGTACTGGGGGTATTACAAGCATTTAGTGCCGAGAGCCAGAGATGCTATGTATGTAAGCGATTGTCCTGCGAAATAAATAGTTGTTTGCCAAAATGTCAGCAGTGTCCTATCGAGAAACGCTGTAGTAATGAAATGGTTTTGAGTGTGGGCTTGGAATGAAGCCAACCTGGTAATGAGTTCAAGGTAAACTATAATTTCCTGTGTAACCTTGGGCAGCTCATCTCTGAAGCTTCTGCAAACTGTTTGTTAAAGGGAACAAAAGTAATACCTACACACAGAGATCTGTGAGTATCAAACAAGATAATGGTTCTAAATGGTTTAGCATAATGCTTGGGACATAGTAAGTAGCCAAGAAAAATGATCAGTGCCAGTGGCCATTGAATGATTATGAAGTCCCTATACTGAGCTCAAATCTTCCACTAATCCTGAAGCTTCAGATTCTTCAAGGCTGATTCTGTTCTAAATAGCAAACTAGATGCAGAGATGGGGCTTGTGAAATCAATTATTGAGTATCAGTGTTCATTCCTACAGAAGGTGAGAACACACTGGTCCTACCATTTTTCACTTGTCACAGAGACTGTGTGCCTCTAGGCAATCCTAGGAGTTGAAATTTCCTGACCTCTTTTCTGTTGGTCCTGTACTTTTGTTAATCACCTACATTGCTGCCTTTGTGCCTAAAGAGTATTTGACGTTGGCTACACTGAGTAAAACTCACCTCTTATTTGTATTTCTGCCCTAAATCCCCATCTGCTCTCCTATCCGGATGAACTCAGTTTGTACTTGCTGACATCTAAAAGTACCTCTTACATCCACTTTCTCCATTCACTTATTCATTCTTCTAACAACTCTTTACTGGGTATCAACTATACGGCAGATATCATTCTAGGCACTAAGGATGCAGCTTTGTGAAAGACAGACGTGGTGTCTGTCCTCACCCAGCATTCGTTCTATTAGAGGAAACAGGTGATGAACACGATGTCCAACATATAAATAGTGAAGGGTAATTTCAGAAAGGCAAAAACATGGTCAAAAAATGAAATAGGGTACTTTGATGGAGAGTCATAAGATGGAAGTGGGGAAATGAGGTACTCAGGAAGGCCTCTCTGAAGGAGACATTTGAGCTGAAACTTAAAGAGCCATCTAAGTGAAGATGTGGGGATGGGGAAGGGAAAGTGTTCCAAGCAGATGTCCGAAGAACTGAAGTTTCAAAACCTTAAAAAAAAAAAAAAAGAAGAAGCCAGTACAGCCATTAAACAGTAGTAAGGAGGCAAAGTCAGTAAGGAGGTAAGCTCAGAAATGCAGGCATCAGCCCATTCATGTGCCACTTAGGGGTGTGAATTTTATTCTAAAGCCTGGAGCAGATCCAGTGCCAGTCAACTTTGCCATCTTCATTGAGCTTTCTCCCCAGCATGGTCCCGCTCAGCTCTCTGAGTCGGAGAACACCTCCTACGTTTTCATTTGACAGTCAGTTCCTCCCCAGCATCCGAACCCCACAAGCCTGGAACAAAGTGGATTTTAGGGGAATGATTCTGTGGCCATTTCATTGCACCCACCTTTCCGTCATGCCAGAACCATCAGCTTAGTAACTTCCCCTGGGCAAGGCCAAAACAGAGTTACAACAGAAGATGTGCAACTAATAGAGGTAAGACTTACATACAATTAAAAACAATCTCGTATATAATAAAGAAAAAGGTATAGCAATATATAATAAATGCCCTGAAAACACAGGTCTTAGAGTATGGGATTAATCAGGGTAAGCTCCATATATGTTGAAAGAGATGGAGGATTTAGACTCACTCTGAACATTTAGATGCACAGAACATTCCAGATTGGCTTTTATAAGCAATAACACGGCTTGTTTTGACCTTTTCTTTCTCACCTGGCATTTAACAGCCAACGTGTTTTGAGTGCTTACTACGCAGTGTGCTAGGTGCTTTGCCAGTGTCTGGGTAACAGACTGGTTTGTGACATGTCTACCCAAAGTGGGATGATTTGTTTTTTCAGAGAGGAGAAATTCAAATTTGTTTTACAATATCAATATCAAATTTGTTTTACAAAAATAATATCAAATTTGTTTATTTGATAAAATAAAAATGCCTTTCTAATGGCATTTTCTTAAAAACTTAGCCTTTTTTTTTTTTCAGGGAACGAAATCATCTTTACATTTTTTTCTGTTTGGTTTAAACCCTAATGTGATTGAGTAGAAGAAACTGGATAAGCAGAGATGCTTCAGAAATCTTTTTATCTCTTTTCCAGCTCATGGGAAGAGAGTAAAAGCAATGCTTTTCTTAGTTTCAGCAAGAGATATCCACTCAACATCACTAAAAATAACTAGACTTTCAAATGTATGTGTGTCCTGTTTTCTCTAAGGAATAGTTCCTCTGCTACTTCAGAGGGAAAATTTGAAAAAGCACCTATGAGTGACAAATGATAATGGATTGCACTCTGAACCATGCATGCAAACAAAGAAAAAAGGCTTTCAAACTTTAATTGACCAAACATCGCAGCAGTCATCTGGACTTCATGCTTGTTTATAGGCTTGATGGTAATAAAGCCCTTTCAGGGACAAAACTATTATGCAAACAGTTGGCCAATTTTGTTCCTGTTATTGGACCCTCATTGACTGCAATCCCTTTTCATTACTGTATTATTCTAGGACTGACTGCCAAGTCAGTGTGCACAAGGGCAGTCATCCAGGGGAAGAGGCAGAGTGATTGGATTTGGACCCAACTTTCCTGAAGCCCTATTCACTAACTTACCTTCCTCCCCGCCAGGGGTAGTCCTTCTTCTAGCATGTTCTTTTAGTGAACAGGACTTGAATAATTGAACCCGTGGTAGTGGATTTCTTCCTTCCTGTTGGATGTTCCTCAAATCACTTCTGCTACATCTGTGACTATATTTTATGCAGATTTGATATCTGTGGCTTAAAAAATGCTGGGTGATAAAATAGAGTGGACTGATGGCAGAACAATAGAGATTTTGGAACTGTGAAGTAACAGTTGGATAAAACTCCCAGGATATGGGTCTTAGGTACTTTGAAGTTGGAGTGGAAAGATCAAACATGGGGTTTAGAGTCCAGTCAGATCTGGGTGGAAATTCAGGCACTACTGCTGAATTATGTAATCTTGGGCAAGTCAATACACCTGTCTGAAGCTTAGTTTCTTGACTGATACAGTGCAAATAATCAAAGATATTTAAAAGTTCAAGTTACATAAACTGCCAAGGAGAAGAAAGGCCTATTCCCAAGTGTTAATTACCATGTTAGTCTCCTGGGTCCAATAACAGAAATTCTCTAAATGCAGACAGAATAGAGATGAACATGATTCTAGAGCTAATGGTTTTCCTGTGACTGTATGTGGCAGTGTGAATTTCAGTGCACAAATTCAGTAAGCAATATCACGTCTATGTTTTGGTAAGTATCACATTTCTATTTGTTAAGAATGTGAATATCAAATTTCTATACTTTTAAATAAATAACCTAAATTTGAATCTTCATATTGCAGGAATGGTAGGTAAATTGAACTTGGGCATTTTTAGGACTACTTCCTAGGTTGTTGCCACGGGTTCCAGGGTTTTATGCCATGCCAAGATATGGTCCTTCTCCCTTCAGCTGTCATTGTTTATCCACAATGTAGAGACTTCCCTCTCTCCCGTATCCATGATCATTTCAGCTTTGGTGGTTCTGTGCAGTTTCTGTGCTTCCCTGGGAACACAGGACTCTTTGGTGAGGATAGGCATCCCATATCTGGAGTCATTTACACCCTGCCACCATCCTGCTAGCTCTCTGTGTTGCTGTAAAGGATCTGAGTTGCTCGGGCATTACCCCATAGCTATATTCTCCTTCCCTCAGCTTCTTTCAGGCTACCCTGCTTCTACCGAGAAACAGACTTTACTTCCTTTCCACCTCCTCTAAAAGCCTTCAATATCCCTCCAAGTTCTTGGATTTATTCTGGAGTGGGGAAGCAGAGAGACCCATAGGATATTTCTGCCTTCCATCCCTGTGAACCTGCTGGGAGGCAGTGAAGTACAGAGAAAGCTG
Source organism: Delphinapterus leucas (assembly GCF_059928025.1). Classification (NCBI taxonomy): domain Eukaryota; kingdom Metazoa; phylum Chordata; class Mammalia; order Artiodactyla; family Monodontidae; genus Delphinapterus; species Delphinapterus leucas. The sequence continues at coordinate 18,854,561 of NC_143135.1, forward strand.
TTTGAATGGGTGGGAGAGAAAAGGGAAAATCAGAGAAAAAACCCTGATATCTTAATACTTACAAATGTGTTGTCCTCTTTTATTATTCAAGTATCACATAGATCATGCACCAAAGAATGTCTCTGTGGTTAAAGAAAAAGGAGTTGGAGGAAGAAAGTATCATAAGCCACAAGTGCATTTAATACGGCTAACTACCAAACACCATAGCTTAGCCTAGCCTAGTCTAAACATGCTCAGAACATTCATATCAGCCTACAGCTGGGCAAAACCATCGAACACAAGCTTATTATATAATAAAGTGTTGACTATTTCACGCAATTTATTGAATACTTTACTGAAAAACAGAATGGTTGTCTGGGTACAGAATGATTGCAGGTGTATCGTTGTTTGCTCTCGCGATCAATTGGCTGGCTGGGAAGTGCGGCCGCCACTGCCCAGCATCATGAGAGAGTCCCCTACCATATAGTCCCGGAAAAGATCACAATTCAAAATGCAAAATAGAGTTTCTGTTGAATGCCAAGCTCTTTCGCACCATCATAAAGTCGAAAAATCTTAAATTGAACCACGGTAAATCAGGGACTATTTGTATATGTTGTATAAATGTGTGTATTAAAACTAAATTTCTGAGCAGCTCAGCTATATAGGATTTTCTTTCTGCTTTTTTTTATTTGCTAATGTGCCTATAAAAGTATGAATTAATATTAGAAAATGAGAAAGAGCATTACATGTTTTTGTGATCATTGCCCAAGACGTATTTAGCTGACCACAGACACCATAAGCCGTCCCCAATCAGAGACGTCAGCCATCACTTGGGCAACCTGTGTTCATACCCCAGTTGTGTTAAATACTGGGCATGTGATCTCAGCTAAGATACTTAACCTCTCTTTATTTTTTAAAAATGGGGATAGTACTTTCCACCTTACTTTCGAGAATTAAATAAATAAAAGAGATGAGATGTTGGTATATACTTAATCGCCTAGTAGGTCAGCAGTAAACATTTGTTTTCTGCTCTTCCTTTTGATTGTTCATTAGGGAGGCCATGTAGAATAGTGGGAAGAGCACAAGGTCCCCAATCAGAGAAACCGGAAATCAAATGAAAGCTTTGCAAATTTTGATACACCCTAGATAAGGTCTCTAGTGTCCCTGAGCTCTTATTTCCTCATGGTTAAAATGAGGATTATACAGGATGATATACATAACAAACCCAGCATAATACAAGACTGAGCACGTAGCAAGGCGTCAGTAAATATTAGTTCCTTCTGTCTTTCCCAGCCATTAACGAGCAAGCAGTTAAATGAAAAATGGTATAGTCCACTACAGAGATTGCAGGGATTAAGGGGCTCATGGGGTGAGGGAGGGTCGTGGAGAGTTGGAGAGGCTTTGTTGAAAAACAAAGCACGCCAAGAGATAAGACGTTGAAAGTGACCTAGATAGTATTTGAGCTTCCAAAGCTTCAGCAAGTAAGCGTGCTCCACATCATTACTGATTTTATGTAATTGCAAAGAATATCATCTATATATTTCAAAATAGATTTTTCTTCTAAAAGTATTTTTTCTTTGATTTATGTTAGTCACATTTCAATTACTTTTAAGGTTTAAATAACCCTAAAGGATATTGTGAGATTTTCATTTTAATTAAATAGAGGCATGGGTTTAAAAATAACATGAAGAGTTTTCAGTCTTCATGTGTAGGGGGAAGAAATTTTAGGAGATAAAATGCATGCCTAAGCAATTTTTCAGTCCCCTATAAACAGGAATTATCTGTCCAGAAAAGTCTTTACATCTCTTATCCAACTCTCTCATTTTGCAGATGCAGAAACTGAGGTGTGGAACAGGTAACTTACACCCAGAGTTACACAGTAACTGAATGCAAGAGCTAAAATCTAGGCTCTCAGGAAAGCATGGTTTTTACAACATCATTGCACATTCTGTGTCTGTGCTTTTTTTCTCCCTGTTTATTATATATCATTATATACACATGTGTATACATGTGTGTATAGATATATATATATGTATAATTGATAATTGTATGTGCTATACATACAAATTGTGTCTGTATGTGCCTGTAGAAAGTATGTAAAGCATAGAGACAGAGAAAAAAATAAATGATTTTCCTTTCTATGCAAGGTTATTAGTCCATACCCTAAAACATAATGTGTGCTAGCTCTCTCAAAACCTGTTTAAGCCAAGGTAGCTTTTAAAAATGTACACTTCATTCCTGGTCATACAATTATTCCCATGTTGAGTCCATCTAAAACAATTTCTTCCTTTGTTTGATGTATTTGCATAGAGTCTCCATCTCTGGTTTCTCTCTGCTCCAGTCCTGAAAGCTCGGGCTGTGAATAATCAAGCAGCAGAGCTGTGCCTGACTTGCTGAATTGCCAGTTGAGAAATTGTAGTTTATGTTGATTGGTAAATTCATCCTCTTCAAAGGCACATCAGAAAGCCCCACTGGAGTCAGAGTTTCTGCTGTATTAGTTCAGGGGCACTCTTGAGAGAAGGAATGTGTTTTCAATAAGATTAAGTCCTCCATCTCAGAGAAGAGTAAGAACATCCTGAAGTGTTTCTTAAAATAGTCAGCATTCTCTCAACCAAAGACAAGAGCAGAGCTGGCTCACTATGTTTTAGGTAACAGGGCTGCTGTTTGCCTTTCTCTGGATGGCAATCTTGAAGGCGATCCATAAATCCCAGAGTGGAAGATGGCAGAGTGGCCTGACCCACTGGGAGGAAAGAGATTGCCAGGCTGGAAGTTACAAGATCTTGGAGTTGGTCCCCCATCTGCCATTTGCTAGGAGTGATTAAGGCAAGTCATTGCAATTTCACTTCGAGATTTTTATTTTTAATTAATTTTTATTGAAGTAAAGTTGCTTTACAATGTTATATTAGTTTCCACTGTACAGCAAAATGAATCAGCCTTCCATATACATATGTCCCCTACCATTTGGATTTCCTTCCCATTCAGGTCACCACAGTGCATTAAGTAGAGGTCCCTGTGATAAACAGTAGGTTCTCATTAGTTATCTATTTTATACATAGTAATGTATATATGTCAATCCCAATCTCCCAGTTCCTTCCACCACCACCCCGCCCTTGGTATCCATACATTTGTTCTCTACTTCTGTGTCTCTATTTCTGCTTTGCAAATAGGATTATCTATACCATTTTGCTAGGTTCCACATATATGCATTAATATGCGATACTTGTTTTTCCTCTTTCTGACTTACTTCCCTCTGTATGACAGTCTGTCAGTCCATCCACGTCCCTACAAATGACCCAGTTTCATTCTTTTTTATGGCTGAGTAATATTCCATTGTATATAGGTACCACGTCTTATTTATCCATTCCTCTGTTGATGGACACTTAGGTTGCTTCCAGGTCCTGGCTATTGTAAATAGTGCTGCTATGGACATTGGACCCAGCAATCCCACTACTGGGCATATACCCAGAGAAAACCATAATTCAAGAAGATGCATGCACCTGAATGTTCACTTGGATATTTTTCATGTGTAGAAAGTCAGGGCTCTCTAGTATGGTGATGAAAGAGCACAGAAGGGCCTTGATTCCTCCCACATTTTTTGCTCTGCTTATCATGTTCAGTGGTTCCCAAAGTGTGGTTCCCAGACCAGCAACATAAGCAGCACTTGATCATATGGGAATTTGTTAATAATGCAGATTCTTAGGTCAGCCCCAGACCTGTCCTTTAGAAACACTGTGAGAGGGACTCACCACTCTGATTTACCCATTCCTCCTCACAATTCTGATGCCCTCAAATGGTTGAGAACCATCGCCTGGGTAGCATTCCACTTTATTCCTTCCTAAGGAGCACCTTCTCGGCCCTCTCCCACCAGATTAAATTCCCCCATCATGGGTTAGTTGAAAGTTGCAATTTGCAGTTGATTGTGTGAGTGTTTAATTGCTCCATAAGGCCAGGGTTGTGTCTGTGTTGGTTCATCATCGTGGTCCCATCCAGCAAAGCGCCTGCCACATAGAGGGGACACAATGACATTTTGTCATTTAGATGAAAGTTAATAACCTTGAACAAATCACTTAAACTTGCAGAGACTCAACTTACTTCTCTTTAAAATGGGCACAATAAAACATAGGGAGTATAAGTGAGCTAAGGGATTGGAATATAGATCATAAGTGAGCTAAGGGATTATAAATTCAAATTGTAGTTAACACACCCAATGTCTTAAAGTCTCTCTCTCTCTCTCTCTATATATATATATATATTTATTTATTTATTTATTTAATGTTAGTTTCTCACTGAAAATTCTATTTTGCCGCTGTGTGTCTACCTTAGTCTTCCTTGTATGTCCTTCCCCAAAGTGGGGTGACCCTCCACTCTAGCATAACATGAGGTGCTTTGGCAATATAATGTGAGTGTATGGAGATAGCTAATTTTCCAATTTTAGGACATAGAAGGACCTGCTGAAATGCCCATATTCTCAACCCACACTAAGACCCTTCAAAATCCGATTCTCCCTGCTACTTCTGCGATTTGCTTCTCTGCCGGGGTTACATGGCCCTATCTGCCCAAGCTCAACTCTTCGCACTCTGCCCTGAGATCTTGCCTGCGCTACTCGGACAGTGTTCCCCTGCTCTAGCATCCAGAGACCTCTCTCCTCCCATTCCCATCTCTTACATCCCGTTAGCCCATAGGAATCTCTTTTTTACTTCAGGCTAATTTTTCTTCCTTGATGTTTCTGCCTAATACCTTGTAACCATGCCCCTGGATTCTCTCTCCCTTGCTTTTGACCAGTGCATTTCCCCTCTAACAACAAATTCTTTCTGCATTCGGAGATTTAAGTTTTTGGAAACAAAATCCAGGAAAACCAGAAGGTGTTTCTAATTTTTCACCCTACTACATCCTCTTTTTGAGACAGTGGGCTCAAGAGTTCCTGCCTGAGGTGAGGAAAAACTATCCTCAAAATTATAGACCTCCATAGCAGTGCTTCTCAAATGGGGGCCGCTTTGCCCTCCAGAAGACCTCTGGAAATACCTGGAAACATTTTTGATTGTCACTTCTTAGGGGAGTGCTCTCCTGGCATCTAGCGAGTAGAGGTCAGTGATGCTGCCAAGCATCCTATGAGGCACAAGACTGCCGCCACCACAAGGAACTAACTGGTCCAAAATTTCAGCAGGGCCATGCCAAGGTTGAGAAAGCCTGCTCCCCATGAAGCTCTGCATTAAATGCCGTGAACAGTGGCACAACACAGGTGTTCAATAAGTGATTGTCGACTTTTAATCTTGGTTTCTTCCATCCCTGATCTCTTTGCAACCTTGGCAAATTGGAGGGACTTGAGAAATTTTGTTTCGTCACTAACTTCAGCATAGGGCACCAGTCCCTAGCCTTCCACTGTATTCCTAGTGAGCAGATTCACACGCCACAAGTCCAAGTTGTCCTTCCTGCCTCGAAAACCATGCATTGTATTCTCTGTATTTGTCCTGATGGCATAGTGATTTGTTAGACGTCATTGAGTAAAAGTGGGACTGAAGTTTGACCTTAACTTCAATGTACTCATAGTTAAATGAGAAAGGAAAATAAATATACTACAAAGATATAGTATGATGAGATTGGTTAGAAAGCTAAGTTCAGAATGCTGAGGAAGCAGAGAGAGGATTACTATATACCAAGTGAATGTACAAGTGGCCAGGACACAGGAGGAATTATTAGTCGGTGGGATAAGAATTGGGGTAAGTAGAAATTTTTTTTTTTTTTTTTTTTTTTGCGGCACGCGGGCCTCTCACTGTTGTGGCCTCTCCCGTTGTGGAGCACAGGCTCCGGATGCGCAGGCCCAGCGGCCACGGCTCACGGGCCCAGCCACTCCGTGGCATGTGGGATCTTCCCGGACCGGGGCACGAACCCATGTCCCCTGCATCGGCAGGCGGACTCTCAACCACTGCGCCACCAGGGAAGCCCTAAGTAGAAATTTTGATGAGAAAAATGAGGAGTAGGATTTTTCAGGCAAGGATATATAGTGTGCTTAAGACATAGAGATGAGAAAGATGATTTGGGATAACAGGGCAAGCCACGGAATTTGTGGAGCTCAGTGTAAAATGAAATGCAGGGCCTCATGTTCAAAAAGCAGGAAAGGGGTTCCATTAAAGGTGTTCAAATGTAAAACTCTTTTCCTTTCTTCTGCAGTGTTTCTCTTGCATGGTGGTTTTTATTTGCTATTGTTACAGTGGCTATGGTATAGGTTAGAGTCGAACAGGTAAAACTAAAGAGTAAGAGGAAATTGATGGTTAAACTGTCAGAGACGGCACAGGTAGGAATCCCGGAAGAAGGTCACAGAATGGGCATTTAATATGATCCTCCGTGTGGTAACTTGAGACAGGGATTTATAGGATGGGAAATGTTGAGTGAAGGAGAAGATATGAACCTGAACAAGGGGAAAATTAGGTACAAGGAGAAGAAAGTTCAGCTCTCCAAGCAATATTTTAAAAAGTAAAAATGCTATGAGTGGTTTGAGTCTGTCTGTGACTGAAGTAGAGAGTTAATTTTTTTTCCTATAAAATTAAACATTTTTAAGTAGAGCAGAGTCATTGTTTTATACTATCTGTTGCTCGAAACACATGTATAACAAGTAGTTCACTGATAAATCTGGCATTATAATTTTGTAATTGTGAAATTAATTAAAAATCACAGTTTGAAAGTAGAACAGAATTTTTAAATCTTAAATTGTTATTTTACATATTGCCTTTCTGTATCTAAGGATCAGCAGTGGACATTTTTACACTGTACAAACACTAGAATACACACCCCTATTTTTTTAACTTTACATTTCCTACAGCTATTTCCTGTCTAGCTACATAGTCTTAAACTTTATCCTTTCTTGTGGCTAAATAATAACCCGTAGAATTGATGGGTTCTGATTTTTCTGAGACTTTCCCCATTGTGATATAACTGGATTTATTTTCTTCTCATTCCTGACTATACATAAAATTTCCAGAAACTTCAATATTTCACACATATAATTTTATTCTTCTTTTCGATATTTAAGCACTCTTGCAGGTGATTTCACTGGACGGTGGCAAGGCAACATACCATTGTTAGAAGATAAAAACAAACAGAACTAACATAAATTACTGTCAAACAAAAACATAACAGAACAAAACAAACACAAATAAAAGAATAAGTTCCAACACTGCTAAGAACATAAGCTAGGTTTAAAATAGAGTCAACTCAGCTGATGGCTAGTGTTTGAAGACAAGTCCATTTTAAAAAAATCACCAATATTATTAGAAGCATTTCTAAAGAAACAGTATCGTCCAGTGCACCAAAGGTGATTTAATCATTAACTTTACAAAAGAAAACTCCAATTATATAGAAAATAATATACTGCAGAATTTGCACTGAGTTATAGTTTTCGCTGAAGTTTCCATAGTTGAACACATTGACATTTGATGGGGCAATTTTCTGCTAGTGTAATTAGCCAGTTTAGACTTACCAAAACCCATTTGCTATGCCACAAAGATAATGGTTTTAGAAATCAGAAAAGGGAAAGGATTCAAAGGAATGAAAACAAAAAGACCAGGCTTGATGCTTAAAGGAGATAAACAGTTTAGAAAAATATCAGTATTGCTTTCTTGCACAATTATTCACTGGCTCAATATCTGGGAGTACAAGCTCATATTTAAGTGGCAATAATACACCTGAAATAGTTCATTTAACAAAAAGAAGCAGTATTACCCAGCCCAAAGTAGCTATCAAAACTTGTTTAACTACTTCAGAACAAAATACTGAGAGGCAAGGGTTTAAAGTGAATGCCCATCTATCCAATTCCTCAAATGAAAATCCTGTTTATCCAAGTTAAGATTTTTGAATTGGACTCTTATCAATGCCATAAATTTCATCAGCAGCAATTCTTTTTGCAGTACTGAGCTATTCATGATTTGAAAATTGAGGATTTGCCTTTTAATGGGGAATCTACATTCGCATTTTATTATAAAAATGAAACATGCCACCAAGTTATTCTATGAAGAAGGTTGGAGTATTTATTTATTTATTTTTGGTTTTGGATACTTACAAAATGGGGACGATAAAGATTATGGCTGATTTATTTTGAGAATGGGAAACTTCAGACATACATTCAGGAGAAGATGGTGTATATTTCATTCTCAGAGGACAGCTGGTAAAATTCAGAGGGTTGTAAAGGTTTTATATGGTTTCTTTTCCCCCACCCATTCTTGGTCTTTCAGAAAAACGGGAAAGTAGCATGGGAAAATGGTCGTACTAAATTTAGGTTACTCTTAGAGTTTTCTTGCTTAATTAAAAAAAGGAAACTTTTAGTAATTTCATCCATGAATAAAGAAGAGATTATTCCAAGCCCAGATATGTTGCTAAATTTCTACTTCAGTTTTGTAATCTGCTGTTCTGAGGTCTGGCCATGACCCCAAGAACACTTAGATAATTATTATTTAGATAATTAAGATTATCTAAACATTTACATGATTCATATTTCATTTTTTCCTTAGAAAAATAAAGATCGACTTAGGTCAGAATATTAAATTGAGCACACAGTTTCTATTCACCTATATGCTTGTAACTCTAAAACCAGAAAATAGTATATTTTTCTCCTTAGAAGAGCTGACCCTTAGCAGACCTTTATTTTTTTCTCCCAGTTTTGCCGAGGAATAACTTCCATATAATACTGTGTAAGTTTAAGGTGATCTGATACATGTATATTGCAAAATGGTTGCTACCATAGCATTAGGTAACAACTCCATCACATCACATAATTAACATTTCTTATATGTGATGAGTAAGATCTTATATGTAAGATCTCTCTTAGCAACTTTCAGTGTCATTAATTATAATCACCAACCTATGCATTCAATCCCCAGAACCTGTCTTATAACTGGAAGTTTGCAACCTAGCCCCTGGTAATCACCATTCTACTCTCTGTTTCTATGAGTGTGGCTTTTAAGATTTCACCTGTAAGTGACAGCATGCAGTATTTGTCTTTCTCTCAGAGGAGACCTTTCTTGAGTTGTCCATTGTAGGAGAGGGTATCCTTGCTTGGAACTAATAGGCTTCTGAGGAAGCTCCATGTTTTCAATGGTACTATTAATTAAGAAGATGACATGAACGACCAATCACATGGTATTTTGCAAAGAGAACTATTCTTAGTCTTATTTTAGTTTTAGTGCTTTCACTTATTCATTCTGTGATCTTGATAATAAAGTGTAGTTTTATTGGGATTATAATTATGTTCCATTAAGATATTAAAAGTAGTAAATATCCCTTGATTGAAACATGGAATTTTACCTTTTTACAACTATTAAAGGTTATATATAAGTTTATATATATATATACATATATACACACACATATATATATAATGGGATTTTATATATATATATATATGTATATTCTCTGTTCTAATAGTTTCTGCCACAGTGTTTTATTTGAGGGAAGATATTAAACTTCAGTTGACACTGGGTTCAACTGAATCCAGCATCCAGGACAAGAAATCTTACCAGATAACATAGTGCCTCTCACCTTTGAGCAGTTAGCTTCTGCGGCCCAATAAATTGCACCAAACCAACTGGCTTAAAAGAATAAGCGTTTATTTAGCTCACAATTCTGCAAGTTAGTAAACGGGACTGTGCTTAACTGAATTATTCTTGGTTTTGTTCAATTATGTATTTTGGTCATTTGCTGAGTCAGTATGGGAACGAGGCTGGATAGATCAAAGTGAACAGAATAAAACGTGCGAAGTCTGCTCACCCACTCTTTGATCACATCAAGAAAGACCTCTTTAAGGAATAAACAATTAGACTGAATCCTGGAAAGTGAAAAGGAGTTAACAGTGGAAATGGGATACAGGAAGTATCTAAGCAGTGAGAACAGCAGCTGGAAAAGAATGGGAATAGGAAAAAGCACGGTACATTTTGAAGATTGAAAGTATTATATTTTCTTAATTTTAAAACACTATCAGTACATCATCCATTCAATATCAGATTGGGTGGGGGAATACTATAGAGTCAATGGCAAACACTCTGATTTTCAGAAATTATAAAATATGGAGAGCAAATCGCGACTCATATGTCAGAAAATAAAATACGTCAATACAGAGGAATTAGATAAGGATGGAGAGATGCAAGGGATGAAGACACAATCATCAGTAGGGACCAGATCAGCACTCTTAAGGCAATGAGACGATAGCAGAAGACAGTGACTTGCTTCGAGAAGAGTGATATTGTCAAGTAGGAGTCATAAAAATATTACTCATTATTACTCATTTTCTATACAAAGAGCTGATGGACCAGGAGCTGTCCTAGAGTTCAGGCAACCGGATTTAGGAGCCTGTGACAATAATCCTGACTAGGCATATCAGTTCCCCGGGTTCCCTGGATGAAAGTAGAAGTGGAGATGGAGGATAATTGATAGATAAAATAATATTTAGACAGTAAAATGGAAAAGTCTTAGAAATTGGTTATCTTAGAAATTGGTTAATGTCAAGAATGCTTTATTATCAATTCCTCAAGTATTGTTATGTTCCGTGCACTCTCAGTCTTAGGGTTCATTTCCCTTAAGCCAGTACTACTTTTTTTCTCATACTCTTTTATCTACACACACACACACACACACACACACACACACACACACACTCATACCTGAAAACCACATTTGAGCAAAGCAGCCCTGTCACTTTCTTTTCCCTTAGTCTCAGGCATGGTTTCAAGTATCTCTACATCCTGTCCTCAACCCTATTTCTGCCAATCTCAGGTGAGTTACTGTGATTGACATAAACTTGGGGCAGAAAGCAAAAGGAGCAGAAGGCAGTGATATACACTGTATTCTTTGGGGGAACTCTTTCCTTTGGAGGGTCACTCCTTGTTGGCTTGGAGAGTCAGCTTGTCCAAACACATAATAAATATAGACAGTGGCTGACAGGAGTGAGCAGGGATTAACTGGAAATAGGCACCAGACAACATTTTGGAGTGGTGGAAATGTTCTAAAATTGAATTGTGGTGATAATTGCACAACTCTAGACATTTACTAAAAATCATAAGATTTTTACACTTACAATGGGTGAATGTTATGGTATATTATTATATCTTATCAAAATTGTTAAAAAAGAAGAAATATAGAAAGACCACTGTAGGTTGTTGTTATTTAAGTTCTATACATTTCCATAACCCTAACTTTAATGCTTGCCTAGAATATTTACTGTATTTCTATTATCTAATCCATTCTAGTCTAACCAAATCAATGACTTCAAAGCTATCATATTTATTTTAGGTATTTCTATGATAAGGAACTTTTTTTGTCTGATAGGTCTGCAGTAAACAAGAAAAACAACACTGACAAATACATGCCATGTGCCAACCATGATCGTGGTTTTCTTCCAGGTGCCGCTTATTCACAATGAACAGAACAAACGTCTCTAATTAAAACAGCTCTAATTAAAATTGCACTTTGTAGAGTTTATTGATTAGTTTGTAATATTTGTAAAATATCTATAGAAAGTGTGGATCTGTGCTGCCATGCATACTATTAAAATTGTTCCCATCTCTCAAAGTCACTTTAAAAGTATGAGTTGAAAGTCTTTTCAGTGGGGGTGTGTCTTAGTTAATCTCTCCACCACAAATGGGATTTTATTTCTAACCTTTTTCATTCTTTAGATGTGTATTTGTGTGTGTGTTTGTGTGTGTATATGAGTGAGAAAGAGAGAGTGGGGAGAGATTGATGTGTGTGTTTGTGTGTGTGTGAGCACACGCACATGCGCGTGTATGGTATTTGGGTAGAAAAATGAGAAGTAAGTCATCTTATGACTAAAAAATTATTATTGTAATATTATTCCTTATGAAAGTATCCTCAATATTTGGGCAATAAATACCTGAAATTGGGTTTAATAAAAGTAAGGAGATGTAGAATTTTAGAATACAACTGACATTTTAAAAGACTTCCCATTGCTCAGGTATATTTCCTGATCAAAAATACTTTGCCACATGTATGTAAAGTTTTCCCACTGTTTTAGATCTTACCTGCTTACCATATTACCTGTAGCCACATTTGGGAAGCAAGTTCAGACATGGGACAGAGAGATGGGTTGAGAGATACAAATTACAGAAAGCCAAATCCTTAACTAGGAAGGAAGGAAATAAATGATTATGCAGTTTAAACATTTTGGAGAGCTTTAGAAGATGTAGAACAGGGTCTCTCAAAAGTAGTGCTACTACCATTTCGAGCCTTATAAGTTCTTTTTTTTCTTTTTCTTTCTGAGGAGCTGTGCTGTACATTGTAGGATGTTTAGCAACATCTCTGGTCTTTACTTATTTGGTATCAATACAAATCAAATAACTCCCCAGCTACAACAACCAAAACTGTCTCTAAATCTAGTCAAATGTCACCTAAGGGGCAAAATTACCTCTCTTCTTCCACTCTCCTCACCCTGTACCGGTACCAAACTACTGGTATAAAATGAAGAGCTGTAGAAGATTACAGGGTAACTGTGTGTCCAGGTTTGCCTGGGAAAGTCCTGGCTTATCCCTGTTATATTGACATAATTACTAATAGTGACCGTTTCCCTTTCCGAATTCTCTGTTTATAGTGTGACCTATATGAGTGGTCTGAGAATAGAGCACTTCCCCTCCATCTGCACTGTGACTTTATGGGGCAGTACAGAGGTTCTTGTAGGACAGGGACTAGCGAGCATGGTTTTCCATACCCTTTCTTTCTTTCTTTTCCTTTAGTTCAGGTAGGAGTTGGCTTTCTTAACTTTAGTTTGCAAATGTTAGCTTTGGAGTGCCCTTATTCTAGAAGTCTTAATACCCCTCTCTCTTAGTGTCAGAAGTGCATACTCTAGGCCACCGTGTGATACAGACTCACTCAGTGTTCATCTGTCTCTGATTTTCTGTAATATCTTACCATTTTAAGGATTAAAAAACTAAATCCACTCATGTTTACATTACAGAATTTAATCTGGCATTAAAGGTCATTTGTGGGGAAATCCCCAACCTCTAAAAACAGAGTTAATGTACCATGATGATAGCCTCAAAGACTCAATTATAGTTATTTACTTATTCACTCATTTATTGATTTCAAAAACATTTAATGAGCACTTACCAGATATCAAATACAGAACTAGGTGTGAAACCCACAAAGGCATGACTTCCACTCTAGGAAATCTTGTCTCCTTCTCACAAAGGAGTTCAACAGAGGAACAAATAATTAAAACACAATGTGATTATTTTCCTGATTAAGGTTATATGCTAAGTGCATTAAGAAGACCAAAAAAGGGAACAAGAATTCTACCAAAGTAGGGGAAGGAGTAAGTCAGGTTAAGGACTGGGTGGTGGTGTAGAATTATTATACTTTAAAATTCCTTGCACCTTTCTTCTTCAGAAAGTTGAGCTGTCATAAAAGCTCCCTTTGGCAGATTCAGAGGATGTGGGTGAGATGTATGATACCCCTTCCTGGGATCAATTAGTTAGTATCCCTAAGCTCCCTTGAAGCCTGTGTAGTCATTAAGGGATACAGACTTCATACCAAAGAAAGTGCAATACTCACGGCTAAGGGTCCAGACCAAAAATTAGAACAAAGAACTGGTCTAGGAGCACACATTTCAGTCATAAGAGTAAGACAATGACTGAAGATCCTGATTCCAAACTTTGAATGTTGGACACATCTGTCAGCTTGGTTCCATGATTTGGAAATAAAATGTAAGGTGTTGAAACCTGCTGTCCTCAAGATCAAAGCTTTACCGGTTAATGAGTCTCAGTCCAGGAGAGCAGTTGGTAATCCATACAGGTGTTTTATTCTCCATCATCCCTCTAGTAAAGACCTTTGGCTTGACTTACACTTTTCCTTTATGAAATTAAAACAACAGACACATTCCCAGGTTCAGATTTCTGTGGTCATTTGCTTTACCCATCAGAAGCAGGAAAATAAACTGGAAGAAGATAAAAGAAAATGAGAATGTGGCCAGGGAAGCTGTGATTTGTCTTCAGTGTTAGCTATTTTGTATGTGATATAATTCTATTCGATCCCAGCCACATTTGCAATGTGTCCATCTACATTATCCAACCCACTGCTGTGTGAAGGTTTTTCCATGTAGGGCTTGTGAGAGTGGTATAGCTTACAAATATTTTCTTATTCCTAGAAATGTGTCATCCTTATGATTGCTATTGTGTGCCACTGATGGAAAAAAAATTCTGGCTTCCACATAAGGACTGTCCTGTCAACACATTTATGTAGTATTCAACCTTAAATCTTGCAGGGAACCAAATTCTTTATTTTATAGATGAAACCCAAATTGAGAGGCTTAAATTCACACAGCTAATTAGTAGTAAACTTCAGACTAGAAATTAAATATTTTTATATCTAGTTACATGCCCTTTCTGCAGCCTAAAATATTTTCTAGTAAGATAATTTTGGAGCCCTGCAATTGTAAAAGTAAAATGATGGATGCATCCCAGTTTGCCGGGGACTTTACTAATTTTAGCACTCAAATTTTCAGTTCCCAAGAAATACCTCAGTCCCAGGAAAACCTGGACAGGTGGTCATCTTATGACAAATATTTATTTCATATTCTTTCTCTTTCTCTCTTACTTACACGTGCACTGGTGAGCTAGAAACTTGAGATTTTCTTAAGCTGTATTGTGTTTGCTTTCTTACTTTCATGCCATGTGCTGAAAAGCGCTGACTGCATTACCCTGAAATTTGGACAGCAGGGCTTCAGCCTTGGGCTCATCCTTTAAGGGAGACTCTCTGATCCTCCTTTGACCAGGCCCCAGCCCGTGGCGTGAGGAGCCTTGCAGCCAATAGGATGCGCCCACACAGAGATCATGCTTCCTTTCTAGCCAATGCTCCAGGTACCAAGGAACCTTGAGGATGACATGCACCCTTCTGGGGCAAGCACAGGCATCCTCACCCCTCTACATGCACCTGCCTGTAAATGTGGCCGAGAGCAGCTGTTTGCAGGAGCCTGGGGAGGAAGGTGTGGAAAGCACTTGAGTAAGCGAGCTGGGCATCTGAACATCTGTGCACACATTTCCTGGTGGCCTGAGAAGGTGATCAAGGTGAAGAGAAAGGGGAGGGTGAAGCCAGCACCTGGACCCAGCTCCCCCCACACACACACTCCCTGCACCTTTTCCCAGGTTCCTGCCCTGATTTCCAAAACTTCCAAGAAGCCTAAATTTGAACCTGGCCTTCTACAGTAGTATGAAGGGGAACTTGTCAAGATAGGAGGCTTGAACACTTTTTATTTCACAGATGGTTAGCTCGATTTATAATTTTCAGATATTCATTCATATGGCGTTTGGGTTTGCATTTGTGTGCTTGTCCCTGGCTCTGACACTTAGAGGAGGGCCTGACAGCTGCCTCCCCTCAGGTCACATTGCTTCCTGATATCACCTCTAGATGGATCCAGAAACATCGTCTCTCTGAGCAACATGATAATCAAATAAACTTATGACACATGAGTGACTGTTATGCCTGCTTTTTAAGTCAGGGTTTTAGGGTCCATTTCATACTGTTTTAAACCCTGACTTCATTACTCTGGCTTGCCAATAGTTCCCAACAACTGCAGTCAGAGAGAGATTTGGTCTGCTTTCGGGTTATCCCCTTTATTGAAAGTAAATAAAAAAGCTTTTATTTGGATAGATAAAGATGGAGGGAATTGTCATCTGAGACAGATACAGTGGAATCAGTTGAACTACACTTACTTCACTGGAGAGAGTAATTTTTTTTCAACATAGTTCAAGTGCAAAAAAGATATTTTATGTTTTATATCACACACGTAGTTTCTCACACTCAGTTACTCTCTGTTTTCGGCTGTACACATTGCCGTGTTAGTAAATTACTGAGATACATTAACACAGTAGCCTAATCTCATAAATTCAGATAGGATCATTAGGAAGCCTAACCATTAGCTGCAGTCGCTCTTCACTGAGCATTTACAATGTACTGACTTTGTACCAAATAGTTTACGTACATGTCCGTTGTCACAGTTAATTCTTGCAACACCCCAATGACTGTATGGTTCCATTATACAAAGGAGAAAACTGAAGCTTAAAGAGGGTCTCTCTTGCCCCAGTAACGTAACTAGTGTGTAGCAATTTTTCCTCTGTCAAACCGTTTATTGCAAACCTTCCATATGTCATGGCCTGGGCTAAGTCTCCTAGTGCGTTAGGTAAATGGACAACCAAAGCAGTTATTTACTGACTTTACTATAATCTGGATGGTTTAGGATTTGTGGGGAAATCAGAAGAGGGGCATTGAACTCAACGCTGAGTGGAACAAATGTCTTTAAAGGTTTTCCTGTGGAGTCAATGCTGGAGCTGAGTCTGAAAGAAACAGGTATTTTCTAAGACTGATGGAGTGAGGACAGACTTGTTAGGCCAAGGGAAGAGCATATGCAAAGTCATGGAGGCATGACTATTTCCAGAAGGTGTAGAGAATAGCAATTACTATCCTATGGTCAGAGGGTCTATAATGGTGGAACAAATAAAGCTAAAGCATTCTTAAAAAGATAGAGAACATAGGGCTTCCCTGGTGGCGCAGTGGTTGAGAGTCCGCCTGCCGATGCAGGGGACATGGGCTCGTGCCCCGGTCCGGGAAGATCCCACATGCCGCGGAGCGGCTGGGCCCGTGAGCCATGGCCGCTGAGCCTGCGCGTCCGGAGCCTGTGCTCCGCAATGGGAGAGGCCCCAGCAGTGAGAGGCCCGTGTACCGCAAAAAATAAAAACAAACAAAAAAAACGATAGAGAACATTAAAGAAAATCCTCATGATCTAGAAAACACCTGTGGATTCTGTCTTTGTAGGTCCATAGTTATATAAAATATCACTGCACGAAGAACTCTGGAAATCTCATCATTCTCTTTAACATCTTAAAGATGAAGAAATAAAACCTGGATATAGTTAAGTGACTTGCTCAGCTTAGAGCTAAAAATTAGTGGAGTGCTAGTCTTCTGAATCCTCAGTCCCAAGGCTTAAGCCTCGAATAGTCACCTTTGTGACTATTATTTTATTTTCCTTAACTAATCTAACAAATAAATTCAAATCTAATAAAGATTCCCTATTTTCAGACTGGATTTTAGTGCACATATTTTCGTAGAAGAACCAATGAATGTGGATAGACTACAATGAGGGCTATTATCCATTTGCAAAACGATTTATAACCATTTCGTTTTCAGTAGTCACCTCACTTGTTGAATGTAAAAGGCTGTTATAACGGCAACTGTTATTTGCAACTAGAGTGTCTTTTTGAAAGCTGATCAGTTCTTACGTTAATGAGAAGACCTCTCAGATTTTCCTACACTGTATCATTCCCATCTCAACCACTCTTGTCCCAATTCTAGGACCAATCCTGACTCTGTATGGAAGGGATTGAGTGTCAACATTTTAGCTCAACATCGCTATTTATATAGCCAGGCTTTTGTCTCATTCCCCAAACCAAGTCTACACCGTCTATTCTGATAAATAGGCCCTCATATTATAACCTGGGTCTGTTCTTCCCTTCCCAGTGTTCCCAAAAAATGTACTAAGCACTAAACTTCAGCCTGTAATTGAATTCCACCGTTTTTCTATAGATATTTTTGGTCCAGCCATCTTCTTGGATTTCTAAACACATATACTCATGTATGAGCCCTTTCCACCTTCTCGGAAATAGCAAAATTCTTCCTTAAATGCCTGTGATACTTGCTGACATGCTGAGGTATCATCTGCTCTTACTCTTTCTCTCAGAGAATGTTCACCTGTATGAGGAGGCATTAATTCTGGCACACCTCGATTAAGACATTTGGAAGAATATTTATATTTCCCATAGGAACTTCAGTGCCGTTGCTTGTGCCTGCCTTGTGTTAAATCAGGTAGCTACTTCCTACAATGTAGGAAGCCCTTTGTTAGGGAGGGGGTGTGGAATGGTAGAGATTACAAGAGGATCAAGGAGATAGGATGGTGATATTTCTTTAGAAGGGAGGTGGGTTCCAGGGAGTGGAATTTCAGGAACCACCACTTTTTGGTGAAGTAGTTAGTGGTATCCAGGGAAAATTCATCTATCCGAAGAGCACAGATGTACCACTGCTGAAGACAAAGGTTCTGTTTGCCAAGTGATTTGGAAACCTACGAGTCTCCCCTTTTATTCTTAAAATTGGGCTTCTGAATTTGTCCAGCTCTCACTTAATCAGGAGAAAAAGTTGACAAAGAAACCTGAAACCCAAATTCTGGGAAGATGTTCTAAGCCACAGGAAATATTTCAAGATCTATAATTGTCAAGAAGAACAGATGGAAACATAATATAGTGGAAAGGTTAGGATCAGATATTGTTTTATTTAGAAAGAGCCTCTGAGCTATTTCTAATTATAGATAAAACAGGACAGTATTTGGAGGGATCGTTAGGCTGGGAGTCAGGAGCCCTGCGTTCCAGTCCCAGTCGCTCATTGTAACTGGTTCTAGAAAGTGCCCCTGACTAAGTCAGCTGGCTTATCTGTCGTCAGCTTGTTCCGATATATATTGGTGGGAATTAAGTGCTTCATTTTTTACACTCCTCTCCTGGGGAATTCTGTTCTATGAGGATATATGAACATTCTCTGTAAATACTATTAGTCAACAGTGAAAGTCAAAATACGAACAAAGAAAATATAACTAAAAATATCATGTGAACATTTACGGGCAATGAATATCAGTATGCATTTTAGTTTTTACTCGTAATTGAAGCATATGCAATTCAATGTAATACAAACATTTTGTAATTAGAGCATAGCACTTTCCTAACTGGATGCCTTATCTCCATTCTCATTCTCCTATAGTCCTTTTTTCTGTATAACAGCTGGGAAATCTTCCTAAAGCCTAAGTAAGACTATGATATTCTTTTCTTTGATACTCTCCCTGATGAATCCCTCCTGCTATTAAGACAACATCCAACCATCTTATCATGGCCTCTACAGTCATCTATATAAACAGTCGTGCCACACACACACCCCCGCCGTGACCTCATTGTCTACAACTTGTTACCTCTCCACTAAGTTCAAATATAAGAGCCTTCTTTCAACCCTTCAGATACCCCAAAGTCATTCCTTAAATAGGGTTGTTGCACATGCTGGTGTGTCTGCCTTGGATTCCTTGTCTGAGATCTTGGCATCGTTGGTTCCTCCACATCAAACAGGTCTCAGCTCCACATCACAAAGAGACCTTCTCCAGCTCACCCAGCTAATGTACAGCCCATTGATGAATCCTTTTTACCTCGATCCCCGATTTTGTTTCTACAAAACATCTGTTTCTAGCTCATGTAATATTTTTGACTTGATTGCTGTCTGTCTTCTCTCATCAGAATGTGAGCCCCATGTTGGGAGGAGTTTTATCTTGTTCACTGAGGGGTCTCCAGGGTTTTAGAGTAGTACTCTGCACATGGTTGTCATTCCCAGAATATCCATTAAATGAATGGATATGTCCATGGAAGGAAGTTCAGCCCTAACAATTCAGAACGGATCTTGTATATGCTATTTACAGAAGCCATAATTAAATGACCTATATTACTACCATTAATGCAATTTTATTCTAATCTAGTTATATATTCACGAGGCTCTTTAGGTACAAACGAGGAAACTATTTGCATACTAGACATCAGAATTTATAATAATAGTTCCAACATATATAGTTTTCCATCAGTGAAAAAGGCATCAAATAACATAAAATTCTGTAGAACACTGTATGGTAGCATATTAAAAGATCTTTCTTGTCTTTCTAAAAAATTATTGAATTTATTCCTTATTTATCTATTGCGTCCTTTTTTTCTTTTATTTAATAAATCAGAGATTTGATTGCATGCTACCCTTTCCTAGACTATTCAGGATTTGCAATGGCTGTTGATACCTCAAGGAATCCACTTAAATATTTGGGATCTTAGAAGATAAGAGAAAAATTGTCTTTAGAACACACGTTATAAAGAAAAAGGATCAGATTCCAGAGAGATAAGGTGGGAAAGAAAATAAATACATAATATACACTGAGCCACTGTGATTGAATTAGAGGCACCTCTGTATCCTGAATGAATGTTGAATTTCCCCCAAAATAGACATACATGTTAGGGAGTTTATTCACTCCTTAATTTTTGCTAGCATTACAGTTATAGAGATATGGGGGAAAAAATCCTTCAGGGTAGAGGGACACATAAACCCAAATTACATGGACTAAAGCACAAGCAGCCTGTTGCTAGGGTGTCCTGTGTGATAAGCGGCAACATCTGCATCCCTCTGCCTGGCAGTCCTGGGGCTGCCTACCCAGCACAGTGAGAGTCTCTCATGTCAGACAGGCTTTGAGTTGGGCATGGTAATGCCTTCCATCCACAGAACTCTAGCCCTTGCTGCCAGGCTGAGGCTGGTCTCATCTAGTCTTAATTTGCAAATACTGATTTTTTCCTAAAAGTGATATGTATTCAACCCCCAAATTTGAGAACTACAAAAATGCAAAGAAAAAAATAATATATGTATAATTACACCGTTCAGATATTGTACTATTTTGGTATATGCTTTGCTAGTACTATTGTATGTGTATGGATATGTATGAATATACATATCTATAGTGTATGTATACACATATTCATGTATATATGTACATATATTCATATATACAATATGTTCATATTATATATGTGTATATTGTATATAAGTATAAATATAATCTACTATTTATATACACACATTGTATATAATATTATCATATTGAACAAACTCTGTTGTAACTAATCTGATTTATTTTTACTCAGTAAACATTTCCTATGTTTCAGTATTCTAGGCATGTGATTCTAGGGTAGGGATGGTGTCACTTACTCCTTGCTGTGTGCTAGATACTGGATATTTAGTGTGGGCCAGAAAAAATTTCTGCCCATGTGAGTCAAATCCTTTAAATCTTAAGAAAGATTCTAATAGTATCAGGCAAGTCAGATTATGGTAAGTGCTAAAATAAAGATTATACTGGTTATTTATTTTTATGGAACAAGTTACCCCCAAATTTAGTGGCTCACAAATGCAAACATTTATTATCTCATAATTTCTGTGAATCAGGAATCCAGGCATGGCTTAGCTGCCTCCTCTGGCTCAAGGGCTCTCACAAGCCTGATATCAAGGCATTGGCTGGAGCTGTAGTTGTATCAAGGCTTAACTGGGGAGAAAAAAGTTTACTCACGTGTTTGTGACTTATGGGCCATAGAATTGAGGGTCTCAGGTCCTCTTGGGCCAATGATTGAAGACATCAGTTCCATCCTGTGTTGCTCTCTCCATAGGACTACTCATAGCATAGCGGTTTGCTTCCCCCGGAGCTCTGGGCCTGACAGAAAGAGTGAGAGTTGGCTAGCAAAATGGAAGGCACAATATTTTTGTAACCTAATCTCAGAAATGACATCCCACCACTTCTGCTGTATTCTATTCACTTGAAGCAAGTCACTGGGTCCAGCACACTTGCAAAGGGAGGAGATTACACAACAGCAAACATATCAGGAAGCAGGGATCGTTGGAAATCATCAAGAATCGCCTTGCACAGAAGTAAACCAAAGGGGAGAAATGGATTGTTTTGTGTAGGGACTTTCAAATGTCTTCCTTGAAGAAACAGTGGTTGAATTGGACTTTGGATCTGTAACCTTAATGTAAAGGGGGATTTCACAAGAAAATAAGCATAAGAGAAGGGATACTGGCATAAATAAAGGCACAGAAGAATCGAAGTTCTGGGACTCATTCATTCAAATGACATTTCAGAGTGACTACCACATGGCAGAGTAGTAGCCTGGTAGGGCTAGAGCACAGGACAAATCGTATGTCTTAAGTGCCAGAAAGAGCATTAACCCAGTGTTCTTACTGCTGTTAAATGATGTACATCATTTTTCTAGACCAGTAGCTGTATGTCAAACTTCATTATAGAATCCTGGGACTAGAGAGCATTATAAGAAGTCATGTAGCTTATCTCGGTTTATGTAAAAAGAATAGACTTCAATATCTGAAACATCTGAATCCCATTTGGGCCACTTATCAGCCCTTTGCCCAAATCACTTAACCTTGCTAAATCCAAGTGTCCACAGCTATAAAATGGAGCAATTATAATTACATCAAGCTGCTGATGGAAGGATTAAAGGAGATAACATTTGTGAAAACACATAATTCAATGCCTGGTATATAATAGACATTCAATAAGCTTGCCTTGCTTTTCTTCTCTACTTCTTTGCCTCTCGTTTTTCCCAAATCCATTTAGAAATTCTCTTACATCATTAACAACAGCAACAAAAAAAGATTTCCAAGTCTTTACAAAGCCAGTGAGGACAGTTGGCCATTTTTACATCATTCTAAAGCTTTGACATCTTTGCTATCCTAGAGGCAAATCTTTAAGGACTTTAAAGTTAGGACAAAATTAACCTCATTTTAAGTATATTATTCCTAGACAATTTATTTTTTTAATTTTAATTTTATTTATTTATTTATTTATTTTGGCTGTGTTGGGTCTTCATTGCTGCACGCAGACTTCCTCTAGTTGCAGCGAGCGGAGGCTACTCTTTGTTGCGGTGCGCAGGCTTCTCATTGTCGTGGCTTCTTTTGTTGCAGAGCATGGGCTCTAGGCACGCGGGCTTCAGTAGTTGTGGCACATGGTCTCAGTAGTTGCAGCACGCAGGCGCTAGGGTACACGGGCTTCAGTAGTTGTGGCACGCAGGCTCATTATTTGTGGCACACGGGCTAAGCTGCTCTGTGGCATTTGGTATCTTCCTGGACCAGGGATTGAACCCATGTCCCCTGCATTGGCATGCAGGTTCTTAACCACTGCACCACCAGGGAAGTCCCACCAGACAATTTATTGCACATAATACACACTAGATAGATGCTTCTTAAATTAGTTATTTTCCGCCTTGTAGTCAAAAGTAATATAATCTTCTGAAAGATAATACTAACACCAATAATTGTACAAAATCTGGAGAACTATAATAAGTACTAAGCAAACAGATGGTTAGTTTAAATGACTTAAGAATCTGTGTATTTTTATCTTAAGAAAGACATTTAATACCTGGGCTAATTATAGATACAGCACTGCCTGACACATTGTAATTTATGCTTCTATTCTGATTTCTTCTTTATTTAAAGAAATTAGGTTCCTTTGCATGAGGTGTTCCACGCTTCTGAGGCTTTTATGCAAACTATGGCTAAGCTTAATTCCAGCATTTAAAAATGCTTTCAGATACAACTATTACATATAGAATGGGAAAACAGCAAGGTCTTACTGTATAGCACAGGGATATTCAATATCCTGTGATAAGCCACAATGAAAAAGAATATGAAGAAGAATATCTATATATATAATATATAAAAGGAATATATATATACATATATGTATATATATATGTGTGTTTGTGTGTGTGTGTGTGTGTGTGTGTGTGTGTATGTAATGGAATCACTTTGCTGTAGAGCCAAAAATAACACAATATTGCAAGTCAACCATACTTCAGTAAAATAAACTAAAAAAAACAATAAAAATGCTTTCAGCAATAATGCTAGCTTATCCTGTACCTTCCTTAGGAAAAAACAAATTGATGCTACTGTTTGAGTTCATTAGCAATGAAAGAAAGAAAACAAGATACACCAAGAAGTAGGCCCATACTTTCCTTGGAAAGTCCCATGATTGCACAAAGAACATACCTCCATAATCAACATATTTGAATATAGGACTTGTTGAAGGTTAAAGAATCTTTTGTAGTCCTAAATCTATCTAAGTTCTAGTAATGAGTCTATAATTTGTTATAGTTTGCATCACCCTCTGTTGTTATCCAAATGTAAAGATTATGTGACATCATCTACCTCATCATTGTAGAGATTTTATTTGCTTTCTGTTTTAATCTGATACATACAGCAGAAACTTAGTATTTAAGGTATGAACACTGAAAAGTTTTGATTCTTTCAGAGCAACCCTAAAAAGTCCTTGCAGTTTTGATGAAGAGCTAATATGAATTAAGTCATCTATAAGGGTGATGTGCAAAATAATGAGCAAATCTAGTTGAATATCCAGCATGCAGACCTCAAATGTGGCTTTGTTCTGCTTAATTTCACTTCCCCAGCTTTTCCAGTGAAGTGGCAAAAGCAACAACAACAACGACAAAAAAAAAAATTAGAGGGAAATATATGTCAGAATTGAAAGGAAAAAACCTTAGGGAAAGATGAAAAGACAGCTAATTTATGAAGAGAAATATATACAGAAGAAGCAGATAATTTTAATGGAAATATGAATTTTAGCAGAATAAATCTAAACTCTATAAAAGTTTCTATGATATGAATTTGAGGATATATTTGAAGTTTCATTGGGTATGTCTAAAATATTAAGGGTTTTCTGAATAACTAGACTCCAATATATAGAGATTGTCTTTACTCTTTCCTCTGTGGTCAAAAAGTTTAACTGAAAATCAAGAACATTTTATACAAACCAGATTTTTATGGGACTTGAGAAACGTTTTGCTCCTTAAGGCAGTTTTTGTCTGTTTGGGAAATCCAAGAATTGGAGGTCAGAAAGAATCAGATTTATAAGGAATTTATCAGAGTGAAACACCTCTGAAGGAGAATGGGGAGAGGGGGCCGAAAGATGCAGGAGAACCTTCATACCACAAATTGGAACTGGCATCTGTGGAAGGAGTGAGCAGAAGAAGGGGCTTTGGGTAGGAAGAGCCCCAACTGCCATGGCCCTCTGAGAACATCTCAGCCAGGCCATTGGGTAACCCCCAAAGAAATACTTCCCACTAATGAGAATCATGCCGGGCAGGACTGACCCATCTCTAGTGCCCTCTTCGGGCTCAGTCATTGAGCGAGAGCAGCCTTGAAGAGTGTGACTTTTCTCTTGACATCTGCTGTGGATCTGGAAACTGTGGCCTTGGAGGCTGTCAACTCACTGCTGATTACTCACAGCAGTTTTTTCATGAAAGGCGCACTCCCAAGGCAGCCATAGTCTACTCACTTCTCCATCCAGTTTAGGGGAGCAACTCTTCTGTGGTTGCTGTGGGCTTCTCCTACTGAAAGGAAACTTTAAAGAAGGGAGAGAGTGGAATCAACTACAGTTCACTGCAGTTACAGTCTCAGGGAAGCCATGATTTATTATTTCCCACCTACACTGTCCATTCGAAACCTTCTTCGTTCTCAGCTATCACTTCAGCAGGTCTTGGTGGCTTATCTGATGGTGTTATCCCTGAGTGTTCTAAGCTCCTAGAACGTACGCGTGTTTCAGGCTTTATTTGTTGCATGGGTCCATTCATCATTAACATTGGGCAAGAACCAGAGGCACCCAGTGGTCCACTTGGGTTCCACACATATTCCTCCTCCATGCCTGCACTGTAGATCAGCAGCCCTACTTCCTCTTGCCAACCAGGACCAATTACCCCTGCCAGTCGAAGTGGTGACTTGTCTTCTTGTCTACAGAATAAATCCAAGTGCCTTCGCAGAAGCTTGTAGTTTAATGGGCACTTGCTTCGGCCTATGGAAAGAACATTCCCCCTTTAGGGGCCATAACTCTAACCCAAAAGAGCCCAACACTGAGAGGCTGGGAAGGACAAAGCACAAAGGTCCCCAGTAGGTCATCAGGAGTGATAGTAAATGGGGCCACGGAATCATTCTGTTGTTATTTCCCAGATCTAAGAGCATATAATTTGGATTGATGTACTTGGCATTTAGTGCAACCCCCATTGCGCCCTTGGCAATTAACAGACCCAGCCCTCTGTCCACCTCTTCTACCATGAACCTTGACCTGTGGAGGAGAGCCAACATTGAACTTCTTAATGATTTGTGTGTCCCTCTCACCAGTGCATTCATAATGGCCAGGCTGAATTATGTGTCCTTTAGGCCTTCCCATAGAAGAGAATCCTCTGGTGGGTATTGTAGACTCACTTAATATACCCATTCCAGCATGCCTACAAGAACAGGCTTTTTCATTTATTCCTTTTCTGTCTTACAGACACACTTCACTGAGCATTGGCCATTTGTTTTTTTTTGGTTTTCTTTTTTCCAGGCTTCTAAGGACCACCTTACCAGTGAATTTGTTCATTACCCATGGTCCTTGCCAGAACATTAAATCCTGTGTCCTGAGGACAAGTCTACAAATTCAGTCATACCTTCTGGCCTCATTTGATCAATCACCCTCAAAATCCAATGCCAGGGATTCTCCTCTGGCTCTTGTTGGTGTATATTAGCTAATTCCTAGAGCCTCTTTAGAGTGCAAGCTCTTTCCTTGGTCATCAGGCCCAGAAAATCCCCAGCCAATTTACATTGAAATGTAACCCTAGTTATTGGCCTGGCAAATGGGAGATGAAGCAGCAGCAATTCCTGAGAGCAGGACTTATTGCCTTAAGAAGAAGAGGGCTCTGAAACATCTTTCTGAACAGGGGAAGTATTAAGGGTACATCCTAATTGAGGGGGTGGGCCATGTCTTCAAACTCAGATGGCTCAAGGGACTCTGCAAAGCCAAATTTCTTAAGAGATTCCTCTCCAGATGTCCTTGTTCCATATTTCAGTTTCCCAAATCAGCATAACAGATCTACTGGGTCTGAGCATTTATTTGTCTTGGGAGCTCTGTGCTTCCAACTATGAACTCTTGTATTTGCTCTCAGCTGTGCCTGCCATTCCACTGTGAGAAATAAGGACCTCTTTCTATGCTACCAAAGAGGCCCTCTCACCCTCACATTTAACCCTTTAACTATTTCTTAACCACCCTCAGTTTTTCATTCTTCCTCTATCCGATGTCAATACAATTTAATAGTAATCAGCCCACTCTGCCATCCTTTTAGGTATTGTTACTCCCACACTTTTCCAGTGCCTGAGTAATCTCACAGGCAAGAGCATCTCCCTCTACCAGGCTGTTTTGCAGGTTACCACCACTGCAATCTTCAGCAATGGGTCCAAGACTTGGGCCAGGGACTCTCCTTGACCCATATTCCACAATATATGAAGCCCTTCCTGCCAGATGGGTTGGGAGTGATAGGGTCTGAAAAATCTCATTATACTATCTGCTTTCTCAGACCACTCTCTGTACCAGAAGTGTCAGTTTGAGTCCTCTAAAAAGCTGAGAACAAAAGGCAATTTGATATGCAAGATATTTATTGGTAGAAATGCCTATGAATGATAAAGGGGAGAAGAAACAGTGGGTGGAAAGAGCCTTCAAGACCACAAGGTGAGTCTGACATTCAAGAAAAGAGCAAGGGAAGGGAGTATGAAGAACCAAGCCTCAGATGGAATGTCACACTAAGAAAGTCTCAGCCAGACAGATGGGGAGGCCTGGAGCAAAGATGGCCCATTTCAGAAGGTGCAAGTTGGGTTTGCCTTTGATAGCCTTACTTTGCTCAGTCATTGGCTTGGAGCAGCCCTGGGAGGACAAGGTCAATGTGAACTCTGCAGCTGATCTGAAGGTGCCACACCTGGAGGCAGTTTTCTCGCGTCAAGGTCTGAATGGTGCACTTCTAGGTAGTTAGATGTAATACAAAAAAGAAGCACCAACTGTGGCCTAGAGCAAGATAAGTATGAGTTTCTGCACCACCTCTGGTCTAGAGCAAGATAAGTATGAGTTTCTGAACCAACTCTGGTCTAGAGCAAGATAAGTATGAGTTTCTGCACCAACTCTGGTCTAGAGCAAGGTAAGCATGAGTTTCTATGCCAGCTCACTTTCAGTGGATCTGTGATCAGCACAAGTCACTTGATATTTATGGGGGTCTGTTTCCTCATACATACTACAAAGACAGTATTACCTTCTTCATTGTTTGTAATGATTTAATATGAAGTATGTAAAATTACACAGCATGATGGTTCACATAGAGCAGGTCTAGAAAAATGTCATTTACCTCACCAACCTTGCATCAAATTCCTCTTGTCTCCGGTCTATTTTAATTGATCTTGCATTTTAAATTGGGGATATTAGTGTCCTTCAAAAAATCAAATCTAAGAATAATTATTATTGAATTTTATTTTGTCAACATTTTGGAAATCTACTTGCTTCAAGTTGATAATTAGATAAACCTACCAATTAGGAGTTTTACCATTTGTTATGGAACATGTACACTTTTGCTTGGAGATTTTATTATTGAAATTTGATATTATTATCATTTTAGATAAAAATTTTTACTGTTTGGAAATCACTATATCTCTAATACTTGCAGAAGACATATAAATCAACTATAGACCTTCTCTGGACGGCCTGTGTGTATATTTCCTCTCAGCGTATTATATAATTTTTTTTTTTTTTTTGCGATACGCGGGCCTCTCACTGTTGTGGCCTCTCCCGTTGCGGAGCACAGGCTCACGGGCCTAGCCGCTTGGCGGCACGTGGGATCTTCCCAGACCGGTGCACGAACCCGTGTCCCCTGCATTGGCAGGTGGACTCTCAACCACTGTGCCACCAGGGAAGCCCGTATTATATAATTTTATGACAACATCTAAGAACTATGTCTGCTGTAAATATGTCTGCTTTCTCAGGCTTGTAAAGAATTGTTTCATGTGTTCTATTATGGAGTAACAGATTACAACTATTTGTCAATTTCAGCTCCATTGTAGATTACATGAATAAAATCGCCACTAATGGCCACCAAACAACTCCTACTCAGTTTTGTTCAATATTTAAATTGTTTGTGTGTGGATGCTTTTGTAATCAACATGTGTTGGTATGTTTATATAACTTTCTTCTTTAGTGGTCTATCAGTACATTAAAAAGCAACAACAGTATCAATCCTTAGAACAAAGAATGAAGATAATCTATCAGTGAGCAAATAGATATGAGATAATGAGAGAATATAGCTGAAAGAAGCCTTAGAGATCTTGCATGCTAACCCCCTCACTCCACACATGTGCAGAGAGGGTAAGTAATTTGTTAAAGGTGACTGAAGCCCGTAGTAGCAGGACTTGAATACAAAGTCAGATTTTTGTCCCCCAGACAGGTACACTTTCCCCTAAATGCATCTGGTATGTGTTTAGCATTGTGTTCAGCCATCTGGGAAATACAAAAGAAACACAGACACTTTTCCTCATTTTTCCAATTTAATTGATATCATTTTTTGTGATAACAGTTCTTAATGAAGACAAGATCATCTAAATATACTAATGTGTTACACTGAGAAATGAAAAAGGAAGAGCAGTGGATATTTATTGATCTTTCATTCCTTGAAAATAATTGTATGTACTTAATCTCATCTCATTCTTAGTAACACTCTGAAGTGATGTGTTGCATTTTCCTGCTTAGTAGGTGAAGTAACTGAGGCTCAGAAGGTTAAGTGAGTTGTGCACAGATGTATAGTTTCTAAATGCAGATTATCTGTGACTTCAAAATCCTCACTCCTTCACCACTTCTAAAAGAGAGCATCTGGTTGATGGGCATTGATTCAGACTAGAACTATCACCTTTGAACTTTCAAAATAAATGGTGTCGTATATAAACACGCACATAATAAATGGTGGAAACAGAGCTCAAACAGGGGTCTTCTGACTCCAGAGCTCCTTCCCTTTTCTCAGAATAACCCCTCTACCTATCCTCTCCCTTATTCTTTTCACATAAGATCTAAGTTTCTATTAGTAAGTTTTCTTACTGCATTTCTACTCCAGCTATTATATAAATGAAGTGAGAATAATTGGGGAAAGAAAGTTAAAGTTTTGTTCTGGACACACATACATACCCACACTCACACCCACACATTTGCTGGCTAGTTAGGTTAATGAATTACTCGAATTAATTCTTGGCATGATGCCTCTCTAAGAAAGCAATGAGTATTAGTTGATTTTGGAACTCTTTCCTTGGCTGTGGTGTTATGAGAGTAACAATGTCTTATGCCATACAGGTGAATCTTGTCTTGGGATCTGATATTTGCTCTTTGCATTCATCTGCTTTACAGCATCATTTAGTATAAAATTGCTCTGAGGCTAGGATTGTCTCCTGTCGGTAAACCGCGTTTGACAACTAGAAGACCAGAATATTCCCAGAACTAGTCACCTAGAGTATTTCCCAAATATAACTTATGGGATAGGCTATGGGATTTGGAAACAAGACCATAAGATGGATGCAAGTGGGGTTCTGACTCACGTTTTGTTTTTGCTATAAGAAGGTGTAAATATGTCCAAGAGAAAATTCCTCTGTTGAGGTGGACATAAACTCTGAAGTCGGTAATCCAAGCATAAACGCCAGATGTTTTGATAATTTTTATATATTTATTTCTTTTTGCCCCCTCCTTAAAACATTTCAAAATCCATGTCTGTCTACCTTAATGGACATGACTGGTCAAGATTATAAAACTAAGGGGAGACAGTACACATTTGGGGGCAGAGGTGGTATAGTGATGACAAAATTAATTAAAGTGAGAGAACTGAGAAAGAGAGATGCTTAGGGAGGTAGTAGATGTTTTTCTTAATGAGCTTATTCTTTTCCACCTCGAAATAAAAAGACCTTGAAAGTACTGGGTTTGGATATTTTAAGAGCAGCATGTGGTCAATGATGCTGATATAGTCATAAAGCAAGACCAAGTCTAAATGAAGGAAATATGCTTTCCAGAATTACTGTACACATTGAAATTCTTACTCCTGCAATGATTGGACAAAGTTTAAATAGGATTTGCCCAATTACCTAGTCTCCAAAACAGTAAATTAAAAGGCTTGAATGTTTTAAGAATTTGTTATTGCCTCAAATATGAGTTTTTATTCATTCAGCACATACATTTTCATTCTGACTCCTAATAAGTTGTGTGCTTTTTATCTAGCATTCCATTATGTTTGAATCTTTAAACTTGTATTTCTGAGCAATAATTGCAGTTCTAAACAATTACTGTAGTTGGTGTTCAGAGACAGACCTTTTCATGACTAATTCAAGTATACAAAGTGAATTATTTTTATGGTGGAATAGGATTAATCTTGGTGGTGTTGCCCTGGCATATTTTGTGGGATTAATTATTATTAATCTGGATAAATTTTAACTTTAAAAACATTAATTTAACTCACCAGGTCTCCTGACTCATTAATCTCTTCAATAGTGCCACTTAGGATGAAATGGCTCATCAGGCAATAGTGATTCAATCATAAATATGTGGAAGTGGAAAAGCAGAGACACTGAAGGCTCATAGGATTCAAAACATTTTTCACTTCTCAGCATTCTTCATTTTAAATAACATCAGTCACTGTTGGAAATTTTCCGACTTCATTAAAATATAATTATCCATTAATGCGACTCTCTCTCTCTGTCTCTCTGTCTCTCTGTCTCTCTCTCTCTCTCTCTCTCACACACACACACACACACAAGCACAGCTTTACAAAAATGTTAGAGTGCTTCATTTTCCTCATCTTGAGAATGGGTATAATTCCTGTCCTGCCTAGTTTGAAAAGTGCTTGAGATAGATGATTCTTGAAATGATGAAGTGTAATAATAATGTAAGCTGGAATAATTATTATTACTGTTAGGAACTGCCTTGTTTTTCAATCTCAAAGATAAATTTTCCAGTTCAATAACACTTTTTGCACGTAATAATCCTGTGTGCCAGATATTATGTTTGTGTGCTTTGCACACATGGTGCAAACTCTTCTTAGTAACCCTTCACGGTTGTTGTCCTTATTGGCAGTTTGCACAAGAGAAATTCGAAGAGACAAATTGACCTGCTCACAATTGAGTAAGTGGTGGAGCCTGGGTTGATAATCAGAGCTGCTCCTAAAGCCTGTGTTCTTTCCACTGTACTTTCCTGCATTGTTCTTTTGCTTGAACCTCAGTCTAACTCTTACTCTTGCAGTTGGTTCTCCTGTGGAAAAAAATGACATAAGAATAGTGCACAATTTTTGTTATGGAGCTGGAACTAAAAATAGCCACGATTTTATTTCAATCTTAATATGTGCTAATGGTGTTACATTAATCACATCAGTTAACTGTCAGATTAGCACATGGTTCTTCTTTTTTGGTTTTTTTTTTAATTTTTATTTTGTTTTGTTTCATTGTATGGATGAGAAAACTGAGACTCAGGGAAATTAGTAACTTGTGATGCCTCAGATTATACGTACGGCTAATAAGATGTGGCAGAAAGGCGCTCTAACCCTGATCTGTTTGACCCTGAAGCTTTATTCATCATCTTATTATATGGAAGTGTTTCACGAAAGTGAAACATGCTTGCAACTGTTAGGATTATTATAACATTTTTGATTTTTTATCTTTTACCTCTTGTAATTAGCCATCAACTTGAACCGTGGAGGTGTATATTATCTCCTTTGTGTGAATCATTTTGTCCTGATTTTTCTTTGACTGTGGTCACACTGCCAACTCCTTATGGCAGAATATTACAGCCCCAGAGAAAGCCAGAGCTACCTGGTAGTTCATCCACAAAGCCTAGCTACATGGAGAGCTGATGATTTACAATCAGCAGCCGGCACAGAAATGGGAGGATCAGTTGGGCTGTGGAGTCTATTGAGACACGTACAAAACCCACTTTCACACTTGATTTATGTCATTTGGGGCAAACAACTGATAATCTTTCTGAGGCTACAGACCAGACTTTTTAGACCAGCGAATGATAAAGCCTCAGGATTTATTCCTATAGCTAAGTCTTTCTCTTTCTACATCCTCTCTAGTTTTTCAGGCTCGCTAAGGGAAATATCTCTGGCTTCAGATTGATCATAACAAACAGAAGCTGGTAGGAAAGCTACAGCCATCTGTTTTCTATAAATTAAATGTCCCGATTAGAGACCCCTATAGGATATATGTGTCAGAAAGACATGGCATATTACTTATGTGAAAGAATATTATTTCTTGCTATGACTAAAATATGTCAACCTTGGAACTTGCCTCTTTTAACTGTTAATTCTTGGTTTTGTTGTTGTTTTTTTAAGAAGTATTAGAACTAGATGATAAGTCAGGGATACAGATGAAAATTTTAGCTGGGAAATGGAGTGGAGAGGGCTAGAGAGAGAAAGAAGAATTTATTAACCTCATTTTTTGATTGGGTCAAAGTGAGAATTTTATACTTCTTGATTCTTATACAATTGTACAAAAAATTTATTTTGGGTTTTTTGGCTCTTATTTTATTGCTTAGTTTTTAATTTTTATATAATTTTTAAAGGTTACTTTCCATTTACAGTCATTGCAAACTGTTGTACAATACATCCTTGAGCCTATCTTATACCCAACAGTTTGTACCTCACACTCCCCCACGAACATTTTAAATGAATACCTCTTAAGATCTAGATTTTTAAAATTCTATTCCTGATTATTGTATTGTTTTCCTGAGGGTTTACCCTTAATTGTCAGAACCCAAAGAAATATTACCCATTGCTCTCCACAGTTTTCAATAGAAAAGGATGATGCCCCATTGCTACTTTAAAGTTATAAGGAGATCTGCTAAAAGCTCCTTGATTCTTCCTCAGAAATGTCTGCATCTGAGTGCTGGTAAGACTGGTCCATAAAGCATACTGTCACATTAATTGGAAGAATAGATATTCCTCCTGATGCTATTCTTTGGGTCCAGAAAAGGAATTGCAAGAATATCATGCTTGAATTGGGATACATATTCCCCCCAAATATCAATAAGAACATTTCAGAGTGACTTTACCCCAAATATACGTTTTTCCAGCACTGCTGACGTAGAATCCGATTAACAAGTTTAAAACAGCGGTACAGCGGCAGTGTTACTCACTGGCGAGCTGGCAACTCATCTCTCACCTCACAGGAGATAGCTACCTTCCCAGATTTGAATGTGAATAATTAATGGATTAGGGATGGACAAAGGTGGAGTATGTTCTTCTACTGCTGTTTTTTTTTTTTTTTGCTTGTTTTATTTCCTGTTTATTTTTATTTGCAACTTTGATCCTTTTGGTGGTTGTGCTGTGTGCTGATCCCGTCCTCTAGAATTGTACAATCCCTACTCCTAAAACAACCTTGGGATGCCTTCAGTTACCTATTCTATTCTCTTTTTCCCCTCATTTTAATTAGACCCTCTTTATCCCTCTTCTTTTCCACTATTTTGCATTCTCTCCCCAGATTGGCTCTTCCATTCTCCATAGGGGTCCATAGGTCACACATTTACACTGTTGTAAAATTCATTAGACATTTGTGTGGGATTGGGGAGGGGATAGAAAATGGAAAATTTTTGTATAAAAAAATTTCTGAAATACCCCTTTCAGAAAATTTGAAGAAGACTAAAAGAGATGTTAAAATGTTTCTCCTAATCTCTCTCCCAGGGTTAACCTTTGCAACCATGTTTGTAGATTTTTGTTTCTGAAAATGTCTGGAAGGAGTTTCACCAATTTGGTGCAGATATTTATGCTACTTTGATTTTAAATGTAGATTATATACAGCGTTGTGCTGGTAAATGTTTAACAGCCAGCTCTTCGAACAAAATGTATGCGTATGTGTACATACATACATGTACATATATATATATTTACAAACCTTACTGATGTAAAGGATATGTAACGCACAATTTAAAAATGATAATAAAATATAAAATATTCTGTATTGTAAATTCCATAAAGCTGATTTATTCTCACAGAATGCATTTGTTGATTTTTACAGAAGTCTTGCATCTATAGCCAACCTACGGTTGCAAGTGACAAAAAAATATGTTTCCAATATGAATATTGATTGATATTTTCATTTACATTAACATGTAAGTCAAAAGTGAAACAGCAAAGACATATTGAAACTTCACTAGTTTGTAAATTAAGTAAGCAACCTCTTTGTTGAACTGGATAATAGTGTTCAAATACTGGAAGAATATTTCTCAGTTTGCTCTGCTACCTGCAATATAATGTCTATAGGTATGAAACGTACATTTAATCTGCATTATTAACATTTTTTCCATCACTTTTTAAGTTTAAACTATGCATTCTCAAGGAGGATAATATAGCCCCTTGGGGGCAAAAAGTGACTCTTTGGATGGAGCAAAAAATGTTACTTTTTCGTATATAAAGCATAGGTATACATACAGTATACAAACAGTAATATATCTGCGTTTTAAATATTTCATGGAGAGGGGACAATTAGGCCAAAAATATCTAAAAGGACTACTCGGGGGTAACAATAACAAAACAAAAAGTTGAGAAACACTTGTTTAGAAAATCAACCAAACAAGAAATAAAACCCTGATCTGTAGTGTTTGCTGATTTCTAGTAAGTACTCCCATCGTGGCCAATTTCAAGCTACCAATGTGATATCACTGAACATGGAGTTGGGAAGAGAGGTACAGCACCGAACCATTATATAGTACTTCCACCATGCAGGCATAACAGGTATAAAGAAGAACCTCAAGAGTATAGAGATTAGTAAAATGTGGTAAAATAATTAGCAAGCAATGAGTTTTAAGTATTTTAATATAGATTATTAAATTGGACATTTATGTAATTTTATTTCTATTAAAGACTTTATTTAAACAACTGGCTCACAGAATTTTTGAAAATATAAGCATCATCTTTCCTGCAGGTTGGAGCTGGCTCCTGCACACCACTAGATAAGAAATGCAAAATTTTAGCCGGGGGAGGCTGCCTCGTAGGCACCCCAGAGAGGCAGCTTTTCTTCAGCCCTATTGAAAGGATGCCTAGAGAGGGCCCAGCAATTTCTTTTAGTTGGCTGAGATAATAAATATTTTGTCCATACCTTTAATGTTTTGAAAAATGGTATATACTTCTAGAATTAGACTTATTAGTTCAAATGGTATGAACTCACTTTAGGACTGGATACCTAATATCAAATTGTTTCCAGTAAGGTTGCATCAAATTATGCTCTCCCTAGCAGGGTAGTAGATTCCTATTTCACTGCACATTATACTTTAAAAAAAAACACATTATCACCAGAGAATTATAGTATCTCATTATTGATTGAATAGCAAATTTAAAAGTGAAATTTGCATATGCCCGTTGGAGAAGATTGTATTGTAGCAAACAGTACAATCACATGAAACATGCTACAAATAATCATTCAAACCATTATGAGTATAGGCTTGAATTAAACAGTCATTCAAACATGTCTGAAAGCCAGAGATTTGAAAATGAAGGAAAAAAATCTCATTATGACCAGTTTGGGAGATCCTTTAGCAAGGGCTCATTATTTTTCAACCAACAAATATTTTCTCCCTCTTCCAATATCTGTAATGTTGATAATAATGGGGGAGTCTTTATCCAACCATCATCATTCAATGGGTATTACAGTATAGATAATATGGAGCAACCTTACACATGTAATCAAACGAGTGAGGCCTTAAGTGAGAGCTCTATCTTCAATAATTACAACAGTATTTATAATGGAGCAAGAATCTATCCATACATTGAATCTGGGACTAACTTTGACCAAGACTCAAGTCTCATGAAACATCAGAGAATTCAATTTTCAGAGAACCATTATAAAGCAAATGAATGTAGAAATGTCTTTTATCAAAGCTCAAATCTTATTACACATAAGAATATCCATATTGGAGAAAATAATTACAAATTTAGTGAACGTGGTAAAGTTTTTAACCAGTCTTCAAGAGTTACTCAACATCCGAGTATTCATGCTAGGGAGGAACGTTACAAGTGTCATACATGTGGGAAAGTCTTTAATCAATTATTAAATCTAAATAGACGTAGGGAAATCCATACTGGAGGGAAACATTACAGATGTGAAGAATGTGGCAAAGCCTTTAACCGACACTCAAGCCTTACTCGACATCAGAGAATTCATACTGCAGAGAAGCCTTACATATGTCCGGAATGGGGCAAAGCCTTTAACAGGCGTTCATATCTTGCTCAGCTAATTCATACTGGAGAGAAACCTTATAAATGTAAAGAATGTGGCAAAGCCTTTAACTGCCACTCGAATCTTACCCTTCATGAGATAATTCATACTGAGAAGAAACTATATAAATGTACAGAATGTGGCAAAGCCTTTAACAGGCATTCATATTTTACTCAGCATCAGAGATCTCACACTGGAGACGAACCTTTCAAATGTAAAGAATGTGGCAAAGCTTTTGATTACCACCCAAACCTTATTCGACATAAGATAATTCATACTGCAGAGAAGCCTTACAAATGTAGATAATGCGACAAAGCCTTTAAGTGAGCTGTCACCTCACTCAACATCAGAAAGTGCATGGTGGAGAGAGACCCTACAAATGTAATAAGTGATGAATGACATTTGTCCTAAACATACACATTAGAAAATGCCAGAGAGTTCATACTGGGAAGAATGTTTGATGATGTAAA
Source organism: Delphinapterus leucas (assembly GCF_059928025.1). Lineage (NCBI taxonomy): Eukaryota > Metazoa > Chordata > Mammalia > Artiodactyla > Monodontidae > Delphinapterus > Delphinapterus leucas. Next base: position 18,891,700 of record NC_143135.1, read on the forward strand.
ACAATGTAGGAAAGTATTTAATTAAAAAATCAGATCTAAATAAATATCAGAGAATTCATAGTAGATAGCATTTAGTCAATAACTCTTTTCTGGTATTACTTTAAATCAAGATATTATAGAAAATAATCAAAAATTAAAACACTTAGAAAAATTATTTGTTAGTATGGATCACAGGATCAAGGGGAGAGATGTTTGACAGGTATAATTATTATCATTGTATCCTTATTTATATTGACATTATTTGAAAATAAAATTTAATATAATTCAACTCTTAGAAAAAAAAAAAAACAAAGCTCCAAATATTTAAGGGTTAGTTGAAAGGTTCCTGAAATGTGTTGTTCCTTTACATTTGAAGTTTTTAGGTCCTCCCTATTCTGTAAGATGTTATTTATAAATGACTAGATCTATTTTTAGTGGTGTGGCACAGAATCCCCTCTGGCAGTATAGACAGTATCACGATTGCTAACAGTTTTATAAACAATATAGTTTCTATGATAGTGATGACAGAGAAAAAGATACTGTCAGAGTCTTTTTTAACTGAAAATCATGTCATTTCAAGAATCTAGAGAGATATTAAAAGTTCTCCTTGATGTGAGGTTATATAGAATAGCATTTGAATATAAAGACTTTTAAATGTATTCCTCCAAAAAATTGTTGATACATATATTTTCACTGCTTCTAAGCATTTTCATGTGCAGATATAGGCTTTAAAATCTTCATCCTCACAATCTGACACATTTTATTTCTTTTTGTCTTTATTTATCAAGACTAAAGTGATTATTACTCTCAGGATTTGTTGGCTGGTACATCAGGACTTATATGAAGCATATAGTCTTAGAGATGTGAAAAAAGTGATTAACATATCTTAGAATGATAAAGGACACATATTATATAACATTAAAATCGGTATAAATTTGGACCCATGTTCATAATAAGAAAACACATTGTTTAAGATTATTGGTTTAAAACAAGGAAATAGCCATCTTTTACTAAGGTGGATGTTCTATGATATGTTACTCTTTCTGACTAGGGAAGCTATGGAGCTGTCTGTGAAGTTGGCCTCATATATAGTAGCATCTGAAACATTCATGTCTACTGGACATCTGGTGCCCTTATGGGCCTGATGATGGAGAAGGCTCTGGAAGAGTTCCCTATACAGGGAGGGCTCCTTAATAGCATATCCTGTCCACAGTTCAAGATTCCAACACGTTTATCTTGGGCTCTCTTTCCATCAGACTTTGGATGATGATCAAGAGAGATGATCAGGAGAGAGCCAGGGCTTAGGCTTTGGAAGCAACTAGGATCAAATCCCATCTCTGTTGGGTGGCTGTATGTCCTTAAGCAAGTCCCTTAACTTTTCTCAGTTTCATTTTCCTCAAAGAGTGCTTGGGGACACATTCATCCATTCAACAAATATATTTTGAGCTTTCTATTAGGATTCTCCAGTGAAACAGAACCAGTAGTCTGTATAGAAAAATATTTATTTATTTTTATTTATTATTTTTAATCGATTCTATTTCTTTAGAGGAGTTTTAGTTCACAGCAAAATTGAGCAAAAAGTACAGAGGGCTTCCCTGGTGGCACAGTGGTTGAGAGTCCGCCTGCTGATGCAGGGGATGCGGGTTTGTGCCCCAGTCCAGGAGGATCCCACATGCCGTGGAGCGGCTGGGCCCGTGAGCCATGGCCGCTGAGCCTGCGTGTCCGGAGCCTGTGCTCTGCAACGGGAGAGGCCACGACAGTGAGAGGCCCATGTACCGCAAAAAAAAAAAAAAAAAGTACAGAGTTCCCATATACCCCTGTACCCCTGTAGGCATAGCCTCCCTCATTAATCAACATCCCCCACCAGAGTGATACATTTATAACATTTGATGAACCTACATTGACTCATTATCACCGAAAGTTCATAGTTTACATTAGAGTTCACTCTTGGTGGTGTACATTCTATGTGTTTGGACAAAATTATAGTGACATGTGTCTACTATTATAGTATCATACAGAGTAGTTTCACTGCCCTGAAAATTCTCTATGCTCCACCTATTCATCCCTCCACTCCCCAACCCCTGGCAACAACTGATCTTTTTACCATCTCCATAATTTTGGCTTTTCCAGAATATCATAGAGTTGGAATCATACATCATGTAGACTTTCAGACTGGCTTCTTTCACTTAGTAATATCCATTTAAGCTTCCTCCAAGTCTTTTCACGACATGATAGCTCATTTCTTTTTAGCACTGAATAATATTCTATTGCCTGAATATACCTCAGTTTACATATCCATTCACCTACTGAAGGACATCTTAGTTGCTTCCAAGTTTGGGAATTATGAATAAGTTGCTGTAAACATCTATGTACAAGTTTTTTTGTGGACATAGTTTTCAACACCTTTGGATAAATACCAAGGAATGCAATTGCTGGATCGTAGGATAAAAGTATATTTCATTTTGTAAGAAACTTCCAAAATGTCTTCCAATGTGGCTGTACTATTTTGCATTCTCACCAGCAATGGATGGAGTTCCTACTGCTCCATATCCTCTCCAGCATTTAGTGTTGTCAGTGCTCTGGATTTTGGCCATTCTAGTAGGTGTGTAGTGATATGTCATTGTTGTTTCAGTTTGCATTTCACATGATGAAACATGATGTACAGCATCTTTTCATATGTTTAATTGCCATCTGTATATCTTCTTCTTTGGTTAGGTGTCTGTTCAGGTCTTTTGCTCATTTTTTAACTGGGTGGTTTATTTTCTTACTGTTGAGTTAAGAGTTCTTTGTATATTTTAGATAACTGTCCTTTATCAGACATGTCTTTTGAAAATATCTTCTCCTGGTTTGTGACTTGCCTTTTCATTCTCTTGAAAGAGATTTATTTTAAGGAATGGTTCATGCAGTTGTAGAGGCTGGCAAGTCCAAAATCTGCAGGGTAGGCCAGCAGGCTGGAAGCCCAGGGAAGAGTTGATGTTGCAACTCCATTGAAGGCAGTCTGCTGATAGAATTCTCTCTTTCTCAGTGAGATCTTTTTTTTCTTCAGGCCTTCAGCTGATTGGATGAGACTCACCTACATTGTGGAAGGTGATCTGCTTTACTCAAAGTCTACTGATGTAAATGTTAATCTCATCTAAATAGTATCTCCACAACATTTAATGTTTCACTGAATATATGGGTACCATAGTCCAGTCAAGTTGATACGTAAAATTAACCATCATAGGCTCCTTCTCTGAGTCAGGCACATTTCTAAGCACTGGAGTTTGATCAGTTCCATATATATATATATATATATATATATATATATATATATATATCAGTCCCAAATATATCATTATGTTGTACGTCTGAAACTAGTATAATGTTTTATGTCAATTAGACCTCAGTTTTAAAAAAGGAGTCCTACAATTTGTGAAGCCTACTTTCTAACAGATGGAGAGAGATAATAAAGAGTAAAAATAATACACAAGTAAATCAAATGGTAATTTATAATGCAAGAAGACTTATAGGAAATTGATGAGATTGAGGCAGATCAGGAATATGGAGTATGGAACAACGGACTGACATGTGAGAAAAGATGGGAAAGCAGAATGCGACTTAGCCTTGTGATATGTAGGGGAAGAGAGTCCCAAGCAAGGACTAACGTAAATGAGTTAACTCATTTAAAGTTCCTTGAAGAGAATATCTGGCATATAGCAGATGGCAATTAAATATGACTTCTCTTTCTATTCTCTTAAAGATTTAAAATTAACTTAACAGTGCATAGAATCTTGGAGTGTTGGGACAGGAAGAAACCTTTGAGATTATTTCATTCAACCTTGCCATTCATTTTATAGATGAGCAAAGGAAGTGGAGGCAGGGGAAATGTTCTGCTTAAATTCAAAATTCTGTTTGTGATGGAGCCATAACTTGTGTGTGTATCTCTTGGCTCCTGAGTTCCCATTTTAGCCATTCAACCATAGATCTTATAATGCAAGTTCTAGAACCAAGTAATACATTTGGATTTTCAGAGGGAACTTGCTTTGAAATGAATAGTTGTGACCCCCTAAAATTCTGGTATTAAAGCCTTAATCCCCAATGTGATGATATTTGAAGGTGGGGGCTTTGGATGATAATTAGGTCATGAGGGTGGAGGCCTCATGAATGGAATTAGTACCCTTATTCTTAAAAATACGAGATGATCTCTTTCTCAGCCACATGAGGTTACAGCAAGAAGGCATCCCTCTGGCAAACTAAGAAGAGGGCCCTCACCAGAAAGCAAATCAGCTGGTCCCTTGATTTTGGACATCCCAGCCTACAGAACAGAAATTTCTATTATTTAACCATGCAGTCTATGGATTTTTATTACATTAGCGTGAACTGACTAAGACAGACCTAGTAACGTTTTAACATGGTGTGACATGAATATAGGATTTCAAAGGCTAAGCTAGATTGGAGAAGAAGGAAGCCAGGCCAGGGAGGCATATTGAGATCTCTCTAGTCCTCCCTATATGGCAGATGACTGACCACTCAAAAAGTCACAACAGCAATGAGAGTTTATTTCTACTTGCTTTCTTTGAGTTAAACATACTCGACAGACTCTGTAAGTCAACATTCTACAATGTGGGAGTGATACCTCTTTGTAAATAAGTATTAATTGAAGCAGATTTTTCCCAACTTCAACCACAACTGGGAGCAGGTTAGGCCTCTCTTTGGTCTTTAAAAATTTTTTTTCTTTTCCACCCCACATTTTAAGTTTCCCTCAGCTGCAAGCTATGTAATATGAATAACACCGTGGTGGTCCTTACCATGCAGGTAAATCAAGGGCAATGACAGTGAGCCTCTGCCCAAATGGTACTCTATGTGTCACTGCTGGGTTGTGATATACTGTAAATAATACTTGCTGTTTGAGAAGCTGGAATGATGAATGCAAACAGCATTGTTCAGGTTTATGAACATCAATTGATATTCACCCATCCGTCTCTCTGTACTTCCTGCTTCTCCACTTATGCAAGTAAGAGTGTCAATTAGTCTGGAGGCTGGCAGGACATTAAAGAGCGTTTTGTTGGTTGTGTTTGCAATGCATAGACCATTTGTTTCCTTTTCTTAGGAAAGATCATTATGAGACTGACTGTAAAGTATGGAAACATAAATAGACTTCAGTTACATCGGAGTTGGTCTCTGCATTCATAGCAGAGACGAAGTATTCTGAAAGGGGATGCATTGGAGGTGAAATCTGGATAAGCCTGCACATCAAAGGAGAGAAAAAGACTGTTTTTAAAGGAGAGGCACAAGGCTAAGCACTGGGCTAAGCATTAAAGTCTGCTTCAGTATCATTATTAAATTATCTAATTAATATTCTTTTATAATGCATATTAACTAATTTAGAGTGAATAAGCTTGTTGACCTCTAACCGCCTCATTTCCACATCAGGTCCCTTGATATCTGTAACTTATTAGCTTTATAGGCATGTCATTATTATTATTCAGTTAAAGTTCTAGGTGTCTTGGGGAGACATGAGAAGATGATAATTAGATTTAAAACATGGTCATTCCATTGTTTTATAAAATAGACAGCATGTCTTTAATTTTGTCAGTTAACATTTTCATATAATACATATTTCAACAATAATGAGAGTTTATATTCTGATATAATTCGCTACAATATCATTAGCATCTACGTATTACGTAATGAAATTATGGCCTGCAATTATATGATGCAGTAGATTCAACAGCGTTTAACTGCTTCTCCCCCATATATTTCTACTTTTTTCCTCTCAATATTTAGTTCACTGAATCCCTGGTTTTTAATTTACCCGTTGATGCTACTTCCATGAAGTCGTCAGAGTTTCATACACTACAAGTTATAAAATGGTGACATCATATGAAGAAGTTGATAAGCTTACCAATTCTCCCAGAACTGGGAATACCCTACTCTATTTCCTAAACATGGTTGATTAATTGTTGATTGATTCTGTTTCCAAAATGAGGTTCATTTTTCTTATACACACATCTGAACACCAATCTGTCCATAAGCTCTGGACAGAAATTTGTTTAGGTCCTGTGGTTGGACTCCAAGATAAGATGGCATTGCTGTCCTTTTCCACATATAACCCAACCAGTTTAATACAAGACCTATTCTCTGTACCTGTGCGCACCACAGGGGAAAAGGAAAGGTGGTTCGTCCTGTTTGTACTCATGGTCGTCTCAAATGCAATCAAGGTGATATTGTAGTTGTAGAATAGCCAGGGCAGAGTCTTAAAATATTATTTCAGGCATAGTGTGTTGGTCAAACTATATCCTCCCCTGATTGTATCGTGAGCACCATATTTTGTCTAATAATCGATAATGAGGGAAGGGAAGAGTTGCTTTGATCAGGGCAAATATGGTTTAAGAAATAGACACTCACTCAACCCACATGATGTATAGAAGGAACGCTTGATTTGGAGTCAGATATTGTCAGTTTAAGGAAGCCTTTGTCAATGGCCAGCTCTGTGACTTTGCAGAAGGCATTTAAGTCTCTGAGGTTCAGCTCCTTTGGGGGTCAGGGGGCGCACACCCTCACACATAACGTGTAGTTTACTCACACTCGTATCATCTATTACATAGAGCTGTGGGAAAATGCAAATGAAAAACTAACATGAAAGTACTTTGCTAACCGTGAAGCACTAGGACAAATTAAGTGGCTCTAAATACTCTCCCCTCAGCCTGTCACTGCCCCCTTGATCACCACTGGGCACATCAGGAATACTCCCTCCCATTGCCTTCCCATTTACTGTTCTCTTTGCCCCTGTATTAGTTTGCTAAGGATGCCGTAACAAAGTACCACAAACTGGCTGGCTCAGAATGGAAATGACTGCATACTTTTGGCTGCCGGAAGTCTGAAATCAAGGTGTCAGCAAGATTGAGGGAAGGATCTCTCCCAGGGCTCTCTACTTGGCTTAAAGATAGCTGTCTGCTCCCTGTGTCTCTTCCCATTGTTTTCCCTCTATGTATCTATCCCTGTTTCCTCTTCTGAAAAGGACACCAGTCATTCTGGATTGGGGCCCACACTAAAGACCTCATTTTAACTTGATTAACCCTGTAAAGACCCTGTCTCCAAATAAGGTAACATTCTGAGCTACTGGGTGTGAGGACACCAACACAGCTTTTTTAAAGGTTCAACACATAGTAGTCCCAAAAGAGCTACATGACCCCCTCATTTCTTCGAGGTTTTTACTCTCTGACGAATCCCTCTCTGGCCACCCCATTTAAAAATATGTCTTCCCAGACACATACGTGCACCCTCTCCCTGCTTTGATTTAATCAATAGCACTTACTACCACTGACATACTATTTATTTCCCTAATTTTCTTGTTTATTATCTGAGTCATTCCACTTGATTAAAAGGCCCATGGGAGTAGGGGTCTTGGTTTGTTTTGTTCAGTTCTGCCTTCCAGTCACTAGAAAAGTACCTGGCTCATAGTAGATGCTCAATAAATGTTTGCTGATATACCACATCTTCTTTATCCATTCCTCTGTCAATGGACATTTAGGTTGTTTCTATGTGTTGGCTATTGTGAATTGTGCTGCTATGAACATAGGGGTGCATGCCTCCTTTTGAATTAGAGTTTTGTCTGAATATATGCCCAGGAGTGGGATTGCAGGATCATATGACAGCTCTATTTTTAGTTTTTTAAGGAACCTCCATACTGTGTTCCATAGTGGCTGCACCAACTTATATTCCCACCAACAGTCTGGGGAGGGGGGAAACTCAAGTTTTGAACCACATTATCTCCCTTTCAGCATCTGAGTGAGAGCAACCAACATATCTGTAAAGTTCAATTCAATGAAGCATTACTAAAGAGCTCTCTATGTCCTATAGTATGCGTAAGTTCACTCTTATTCAGCTACAATTCTCAGCTAGAAAACCAGAGGTAACAAGGATTTCAGACCATTATAAGCTTTATCCTTTTTTTAAAGCTGTCATGGGGGTTTCAATATTGGAAATACCCATTTAGGTAGCATCAAAGGCAGGAGAAAGAAATTTGGGGACCAGACATCAGGTGGTAGTGAAATGATGGCAGGGCAGCTTCTCAGCTTCTGTGTATTCACTTGGAGAACTGGAGATGCTCTCAGTTCACTGCTTATAAACCTTGAACACCATGCAGATTCACTGAGCAATGGTACTCATTAAAATAATTATGTTTCTCTACTCAGAATTTGGCTTCAAGATCACTTTTGGTACTTTAGCCTTTCAGTGCCATGATTTTAGAAAGAAATGAAAGGCAGGATTTTTTTTTCCAGCTCATCTCCAGCAAATGAAGCTCATAAAGGTGCCAGTGACAAAATAAATCAGTTATCTGGTGCTCTCAGCTGAATATAGCTACTGTTACTGTTGGCTGATATGCCTCTGGGGAAAAGACATTTCAGAAAGGACTAAATCCACACATAGTGTTGCTGTAATAAAGCAACATTTAGCAAAAAATCAACTTTAGGAACACTATAGTAAGGCTGGAAGCTAATTTACAAGGAAGACTGTGCAAAATCCATTATTTCAGTGCTATCTATCTGTAACAGACTCAAGTGCTGCCAAAGCTAGGTGTGAATTTAAACTATTGCCATTTTCGGGTGCAGGCTGCGTGGGGTGCCAGAAAGAGCTTGGGCTTGTAAGTCGAAACAATGCAGCTCAGCTACTTACTAACTCTGATGGTCAAGTCTCTGTCTTTCTAAACCTGATACGTCCATCTTTAAAATGGAGCTAATAATATTCTCTCTAGGTGTATGTGTGATAGTTAAATTCAGTTATTTGGAGGTAATTCAATGCTGGTTGTATATCTGCTATTCTGGTGATTGGTGCTATAAATCTGTCATTTCTTTAGCCTCATCTTTATGGTTCATTTCTCCATTTCAGCACATATGCATTGCAACTGTTGATTTCATGAGCACATTACTTAAGTTCTTTAAGGCTCAGTTTTCTCATCTGCAAAGTGGGAGACCAATGACAATGAAAATAAGAGTTAACAACTATGGAGTGCCTGCCATGTACAAGATATTGTGCTGAGTGTTATCAGAACCATCTGAAATCAGTCCTATCACAATGATCTTATTTTACAGATGAGGAAACTGGCTTCCAGATGTTAAGTAGCTTGTCCATAGTAATACAGATAGAAGGTGGTAAAAATCTAGAGTTACTAGCGTAATATCTGGTAGAAATTAAGTAAGATTGTAATCGTTATTATTAATCTCATCAACATCATGACCCTCATACTCATGTTATCTGCAATGTAATCTCCTCTACCACCATGTGACCTCTGTGAGCACGGGAAGTATATCACAAATACACTGTTTATCATTACAAACTAGATTAGTGAACAGACACTCAGTAAGGGCTTAGAGAGAGAAATGAAGAAAACAAAAGAAAGGGAAGGAGAGAAGGAGGAAGGGAAAAAAAGAGGAAGGAAGGAAGAAAAGAAGGCAGATATGCATGGGTGAAATTCATACATGTTGCCTTCTTGTTGCCTTCTCATACATCTGCTATCCTGTTTCTCACCTGTTGACAATTTGAAGAGCGCTATTAATGTGGACCGTGGCAGGCTTATGAGCAATCATGGTTTCATTTGGTAGTATGCCATTTTCCAAAGTGCCTGTACCCATGAATGGAACAAGACAAGTGGCTCTGTTTCTTTAATGACTGTCAAAGCTCTCTTGCTGTCAAAGCTTCTGCCAGCAAGCACCTGAATGAACCTTGAAATATTTTGACATAATTATGTTGACCAAGGCTCTCTACTTAGAGATCCTAAACTGCCCTTTACAAAAAAAGCATCTTTCACTTGCAAGGGGAATGACTGTTTTTCCTGTGTATCCTTGATTATACTTAATATGTGTCTCTGGTGATTATAACACAGCAATGGGGGTCATCCTATGGCACTCACTCCTGAAAGAATAGGCTAAGATATATTTATGTTTTGCCTGGACTGCAAACTCTGTGTTCCCTGAACCCACACTTTCCCCTCCAGCTATTAATTTTCTTCTATTAATTCCCCAGGTCTTGAATATGAATTTTTTTTTGATTTTTAAAAACATCAGTGGATATTCAATAAAAACACACACTTTTATAAGATGTCAAAGAAATGCTTGAAAATAGTGGAGGAACATGGTTGGCTTTTTCTTTATTAATTTAATTTATTCATTCAATTCTTTATTCCCACCATCTTTTTACAAGCATTTATCTAGTGCATGCTATTATGTCAAGCCCTGCACTTAAAGAACTGGTGGCCTAATTGGGGGAAAAGGGAGCAGATACACAAATACATAATTAAAATATGATAAGATCATTATTATAATAGATATATCTATAGAGTGCTGCGAAAATACAGAAGAGAGATTGCCTTTCTCAGCTTGTGAAACCATGGAAGGCTTCAGAGAGGAGGTGCTATTTGAGCTGCAACTTGGATGCTAGAAGGGAATTAAAAAGTAGAAAGAAGGGAAAAAGCATCCCTAAGCAGAGAAAATGGCACAAAATATCATTAAACACAGCATGTCCAGGGAATGGCCCAAAAGGGTACATGGAAGGTATGTAGGTGTGGAAAGGTAAAACCAAAAAATGAAGTTAGAGAGAGTGAATTGATGAACATTTGATAGTTTTTAGATTCTCACCATGTGCTAACTTTTTTTTTTTTCGGTACGTGGGCCTCTCACTGTTGTGGCTTCTCCCGTTGCAGAGCACAGGCTCCGGACGCGCAGGCTCAGCGGCCATGGCTCACGGGCCCAGCCGCTTCGCGGCATATGGGATCTTCCTGGACCGGGGCATGAACCCGTGTCCCCTGCATCGGCAGGCGGACTCGCAACCACTGTGCCACCAGGGAAGCCCATGTGCTAACTTTTATAGAGAGAAAGGGAAAAGATAGAGAAAGAAAAAATAAAAGTGATCTTCCCAGATAGATTGAAAGATACATTACAACACATGCACGCAGGCACATGCATTCACACACACAGAGAGTCATGTTTGCACATGTGATCATACCTTAAAATTTTAGTTTATCTGTACTCCAACATGAAAACAACATATCTAAGTAACTATCTGATGGATTCTCTTCTAGTGACCTTATTTGGTGATGCTGTGGCAGTAAGAGAATTTATATCCCTAAGGTGACAATGAAAGAATTTGATTCCCCAAAGATATGTAACATCAAGTATATTTCACTGTAGCCTAATTGTTTGGAAAGTAGTCGTGTATCTTTTGGCTGAATGTGTGTATGCATTTACAAGGGGCAAATTTTCACACTTGTGGAACTTTGCAACCCTGAAGCACATGTGAAGGATTTATGAAGAACCTGTGTGTGCTCAGTCATTGTCAAGCACCCGGCATGAAGGGAAAGGAGAATAGCCCAGGGTGAGAAGGGAATCATCCTAATTTCAATCATCTTAGAGTTCAGCTTCTTAAAGCTGAACAGTTATGCTTAAATCCCAGTGGTTGTAGCCTCGTGTGACCTGGATCTTTCCTCATCCAAGTTAACACATAAAAACCCACTGACTACTCAGTTATCAAAGATCTCACATCCCATTCCTTTTTCTTCTGGATAAGTGTGAGTGTCCTCTCCTTAGTAGAGCACAGAAGAGAAATTACTGTTGGAAAGTGTAGGTATTATGCCATGTAATTTAACCTAGTATGGAACTGTAGACATTTTTTTAAACTTTTGTGGGGAAAACGGTGTGGCAAAGATTGCTTAGGAAAAGGGCATACCCTTAAAGCTAGAAGGCTACAAGGACTTTCTTTTCTCTATCAGCTGTCTATATAAGGATTCCAGGAACATTTATTCTCAGAAGACTCTCCTTTGACTGTCACTGGTAGATGGTTTTGGAAGGCAGAAGGACAAGAAAGTAAATAAATAGGAAATACATCCACATATTTTAATACAAAATGGGTAGTCTTCAGGCCAACAAGATTCCTTTTAAAATTAATTAAGAGGGAGTCAGAGCTTTGTCATAAAACTCAAGGCTGTAAGTCATCTTAAAACTTAAAATGTCTAATTCATTCTTCTACCCTTTCCCCTTGCTTACAGCTGCTATTACTTTGACTTGTCTAATAAGGGCATGGTCTACCTGAGAAAACTGTATTATTTTTCCTCTTGAAGAATTAGAGGACCCAATTTTTATTCTATATTGCCATCAGACTCTTTTCAGGGGACTCTCTACCCTACCTTCTTTATTCAGACTTGGGGAATACTAGAAACCAGTAAGAAAGTACTTCAATTCAGTGAATGGTTTCTGAAGATCTGTGTGCATGCCAATCTTTGTGAATAGGAAAACACAAGAAATATAAGTTAGACAGTGACCTTTAAGGAATATGTAGTTTTGGTAAGTGTACAGTCTGGCATAACAGAGGCATGAAGAAGAGATCCAAGCAAGCACAAGACTCTACAAACTAGAAGTTGCAAACTAGCTACCTTTCCCTTGACTCTGTTGGCCCTCGTGGTATTTTTGCTTTTAAGTTGTTAAATGAGTTGGTAACATTAAGAATGACTAGATATTGAAACATGTAGGTAACTTTGGATATGCCCAGGATCATCCACAACGGCTAGGCAGTAGGAAGGCACAGTTCTGTGGAGAAGACTTAAAAGGTAAGCTTGACAGGGAAGGATAGGGCAAGATTTGTAGGGAGTCCTACATGACTGGCCTAGATGTTTTGCTTGTATCCTGGAGGTCACAGAGTAGATTAAGATGATATTTTCAGATCATTATAGTGACCATGGTATGTCAGATGTCCTCCAATAAGGGAAAATAAAGCATCACACTACTTAAGAAGCTATTGGAAGATTCCACCTACAGCAACTTGGAAACCTGTGTTCAAATATGTAAATTAACTCATAACTTAATAATAAGAAATGTATACAACAGAGCTATCAGTTTAAATATGTATCTTAACTCATAAGTACGTAAAGAAAATTCTCAAAAACCAACATAAAAAGAGGCAATGAAATATGAGAGTAGAAAATATGAGCAGATGCTTGGATTGCTCTATGGAAGGGAGAAAGAGATAAGTGTAGATAGCTGTGTGCGGCCTAAAGACTAGGCTTTGGCCCATACTTTAGGAACATGAACCCAAGACATCTGCATAAAACCAGACCCTCAAAGAGATGGATGAGAATCAATCCACCCAGTGGCCAGAAGCTGGTCTGTCTTAACCTGTGCTCTAGGGGAGTGGAGGGAGGGATGGAGAGAACACAGGGTTTGCTCTTGGAGAAAACCAGAATTCAAAAAGAGTCAGGTACCACAACGTTCATTGCAGCACTATTTACAATAGCCAGGACATGGAAGCAACCTAGGTGTCCATCAACAGATGAATGGATAAAGAAGATGTGGTACATATATACTATGGAATATTACTCAGCCATAAAAAGAAATGAAGTTGAGTTATTTGCAGTGAGGTGGATGGACCTAGAGTCTGTCATACAGAGTGAAGCAGTGAAGTAAGTCAGAAAGAGAAAAACAAATATCATATGCTAACACATATATATGGAATCTAAAAAAAAAAAAAGGTTCTGATGAACCGAGGGACAGGACAGGAATAAAGACGCAGACATGGAGAATGGACTTGAGGACACAGGGAGGGGCGAGGGTAAGCTGGGATGAAGTGAGAGAGTAGCATTGACATATAGACACTACCAAATGTAAAATAGATAGCTAGTGGGAAGCAGCTGCATAGCACTGGATAATCAGCTGGGTGCTTTGTGACCACCTAGAGGGGTGGGATAGGGAGGGTGGGAGGGAGACGCAAGAGGGAAGGGTTATGGGGATATATGTTTATGTATAGCTGATTCACTTTGTTATACAGCAGAAACTAACACAACACTGTAAAGCAATTATACTCCAATAAAGATGTTAAAAAAAAAATAGTCTCAGTTGTTATTACCTCCGTTGGAAACAAATGGAGAACCAATAATCTGAGTTTTAAAGGATTTCTATAGATAAAAAGCAGTGTAAGGTATACTCACAATTTAAAGATATAAATCATAGTAAGAGGGAGTATCTTCAGACCCATGAAGCAGTAGAGCCAGAGCCTTGAGAACTTCAGCAAACAGAAGCTTTTTTTTTTGGATAGAGACTGAAAAGACACAACCTTTTTAGAGGATTAGCACATTCTAGAAGCCAGATGTAAACTCACATGCAGAATCATGTCCATTTTTTCATGATCATACCTCTTTATTTTTGTAGGGGAAGGAAGTGGGGAAAGTAAATAATTTGCCCACAGCAATGCAGTTTTTTAAAATACAAGAACAAGAAGTAGAATTTAAGTCTCTGACCCTAACACCACAGGATTAGAGCAATCATGTAAAGAAATGTGGGAAGGAAGAAAGAAATGTGGGATCAGTGTTATTTGGTGATTCACTGGTTGTACCAGAAAAAGCAGTATCAAATATCAATAACCACAACAAACTGGGTAGAAGATTTAGGGCTATAGAAGCTCTGTTTATGGAAGGCGAGAGGTGATGTCAGAGAAAATTGCAGTGTTGATTTTCTTACCCATAGCATTCTTGGCTTTTATGTATTTAACTGACATTTACTAAGCAGCTATCACAGGTAAAACTTCAAGGTTAGTCAGTGTCGTAGATATAGAGATGATTGAGTGAGTCATGATCTGTCGTTTAAGAAATATGCAATTTCGTGAAGGGAGTACAGAAATAATGAGGATTATCCAAAGAGGACAGAGAATGTGCTACAATACAGGCTGGGGATGCAACTAGTCAGTCTTTTAATCCCAACAGAACATTAGGACTGTCATTGAGGCATTTCTAACCCAGACCAGAGGCAGGACCACTCTTCAATTAAAGATGATACATGTGATCTGGATTTCTTCAATTGGACTTGCTCATCCTTCCCAATCTGAAATTACAAAAAGGATGGCTAATTACCACCTTTTATGCAAGGGCCCACATATTTAAAACAAATAGGCAGGAATATCAACCCACCAGCTAACCTTAGGTTATAAATTACTGACATTCTGTAAAGCTAGTAATTATCACTACTTAAATTTTTTTGTGTGTCTTATTTCTACTAGAGAGGTGAAGGATCCCTTCAGAAGTAGATTTCTTAGTTGAAACACGTAATAACTTTGTTGATTTCCAACTCTTACCTGTAAGTGCTTTGATGAAGATTCTAATATCAGGAATGATACTTGCAAAGTCACAGTACATCCCTCTGGGCAGGTTAATATGGACTTTGGGACATAATCCCTATTGACATGTCAGATTTGACACATGGCGTCTAGTAAGTTACCTGAGCACAAACCCCCACTTATAGGTGACTATACACCCCCATTTATAGGGCTTTATTATAGTAGAGAAATCCTTTGAGAAGGACATGTTCTAGGGAAAACAACAACAATAACAACCAAAAACTGTTTGAAACTATTTGAGCCTATTTCTACTAGGGGCCCGAAAAAAGAAGCTCAAATCCAGGATAGGATGCTGGATTTACAAGAAATGTGCATATATATCTACACACAGACACACACACACACACACATATATGTTTCTAAATAGTGAGAATTAAAATTGTCACACTGAATTTAGAAGGAGCACACTCTTTCTTAACCCAAATTTCAAAGCTCTATAGGTGGAAGTGTCAGAGCAGAAGCGAGCACTAGTTGGCTTTTATCCCCATTCAGGTCTCCCTCCAATTTATAAAATATTTGGTCAGGGTTTACAATACTCCTGACAAAGAAGGCACTTCAGAAGGAGCCTTTTGAAAGAATGCCCGGCTGTTACTGTTTGGAAAATAAGAAGCCAGAGGTGAGGTTGACGGGTTGTGTAGGGGGAAACAGAGAGACCTGACAGTTTATTTTTAAGCATTTCAAACTTTGGCGGATCAATTTTCTGAAAGGGTTTCCTTCTGATTGTTCTTTTGAAAGTCAGGACTACCGGGGCTACAATAGAGAGTTGACACCTATTCAGTTCAGCACTTAGAAAAAGCTAAGCGGGAATTGAAAGGCTTTCAATTCTTGTTCTATTTATTGTGTGTTCCAAGCAGTGAATAGCAGAGTTGGTGCTGAAAGGCATTTCCATTATGTCTACTGTAGAGTCTCAGTGAGTCTCAATGAGTAGGGAGAGTCAAGAAGGAAAACTTTTTCCAACTGGGAGAGTTGGAAAGTGTATTCTCACAACACACTGAGCTGGGATATCTGATCTGGGCCTAAACCTCCGTAATGAGAAAAAATAAAATTACACTTCTTAGGTGACTACCATACCGTCATGCTACCACTCCATATTATATTATTTTTCCAGAATCACTTATGCATTTTCTGTATCTCTTATCTTTCAGGAATACAGTTTGGAAGGTATTGCCAGCTACTAGCCTGAATTAATGTACTTTTCTAAGAAATTCACTTAGTATTTGACTTGGTCCCTTATACTCAGTCTTCATCATCGTGTATATTTTATAATAAATATTTTTTAAAGTACATGTTCATTTTCTCCACTAGACTGTAAGCTAATGAAAGGACATGATATTCTGTGTAGAGTGACCAGCCAGGTGTTTTGCAAGTAGTTATATACTCAAACATTTAATGAATTGGGCCTTTGCATCTTCTCCATCCCTTTTTGTATACCTTTTGTATATTCAAATTGAGCACATATGTAAAGTATGATGCTAAAATAGGCATGGGAATTTTTTACAATGTAAGAAAGGCTGGAGTTTGAAATTTAACCAACATTTATTAAACAGCGGCTACACTGGGCTCTGAGGTTATAGAGATAAATGAGACAATCCATGCCCTAGCAGATAAAAAGGACAGAAAAATAGATAATGCTATAAGCATAGGGTTAGAGATCAATATAGAGCACTAAACATTGAAGTGATAACTTTCCATGTCCAAGCAACACCAGACAAATTCGCCATTAAGGTGGTGAAGCAGGTGAGAGGGATAGTTTACTTTGGTCTGAAAGTCAACACTGAGAAGACATCAGTGTGGGAAGCATCTGTGGCTCCTGATAAATGACTCACTGAAGAAAGCTCTGGTTAATTTGTGTCACATTAGCAGTCTCATGTTTCTCAATATGACCCTTGCAAAATAATAATTCTACTACAGTTTGGTTGGCAAACGCTTATACTCCTCTTGGGCAGGGGACTCAGTATTTGCAGAGGGACTAAAGTATTCAACCAACATAACAAGAACTGCTGCTTAAAGATACACCCAGAGGGATGAAAGCAGCAGTTCTCAGAGTCAGTTGCGCATTGGAATCACAAGGAGAACGTTAAAAAAATATATGTCCTGTCTTGCACCCCATGCTAATTAAATCACAGTCTCTGGGGATTGGACTCAGGTTTTCAAACTTCATGGATGAATCCAATGTATACAGAGGTTTGAGAATCAGTGAGTTAGAACCATGCTTCTCAAGCTGTAATCAGCTACAAATCATCTGGTGGGTGTCCTGGGGGTTGGTATTGTTGAAATGTAGATTCTGATTCAGTGAGTCTGGGTTAGGGCCTGAGATTCTGCATTTCTGACAGGTTTCCATGTGATGCCTGTGTTGCTATAAGGGGCTATGGTCATTTAGGAGTTAGATAACTTCCAACTTGCTAGCTTTCCAATCTCTGCCCAAACTCTCAAGGTAAGGTGGTTGTATTGATACTAAAACTTTTATATAATATATTTCTTTTTTTTCCTTTTCTTTCCCAAAGAACTGATCTATATAACATAGGATTCAAGGATTTGGCATTAGGAGCTGAGAGTCTGGCCATGGCTTATTAAGAACATTAAAATCTAAGATACATTTTTTGGGAAATGGGTGGAGTTGGAGGCCAAACTCCCTTTATATAGAAGTGGATGATTTAAGTTATTGGTTATTGTGAGTTTTTGAGCTTGTACAATCTCTGTGAAAATGCCTAAGTTAGCTATTTTGGAACTTTGCCAGACTCTCATACAGTTAAAGCTATCTCTTACAAACCCCATATAATCTGAGATACAGAATTGTAAATGGGTAACAATTATGGTCTCCGGTGTCAGACTGCCAAAGTTCAGATCCTGCCTCTATAGCATTCTGAATGAGAATACCCAGCCTCTCTCATTTTCTTTACAATGGGGATAAAAATAAGACCTCTTACAAGTGGTTGCTATGAGGATTGAATGAGGTGGCATTTACAGGCACTGAGAATAGAGCATGACTATCAACAACTGTGGATGTAATCTATTACAGTCTCACTTTCATCAGAGAGACAGAAGCTAAAAGGAAACATCGCAGCCTTTCCTAGAACAGGCAGCTATTTGGAGAATTAAAAGATACAGTCAGTCTACAAGTGACCCACTTCAGACCTAGGGACACATACAGACTGAAAGTGAGGGGATGGAAAAAGATATTCCATGCAAATGGAAATCAAAAGAAAGCTGGAATAGCAATACTCATATCAGATGAAATAGACTTTAAAATAAAGACTGTTACAAGAGACAAGGAAGGACACTACATAGTGATCAAGGGATCAATCGAAGAAGAAGATATAACAATTGTAAATATTTATGCACCCAACATAGGAGCACCTCAATACACAAGGCAAATGCTAACAGCCATAAAAGGGGACATCAACAGTAACACAATAATAGTAGGGGACTTAAACACCCCACTTACACCACTGGACAGATCATCCAAACAGAAAACAAATAAGGAAACACAAGCTTTAAATGACACATTAGATCAGATGGACTTAATTGATATTTGTAGGACATTCCATCCAGAAACAAGAGAATACTCTTTCTTCTCAAGTGCACAAGGAATGTTCTCCAGGATAGATCACATCTTGGGTCACAAACCAAGCCTTGCTAAATTTAAGAAAATTGCAATCTTATCAAGCATCTTTTCCAACCACAATGCTATGAGACTAGATATCAATTACAGGAAAAAACTGTAAAAAATACAAACACATGGAGGCTAAACAACATGCTACTAAATAACCAAGAGGACACTGAAGAAATCGAAGAGGAAATCAAAAAATACCTAGAAACAGGGCATCCCTGGTGGCACAGTGGTTGAGAGTCCACCTGCCGATGCAGGGAACACGGGTTCGTGCCCTGGTCCAGGAAGGTCCCACATGCCGCAGAGCGGCTGTGCCCGTGAGCCATGGCCTCTGAGCCTGCGTGTCCGGAGCCTGTTGCTCCGCAACGGGAGAGGCCCGCGTACCACAAAAAAAAAAAAAAAAAAACTAGAAACAAATGAAAATGAAAACATGACGACCCAAAACCTATGGGATGCAGCAAAAGCAGTTGTAAGAGGGAAAATTATAGCAATACAATCCTACCTCAAGAAACAAGAAAAATCTCAAACAACCTAAGCTTACACCTAAGGCAATTAGAGAAAGAAGAACAAAAAAAACCCAAAGTTAGTAGAAGGAAAGAAATCATAAAGATGAGATCATAAATAAATGAAAAATAAATGAAGGAAACAGTAGCAAAGATCAATAAAACTAAAAGCTGGTTCTTTGAGAAGATAAAGAAAATTGATAAACCATTAGCCAAGCTCATCAAGAAAAAAAGGGAGAAGACTCAAGTCAACAGAATTAGAAATGAAAAAGGAGAAGTAACCACTGACACTGCAGAAATACAAAGGATCATGTGAGACTACTACAAGCAACTATATGCCAATAAAATGGACAAGCTGGAAGAAATAGACAAATTCTTAGAAGAACACAGCCCTCTGAGACTGAACCAGAAAGAAAGAGAAAATATAAACAGACCAATCACAAGCACTGAAATTGAAACGGATTAAAAATCTTCCAACAAACAAAAGTCCAGGAACAGATGGCTTCACAGGCAAATTCTGTCAAACATTTAGAGAAGAGCTAACACCTATTCTTCTCAAACTCTTCCAAAATACAGCAGATGGAGGAACACTCCCAAACTCATTCTATGAGGCCACCATCACTCTGATACCAAAACCAGACAAAGATGTCACAAAAAATGAAAACTACAGGCCAATGTCACTGATGAACATAGATGCAAAAGTCCTCAACAAAATACTAGCAAACAGAATCCAACAGCACATTAAAAGGATCATACACCATGATCAAGTGGGGTTTATGCCAGGAATGCAAGGATTCTTCGATATACACAAATCAATCAGTGTGATACCCCATATTAACAAATTGAAGGATAAAAACCATGTGATAATCTCACTAGATGCAGAAAAATCTTTTGACAAAATTCAACACCATTTATGATAAAAACTCTCCAGAAAGTGGGCATAGCGAGAACCTACCTGACCATAATGAAGGTCATATATGACAAACCCACAACCAATATCATTCTCACTGGAGAAAAACAGAAAGCATTTCCTCTAAGATCAGGAAAAAGACAAGGGTGCCCACTCTCACCACTATAATTCAACATAGTTTTGGAAGTTTTAGCCATGGCAATTGGAGAAGAAAAAGAAATAAAAAGAATCCAAATTGGAAAAGAAGAAGTAGAACTATCACTGTTTGCAGATGACATGATACTTTACATAGAAAATCCTAAAGATACCACCAGAAAACTACTAGAGCTAATCAATGAATTTGGTAAAGTAGCAGGATACAAATTTAATGCACAGAAATCTCTTGCATTCCTGTACACTAACAATGAAAAATCTGCAAGAGAAATTAAGGAAACACTCCCATTTACCACTACAACAAAAAGAATAAAATACCTAGGAATAAACCTACCTAAGGAGGCAAAAGACCTGTATGCAGAAACCTATAAGAAACTGATGAAAGAAATCAAAGATGATAGAGACAGATGGAGATATACCATGTTCTTGGATTGGAAAAATCAACACTGTGAAAATGACTAGACTACCCAATGCAATCTACAGATTCAATGCAATCCCTATCAAATTACCAATGGCATTTTTCACAGAACTAGAAAAAAATTTACAATTCGTATGTGGAAACACAAAAGACCCCAAATAGCCGAAGCAATCTTGAAAAAGAAAAATGGAGGAATCAGGCTCCCTGACTTCAGATTATACTACAAAGTTACAGTAGTCAAGACAGTATGGTACTGGTGCAAAAACAGAAATATAGATCAATGGAATGGGATAGAAAGCCCAGAGATAAACCCACGCACATATGGTCACCTTATCTTTGACAAAGGAGGCAAGAATATACAATGGAGAAAAGACAGCCTCTTCAATAAGTGGTACTGGGAAAACTGGACAGCTACATGAAAAAGAATGAAATTAGACGACTTCCTAACACCATACACAAAAATAAGCTCAAAATGGATTAAAGACTTAAATGTAAGACCAGAAACTATAAAACTCTTAGAGGAAAACATAGGCAGAACACTCTGTGACATAAATCACGGCAAGAACCTTTTTGACCCTCCTCCTAGAGTAATGGAAATAAAAACAAAAATAAATAAATGGGATCTAATGAAACTTAAAAGCTTTTGCACAGCAAAGGAAACCATAAGCAAGATGAAAAGACAACCCTCAGAATGGGAGAAAATGTTTGCAAACAGAGCAACTGACAAAGGATTAATCTCCAAAATATACAAGCAGTTCATGCAGCTCAATATCAAAAAAACAAACAACACAATCCAAAAATGTGCAGAAGACCTAAATAGACATTTCTCCAAAGAAGATACACAGATTGCCAACAAACACATGAAAGGATGCTCAACATCACTAATCATTAGAGAAATGCAAGTCAAAACCACAAAGAGGTATCACTTCTCATTAGTCAGAATGGCCATCATCAAAATATCTAGAAACAATAAATGCTGCAGAGGGTGTGGAGAAAGGGGAACCCTCCTGCACTGTTGGTGGGAATGTAAATTGATACATCTGCTATGGAGAACAGTATGGAGGTTCCTTAAAAAAACTAGAAATAGAACTACCATATGACCCAGCAATCCCACTACTGGGCATATACCCTGAGAAAACCATAATTCAAAAAGAGTCACATACCATAATGTTCATTGCAGTACTTTTTCCAATAGCCAGGACTTGGAAGCAACGTAAATGTCTGACAGATGAATTTATAAAGAAGGTGTGACATATATATATACAATGGAATATTACTCAGCCATAAAAAGGAACAATATTGAATTATTTGCAGTGAGGTGGATGGACCTAGAATCTGTCATACAGAGTGAAGTAAGTCAGAAAGAGAAAAACAAATACCGTGTGCTAACACATATATATGGAATCTAGAAAAACAGTACAGAAGGACCTAGTGTCAGGGCATGAGTAAAGCTGTAGATGTAGTGAATGGACTTGAGGACATGGGGCATGGGGGGATGGGGCGGGTGGGACATAGTGAGAGAGTAGCATTGACATATATACACTACCAAATGTAATATGGATGGCTAGTGGGAAGCTGCTGCAAAGCACAGGGAGGTCAGCTTGGTGCCTTTTGACAACCTAGAGGGGTGGGGTAGGGAGGGTGGGAGGGAGGGGATATGGGGATATATGTATACATATAGCTGATTCACTTTGTTGTACAGCAGAAATGAACACAACATTGTAAAGCAATTATACTCCAATAAAGATGTATTAAAATAAACAAATAAATAAAAGATATGGTCATTCTTTGTTAATAAAGTTCATTAATTTCCTCACTTCCATTTATTCCCCCCTGGCCATTATTTGCAACCTGTAACTTGAGAGGTTTCATTCAATTATTAACACATTACAGTATTTATTAAGTGCCTACTATGTAACAGTCACTGTTCTAGATGCTGGTGTTAAAGCAGTGAAGGAAATAGACCAAAATTTCTGCTTTCATGAAGCTAACATTCTAGAAGATGTCTCTAAAAATGAGAAAAAAGAAAAAAGAGAAGTAGAATATGTAGTATGCTGGGTGATGGTAATTGGTATAGAGAAAGTTAAAGTAGGAAAGGAGGAGAAGAAGTGCCAGAGGAGAGAGGAAAGAGTTAGTAGAACTAAATAAGGCGGTCAGGGAAGCCCTGTCAGTGGTGATATTGTGTGTACCTATAGGTCAAGGGTAAGGAAGCCTTGTAGAGATTTGAGGAAAGGGCATTCCAGGAAGAAAGACTAGCAAAAGCAAAGTTTTTGAGGCAGGAAGGCTTGGAAAGCTATAATGTAAAAGGAAGGCTATAATGTAAACTGGGAACTAGTTTGAGTTGAGTGAATGAGGGGAACAGTAATAGCAGATGGGTTAGCGCAGAGGTTCTCAGATTTGAGCATGTATCAGAATCACCTGGAAGCCTTGTAAAAATACAGACTGCTGGGCCCCATCCTCAGAGCTTCTGATTCATGAGGTCTGGGGAAGAGCCTCTAGAACTGCATTCATTTCTAACAAATTCCCAGATGATGAGGGTGGGGTGGGAGGGTACAGTAAGGAACGTCACATTGAGAAATATTCGATTACACTGAGTGTAATAATGGCAGGCAGATCAGACAGAGCTTTCTGAGACATTATAAGGGTTTTGGGTTTTACTCCAAGTGAAAAGCAAAGTGACTAGAGGGTTTTCATCAGAGCAGTAGTTTAATCAAATGCACAGGTTATGCAAAATTATCTTTCTGACAAAGTTAGGATAGGTTGAGCTCTACAGCTTCCTTGTGATCTACGTGATGTGATATCGTTTCAATGTATATGAAAATTTTCAACTCATTTGGTAAGACATATTTCACCTTATCATGTCTACTTTGTAGACTTGCACTTCAGCTTATTGACATATTTGGTTAAATGAGCCAATATCAACATCAAATATAGCTGTATAATAGTTCAGTCTGATTTCACCCCAAAGTCAACCCAGGATAAATCTAAACCAGGTTGCTCAACAACAGGTAATTTGTTTGAAAAAGTTTTCTTTTGAGTAATCATGTTGACATCCTGTGGGCAAGCTCATTGCGTTGGTGTTAACACTTTCTAAATATTACCTTCCACTAGGATTAATTATGTTCGTGGGTGGTACAGATTAATACAGTTATTGCCATCACCTTGTTAAACTTTTGTGCTATCCATAATACAATGCCATATTCAGAAAGGTAACCTTTTTTTAAGAACAGGAAAAAGTAAATCAATCCAACCTTGTCTGATCGAAGTTTTCTTTTGTTTGATATAGTGATATTTTAAAGTGGCAGGTTCCATAGCCTTTCTGTGTAGCTTTGTTGAAGGCAAGAGTTGTCAAACAACATATATCAAGAACACCCTTCATGAATAATATGATTCTAGCCGGTGCCTCAAGGTAGCCACTGTAGTTGGTAAATCTCTCTGGCCTATTGCATTCAGTTCTTCATATTTATTTTTTTCTATCAATGTTTCTCCAGATAAAAATTGCAGACCTAATGTTAGTTTCATTAAGCTTTATTTTGAACTCCTTCCTTATCCAAGCAGAACATATTTTCTTTTCCTTTCCTTTCCTTTTTTTTTAACATAAAAAATCAATTATTTGGAAGTCAATTCTCCAATGAAATGACTACAGCTCCAAATGTAAATAAATTTATTCCCATACTACACTGCCACCCACAAGCCTAGTTTTCTTAACTTTCTAGGATATATTTTTCCTGCAGCATTTGTCCTTTTGATTGCTTTGTAAGAATACCACATACTTTACCAAAATAACATTTTCCATGGAATATATGATTAGACACTGAAAGCACAGGGCACTCTGACATTAGAAAAAACAGTATTTGCTCTGAGAGCAAGCTGCCTCCTCTTTGTTTTTACTCCTCCTAAGGCTTGTGTGATGATATTCAACTGTAGTTAAACACTGTCTTCCTTCATAACTCATTAGTGCCATCCTCTCCAACTTCTTGAATTTCAAATAATAACTGACAATTTGCTCTAAAACCAAAAAGAATGTCAATAGTAGCTAACATTTATTGAGAGCTTACTAGGTGCTAGGAACAGGGCTAGATGTGTCTGTCCATTATTACATGTTACCCCCATAATATCCTAGGAGTTAACTACTTAGAAAGTGTCCAGACAAAGCCACACAGCTAGAAAGCAGGGGAACAAAAATTCTAACTATTCTGTTTGACTTCAGAATTTATACTCTTAACTGTATGCTCTCAATTAAATAAAATCAGCTGACACTGGTAGTGTTTTAAGTATATAACATCATAAGCCATGAAATTAATAAACTGGAAAAAAACATGGCATGGTGAAGTAATGATAATTTTGGCAATCATAATAACAGCAACAAAAGACAATAATTATTATTACTGGACACAGCATATATACCAGGCAGTGTGCTAAGAACCATCCCATTTTATTGTCCCAACCATTTTGATTAGTAGACATTATTATGCCATTTGACAGATGAGGAAACCGAGACTTAAGTCACTTCCTTAATTCATCCATATAATGAAAGGTTGACCCATGATTTTCATTTATTCAAGTTCGTAACCAATACTCCTAAATCATTAACACACATGCCTCAAAGGCTTATGAATACTTAGTGAATCACTGCACTGCACCAGTGATAAACTTTGGAAGCAGGTGTGATTTTTGTCCTTATTTTTCAGTCTTGGGAGCAGAGAGCCTTGAGAGGTGAAGTCTTGTGTCCATAGCCACATGGCTAAGGATGAGGAGCCAGGATTCACTCAAATTTCCTGGTTCCTCTGCCCACGTCTTCTGTCAGCAAGAGTTTATTGAAAGGCGAGATGACATGATTATGATTGGAATATCTTGCCCTGTATCCTAAATGTGATTAATATTGAGATAACTTCTCTATGCCTTTCTGAAAAGAGTGTGAATCCCATACCCCTGTGTGAAAGAAAGTGATAGTTATAAAACTTGTGCAAATCTTTGTCCTGAAGCAGGGGCTGGAGGACAGGACAGAGGGTAAGGAAAGAAAAAACAACATGGAACATTGTCCAGCTCCCAGAGGGTGATGAATTAAACCTGTGGGGTCAGTTCCTCTTCTCTCAGTCCGAGACCAGCTGAGGAAGAGAACCAAAGGAACATAGTCCTGACCAGAAAAAAGATACACAAAGGAACATCATCATATTGTATTGGCTTTTCTGTCTAAAGGCCCACGTGAACTAGTTGGAAGCCCCTGTTATTTTGGGAGTGGGGTTCTCAGGTCCCCAAATTCAGAACATGTTAGTCACTCCTACTAGAGAGGTAAAGCAAGCTAGGGATTTCTGACCTAGAGAATGTTCTAATTTTCTAAAAGTTTAAAGGCAAACTTTGCTTTTTTTTTTGCGGTACGCGGGCCTCTCACTGTTGTGGCCTCCCTCTCCCGTTGCGGAGCACAGGCTCCAGACGCGCAGGCTCTGCGGCCATGGCTCACGGGCCCAGCCGCTTCGCAGCACATGGGATCTTCCCAGACGGGGCACAAACCCGTGTCCCCTGCATAGGCAGGCGGACTCTCAACCACTGCGCCACCAGGGAAGCCCCAAAACTTTGCTATTTTGGTCTCCTATTTTCAAGTACTTGGGGAAAAAAAAAACCAGCCTCCAAATCGATACCAGTCAATATCTTACATTCAGCAGTCCCATGCCTGTATATACTATATCCACGCACCTATTCTGCCTTCTTCCTATCCTTCTATGTTCTATTTCTACTGCCATTCTAGTCACACAGTGTTGAAAGGTTAACAATAGAGCCTACTTCTCCCTTTCACTTTATATTCCCTGCACGACACCAGGGTCTCCCTGTATCTGAATTATAGTCCTTCCTCTCTTTTACACTACTTCCACCCTGGTCTCAAATCTCACTTTCTCTTTCCTAAGTGGAAATTATCATGCAATCATTCTTCTTACCTCCAGCTTCTAATCTAATCAGCCTTGATCCAAGGGCAGTATATGGTTCAGAGATTCAATTTACAAAAAATGAATTTGAATGCTCGTAGAAGTTGAATGCACCTTGCAGTTAGCCAGAGTTTGCCACGGACTCCACCTTCCCTACCTCCTTTTCTCTGCCATGTCCTCAAGATAAACTGAAGTGAATTATATGTAATGAGTCTCTTTGATCAAGAGGATTCAGCTGTCAAAGGGTCCTTTTCTTTCCTTGCTTCACCTTATTACTTCTTATTCTCTGAAACAGAGTTCATGTGCCATCTTGATTTAGTTACTTTACATGTGATCTGTTTCACTCATTTTATTACCTGTCTGTTCCCTGCAGAGGTTACAAATTTTGTAAATCCATTTGATATATCATGGCAAATATAGCATACTTGTTAAGAGCTTAAGGTTAGAGGCAGCAGAACAGCTACAAACGTACTAGCTCTGTGACCTTTGGCAAATCCCATAACCTTTCCAAGCCTCAGATTCTTTACCTAGAAAATATGATCACAAAGGTGCCCAGTTCATGATGTTGTTGGAGAAGTAAGAAAATGCACATAAAAAGGCTAGCACAATGCTTAGCCTGTATTAGGTGCTCTATAAATCGAACCAAATTCTTAACCATGTTATTCCAGACTGTTCATGATCTGAACCCTAACTACCTTTATAAGTTCCTTTACTCACTACCTTCTTTTCTCTACAATGTCCTCAAGATAAACTGAAGTTTATATAATTATAATATATATATATAATATATATATAATATTATATTATATATAATGAGTCTCTTTGATCAAGAGGATTCAGCTGCCAAAGGGTCCTTTCCTTTCATTGCTTCACCTTATTACTTCCTATTCTCTGAAACAGAGTTCACGGTGCCATCTTGAAGTAGTTAGTTTTCTGGTTGTCAGTGATAGAAATTAATCCATATTCCCTTAGGCAAAATAGGAAAATTAGCAAATTGGAAGAGTGAAGGTGGTTTAAGGAAAGAACTGGAACGGAGGTCTAAATAGTTGCTGAGACTTATTGTTTTCTACCTCTGCTTTTCTTTTCATGTCTCGTGTGTGTGTGTGTGTGTGTGTGTGTGTGTGTATTTCTCTGCAATGCAGTCTGCTTCGCAGACTACGCTGCCCACAGTTCCCTGGTTTTACAGGGAAACATGAAACAGGTCTTTTCTCACTTGGAGATGGACTCAACTCTCTTTTAGTCACAATATTAAATCCCTCTAATTTTGATTCTAATTGGCCCAACTAGCATTAGGTCAAGCGGGGTGGAGAAGGTGAGATGGGTGGAATCTTTGTGCATTACCTTCGCTAAAAAGAACCCACCGATAGAGAAAGGGTGGGTAGCACATGAAGGACAGGTAGCAGGCTGATGGGCTGTATATACCCACTAAAGTTGCCCACTGACATTTATGGATAACTCACTATATGCCAGGTGCGCTTAGATTATTATTTTTTTTAATGTGAACCATTTTTAAAGTCTTTATTGAATTTGTTACAATATTGCTTCTGTTCTATGTTTTGTTTTTTTGGCCGCGAGGCATGTGGGATCTTAGCTCCATGACCAGGAATTGAACCCGCAGCCCCTGCATTGGAAGATGAAATCTTAACCACTGGACCACCAGGGAAGTTCCCCCCCACCTTTTTTTTTTTTTTAGGTTTCTTTTTTTTTGATGTGGACCATTTGAAAAGTCTTTATTGAATTTGTTACAACGCCAGGTACTCTTTTAAATGCTTTTTAAATATGTTACCTCATTTTTCCACTAGATATTAGAAATCTCATTTTTTTTGGATGAAAGCACTGAGTTACTGAAAGTTCAAGTAACTTGCACAGGGTCACACGACTAACAAATGGCAGAGTCAGGGTCAAACAGAGCCCACTCCCCACGCCTCAGCCTAAACTTGTGACTCTACTACATTTGTCCTTGGCAATGAAATTTTCCCCAAGTGTACAGAAGCTAGAAGTCTTTGGCTTTTCTAAATTCTCCTATTCTTCTCTCTTCTTTTCTTTTGGCACATGCCACTTCACATCTTGTATGATAGTCACTATTTGTATCTTCATTATCTGTCTATATTATAAGCATCTTAAGGACAGGGGCCTTATCTCATTCATCATTGTGTCTTCCACAGCACTATTACGGTTCCCTATGATTAATATATCCTTCCTAAATAGTTTTTGAATTCATGGACAAATCCATGAGATCCTATTTGATATTGTTGATATACATTATTAGTTGATAACAATAATAACAGCTATACTCATTGAATGTTCTCTGAACACAGGGTCCTGTGCTAACTACTTTATAAACAAGATCTCATTAACTCCTCATACACTTACTAGTGAGATACATCCCACTAGTAAGCCCATTTATTCTGAGAGAACCTGGGCTTAGCATGTATCTAATATGAGACTATAAGGATTCAAAAACACATCTTTCTGATTCTAAAATTGTGTTCTTAAGTACTATGACATCCAATCAACTATTGCTTATTTTTTGTATTATAAGACTTTTTATTAGAGGTAAAAATTTGGGACAGTACTTCTGAACGATTAAACATCCTGATTAATAAAATATGTTAAATTAGGCATTACAGAAATCAGAATTTTAGAATTCTAGTAAATTCTGAAAACTTTCACCTTAGAAGATATTTTAAAGTTGATTCTAATTCTTGGCATTTGCTTTTTAAGATGCCTAGTCTGAAATGTTCAGCCTAAGTGCCACATTTTTAAATTGCTCTCCTAAAAAACAGTTGTTTCAGGATGTCAAAACAAACATTTTGAGCCTTTGCTTTACATTTAAGAAGTGCAAAGTGTTTTGATCAATAAACCTTATTTTAGGCAACTAAAGCAGAATTGTAAGCAGATATCTAAAACATCAGGTTGTGCAGTGTCAAGCTAGAACCTCTTTCTTTAGTGAGCTTTTGGAAGATGATCAGCACGGGGTTACTAGAAAGACAAAGTATAAAGAAATCCAAGGTTGGAGCCATTCTCCACAATGTGAATTTTGTGTTGCTTTACTTTTGCCCAGTTCAATCTAGTATTTTTTAAACCGATGGTTTTCCTTTACATTGTTAACTGTACAAAAAATATAACTTCAGTCATTTATTTATTCATTCAACAATTATCCTACCAAATAAATATGCAATCTCAATTTCCCCTTACTTGACCTCTCAACAGCCAACATTGCTAGGCTTTCCCTTTTTCTTAATTCGTTCTCTTACCTTCTATGATCCATCTGTCTCCTAGTTTTTATTTTACCTGTGTGACAACTTCTTTTCTGCCATCTTACTTGCTCACACTACCGTGCCATTCCCTGCTGACGGTCCTCATGGCTCAGTCTCAAACCTTCTACATTTCTCACGTTCTTTATATTCTCCCTATGCAATTTGACTCCATCCATAAATAACTTATAAATATAGATTTCTAGCACTGACTCCTCTTTGTACTGTAGACCTCTGTATTGAACTATCAACATCTATTTAAATGGTTCGGTGGAAATTCATATTTAATTTTTCTAAAGGCCAACTCATAATTTTCCTTTTCAAAAAACTTGAAACTCATAATTTGAATTCAAAGAGTATGGTGCTGCCATGCATCCATTTGTGCAAGCCTGAGACTGGGGATCATGACAACTCTTCGTCTCCCTTAATATCAAATCCATCAGCAAATCTTATTGGTATAACCCACCAAATATCCCTATTCTGTCCATATGTTTCCATTTTTCCCATCACAGCCATCTGATCACATCCACACTACCGATCAAAATGCTTCAACTATTTCCTCTATTTCTTAGACTAAAGATAAAGATATACTAGTTTTTTAAACTGGCCTTTGTCTGCCTCTGCTTTCAGTTTCAACAGATATCTTTCTTTAAATTCTTAAGCAAACCTTTCACTAAAATATAACATGTTATAGAAATGTGCACAAATCTTAGATGTACAGTTTAATTTTCATGAGGTTAATGTACCCATGGAATAGGTTCCTAGAATCAAGAAACAAAATGTTTCCTGTACCCAGAAGTGTTCCTGCCTGCCCGCTTTGATCACCACTCCACAAAGGTGATGACTGTCTTGACCTCTACTACAACACATTCATGTTGCCTGTTTTCCAACTTTATATAAATGGAAATTAATGCTGTGTAGTTTCTAAATCTAGCTTCTTTTGTTCCAAATTACCTTGTTCTCACTACACTGAAATATCCTTTTTGTCATACATAAGTTGACTGTGTGAGTTATTTCTGTCCTAACGCTCTGTTCCATCAATCTGTATTATTCTTGCACCAACATCATACATTGTTGTGTATACTGACATGCCATTTATTCTGTTGCCGTATAAAATTCATTGTACGATACACTACACTTTTAAAAATCCTCTGTACTGTTGATGGAAATATGGGTTGTTTGCAGTTGTTTACTCTTACAAATAATGCTACTGTGAACATTCTTGTACATGTCTTTTGGTGTATATACCTATGCCATCCTGTGAGGTTTATATCTAGATAGCAAGCATGCATATGTCTGAGTTAGATATTTCTGATATTTTCCAAAATGCTTATACCAGTTGACACTCCCACCAGCATTGTATCACAGTTTCAGTGGACTGACACTTGGTATTTTATGTTCTTTTCCTTTTAACAGTGGCTCTGCAGTAATATCAAATTGGGTCTTAATTCGTATTTCTGTGATAACTAATAAAAGTTGAGTGCCTTTCATTTGTTTATTGACTATTTGGATATCCTCTTTATGGAGCGCCTGCCCAAGCTTTTTGCTCAGTTTTTCTATTGTATTGTTGAAAATTTCAAATGGATTTAAGGGCTGTTACTTTTTTTTTTTCATTTATTCTGGCTATGAGTCCTTTGTTGAGAACACATATTGCAATATCCTTTTCCAGACTGTGCCTTTCTTCTTCACTCTCATAATGGTGTATTTTGATGAAAAACACTCATTTTTAAAATGTATTCTGATTTATCATTTTTTTTATGGTTAACCTTTTCTGTGTCCTATTTAATATATCTTTACCTACCCAACATAAATTATGTAATAGTCTTTTTTTTTCCAAAATCTTTATTATTTTTACCTTTCACAACTAGATCTAAACCACATCTGAGATTGATTTTTTTTTTCTGTAAGCTATGCAGTATAGTTCAAGAAACTCTTTCTTACAAATGGAGGTACAACTGACCTAGCACCATTTACCAAAAGGCCATGCCTTCCCGTACAACACTGAAATACTCCTTTTGTGATGAATCAAGTGATTGTTCATGCCTGAGTCTGTTCTAGACTCATTGGCCAATTGGTCTAATCGTCTGTACCTCCACCAATATCACCTTGTTTTCATTTCTATAGCTTTATGATTAATTTTGATGTCTGGTAATATAGCTCCTACAGTTGGTTCTTCTTTATGACTGCCTTGCTATTTGCATTTCCATGGGCATTTTAGAATCAGTTTGCCAATCTCAAAATAAATTGCTAAAATTTTGTTTGGGGTTTTATTGACTCTATAAAGTCATTTGAAGAGAATTTATATCCTACAATACTGAATTTTCCAATACATAAAAACATAATCCCTCCATCCATTTAGGTTTACCTTAATTTATCTCAATTATGGTTTTTAGTTTTCAGTCTAGAGATTTTTCACATCTTACATTAGATTTATTTCTAAGCATTAGTGTTTCTTTATGCTTTAAAAACATAGAATTGTGGGTTTGTTGCTGTCCAGCTCCTTTTTGGATCTTAATTTCTTTCTCTGTTCTACATACACAGGCCTTTTGCATTCCCTCAAGTTTCTCTCCTTCAACAGGCTTTTTTCTTCTATCATTCCTCTTCTTGCAATGATTGCCTTCTGAATTTCCCTCATACAACTAATCCCTGTGCATTCTTTACATTTCAGCTGAATTTCATATCTTCAAGAATGCCTTCCTCAAGCTACCTTAGGTATTACCTCCCTATTTAATCTACTATGGCAGTTCCTAACCTTTTTTTCTCATATTACTTATCACAGTTGAAAGTTTACGTTTGTAATCATTTGATTTGTGCCTATGTGAGTTCTGAAAGGGCAGGACCACATCTATTTATTCTTACCCTACTACCTGCAGGGCCTAGCAAAACACCTGGCCCATAGTAGGATCCAAATAAAGATTTTTATTTTTTTAGTGAATGAATGAATGAGCTTCAGCTCTGTTCCAAGCACTTTGTGATGGTATACAGTCAATAAGAAGGTGAGAGAGAATCTCCTAGCCCTTGGCTGATGACTGTAATTTTAATTGTGATATCATAAAATTCAATAAGCTTGTGTAGAAAAATAACTCCATCGTCATCTAGTCTAGCTCTCCTTCTGTTGTGAGAATCTCCTCCACAAAGTACCTGATAGAAAATCATCAAGACTCAGCCTGAATATTTGAAGCGGCAGGAATTATTTTTGGGGGGTCCCCTGTGACATTGATATTGCACTAATGAAGATTTGCAGGAAACGGCATCAGCAGCAGTGAGACTGGGATAATGAGGCAAGCATAGAAAAAGGCTTACTTCAGTGTTACTTGTTGGGGATTTTGAGAGTGATAATTAATCACATCCCTTCCCGTCTGGATTCCAAATCAGGAGAGAAACAGAAAGTGCCATCAGATAGGGATCAAAATATCAACTTTATTGCCATTAAATCTAGATTGGAGTCTACTGTTTCGTATACAATGATAAATGAGACTTACTTCTACTTCCTTTGAAGCTAGATTTACCTGAAGGGACAAAATGAACATCAGGAACTGATTCTCTAGTTTGAGGGGCGCTCAACGCTGAGATAGAGTGAAAACATACGTGTATATGGCTTTTACATTATTGATTCCAGCCAAACAAGTAATGGATGTTAGATCCTCACTGATTCATCAATTAGATAAATCAGTCTTTTTCCCAAAGGGAGGAGTAAAAGGCAAGAAAGAGGAGACCCAGCTGTAATGTTAACACTCTTCTTATCTGGGGAGTAAAATGTATGTCCCCTTAAGGGAATCCAAGTATATATGAATAGCATTTACTTAATATTTTGTACATGTCTATGACATGGCTATCAACATATATTAAAAGTGATTATAAACCCCTGATACCACAAAATGAAGGAAAATGTTTGCAAATAATATATCTGGTAAGTGATTGATACTCAGAACATATAAAGAAGTCCTACATTTTAACGACAAAAACAAACAACCTGATTAAAAATGGGCCAAAAACCTGAAGAGACATTTCTCCAAAGGAGATATACAGATGAGCAAAAAGTACACAAAAAGATACTCAACATCATTAGTCATTAGGGAAATGCAGATCAAACCACTGAGATATCAATTCATAGCCATTAAGATGGCTACTGTCAGAAAACAGAAAATAACAAATGTTGATGAGGCTGTGCAGAAGTCGGAACCCTTGTATATTGCTGGTAGGATGCAAAATGGTGCAGTCACTGTGGAAAGCATTTTGGTGATTCCTCAAAAATGTAAACATAGAATTACCGTATGGTCCAGCAATTCCACCTTTGGGTATATACCCAAAATAATTGAAAGCAAGGTTTTGAGGAAATATTTGTATACTTACACTCATAACATCATTATTCACAGTAGCCAAAAAGTGGAAAACAATACAAGTATTCCAGCAACAGTTGAATAAACAATGCAGTGTATACCTACAGTACAATATCATGAAGCTTTAAAAAGGAAGGAATTTTTGACACATGCTACAACATGGATGAACCTTGAAGACATTATTCTATGTGAAATAAGACAGTCACAAAAGGAAAATATTGTGTAATCCCTCTTATATGCAGTTCATAGAGTTGTCAAATTCATAGAGACAGAAAGTAGAATGGTGATTGTCAAGGGCTGGGGACATAGGGAATAGGGAGTCTGTGTTTAATGGGTACAGAGTTTCAGCTGGAGAAGATGAGAAATTGTGGAGATGGATGATGGTGATGGTTGCATAACAATGTGAATGTACTTAATGCCACAGAACTGTATACACTTGAAAATGGTTAAAATGGTAACGTTCACATTATGTATATTTTCCATAGTTAATAAAAAAACAAAACAGTGAGAGAGACTGTGACATCAGTCCTTTATTAAATGTTTTCAAAGATAAAAAATAGCAAACCAATTATAAAGAAAATGATATTTACTATAAAGTTATGTTTATATAGAGGTAAATTTGGGGAATGCTTATTTTATGAACATATACTAATAACATGCATGTGAGTGGCAGGCATCCATGAGACACAGAACATATAATTTAACTGAACAAAATTGTGAACGCTTTTGAACGTTTATTAAAGTGAGACCTATATGAGTCTATTATGAATGGCTAAATTCTTGCCCTCCTTTCATTTCATCAACAGATAATTGTTGAGCTCTTTCTATGTGTTAGGAACTTTGCTAGGCTGTGGTTTCACAGTGGTGAACAAGATAAGCATAAAGTCCAATTTCCTAAAGATTCTATTCTCATGAAGAAGACATAGAGGAACAAAGAAAACAATTGTGTAAATTATTTTTTCGCATTGTCATGAGAGTAATATAAGTAATACATAAGAAGGTAAGCTGGATACCAACAAAGGGAGATCTACTTTAGGTAGCGTGGTCAAGGAAGTCTTCTCCGCAGAGGTAGATTTTAAGCTCAAATCTAAGTGATGAAAGTAAACTACCCATACAATCAGCAGAGAGAAGAGCATCCCATGCAGAGAAGAAAACCTGCATAAAGGCTCTGAAGTGATAAAGAGCTTGGCATGGTCAGAATTCTGAAGAGTAATGTGACTAGAAGGTGGTGAAATAGATAACCAACAAGGACCTATTGTATAGCACAGAGAACTATACTCAATATTTTGTAATAACCTATAAGGGAAAAGAAGCTAGAACAGAATATACATTTATATATATATATATATATATATATATATATCTGAATCACTTTGCTGTACACCTGAAACTAACACAACATTGTAAATCAACTATACTTCAATTTAAACAAAAGTGGTGAGCAAGGGTAAGAACGGGTAAGCAAGGGTAAGAAATGTGGCTAGAATAACTAAATGACTAAATTATTAAATTTTGTTTAATTTCAATTGAATTAGACTTGAATTTAAGCTGGTGATCACTATATTGAATGGTACAGGAGTAATTCATATAGGACCACACAGGCCATGATAAGCTATGAAAAGCAATGGAGAAAGCAGTGGAAAGCCATTGAAGCAAGGGAGTGATGAGATCCAGTGCATATTGTCAGAAAAGGGCTCTTGATGTTTTCGGTGTAAAACACATTAAAGGAAAGTAAGAGTTGGAATAGAACAAAAAGTTAAATAAGCACAGTAATCCATGGAAGAGGTTATATGGCTCAGACCAGAGGGCTAATTGTGGAAATGGAAGGAAGCGGTAACCTTTGAGATATTTCTGGTTCATGAGGACTAATATAAATAATAGGACTTCCTAATGGATTAAGTGAAGGTGAGGGAAGGAACAAAACAAAGTTGGACAATGTTTTGAGTAACTGGGTAAACAGTGGTGCAGTTTATCGAGATAAAGTTGATTAAAGGTGAGGGAGGCCAGAAATATGTTTTGGTGAAAACTCAAAAGAAATGTTTAGACTTGATAAGTTTGAGAGATCTGTTGGCCATTCATGTGAAGATGATATTAGTCCTGTGAATATTTGAGTCTGGAGAAAGGTCAGAGCTGGATAGCAGTGTGGGAGGCATTTGTGTAAAATTAGTATCAAATTGTCGACAACTGACAGGTGCATTTACGGACAGAGGGAGAGCAACAGGAGAGCCCAGGACCAAGCTCTGTGTGACCATGACATTGAGAGTCAGGCTTGAGTCCTAGGGTTCGATTACACCACTTCCCCAGAATTTGCCCATCACTATAAAGTGCAAGGTTAGCATTTCATTTAAATGCTGTTTGTCTTCATTTGAGGTATGCTGGACTTCAGCTTTGCAAATTGGAGTATGATTAATTCATGTTGTATTAAATGCCATTACTACTTCTTAAAGTCACTTTAGAAGGAGAATTCTACTAGTAAAAGAAACTATTGCATTCTAGCTCTTTTAAGTATAGTTGATAACCATATTTTTAAAAATATCAGTGTTTATAAATTTATTTGTTTATTTAATTTATTTTTGGCTGTGTCGGGTCTTCGTTGCTGCACGTGGGCTTTCTCTAGTTGTGGCGAGCGGGGGCTACTCTTCGTTGCGGTGCGTGTGCTTCTCATTGCGGTGGCTTGTTGAAGAGCACGGACCCTAGGTGTGCGGGCTTCACTAGTTGTGGCACGTGGGCTCAGTAGTTGTGGCTCACAGGTTCTAGAGCACAGACTCAGTAGTTGTGGTGCATGGGCTTAGTTGCTCCGCGGCATGTGGGATCTTCCCGGACCAGAGCTCTAACCCGTGTCCCCTGCGTTGGCAGGCGGATTTTTAACCACTGTGCCACCAGGGAAGCCCCAAAATATCAGTGTTTAGAGATTTCTTTTTCTCTAGGCAATATTAATAACTTTAGGGTTGGAAGGATAATAATAGGTGGGTAGATTAAGGGAAGTTTTGGGAGTTAACAGCATGGGTTAAACCACTTTCAGCAGATACAGAACATGAGAGGAACTGCAGAACTAAGGCCCTATCCCCTGTCTCTACATCATACAGATGGGGCATTTTCCTGATGAACCTTCCTTCTTCCCTCCCCTCTCTGTCATTCAATAGAGTCAATAAGAAATGAATCTTTACTTTGTAGATAGCACTTGCTATCTAACTACCTGAATAAAAAAAAAAAAATCAAGACTTGGAAAAGATAATGCCAGCATGCAATTCAAAATTTGGACCTATGAAATAAGACAATTTATGGAGCTTTGGAAGAATCCAGCAAATATTCACCTTTGCCAATATCCTGCTTGTGCCTACTAACTGGTTATTTACCCAGGCTTAGCTTACTCAAAATGAAAATTGTCCCAGCGGATTTTGAATAAGACAATAAGCACTTCATTTTCACTATGGATGTCACCAGAGTTCTCTTCGTCCAATTGAAACAATGCAACATCTCTGCAATTAAATGCAGTATTTTTGAACATGTGTGTCCCCCTCCTGGATGACATAGGTCATGTATATAGACCAAGAACCCTGATTGTAAGCAGGCACTGTTTTGTTTTGTTTTTGTTTTTCTTTGATGGTAATGTTTACCATCTGTTTACCCTGCTATATTGTCCTGTGTTCGTACCAAAGCACTGAAGGCACCTCTGACAGAGAAATGCTGTATGTCAACACTTTCCATCATTTTCTTCTCCGTGCCCCAAAGCCATTCCTAAGGATTTAGTTTTCTGTGGAAATATTTCAAATGAAATTCTCTTTAGAAGTCTTCCCATTTCAATAAGTCACAGAACTAGGAAATGTTTGGTGAAATACAAAGCGCCTTATAATATGGGATAATTATCAATTTATCAGAACTTTGGAATAAATACAATAAGTGCAAAATGAAAAAGAAAGCTTGTGGTCTACAATATTTCTTCTGAAACTACAAATTGAGATCATGTGGGCAAAAGCAAGTAAGAAGGTAATACAGTAATAGGCTTTGTGCCCTCAGGGCCACAGATTTGATACAACCCAGAAGATTGCTTCAGTGAACTATCTTTAGTGTGTCTGTAGTTCTTTAGCATTTTTACGTATTTGTGTATCAATCTCTCATAAACCCTAAAGCAACACAATGTGATAGAAATTTATGTCTGATTTTCAGATAAGGAAACAAAATTAAGGAATTATGGATCTTATAAATAAAAGAGCTCAGGTTCAACCCTAGGTATTGACTTTTTGTCTAATGATTTTTTCCCCCAACATTTTGCTGTTGTTTCCTATGTTTTCCAGTACTATTGGTGACTTCTGGCTTTATTAATAAGACTTCTATGAACTCTAGGCAAATACAGGTGTCTGTGTCTGGTTTCCTGATTGGGTTTATGAAGAACATTATTTCATAAACAAAATCAGAAGCTTCATTGTCTCTCTGGCCAATTACATGGACTATGCCTCAGGGTTTCAGGCCAAATATTTTTTAAAAAACCAAACCATTTCCTGAATGTAAATTATTTTTTTCCGAAAGGAGCCCTGTAAAACAACATGACTAGTTATATCCTCTATCACCACAAAGAGCAATGTACTGTTGGGGGAAGCCCATTCTGGTGGTACAACATGCCTATCAGACCAGAGATGTCCAAAGAAGCATGTAAGTCATTCCTGTCTTTCCCGTTTATTTCTCTACTGTTCGTTAACATTTAATCAAATGCAACCTCATCCTTTCAGTTGTTCAAGTTACAAACAAAAACAGCATCTTTTTTATTGTTAAATTTTTTTATTCAAATACTGTTGATTACCAATGTTGTCTTAGTGTCTGGTGTACAGCAAAGTGATTCACTTATACATGTGTATATATTCTTTTTCATATTATTTTTCATTATACTTTATTACAAGATATTGAACATAGTTCCCTGTGCTCTACAGTAGGACCTTGTTGTTTATC
This sequence comes from Delphinapterus leucas, assembly GCF_059928025.1. NCBI lineage: Eukaryota > Metazoa > Chordata > Mammalia > Artiodactyla > Monodontidae > Delphinapterus > Delphinapterus leucas. Next base: position 18,930,870 of record NC_143135.1, read on the forward strand.
TATTTTATACACAATAGCTTGCATCTGCCAATCATAAACTCGTAATTTATCCCTCCCCGCTTCCACTTTCCCCTTTGGTAGCCAAAAGTTTATTTTCTCTGTCTGTAAGTCTATTTCTATTTTGTAAATAAGTTCATTTGGATCATATTTTAGATCCCACGTATAAATGATATCATATGATATTTGTCTTTCTGTCTGACTTACTTCACTTAGTATGGTAATCTCTAGGTTCATCCATGTTGCTGCAAATGGCATTATTTCATTCTTTGCTATAGCTAAGTAGTATTCCATTGTATATATATATACCAAATCTTCAAAGACAGCATCTTTGATTTCTCTTTCTCTGAATCGCTAAAAATCACAAATCACCTGTTTGTTCTGCAAGTACATAACAAGTATTTTGCAAGTATTTTCTTCTACACTAAAATACATCTCCACTCTCACCACCCTCCTTCACCTCTCAGTACATAACAAGTATTTTGCAGGTATTTTCTTCTACACTAAAATACATCTCCACTCTCACCACCCTCCTTCACCTCTCAGTTGGACAATTCTAACAGCCTCCTTACAGTTTCCTGTTTCCACACAACCCACGTGCCACCAGTCCTGAGGGAGGTGCCCACCTGTCCAGATTAAACTCATAGCATTCTCCACTTTGCTCACCAATCTCAAGCCATTTGGGTCTCTGGTGTGTTTATAATTTGCCAGATCTGCAAATTCCTCTTCCATCTGGCTGAAATGCTCACTTCCATGGCTTTGAGTGTTTTACTTTTTTGACTCCCTCAGTAATCAACATAAATGCATCTTTTCAGAAGAGGCCTTTCTTCCCTACAGCAACTTAATGGTGTCCCTCAACTATTCACTAACTCATCACCCTGTTTATTTCCTGCATGTGCTTACTACAAAGGGAAAGATTCCCATTCATGTATTTGTTTACTTTATAATTTTCTGTTTCTTCTACTATGCTATGCATTTCATAAGGGCAGTGTCCATATATGTCCTTTCATTGTCTATGCACCAGTGTTTGTCATAGTATGTAATCAATACTCATTTGATTGAATGAACAAATGAATGAATGAATGAGTGAATGAACATGAATAACAGCTATCCAAAGCATTGTGATATTCAAAAAAGAGCTGATTGCTATAAACCCAGCCTCCAAGCTGACTCTTCCTTAGCACTTGCTGTTCGTTAAGAATTATTAAATGACTCATCATCTTTACTATTACATTATAACGCTTTTTGTCTAATGGACCTTTTTGTCTAAACTAAATTATATTTTAAGTACAAGCTATGCAGGTATTTTGCCCATTTTTCCTTTCTGAGTTGCTTTTTCTCAGAGCTAGCATGATTAGTTTTGGACATTGATTGCCCCTTCTGCTCCCATAGTAAACTAAAGTTTCATTTCTCTCCAAGTGCAGGAAAATGTATTTCTTCTGCATGCCACAAATGGTCACAGGCTTTATTAATGCTTGTTGTCTCCTTGTCTCTCCTGCTTATGCATATGTGTCTTTATATAAGTAGTGGATGTGACTTGAATATTTCTGCATTTAATCGCTAAATTATACTAATATCAATAGATAATATAAAAATAACAATAACCCCTATTCCTGCCTTGGATGTATACCATCAATATAGACTGAATGCACAAGAAAATCAGCCAATAACAAGGCAAAGTATCTAGTGCTATTACAAAATTAATATAATATTAATTAAAAGAAGATTACAAAGAGAGAGGAGGAGGAGAGTTATCATAAGCTAAACTTATATTTTAGGTGCACTGCACACGTGACACCTAATCCTAGCAATAGCACCTCTAAGAAGGAAACATTGAGTCCTCCAAAGGATAAAGTATATTACATGTCAATGATGTATACTTCTAGAGGCCATAAATTAGTAAAAACCTTATCTGAGATTTAATCTAAAATCAATCTGATTCACAGTCCCAGGAATTTCTATTTTTGCAGGCTTCCCTTGCAGGTAGAACTCATATATAAAGATGAGTGGACCCTCATCGTCCTGTGTCAGTGTGGTTTGATTGGGTCTTCTAGAAAGTGGAAGTTTCCTTGGAACATTCAGTTGCAAAGAAGTTTGAAGAGGAAGTGACCCACCTCTGCCTTCCCAGACCTGTAATATAACCTGGTGAAATTTCTGTAGTCTCCTTATTTAGTCTTTGTTTCCCCAAACATTACAAATTTGATATCATTTTTCTTTTCTATTTGATAGTCTGTTTTCCTGGATTAATACCTGCCAGAGTAGACACAGGAAAACAGAACACTGGAAAAGTTATCGAAATGACCTCTTTTGTTATCCCATTCTCTTTGACATTGCAATGAATATAAGTTAGATGAGCATATAATATGGTGCTATTTCAATTATTTCACATATATGTTAGCATGTTGTGTTTTGTACTGATCAATTATGCATGTCCATGACTTTGAAGAGAGACATCCTAGAACTTCCAGAGGTAATACATTATTTCTTTACATTGGAGATTTGAACCTTGGTCATCCAGGGATGTCAAGCCAGACCCAGTATGAACAAGTGCCAGGAACTGACCATTATGCAACCATCTTATAGTCGGGTCAGTGATGTGGAACAATTAACCAGTCTTGAATTCTGGCCTATTTAAGGGACAGTTCCCTGCTCTGTACAATTCTCTGGGTAGTATGGGTTCTCAATAAATAGTGCACAGTATCTGCTTGACACTATTTGACAAATCCTCCTGTGAGTTAGAAACAAGATACACTTCAAATAGAGCCGAGGAGTAATTAAAATATGGCTAAAGGGTCCTGTTCTAACTCTAACAATTTTTTTTTTTTTTGCACTGAGACTTTATTTTTAGCTTCATGTTAGTGGTAATTTTATGCAGAAGGGAAATTGGGTTGGGTTCTCAGAGCTGTGTATGTCCTTATTTGAACACCTCTTTTGACTTCTTTCATGGGACTCTGTTGATTTCATGCAAAATTATGCAGGAAGAAGTAAAAAGGGAATGTTCCCCAGTCATGTGCCTGGTTTGCTTTAAACTCTGTCAATACCAGTTATGAGAAATGCTACCTTGTCCTTCTTTAGAACTTACTAAGAGAGGCAGGTGGTGGATATAAACTAATGAAATGTATAGAATATTTTTAAATGTCTAACAATGCCAAGCAGAAGCATTCACTGTCCTGCTTAAAATTCTAGATTAAATTAGTTTAGCAGTCTTGTTCTTAAATGGGAGACCTGGTAGTGTAGTTGGAAAATAATGCATTTGGGAGCTAGATGGAATAAGTCTCCTTCTTGATTTAGCAGAATGACTTAGGGTAAGCCGTTAGTTCTTAGAATTGGTGGAAATTGTAAAAATTTCTTAATTTGTAAGCCAAAATTAATTAACCTTATGTCATAAAGTTAATTATGATTACATAAATAAAATACATGGAATATTTTCTATCACAGTGACAGCAGCTAATATAATTAATTAACATAGTCATGAGAGTAAATACTACTACAGTACTAGAAATATTTTGGTTTGTCAAATAACTTTTATTTAAAAATTTGATTGAGATATAGACATATATTAATTTCATGTATATAACATAATGATTCAGTATTTGTATATATTATAAAATGATCACTACAATGATAAAATATTTTTTTAAAAAGGAAAATCTTGGGCTTCCCTGGTGGTGCAGTGGTTGAGAATCTGCCTGCTAATGCAGGGGACACAGATTCCAGCCCTGGTCTGGGAGGATCCCACATGCCGCGGAGCAACTAAGCCTGTGAGCCACAACTACTGAGCCTGCGCGTCTGGAGCCTGTGCTCCGCAACAAGAGAGGCCGCGATAGTGAGAGGCCTGTGCACTGCGATGAAGAGTGGCCCCCACTTGCCACAACTAGAGAAAGCCCTCGCACAGAAATGAAGACCCAACACAGCCCAAAATAAATAAATTAATTAATTAAAAAAAGAAAATCAGAGAGAACATTAAAAAGAAAATCTTCCCCCATCTCCTTCACTCAGCAAAAGATTTCTTTACACAACTCTGAACATAATCTCAAGCTTCTTTTCCCTTTAATTATCACACATCCTGAATGAAGAGGGTCTGAGTTAATGAGGTTTTGTTTCATGTGCACCATCATAAGTAAAAGGAATTTTAATCACATGGACAGAGCTACATAAATTTAACATTGTACTTAATCTTGAAATTACATCATTTGAATATCATACACGTTAAAGGCCCTTTCTTGGCTGTAGTACTTCATGAGGCCTAATTGGCTCACTCCAAATATGGGATATTTAATATTTAAGAGGAATAAAAGAACAGCTGTTTCCCACTAATTGTTGGAAACTCTGCTGTATCTGAAAATTTTGTTTCACAAGATGTGAATTATTTTATTCCTGAAACACATCATAGGTAAATTATTTTGTGTTTTAGCATATTAAGTCTTACAGCCTAGTATAAACAGAACTGAACAAAATAGAACTGCACATTTAAAAGTCGAAAGAACAAGCCCACTGCGTAAAGTCAAATATCATCAAAAAGATCAGTCATATAAACATGACCCATAGGTTAAAAATGTTTAACATGAACACACAGATATTTTGTCATCTCTAAAATTGGAACTAGCAAGTTTTCATAGTAATGTTAGACCATTAAAATATAGAAAGAAAAGTTATTATTTCCTGACTATACATTTAAAATATTTTGATAATTTTCTTATAGTTTCTACCAATTCTAACAGTAAACCAAAAGTTCTCTGAGGGTTTCCTTCCATCAACCATATGGAAGAAACAGCTGTTCTTTCATAAATAAAGAAAATTTTGCTTGGTATTGCAAAATGTCTCTTCTATTCCTAATATAAGGGGAAAGGTGGAAGAAGACCTAGATTATGCTTCCATGTTCATTCAATTTTACAAGACGGGTTTGTTCACTACAGGACTTAGATGCTAAACCAAAGTATCACAAAGAAATAAAAGGAGTTTTGGTTTCAGAGTATAAAGTAGCCATATTTGAACCTAGAGTAAATTCAAAGGGGTTATGAACTCCATAAAATATTGAAATCATAGCCATCACATGGTTGATAAACACTCAGCAGGCTATTAACCAGAGAAAGTATATGGATGTTTTAATAACAAGTTGTTGGTATGTCCACTAACAGCTGATGAGGTAGGGGGATTTTGAAAACTCTAGCCCTATATTAAGAATGAAATTAGTTTGTAACATATATAGAATTGAGTAAACAACAAGGTCCTACTGTAGAGCACAGGGAACTATATCCAATATCCTGTGATAAACCATAATAGAAAGAACATGAAAAAAAATATATATGCATATACATATATATATATGAATCACTTTGCAGTACAGCAGAAATTAACACAACATTGTAAATCAACTATACTTCAATAAAATACATTTTTAAAAAAGAATTAAATTAGTTTGATCACTTTTCAAATTGTAACTTCTTTCCCTGTGTCCCAACAATTTACTTTTCCAAAATTGACTTTCTGAATTTTTAGGTGTTTGGATTGTTTCAAGTATTTCACTGTTTTTGTTGTCAAATTTTGAGAGAGGAAGGGAAGGAAGGAGGAAAAGAGAGATGGAAGAGAATCTGTAGCATATAGGGGCAGTTGCTGGCAATTATGAGAAGACGTGTATGGGGAAAATATCCTAGTGAAGTGGGAAAGTGGAATTGAATTAAATGTATTGAGTGATAATAATTTTTGTAATAATAGCAGTTACCGCTTATTAAATGTTGGCTATGTGCCAGTTACTGTTAAATACTTCCTATGGCTTTTGTCAAGTAATCCTCATAAAAACACTATAAAGTGATATTATGTTTATATGCGTTTTACAAAAACGAAATGATGCTTCAGTACAACAAATAACTTGCTCAAGGCCATAGAGCTAATAAATGGCAAAGCTGGGAATTGAGCCAACATTGATTTGGCTCCAAAGTATATCTCATAACCACTAGGATGTATTGCACTGGGCTAAGCCCTTTGCATGCATCATCTCGTTGACTTATTGTAACACTTTGGACATATACTATTAAGCTCTTTATTTTGTTATTAGATAGAAATATTGAAGTTCAGCGAGGTTCACGAACTTATTATGTAAGTTCACCCAGCAGAGCAAGGTTTGAGCCCATGTCTGTGACACTCTTTGTACCAAGCGACACTTCCCTTTGGAGGAGTGGATAAATTGATAAGAATGTTTAGGACTTGAGTTTAAAGCAAACGAAAAAAAGGAAAATTAAGGGATCCCTGTTCGTCTTATTGGAAATTTCAAGAGGATTCATAGTGGGGATGATGACTCTGAAAGAACTGAGAGGTTAAAGTGAATCAAGTTTGGCTCGTTTTCTTGTCTGCCTTTTAGGTATTCTTTACTTCATTTGATTGGTTTTGATCACCCATTCCTGTGAGTTGTTGGATCCTGAATCCCTTTCACTTGAGTAAGAAAAAGAACCTAGAAGACAGAAAACTGATTAGAAAAGAAATGAAAGCAATTCTGTGAGTGCCTGTCCTTCATGAATCCAGCACTCCTAAGATGTATAAGATAGAGGAAGAAGCTCACCTCTCACCTGGAAGGTTGCAGTATCCTCCGAGGTGGAATCAAGTCATCTCTGATGCCTTTAATCACACTCCACCCTGCAGTCAGAGGGATTTTTTCCAAATACAAGACCAATCCTGCCACCTTGTACTTTTGAACCCTTTCAGGAGCTTCCCATTGCTCTAAAATGAAGACAAAGCAAGATTCCTATCTTCCTCTCCAGTCTGCTTTTACATCTTGCTGCCCCCAACACACATTTTCAGCTACAAGTCTTCTGTCCATTTTTTTTTTCAGTGTCTGGTACTTGTTATGACTTTTCTTTTTGCTCTTTCCTCTTGCTGGAATGCTTTTCCCCTTCCCTAGCCAGGTGGCATAATGGAATCCACCCTTCCCATCAGCGCTAGCCTTATTTCCCCCAGAAGCCTTCTCTGATCTCCTTGATTAGCATAAGAATCCACCTGAGACCAACAGCACTTGCCCTTTGGAGCAGTAATTATAGTGGAATTTTTCTTGACTGGTGTTTATCTCCCTCTCTAGGCTATGGGCTCATTGAAGGCAGCAAGTTTATACTTACCATTGTCTTCCTAGCCCTCACACTGTGACTGTCAGCTACTGTAATGTGGTAGCTGTTCTCCAAGACTGACTTGCAAAAAAGCCGGTCTCCTGGATTCATGCCCTTGGCTAGTCCCCTTCCATGTTGAATATAAGCTGGCCCCATGACTCACTTTATCAATAGAACATGTAAGAAATGACACTGTGCCAGTGATGGGACTAATCCTTAAGGTGGCCCAATGGCTTTCACTTTTGCGCTTTTGGAGAATACGAAGATGTCATGTAAGGAGTCCAGAAACTCTTCTAGAGAGACCCTGGGAAGAACCCATGATCCATGTGGAGAGAAGAAGTCCTGAGGCTACATGAGGAAGGGGAGAGGTCCAGCTCTCCCAATGTCTCAGTCAAGCCTCCAGTTGACTTTTGTCTCACCTGCCATCTGGTTACAACTATATAAGATGCTCCAAGTGAGACTAGAGAAAGAACGGCCTATCTGTGCCCCAGCAGCCCACAGAACTGTGAGATACAATATGATGTATAAGATACAATATGATGGTAATTGTTTTATTTATTTATTTTTAAATCTTATTTATTTTTGGCTGTGTTGGGTCTTTGTTGCTGCGCACGGGCTTTCTCTAGTTACGGCGCGAGGGGGCTACTGTTAGTTGCAGCGCGTGGGCTTCTCATTGCGGTGGCTTCTCTTGTTGCAGAGCACAGGCTCTAGGTGTGTGAGCTTCGGTAGTTGCAGCATGCGGGCTCAGTAGTTGTGGCACACAGGCCCTAGAGCGCACGTGCTTCAGTAGTTGTGGCATGCAGTCTGAGTAGTTGTGGCACATGTGCTTAGTTGCTCTGCAGCATGTGGGATCTTCCCCGACCAGGGATCGAACCCGTGTCGCCTGAATTGGCAGGTAGATTCTTAACCACTGTGCCACCAGGGAAGTCCCTGATGGTAATTGTTTTAAGCCGATAAGTGTTATTGCTAGTTACACACCGCCAGATAACTGAGGGTGACACATAATAAAAATTGTAAAATGTATAGATTCATCTAGTTTTCTCATGATTGGATTCTTCTTACTCAGAATGTAGAAAAAGGTGTCAGGGTCAGACCTGTAAGGATTTTCTTCTCTTATGGACCCTCTGTGCTCATCAATTGCAAAATTCTGTTTATGTGGTAGATATGAAAGCACATGTCTCTTAAATTAACTCTTGCCTCACTAGCCTGTACATACTAAAAGAGTCACTTTAACATGTAATAGCAAATTTTATTGTTTTAATGCCGAAATTGTTGATGGCAGGGCCTCACCCCCTTCAAAAAACAACTCCTCTTTCCAATATTTCCAGAGGATTTTCTACGTGTGCCCAGAAGCCAGTCCTCTGGACTACTCTCCAATCATGCTTCTTTGCATATCTAGCATTTACCAAGGGTGCCATGTGCTCTGCTGGTGCTTCACTTTCTGGTCTTTGGAGCAAATGCTCTTCTATCCATGATTCCTTCTCCCAATGTTCCCAGTTATGCAAAACACAAGAGATACCAACCAAGTATTGTGTGGCTTTCAGTCCTCACTGCACTGGATACATGATGCGTTCTGTGCAGAAATGTGGAAGTTGTCCCTCGTTCCATAATACAAACTAGAGGTGGATAGCAGTCACTGGTTCATGGGAACTGAATTCCCTGGATTAAGGTCTAGTCCCTCCTTAGGAATGATCTTTTGCAGCTCATGACTTTACTTGCTGAGCCCTTGGTTTCTCCTTCTGGACCACCCTTCCTTTTCCATAAGAAGTAATCCCTGTTTGTAGCTGAATCGTGTTTACAGCTCATTTACTGACCATAGTAATATGGGTATTCTAGGCTTCTGTTCATTTTGCACTGTTTCTGTCACTTTGGGCATAATAGGATATCATTCCTTTAAAAACTTTATGGGCTTTCTGTGTATTAAATTGTAATTTGTTCTATTAGAAAAAATATACTCTACTTTGCTTCCCCTCTGAGGTTGCTGTGGTAAGATGCCCTTAATAGTCTTAGAACCTTTATTATTTAACAGGTATTGCCACTATTATTATTCATCATTTAATATAGAGCATATTATCCCTCTACCCTGGGTTTCATCTTTTGCCCTGCAGCCATTTCTTACTTTGAGAATGTTTTCTTGGGAAAGCCTAGGGCTGAAAAAGTTGTTTTCATTTTTTTTCCATCAAACCTGTTAGCTTCCTTAATTTTTCTGGAAATTTTTCCCAATATCTAAACCTTTCTATCTTTAGTTTATCTGCCTCTTGTCATTTAGGGCCATCCTGAGTCCAGATATTATACTGTTGTCTCCATTTCCCCATTTCTCTAGAATCTCTAATACCCCTGTGAAAATATCCTCCTCCAAGACCCACAGTGTTTTTCTCCTTGTCTATCAACTTAGTCAACTAGATGGGTAAACAAGTCACCAGATTCCAGATTCCTTATACTTCCATTGTAAGTCTCTGTTTGGGCTCAGCTAGGGTCTCCAATCACATACGAAAACTCTAAGCCTAGGTAGAGGAACTTTCAATCAAGTAGAAGATGTCCAAATGGTCACCTTAGTTTTGTTTTTATTGTACTGGGATGTAGGTGGATACTTATTAGCCTCATAGAACCTTAATTTATTCATCTCTGTAATCACATAATTAACGCACAGGATTTTTCTTGAATTCAGTTAGATGTTATGTGCAGATTTCCTGTCACATAGTAAATGTTGAGATAAAGGGTCTTTATGATAGACATTTTATTTGTTATGTGCATGCATGTGTGTTTGTTTGAAAGTCAACCAGATCCATTTTAATGGCATTGTTAACATGGATAAGTTATTTTACCCATCTCAACCTCGTTTATTTTTAAAGCAAAAACTTTAGCAAAATGAAATCACACTGTACATACATTGTTTCATCTTTTTATTTCATAATATTTCATGTACATTTTCAAATTTCCTACAGAATTATGTTTAATGACTACATGGAACACCAGAATTATTTAACTAGTCTCCTGTTGTTGGCTGTGAGATCGTTTCCAATTTATTGCTATCTTATAATTATGCTGGGATGAAATACCCATAAATTATTTCCTTGAGATATATTCTTAGAAAGGGAATTACTGGTTCAATGGATCTGCTTATTTAAAACACGTTAACATATATTTCCTAGTTACCTTCCAGAGAGACAACCAATTTTATTCCTCCACAACACTGCATTTATCGAGTTTTTTTTTTAGCTCTGTCAGTTTTGAGAGGCCAAAAGCAGTATTTCCTCATTTTAATAGCTACAGTTTTTAAAACTCATAGTTATTACTTATGGTGATGTTTTTGTGCCTTAAGCCAACAGTTGAACAACAATAATTACCTCGAATGTACCCTTTGACAACATTTTCACATTTATTATTTTGCATAATATACCCAGCAGCCTTCGAAGATAAATAGTGGAACCAATAATCATTAAATTCTGTCAAAGCATAATAATTAGTGTCTATAAGTAGTCATACATAGACCTCCAAATTTCAAACTTAGGGTGAATTTCTTCAGTGAGACCTGCCATTCTCAGGGTTGATTAGAAAAACAATTTGTTTCTTAGAACTAATCCTTTTTGGATAAAGATGAGAAGGTATTATTTCATCTTGGCCTTGTGAATAGATGAGCTAACTGCTGACTAGGCAGTTTATCTCTTCTCAGGCTTTCCTGGCATGCCTATGAAGGCAACCCCTATTCCAATGATAGTAACATGATTTTCTTTATTTATGTGCTATTCTAGTAAATTCTGTTACTTTCATTTTTTCATCTTTAAGTCTTGATTTAACTAGACTTTACTGTCAAGTGAAACATTAAAGATATATATTTAGGTAGATACATTCCATATGGTTTACATATGTGTGTATATACTTCCTCAAATCAATAGCTAGTTGTTCTAGCATTATTCATTAAATACTCCTAAATAATTTTTTAAATTGTTATTGGGTTATGACATCTGGGTTAATGACATCTTTATCACATGCTAAATTACTTTAAAAGTGTCTTGTGATTTAAAAATGTTCGTTTATCTGTTAGTTTATCCCTGTGACAGTGTTCTGTTGTAATTACACTAATATTCTGAGATCCTTTATATCTGGTAGGGCTAATTCCACCAATTTCTTTTCTCATTGTCATAGTTAGTCTCTGTACAAATATTAGAATTATTTATTTTAAGTGACAAAAAAAGACAGTTTGACGAAGGTTTTCACAACTAAACTTCGGGGCCGTAGGGGAAGAGAGGAGATACTATTTTCTTTGGCCACATTCCCCCTGGCTGTTGAAGCAGATGAATAGATTTTTAGCAACTTGCTTTATCTAACTGTTTACAGCTTTATTCACTAGTAGCTATTTTACTCATCACAGGGAATTTTCATGTAATGAAGTAGGCTAATTCAGTTTACTGAAACTGTACGAGGGAGTAAAAAGACAAATTTTTATTCAGTAGTTTAAGATTTTTGCTTAGATAAAAAGCCACACAGCTGCTTATGGTCTGCTGGCTCTTGAATTCGCAAAGAAGCTAGAAAGGCAAAGAAACTACTTACGTAGAAAAACCAGGGATTCAGAGCGTGTAATACCTTCCACTTCATCTCATCATTACAAGTTGAATTAACTTGAATTAGCTGAATTAACTGGCCAGTTAATGAAGCCCAGTTTAAAAGAAAATTAGAGACGCTAAATGCAAGTGGAAATACAGAACGTAGTAAATGCATAGCTGCTTTTCCAAACACAGAATGTTTCTAATTTACGTATAGTTTAAGCTCTGAAAGTTCAGTCTAAATCTGCGTTTGAACCTTGAACGTATCTATCCACTGCACAGCAGTGCATTAAAATTGAGGTTTCAAAAAATAATAAATAATAAATAAACTGCCCCATCTGAAAAAAATAAAATAAAAATGAGGTTTCTAGAAAACTAAAAGATAGAATGGAGGCAAAATTCCAAGGCCAAATTTCCATGTGTAGATTTTTCAAAGGAAATTAGGGAAAACCAGTTTCAGACCTCTTGGAATGTTCCAACCAGGGAAAGTGTATAGGAAAAGGCATAAGAATGTGAAGAAAAAGGGAGTTTGGAAATGAGTTTCTGTGAAGGGAGCTGTTGTAGGGCTTTGAGTTCCCACTTCGTCTTTGAGAGGAGAGTCAGGATCTGTTCTGTCCCACTCTAAACCTAGTAAAGTGAGTTTCAAAAGGATCCTCCGGATCATACTGAAATGAGTTTCTTGCATTTGGGGGCTGATGCCTGACTTACACCTAGGAAAGCTGAAGTCAACTCTGGGGCGGGGTTTGACGCCAAGCCAGGAACTCTGGAAGGTAAAACAGGCTGTTTATCTGGAGGTGGAACCAAAAGAATGCCCTGAATTGAGGTGGGTGTTCAACCCCAGAGTTTATGGGGCACAGGTATGTAAGAATGTTCATAATGGGCCACAGCCCAAAAGAGGTTGTCTTGGACATCGTTCAATAGAACTGTCTGGGAAAGTGAGACCTGGGCAGAAAGAGACGTGAGATGAGACAAGAGGTGTAGGGAAAAGAAAGCAAAACACAAGGTAGCCGAATGCAGGTACATCTGTTTAGGCTAAGGCCACTGCAGGAGGTAGGAAGTCAACAGTCAAGCTCAAGGAGCCAGTGGAAACCTGTGTATCAGAGAAAACATAAGCCAGGCCCAGCCATGGTCTCCAGATTTAACCACCTGCCTCACAAAAGAACACAAGCCACCAGCCAAATAAGAACTAACCTACATCCTTACCTGTTTTCATCCCCTCTGCCCAGTCCTCCCAGTACTCAGGTTGCATGTGATTGAATTAAATCAACAGTTAGAAGCAAAGAAAGACTTCAGAGGACACAGGAGAAAGTAATACACTTTTCTTCCCTCACTATAGTTCTTGAGCCCAAAGCTGGCCCAGGTTGTGGAAGGAAAGAAGAAAAAAACTTATCCTAACTCATATGTGACTTTTGATTAATAGTTAGGACTGAAAATGCTAACAATGTGTTACTTAAAGTGATCCTAGGACTGCTATTATCGAAGAGCGAGCCAGAAGAGTCACGGACTTCGTCATACTTTTGCCCAGGGAAAGGGAAGCTTTATGTCCTCTAAATAAAACGTAAGATGGCAATGGCAAATGTTTTGCTAAGAATGCATTCTAGGCAGTCCAGCAAACAAGTAGCAAATAAAAACAAGTATGGAATCATAACTTAATATTAATTTTAGCCCAAAATAGTTATTTCAACCCATAACGTAGCTGAAATTTTCTGGAGTCCTGGGAAGATATTTTCCTTCTCCAAGCTCATTTCAGCCTAATCTAAAACCTGGAGTCCTTGGGCAGAGGACCTGAATAGACATACAGATAAGCACCAGACGCCAAAAAAGGTGCTCAACATTACTAATCACCAGGGAGATGTAAATCAAAACCATATTGACATACCGTATCACACCTGCCAGCATAACTGTTATCAAAAAGACAAGAAATAACAAGTGTTGGCAAGGATTTGGAGCAAAAAGAACCCTTGTGCACTGTTGGTGGGATTGAAAATTGGTATAGCCACTATGAGAAACAGCATGGAGGTTCCTCAAAAATTAAAAATAAAGCTACCATACAATCCAGCAATTCCACTTCTGGGTATTTAGCAGAAGAAAACAAAAACACTAATTTGAAAAGATATGTGCACCCCAATGTTAATTGCACCATTATTTACAATAGCCAAGATATGGAAGCAACCTAAGTGCTCATCAATAGATGAATGGATAAAGAAGACATAGTATGTATATACCACTGTGTGTGTGTGTATATATATACACACGTATATATACATACATATACATCCAAGTAATAAACAGTGGTGTATAATTCATCTGTAAAAAAGAATGAAATATTGACATTTGCGACATCATCGATGGATCTAGAGAGTATTATGCAAGTGAAATAAGTCAGACAGAGAAAGACAAATACATTATGATTTCATTTATATGTGGAATTTAAAAAACAAAAGAACAAACATATTAAAACAGAAACAGCCTCATAGGTGCGGAGAACAAACTAGTGGTTGCCAGAGGGGGTGGGTGTGGGAGGAGAGACAAAATAGGTGTAGAGGATTCAGAAGTACAGACTTCCAGTTATAAAATAAATAAGTCACGGGGATGTGATGTACAGCTTAGGGAATATAGTCAATAATATTATAACCTTGTATGGTGACTGTTGATAACTAGGCTCATAGTGGTGATCATTTTATAATGTACAAAGATAATCACTATATATACACCTAAAACTAATATGATACTGCAAGTCAATTGTACTTCAATAAAAAGAAAAAATCTTGAGTCTTGAGTTTTCCCACCATTCAACTGAGCATCTTGTGTATAGATTCAAAGTCATTAGACTGAGATCTGAGCCCTGTATTCTTCATTTCTGTCCACTTGGAGAGTAGACTCTTGACATACACTATTAATAGTGACGTACAGTATTAATCTGACCCTGTGTGTATGGGAACTGAGAACAGATAATTATGACTGTCTTCAATGGCATCAGCCTTATCCCCATCCTCTCTGCTTCACCTCATCTCTATCAGAAGGATTTATATACAGTAGATTTGTATTCCTTCGAACTCACAAAGTTTGTACTTTTTCATTCTCTCATCTGTTCACCATGATTAATCATTCACTTAATATGTATAGGATATTTTCAACATGCCAGTTAGTAAAAGTTAAAAGAAACAGAAAAAAATGGGAAATGTTAAGTCTTGGGATCGTGACCAAATATGATAAAGTGTTTGCCACCCATCCTTATTATTTAAATAGAAAAATAGATGAGAAAGATTAATAATACAATTTCTTTGGAAAGGGTTATTGAAAGTCTGTGCATATCTTCTCTATAAGAGGCCAGGGTTTACTGCCTGAAAATCTCTGAAAAGTGAGTTGATAGGTGGTGAGCTAGAGAGTGTACTGACATGTGGAATGTTGCAAAAAAAAAAAAAAATCCAGTGCATTAGACTAAATATTTGTGTCCTCCCCAAATTTACATGTTGAAATCCTAACCCCTAATGTGGTGGTATTAGGAGGTGG
The DNA here is from genome assembly GCF_059928025.1 of Delphinapterus leucas. NCBI lineage: Eukaryota > Metazoa > Chordata > Mammalia > Artiodactyla > Monodontidae > Delphinapterus > Delphinapterus leucas. The sequence continues at coordinate 18,946,018 of NC_143135.1, forward strand.
AGCCTTTGGGGAGGTAATTACGTCATGAGGGTGAAGCCCTCATAAATGGGATGAATGCCTTATAAGGTGACCTTAGAGAGTTCTCTCTTGTTCTCTTTGTTCCTATATGAGGACACCGTGAGAAAATGGCCATGTATGAACCAGAAGTAGGTTCTCACCACACACTGAATCTGCAATGCCTTGATCGTGGACCTACTAGCCTCCAGAACTGTGAAAAATAACTGTTTTTTTTAAGCCACCCATTAATGGTACTTTGTTACAGCAGACTACACTAAGGCATCCATGCAGTATCACAAAAGAGCCTACAAAGTTTCTTATGAGAGAAAAAGCCAACATCTGGGCATCCACTTTTTTTGTTTTTTTTGGCATCCACTTTTTTGAGGACATCAAATCCAGATTACAGCTGCACCCAGGCAAGAAGGCCTTTTCAACCCCTTTTCCTCTAATTCTCACTCTCAGGTGAACCTAACCCTTGAGCGGACACAATTAGAAATGTGAGAGTGAGGTAAGGTGGTTGACAGAAGATAGTAGACACAGAACGTGCTCATTTATCCCCTTCAGTCTTTGGGGTCTAGGTCTTGCCAAGGATTGTGACAAGAAGTGGAGAAGCCTTAAACTGAATAATAGAAGTAAAGTAAAGTTTCAGTATTAGATTGCACTGGGCTTTTTAATATCTGAGCATGAGCATAGGAAATATAACAACACTCTTTCAGGATTTCACAGTAACTAGTTCAGCACGTTTAGCAAATGGGTTATACACTATCCTTAAGACGTTCAGTGTCAATCAAGACAGAGAGGCTGTATATAAATCATTAAAACGCAATTCATTTATTCAACCAATATTTATTGACCATGTACTATATGCTAGTCATTGTTCCAGGCAGTACAGGGAATATAGCCATGAACACTGCGTGATTTGCTTTAACATGGTGCTTTGAAACTGAAGAAGCACTTAGCTCTATCCTGGAATTTGTGGGAAGATTTTGTTAAGGTAATGCTTTTATATATCTTGACAGAAGTAGAAGTTTGCCAAGGTGCGAACTACCAGGTAGCAGAAATAGTGTGAGAAAGAGGCAAAATTGAAACAGCATGAAAGCCATGTGTCTTGCGGAAAGCGTGGGCGTTGAGTCAAACAGACCTAAGTATGCATCTAGGTGATATCTGAGTAACAGCTGACAATAGTGTTAGCCTCTCTGCTGCGTTTCCGTAGTTCTTTTCTCAAGCATTAGAGATCATGAATAAGACATCTGTCACCTGATGTTAGGCTCATGCTTCCTCAACTTTCAGGTCACTGCTCTGACACCCCTTGATAGGTCTGAAGCCGTCAAGACTGTGGGTGGGGTTCTGATCTCTCCAAATATTCATTTTGCTAAAGTCAGGGAGAATGCATCCAGTGATATTTTGGCCTATTGGAGAACATCTTCTGTCAGGAAAGTCACTTTATTTTTTCTAATCGGTAACTGTTTACCTGTATTTTAGATGAAGGAGAGGATAACCAGGCAGAGAAGCAAACCAAGTCATGGTTAAGGAGTGAAGGATGCCCTAGACCGTTCACACACTGTTAGTCCTAAAGCAGAGCTACATAGGTACAGAGATGCATGCATGCATACATGTAACTAAGCACAAATGTCCTTATTTAACCATGGATAATATCTATCATAGTCTGGACTAATGTATTCTAGAGATTTTATCTGGCTTAATCCTTCCAACGATCTTATGAAGCTGGCGTTGTGATCCATGCAGATAATTCAGTTGCAGATCAGAGAGGTTAAGTGAACGGTCCACAGTCACATACCTAATAAAGCACACACCAGTTGTCTCTGACTCCAGAACACATGGCCTCGCCCATTAGGAAACACTGCTCCTTTGTTTATTGCAGGCATTTCCACCATATTCCCAGAATCTTATGCTCATAGGTGGGAATCTGGGAACAGCCCGCCAGGGATCAGCCAGCACTCCCTTCCCTTTGATCTCCACCTATCATCCCTGGCCTGGGGCTCACTATGCTGCTTCACTTTCTCTCCATTGGAGGTGAGGTATGTCTTTGCCCAGAAGTTTCAGAGACCAGTCCTCTTGTTTCTAGGGCTTGTGCCCTCAATGGATTCACTCACTTCACCTTCTACCTGTTTCCTTGACCTTCATTCAAATAGGTTCTTTGTTGTCCACTTGACATGCTTGATTATACGATTATTTCCATCATCATCATTATATTGGGTGGGCATGAAAAGACCTTTTGTAGTTCTGTTGTTCATGTCAATGATACGGAAGCATATGAAAATCAATCACATAAAAGGCAAAGTTATAGTTTGTTTCCTACTCGTAAAAGGAATATGGACTGTGAGGGAGTCACTCTTCCCAGTAGTCAATGACATGGACATTTTATTCAGAAGCCACTCTAGAAATCAGTGGTGTGGTGCGCTGGTTTGCTCCGGTCCTATGACCCTTGCCGAATGGGATGCTTCAAAACGCAGATGCATTTTCTGACTCTGTCAGAATATTTTCCCAGTGGCCATATGGAGGTTGTATAAGTTCAGTCAAAGGGTTTGACAGGTTATCTCTTTGGACAGGAGAGCCAGGACATGATGTTCACCTAAGTACTGTCAGTTTGGGCATCAAATGCACAGGGTTTCTGCCAAGGCTGACGTCTTGTTCTCCTGTCCTGTCCAGCAGGGAGGCTCTCCTGCCAAGCCAGCTTAAAATAGTTCCTTCATTTATGCCTGGGACTTGTTAACTCCTTGAGGAAAGTGATGATTTCTAAATCCTTCGTCACAATAGCTCCACCTATTCCCAAATTAATAATGTAGAATTAGGGCTTCCCTGGTGGCGCAGTGGTTGAGAGTCCGCCTGCCGATGCAGGGGACACGGGTTCGTGCCCCGGTCCGGGAAGATCCCACATGCCGCGGAGCGGCTGGGCCCGTGAGCCATGGCCGCTGAGCCTGCGCGTCCGGAGCCTGTGCTCCGCAACGGGAGAGGCCACAACAGTGAGAGGCCCGCGTACCGCAAAAAAAAAAAAAAAGAGTAGAATTAAAAACCCACAGACCACACATGGGCAAAGTGAAGGAAAAATTCCAACTTTCCATTGCCTCAAAATTTTCACATTTGTCAAACATACTCTAGTGGGTGATTGGCTTTATCCACAATTATTGAGTTCTAAAGGCTGTGTTTCCAGTAAATCCCAATTTGCCTGGTAGATATGTTCCAAAGTTATGCTGTACATATGAATTTCATATGAATAGCATCATATTTTAAACATCCCTGAGGGATTTAATTATCCTAAGACATTATCATCATTGTTTTTAACATCAGCATTATTTCTGCCACACCTGTTTCACGGTAAACATTTTGCATTTATTCTGAATCAGTTCTTACCGCAACATTACTAGGTAACAATTATCACCATTTTCCTTATGAGAAAACCAAGGGCCAGATAGATTTATTTTACCTTCCAAGGCCATAAAATCCAAGAAGGGATAGTGTTTTTATCAAGTTTTGCTAATTCGAACAGGAAATATTTTCCTTTTCATCATACTGATTTTCAGTACTGGAATGGAATGACATCATTTGTAAAATGAATAACCCTATGTAATACAAAATATTATTAAAAATGCAAGTGACATGCTCTTTTTAATTTTTTTGTAGCATTCATGGGTAGTGGAAATAGTGTAGGAGGAAAGAGTGGACAAAAATCTTTTTAATATGGATGCTCCATTTAGAAGCTACCCTAGAATTCATCCAGCCCAATTGTTTTGTAGTATATGTTCCAGGTTTGTTGGTTGAGGGAGGTTAGCTCATTTATCTAATTCCAGTCATTACTCAGGAGTCAACTCCAGGACCAGAACACAATCAATCTGACTCATGGTTCACAAGTGGAAGAGCCAAGATGTCTTGAATTTTGAACTCCCTACGAGGTGGTCCCCGTAGCCACTCGAATAATCGCACAGACACAGTCTTGCTGGAAATAAAAAAGGATTAATCGTGTAGATAAAGTTTATATTTTATTTTGTCAGTTAATTTTAAATGAAATTTAGAGAAGTACTAAAAGGCTAATGCACACTTATTATAGATACATTTTCTTACACCATAAAATGAAAGCCAGAAATAATGTCTATGAATGAAAATTTTATCTTTAGAAGGTTTTTAAAACTTTTATATTCAGTTTTCATAAGAATTGAAATCTTCACTCTACTGTTTAAAAAAGGATTGTCCTGTGGACCTACATCTAATGTCTAATCCCTTGATTTTCATTTCTCAAACACCTCAGGAAGTGTAGGGGACAAATACAAATAGAGACTATTTGAATTTCTGATGATTTTTGGTTTGGTGAGCCCAGGTGGCTAAGAGCACAGAACAAGTCTGGATGGGGCCCAGGGTCAGCAACTCTGCAGAGAGACTCATACTGTCATGGCCCTACAGTCCATCCAGAAAGTCCAGCAGCAGGGTCTGTGATAAAGATGTAATGTCTTGTAGCACAGAACAGGACCTTGGCTTCCACAAAATCGATGGTGCCATTTCTTTCCTAACTTCACCATTTTAAACTTTTTTTTTTTTTTTTTTTTTTTTTTTAGTTTTGCAATTATCAAATATTTCCCCTCACTTTCACCTTTAAGAAGCAAATATGCCTCGGAGGTATTCAAATATCAATGAAAATTACCTGTTAAAATTTCAGTTGATACATTATTTCTCCTTAAGGGGGGTAGGATAATTCATTAGATTTGACAATTTGGAACAATGTTGCTTAAGCACACTTCTCTTCCTCTCCATCCTCCTCGGCCCCAGCCCACCTCCCTTTCAAATCAGTGGTTCTAGAGCAAGAGCTCAACAGCGGGTGGGAGAGAGGTTGAGGAGAATGATGGTCCTTCGGAGCCATGAGAGGACACCGAGATAAATGCAATTTGTTTTGAACTTTTGTCTCCAGGACAATAGCCATCAATTTCTAGAGCTTTTATTTTGGAATTGGTGAAATTCTGAGCTTTTGGAATCTTCTAGTGAATTCAAAACATAATTCAAAAACATATGAATTCATATGACCTTACTCTCTCTTAATCACAATTTCTCACCTTGAGGGAGAGGGTGATTGGATTAACATGGACTCAAGCTATCATGCACATAAGGACACTATCTCAGAGATTCTAGAGACCCTTTCCTCTCCCTAAAGGAGATACATTCTAGTCATTCTCTTGTCCCTGATGGATTTTTCTCACATCCGTCAGATGTACATGGAGTTGGAATATTGGCTGACAACCATAAATTCAGATCCTTTTGCTTCTTTCTGGTACATTCTTTCCTCCAAGTCTTGAGAATGGTGAACTTAGGTATCTGGTGAAAATAAACCAGAACAATGAAAGGTTTGGCCACAATCTATGTGAAGTGTTAAAATGATATCATATCTCTTCATGTGATTATTTACAAAAGTTTTGCGATCAGACCAAAGGCAACTCACAGGAAGACATTACATTCATGTCCATTGAACTGCATGACCAAATATAAAATAATTCATGTAAGTCCAGGAGGTAAAAGTGAAGTTATATTTTTCTTCCTTCTTTTCTTCATCCTATGCTTGTAGTTATTTTTGATGTATTTATTGGGAACTTTAATACAGACTATGTCAAATATTCTGTATTTTCCAATGCAAAGCATTCACCATGAGTGGAAATCAAATCCCATTTCAACACTGAATCTGGAAGATTACTTTATACAATTTATTAAATGAAGCACACGGCCAGTAACAATTGAAAGGTAACAGGTAGAAGCTTCCTGACTAGATGTGGTCCTATATGCTGTCATTGTAAGTGATCTGTCAGGATTTTTATGGTCATCCTCTCCTTCCCACATGTGTTTTGAAGGCATCTTTCTAAGCCTTGAGCATTCTCTTAGGGAAAGAACTTAAATGTAATGTTGTAACTCAGGGCGATTTCTTTCAACCCTACATGATTTTACTGTATATGATTTAGTGAATTATATAAGTGTCATTCCTGAGACACTGGCATGTTATTCTACTCAAAGTATATTTATTTAGGTATGATATGTTTCTCAATTAGTGACCTCTATGGCATTTTTCAAAGATGTGGGGATTCAGGCAGGATATTTGGTCATGGTGAAACAGACAAACAAACTTTTATTACTGTCTTTATTTTCTGCCCCTTTTGTTCTTTCTTGCTTCGTGCACAAAAAGGTGCTATTTTGGTTTATAAATATTTGTAGGAGTACATTTGAAATCTCCATTACACTTCGATGTAGTGTGCATTACTTATTCAAATATTCTATAGAGTACAATAAGCAGGAATACCAGGATTAGAAAAGAACTATTATTAATAATAATTGTCCAACCCATTTATTATATTAATAATATTAATTCACTCTCTCCTAGGCCTTGTGCTTAGCTTTATTATGTATATTTTTAATCAACCCAGACAGCCTATAAGAGAGAAGCTATCATTTTCTCTAATTTACAGATAAAAAATTGAAGATTAGCAAGATTTAAAATAATGACCAAGCAACAGAATTGGGATTCAAGCACAGAGTCTGAATGCAAATTACTTGAACTTATTTACAGCACTAAACTACTTTGGACAGTGATTTGCTATACAGTGGAGTCTCCAATAAAATTATGCCCCGTACCTCCTCAGCAACGCTTTACTATTGATATTTTCAAAGTAGAAGGAATAGTGCTTATTCTCCCAGATGAACAGAGATCCCTACTTCATATATAGTAAATTTATCATCCTCTTTACCAATGCGTATTATATACCAACTGACTATACCTATGTATGCGGTGTAATCTTGAATTGCTGCTTCTGTTTGCTAGATATACGACCAAAGTCTCAATTATTTCATATGTAAAATAGGATCTAGAAAACTACATTTACATAAATGAGATAATTTATGCAAATCCCCTAATGTGCTGCCCAGTATAAAAATGTCAACATACATTCATTCCTTTTCCTCAGACATAATCACTACTGAGTTGCAAGTTCTAAAATATTCACCAGGCATTTTCTAAGAAAATGTATTTCAAAAAATTATTTGTTTTTTTCTGATTTTTAAAAGCAATGCATGTACTTTATAGAATATTTAAAAATTACAGGATGGGGCTTCCCTGGTGGCGCAGTGGTTGAGAGTCCGCCTGCCGATGCAGGGGACACAGGTTCGTGCCCCGGTCCGGGAAGATCCCACATGCCGTGGAGTGGCTGGGCCCGTGAGCCATGGCCTCTGAGCCTGCGCGTCCAGAGCCTGAGCTCTGCAGCGGGAGAGGCCACAACAGTGAGAGGCCCGTGTACCGAAAAAAAAAAAAAAAAGTACAGGATGTATTATAAAGAACAAATAAAAATAACTTGAGTACTGTGAGAAAACATGGCACACTCAATCCATGTGACTTAGGCAAGATTTAGACAAATTAAGAAGTTTCTGGGAGATCCAATATTGGGAACCCTTACTACCCTAGGACTGCAAGGAGAAGTAGAGGGAATTTTTAGTGGGGCAGTAGCTATATGGGAGTGGGTTGGGTAAAAGAAGCATTGGTCTTCATTAGATAAACACAGCCAAGCCACAAGGATGGAGAAAATTAATTCCCTGATGTCATCCTCCTATTACCTCTGAAAGTCCTTCAAGGAACCTCCACTGCCTAAACCCAAAAAGAAGCCAGAAAGCAAGCAAACCAAGGAAAGGGAACTTCAAGGTCAGCCTCCCAGGATTTAGAATATGATGCAGAAGGGCAAAGAGTAGATTTAGGGAGGCTAAGAAAAGAGAGTCGGCACCTGGAATAATTTGGTCCTTCTAACTGGTAATATAGCATTCCACCAAAGTAGACTAAATAACCTAAGTTGGTATTGCTGAGGCTTCAGCTCAGAATTTATTCATGCTACCATTGGGTAGCATGGTATAAAGCATTTGTGTAATTCATTACTCTGTGATATAGTTCTTTTTGTTTTAATGTTTCATAATCAAGCTTCTAAGAATTTCTCTGTATTCCAGCATCATAGAACTTGTCTGAACAACTTGAAAAACAATGCGTACACGTTAGTCACATTGTGCTTGCTTCTTGACCTTTAGACATTTAGTCTGAAAAACTCCCAGTCATCTTCATGAGCGAATCCTCAATTGCTTTAATTGTATCAGTTTTACTTTTGTATCTCTTTTCTTACTTCATTAGAGTTTTGTGTTTTAATAACCAATACCTGGTGTGATTGTTGTACTGGATGACATTTTTCTGGTTTTCAATATCAGAAATGGAATCCAAACTAGTTTAAATGAAATACTATATTGGCTTGCATATCTTTAAATTACATAGATATGGTTGTGAATAATGTATAGCTGAATCTAGAGGCTCAAAACTAATAGTATAATTATTCTTTTTCCTTATGTGATGTTTATGAGTATAGACAGATCTGGCTATCTATCTCTCGATCGATCTACCTCTACATTCACATATATAACTGTATATACATAGAAATATATGTTATATCTATTCCTATATCTGTATCTACATCTTGCCACTGTTTTCCTCTGTATTGGCTTTCTTCTCAAGCAGACTAGCGTCACATTCAAAAGTTGCAAAGTTGCATTGTAAGTTACAGGTGATAGACTAAAATCTCAGCGACCCAGAAGAAAGAGAAACCCTCCCGTATTTCTAGCAAGAGACTCTGTGATGATTCATGTAGCCTACCTTGGGCCATTTCACCATCTCTGAATAAATCACCACAGACAGTGAGAGGGAATACTTTTACAGGTGAGGCATAGGTCAAAGCTGTTGATGTTTTGCTGCTGTATATCCGTCTGGATATTTCATGGTAGTTTTTTGTGAGGTACACAGCTAAAAGTTAGGTTTCAGTGACATGACTCTACTACCTAGAAGCATCTCTGGGAGTAGAGATAATGTCAGTCTGGGAAAAAATGGATAAATTATTTGCAACCAACCTAGTCAACATCCTAAAGGCGGAGGAAGAGATAAGAATTATTTACTAAAAGACAGACAATAACTTGTAAGGTGACTTCGTTACTAGGAAAGATTAATAAGGATACCAAAGAAAATTCAATATCCCTAAGAAAATCATCTTTGAAAGAAAACATTTTCTCCAGACTTCTTAAAAATAAAACAGAAGGTAAATAAAGTGCATTAACCATGGCAGCTGAAAGCAAAATGGACTTTAATGGTCATAATGTGTGTATCTGAAAAATCTACTTTAAATAATTCTTAACCATTAACCAATCATCAATGTAATAAAAGGCTCTAGAAGTATATTTCAAATAATATTAAAGCTCTGACACAGTAGTAGAGAGATAAACGTGTACATGAAGATACAATTCAGAGCAACAGATCTTTCAAATCAACGAGATAAAACTATGGTCTTGCTTGTTTCGTAAACACTTTCAATTATGTGTATAATAATTTGCTTCCTAATCTCTTAAAATTTTATCTGAACTCTCTAGTGTCATCTCTTTAAAGAAAGTCTCTAGAAAAATTAAGTGCATATGAAAGACACCACAGCATCTGAGCTTAATGAGTTGTGTTAACCCAAAATATAAATCTGTCTGCTTTCAGTAGCATTGAGCCAAGCCCTCTGAATTATTAAAACTTAGGGTATAATATGATATGGTAGGCAGGATTCTCAGATAGTTCCCAAGATCCCTGACCCCTTGTGCACTCTCCTGGTATAATCTCCTCCCTTTCCCTGTGGGCGGGACTGTGAATATGATGAGGTGTCATGCTCACGATAGGATACATTATATAGCAAATGTAGAGAAATTTTTCAGATGTCAAATAGTATTACTCCCTTTGGTATCTTCACCAGTGGAAAAAGAGAAGTGTTTTCCTGAGGTGTTGCGGTCAGGAGGGGCAGTGCAACTCACTCCTCAGCCCCAGGGCTTAAATTAGGGTTGAGAACAGAAGGAATGTTAGAAAATAAAGAACTTTAGATTTTTTTTTTCTCTCTTTAAACTTCTCTTAAATTAGCAGTCTGACTAGTTAAGTCATTATGGAAGGGGATTTTTGAAAGGAGATAGTTGTAACATACATGTATCCACTACAAGGTCAAGTTATAGGTTATCCCAGAGTCATCCAGAATTTCATTAGAGAAGCCCAGCTTGACATTGTGTCATATCCAGTGTCCACTAATGCAAGGCGATGTCTTTGGGTGTAGGAGTGCTGAAAAGGCAGATGAGTATTTTATGTAATAATAACAAAATCAGTGTGTGCTTGGCCAAGCACTGCTGACAGACGGAGAGGGAAAGAAAAATCCAGAATTTTGTGAGTCAGCTCCAAATTCTGGGACCGAATATTTGACGTTGAAACTACTAGGTTTTATTTGTATTTATACAATTTATTTATATAGTCATATATTTGCATGAATATGTATATTTATATATTTGTATAGATAGAGGAACTTCTTTTCCATAAGGCAATCAGAGGGGGAGAGTGGGCATTTACAACAATACATTTCTATTAGATTATGGGTTTGAAGGACTATTGTTTTGTTTTTGTTTTTTTGGTACCCAGGACTCCTTAATAGAGGTCCAGATACATAGTGAGGGCTTAATAAATTTATATTAAATGAATAAATGGATGACTGGATGACCAGTTCACTTACTACTTATCAGAGCAGAACTCATAAAATCTAGTCAACAAAATTATCCTATTTCCCTGCCTTATGGTGATCAAACAGTAAATGGAAGCTGACATATTAGACTTGCAGCTAGAAGTGAAAAAAGGAATGATTAAAAAGAAGTATGTATTGCTGAAGGCTAAAGCAGAGGCCCCTTTATTGGGAGTTCTCAATTGCTTCTGGGAGTTGCAGTGGTAACTTCCATCTTTGCATAACAAACATTTTTGGGGAATTAATAAGTTCAGACTACTATACTAGGAACTATAGATTTATAGAAATAAAAGGTTCAAGCGCTCAAGGATAAACTCATATATAAACAAGGAAAACCCAGCATGGTAAATGCTAATATGTTTTGTGGGATTATGCAGGATTATGCCAGAGACCCTCCTAACCCAGAGAGTTGGTGAGTATGTGTGAAGCAGAGAAAGGGAATAGTGGACGGGGTCATCTAAATATTCCCACAAGTGGTAGTATCTAAATTGAGTTTTGAAAAATGAGTAGGAATTCTTAGTAGAAGAGGAAACGCTATTCTAGTCAGAGAATGATGTGTAAAATCAGGGGAGATCATGGAAGCAGTGAAGAGAATGAACCTTAAAAGGAGCGAAACTCAAGGCAGGAAGGTGCATTACAAGTCTCCACGTGATAAAGGTGGAAAATTTCAAGGGCTTGAGCTAAAGTAGTGCAGTACGATGGGATCAATGAAGCGGGGCTTGACAGAAATTAAGGAAAAACATAGATAGGCCTATAAATAGGGTGCATAAACCCAACAGAAGAGAAAGGGACCATTTATTTCCAGGTCGCTTCCTCAGTTACATAGTGATTAAATGGAAGGGCCAGGCATTTACCCAGGTCTACCTGAGCCCCAAACATATGATGCTATCTTCTGTTATGTCGTACTCCTTTTTTTCTTTTTTTAAATAAAGAAGAAAACTTCACAAGCCCTCCAAACATTTAAAATGATATTCCATCATTCTCTTTTATAAAAAATTAAGGAGAAACCTTCATAATTCCACTGGACAGCCATAAGAGCATTCAGACCAGAGAGAACCAAAAATATGAGTTAGGCAGACATGGAAAGTTGGTGAGACAAGGATGACCACCTGGGCAGGAAGGTAGAAGGATGGTGGTAGATGGCACGCTCTAAGGAAGGTTCAAGACACAGAGAGTAGAAAAAAGCAGCAAAAAGTCCAGAATGAATCCAAAGGACAGAAGTCCACGCTATAAACCAGAGAAATCCATCTAGAATTCAGTTATTTAGAAATCGAAACAACATTCAGGAGATCCAGCAGCAGAAAGAAAAGATTCCATTACTGGGAGTCATAGTGTCAAGGGTAACAATTTCAACTTTGGGAGAAATGAAATACGAAACAAGATCCAAACTACTGTTGAATAAGAAAGAACCCATTCCTTTTTTTTAAACATCTTTATTGGAGTATAATTGCTTTACAATGGTGTGTTAGTTTCTGCTTTATAACAAAGTGAATCAGCTATACGTATACATATATCCCCATATCTCCTCCTTCTTGCGTCTCCCTCCCTCCCTCCCTATCCCACCCCTCTAGGTGGTCACAGAGCACCGAGCTGGTCTCCCTGTGCTCTTCGGCTGCTTCCCGCTAGCTATCTATTTTACATTTGGTAGTGTATATATGTCCATGCCACTCTCTCACTTCGCCCCTTCCCTCCCTGTGTCCTCAAGTCCGTTCTCTGTATCTGCGTCTTTATTCTTGTCCTGCCCCTAGAAATAACCCATTCTTGAAGAACTAGAACACCATAGTCTAAGTAAAGCTGGTAGCAAGGTTGATTAACTGTTACTTTGTAAATAAACTGCTGACAAAAGACTCTTGTATTTCGCCCATAAGAATGTGTGGTCTCGTGATCTGAGTAGGGGTCAAATGCCTAGAGAGATTTAACGGATTCTGCAGTACAAGTTACAGAGTTACAAGGACAAGGTACCAGGAAGGTCATTGCAGATATTTTTCTTTTTTTTTTTCCCCTGTGACTTTAAATGACTCAAATTAAGCCAGAATAATTGGAATTACATTTGCCAAATGCTTACACACATGCAAATTCTGTTTGTCCTTTTCTAGTTAATATATTTTCCCACCTCTGAGATTTTCTTATAGCTCCCTGGCAGGATGATGCAGCTAAAATTCTGTGTAGACTTTGAAATCTGAAAGACTTCAAGACCTAATTTAACATTTATTTGCTATGTGAGTATGGATAGCTACTTAAAATCTTGAAATTCACTTTATTCACCCATCATGTGGATGTTGATATACATACCTTACAATGTTATGGGTTTGAGATTATATAATTTTGTAGGAATGTTTAGAAAATGCAAAGCACTAATAAAAATGGTAGATATTATATAAATTAATAAGTGAATAGTATTAAAGTCTATAATTTTCCCATGAATCAAGATGAATTTGTTTTCTTCTTATATAAAAAGAAATTCTTGAATTTGGGGGGCTCGATACAAATTTGAAACTAAATCAAACAAAAAACTCTGAACAATTTAGTTTTTATGAACAGAATTCAATATTAATTGCTCATTTAGATATATTTTTAAGTGAGTTACATTGCTAGTTTTTCCCTCGTAATGAAAATTCACATCTCTCATGGAGCAGGTAGGTTTTGTAATCTATTTGACAATAGCTTGAAAGTTCCATACAAGACAGTAGATTGCATTTTGCATGCATTTTGTAATTTCTTTGCTCCCTAATTCTTCAGGTGTCAAATTCTAGCTAACTTCTCTGTTAATGATTCATCAAAGATGTCTTCATCTATCACAAGATGCTGCAATTAAGGTCTTAAACCTGCTGAAATTTGATCATTCTGTAGTACCTGGTAAAAGTTTGTAACCAAGAAGCGTGACAGCTGATAGCACCAAATCACAAATAGAAGTCTATTTCATACCTGACGCCAGTGAATTAGAAAAAGAAGATAATTGATATGTACCAAGTATCCTAAGGTAGACTCAAGTCCAAGGTCAGTGCTTCCTTTTTAGAGATGGTGAGTTAGTTATATTGGTTAAAAGTATAGGCTGTGGAGTCACACATCTCTGGTCTTGAGGTGGACCCTGCCACTACTGTAGCCGTGGGCTCTTAAACTGTGTAAGCCACTGTTTTGCCATCCTTAAATAGGAAACTAGCAAAATCTCCACTTCATTGAGTTGCTCAGCTTAGTTGAGATTAGTGAGCACCAGCACAGAGAAAACAGTCAGGGGCTGTTAGTTGGTGTTGCTGCTGTGGTAGCGTATACCAGGAAATGTAGAGCTCTTTAATTTTGCTTTCCAACATTCGAACGTGCCTTCGATTGGATCCTAATGTGAATATTTAGCCAGATTGTAGAACACAATCCGGTCGGGATGCTGTAAATGTGAAACAAATGCAAAGCATGAAACTGGCTAATTGCTTCTGCATGTGGAAATAGATATTGTATTAGTTTCTTGTGGCTGCTATAACAAATTGCCACAAGTAATTACCAAGTAATTACTTAAAACAACAGAAATTTGTTTTCTCACGTTTATAGAGGCCAGAAGTCCATTATCATTTTCACTGCATTGAAAGGGAAGTGTTGGTCAGGCTACTCCCCCTTGGGAGGCTCTACAGGAGAATCCATTTCTTGCTTCTTCCAGCTTCTGGTGGATGCCAGGCTTCCTTGGGTTGTGGAAGCATCAATCCAATGTCTGTCTTCATGGTCACATTGCCTTCTCTCCTTCTCTAGTCACCCTCTGCCTCCCTCTTTTATAAGAGGGATTATGAATGCATGTGATTTCATTAAGAACTCACCTGGCTAATTCAGGATAATCTCTCCATTTCAAGATTCTTAATTTAATTACATCTGCAGTCCTTTTTTGCCATATAAGATAACATGGATATCATTTAAGGACCATTCATCAGTCTACAACAAATAGCTGTGAAAATTTTCTTCACATAACCACATCTGGAATCTGGACAGGAAAATTTTTATAAATGCTGTATTCTTTTAGATTAGGTTAAACTGAAAATAATAGAAGCCTTAAAATTACAGTGGTGTGAACACAAATGTTTTATTTTTTCTCCCATTAAAATAAGTCTAATAGTAGAACATTCACACACATAAGGGGATTAGGCATCTTATATAGTCCTACTCTACAATCCTTAGCATGTCAGCTCCTGAACCAATATGGTAGCTAAAACTTGCTTCAGCCATTGAGCTTATGTTCCAATTGGCACAGAACAAGAAAAAAAAGGAATTACAGGGCTTTCTGGGGTGCTCCACCAAATAACTTTGATTACTCAGACTGGCTTCCCCTATTTGCAAAGGAAGTTTTCAGTAGGGCACAACTACTAGTTTCTAATATCAAAAAGATGAAGAAATGAAAGGCAACTAACCAATGCCAAGTTAACCAGAAATCTGTTCTAGTTTGAACATCACCCAAAGAAGATTTAGTTTCTCCTCTAGAGCTGTTTACATTAGAGGTAATCATAATAAAACTTTTATTATGAAAATGTACAAACATTAAAAGAATTTTAAGATATTAAAAGTGGTAATAATTATCTATACCTTTGAAAATTAACTGTATTTAAAAATTAACATTTACTCATATTTCTTTTACCACTCTATTCATCTATCTTTTTATCATCTTTCTAGCCTATCTAATCTTCTCAGCCAGTTGAAAGATGGAAAATAAGCTACACAAGTCATGATAGTTCACCCTAAATACTTTAAGTTTCTTCTAAAAATAATATTTTTCACCTCAATATTATCACACTTAAAAAAATAACAATAGTTTTCTAATATTAGCTAATGTAGTGTTAATGTTTAAACTTTCTCCTCTGCTTCAAAAAAAAAAATCCAACGTAGTATTTTTTAAAACCAGAGAATTAAACCAAGTTAAATTCATGCATCATATTTATTAGATTTTTTTTTAGTCTTTTCTAATCTACAGTTCCTCATTTTCCCCTGATATTGACTTTTTGAAGAAAGCAGACCAGTTGTCCTATAGAATGTCTTATATTCTGTCTTTGTCAGATTGTTTCCTTGCAGAGTGTATTAACTTTTTTTTCCTATCACTTTTATATTGTAAAATGTTATGTCTAAAGGCTTGAATTTTTGCTGCTGGAAAAAAGACTTGAAAAACAACGCTGTGTATTTTGCATCGCATCAGGAGGCATATACCGTCAGGTTGTGTCAATATTAGCGATTCTAAGTCTGACAATTTTGTGAAAATACAGTTGACAGATCGTTTGTTTGAGAAGGTTTGTTTTTCTCTTGACTATTAGCAAGTAACCTGTTGGATGATTCTTTGGCACCATGAGACTCATGAGACTAATGGTTTTAGCATCCGTCACTTTCTGAAAGAATTAATTTATTGGGGGCTTCAAAGTAATGTTTTTCTATCATATTTATCCCACATATTAGCAGGTATTCTTCTGAGAAAAGACTGCCACAACAACTGAGTATCTTTAAAAAAAAGGGTAAAGTCTATTTACCTTTTATTACTAATTTTCATAGTAACGCATTGGTATAACAATCATTACCGCTGATGGCAGAAGTGATTGCCATCACACAAAGGGTGTGTGTGTGTGTGTTTCCCTCTTTTGTTTTAATTATCACCGTATTTTTTATTCATTTATGTTTTAAAATCAAGTATCATCATTTTTCTTTTTTAGGCTCAAACAATGTCAAATTTAGCCAGAGACTGACCCTTCAACCTGGCTTCTGTGTCTTTTTGTTAGGTCCCTATGTGATTTTTGAACCCTCCCTGCTCTCAGGCACAGCAAGAATTCCCAGGTTCACCCTCTAATTTCCCTGCTTGGAATTAGCCAAGATCTGGACTCCAGGTCTTCTGGGATGCTATTCTTACAAGGCTCTTTCAGTAAATGGTGCTAACAAATCTATATGTCTTTTCTCTGACACTAAAACCTTTTTTTCCCAATAATATTTAAATATCTACTTGTTTGTTTTATCCTGTGAGATTCAAAAATTAACTCTAATTGCATAATCAATAGTATGTTAACAGTAGGCCAGTAAGTGAAGTTTGTTATTTGCAGGTCCCCCCGACCCTCCCCCCGCCAGATATGTCCTACAGAGAATTATGTTTATGTTATTTGACCAATTCTTTTCCTTCAATGGATACGTCAGAAACTTGATATACAGTTAAGAAGAGTTTCTCAGTTTGTTTCCAAGTCTAAGTTTTACACCTTTTAAATTTCATTTTACTTTTCAGATAGATAAGGCTAAATAATTCAAAACTGCATACTCAGAAAAGTTCTTCTGTTCTTCCACCTCAGCTTCCACCATCCCAAATCTTATAACTAATAATTATTAGTTTCTTGTTCATGCTTCCTGCAATCTTTCTTGCCTAACTTATCCTTATTTCCATTCCTTTCTTATATTAAAAAAAGACTACTAGACACATTGATCTTCATCTTGCCTTCTTTCTCTTGGAGGTCACTCCAAAATAGGATACAGAAAACTCCCTTGATTCATTTGCTTATTTGTGTGTCTATTTTTTCACATGCCATAACATTCCATTGTTTTTCTGTCCCCTGTGGATGGACATTCGGATTGTTTAAAATATTTTACTATTACAATTAATGCTACAGTGAATAATCTTGTGCATATTTTATTTTATATTTCTGGAGATGTGTCTTTAGGAGAGATTCCTAGAAGTGAGATTATTGGATCAGAGAACAAAAATAATTTATGAGATATTGGAAAGTTTTCAAACATTGGACTTGTACATTTTGTGCTCAAGTCAGAAATGTATGAGAATATCTGTTTCTTTCCAGCCTTTCCAATAGAGAATATTGCCAAACTTTAATTTTTGCCAAATTGAAGGGTGTGGCGTAGCATTTCAGTACTGTTTTAGTTTACATATTACTTATTGTGAGTTAAGCACCTTTTTATTCATTTTAGGACCATTTGCTTCTCTTTTAACAATGAATTGTGTTTTCTTTATTTCTGGAGTATTTTTGATTATTTTTCTAAACCTCAGTTTTGTTTAGGATTGTATTTTTTTCTCTTCAAAGTATAATATAATATGTATATTGAATATTCATAGCCTATCTTCTATATTAAATTACATTAAATATAATTTTTACCTACTTCTTACTTTAATTTCATTTATTTGGAGTTCTACTAATTCCTAGCATGAATGCCCCTTTTGGTAGAATAAGCTCTCCCTGGGTTTCCTTTTAAGTTATTCTTTATTTTAAAGATGATTTTACCTTTTTCTTCCATTTTTTCTTTTCGCAATCAGTCAACAGCTATTTCAATCTTCCTTATTTTTATCCACTTTTATTCAGAATACTTGAGTTTCTGATGTGTGATTTTTTTCACGCTTGCAATTGCTTGTTTAATTCACGGTGGTTGCTTCAGTTGATTTTGTTTTCTAAATCGTGAGTCACGTTATCTTCTTGCTTCTTTGCAGCAAGGCTTAGGAGCTCTCTACTTTAGCCTATTACCATGTTTCCTTACCATGGGAGAGTTCTCTCTATCTCTCTTTTTTTTTTTTTGCGGTACGTGGGCCTCTCACGCGCAGGCTCAGCGGCCATGGCTCATGGGCCCAGCCGCTCCGCGGCATGCGGGATCTTCCCGGACCGGGGCATGAACCCGTGTCCCCTGCATCAGCAGGTGGCCTCTCAACCACTGTGCCACCAGGGGAGCCCTCTTTTTTTTGTTTGTTTTAACTATGGTCACAGACATTTGGAGCCTCTGAGGAATTGTTTTTCCTCTTCAACCCTTTTCTAATTTCATCACCACAGGAGATTCTTCTTCTGCCTCCAGCTTTGCTCCCAATCTTCATGAGTTGCTACCATGCATGAGATAATGCCCAGTGCTCCTCAGGATTCTTTCTTAGCTTTCATGTCCTAGTCCCAGATGCAGATCACTGCTTTGAGCACATGAAGGTCTAGCACAACTGGAAGGGATTTCCCTGTGCTCGGCCATGGGTATTCTGTGAGTGTATAATCACCCAAGGACCCAGAGGAAAGAAGTTCAGGTGAATGGAGACTTAGTCTGTGAATGCGGCTCCTGTGAATTGTAAGACGTCATGCCAACTCACAGAGACATTGGAAGTTTATTAAAACTTGGGCCTTTTTCTCTTTACCACCATTCATGGTACATATATACATTTTTTTTGCCATTTTATTAGGAATGAAACCAGATACGGGTCTTTCTTACCTGGGAAGATATTGTCTCTTTCTGGAATTTAGCTTACTTAGGTTTTTGTACCCTCAGCTACTCTGAGGATTTTTAGAAGCTGTAATTGATTTTATTTTTAGCTTACTGTTTTGTTTTGTTTTTTCTGATGGTTAGGGTATGTCAACTAAGAACAAAGGCACAACCTAAAAGTTGAGGATTATGTTTTCTTCCGTGGATTTTCTTAGGACTTCAAGGCTGAGAGACAGACTCTCAGATATCTCTGAGTGAGGTAAGGGAGGTACTCTAGAGAGGTAAGGGAAGAATCAGGATATATAAGAGTTTTTGCAACGAAGACCAGGTGGTCCAAACTTCAAAAGATTATTGTTAATTAAAGAAAATTAGACATCTCAAGTTAATGAATTTAGCACCTTTCTATGTATGGGAAGTTGTAAGAGTCTGAGCTCCTTGAAATCATTCCTTTGATATGCACCTTAGCTATCTAGGGCCAGTATCCTGTTCTTACCCATCCTGAGTTCCCTCAGGGTATACCATTGCAGGGTGGCTGCAGTGGCTGAGGGCTTGGCAGTGGACAGCCCATTTTCCTCCATCCTGAGTTCCCTCGGGGCTCACCATGAGGTGGAGTGTGGCTGTAGTGGCTTGATGGCAGCAACATCTAGTGTTTACTGTTGTGGCAGACAACATATTTCATTCACAGGTAGAGGAAATGGTCTCCTTCAACTTCTGATACCCTCCCTGAAAACTCATTAGACTTTGTTTTATAGAAGTAAATTTGCCTCTTACTATAATAGAAAATTAACCTAGAAGTACTAAAATGCTATCTGTTGTTCTGGCTGTACTATTGGCCCAAGATTCTTTGGCCAATCTGCTTGAGTAGCAGGTGTCCTTCTTTTACCGTCATTAATCCATGTGAAAACTCCTGGATCTACTTTATTGATAATAGAAGATAGACCTTTCAGCCACAGAACACCATGCTTGAGTTAAAATTCTGCGTAATTGTCATCAAGCTAAGTGAAATTTACTTTTCCAATGAACCAAGTGTTCAATAGTACAAATGATGGAACTTATTTCATTGTTTATTTTAGTAGTAATTAGTCATTTTTAGTATAACGAATGTATAAATACTTTCATGTACATTATTTCATCATATTTCACTATGTTCCTACAAGGTAGTAAATATTATTCCCATATAACAGGTGAAGAAGTTGATGTTTGCCAAGTCACTCAGATAGCCACTTAACTATCCCTTTTAAACATCTGATTTTAAAGACCTCATATTTTGTCCCTCTTTAGGGTTCATCCAATATCTTACCTTTTCAAAATAGGCAAAGCAGAAAAAAGACTAAATAAACAAAGAAACAAAAAGCTACCAAAAATAAGGGAATATAGTAAAAAGAAGCAAGCATTTTAAAAATGTCTAACATTTCTGCTTCATTTATCATACAGGATATTTTTGAGAAAACGAGAGTATTAAATGAATCAGTATTATATGGGATACTTAAAAACTAATCCCAATGAAAAATGTATTACATATCTTCAACAGAAGTTTAGAGGAGTCCACTAGGTATCCTCTTTCAAGCATTTATTATAATTGTCCTTGTGGTACAAATGTAGCCATTTCTAAGTTTAGAGTAAGACCCTTACCCATCTGACATTCAGTAGTATCTGGTGGTAATAAAATATATTTTAACATTTAGTATAGACTTGAAATATTAAAATAATGTTTTGTATGCCTATTCTTTGGCAAAACATCAAAATATTTGCTGATATTCATGAATATTGGCCAGAAAATAAGATAGTAATGACAGATGGAAAGACCACCGTGTTATAAACAGAGAAGCATTTTGTTGAATGCCACTCAAAGGGTGGCACGGACAGTTAGGCGTGATGGATCAGAGTGTATTAGAGAGTTCCCTATACTGTCCTGACTGAGGGAAGCTAGAGAAAAAAAAATCACACTTTTACTTGCTGCTAAGTGAGATCTACCTGCACTTAGCATTTACTGGGTGACTTCTTTGTGCTGGGTATATTACAAACACCATTTCATTTATTCCTAGTGTCTAGTTCATAGATGAGAAAACCGAAGCTGAAAGTAGATTTTAAAAAAGAGACAAACTTGCACAATGTTACGTAGCTGATAAGTGATGATGGTAGGATTTTAATCAGATGTATTTGACATGTGAGTCCCTCTGGCTTTTCCCCTAGATTAGCAACCTCAGACATAAACAGTTGTGTTTTTTTTAACATCTTTATTGGAGTATAATTACTTTACAATGGTGTGTTAGTTTCTACTTTATAACAAAGTGAATCAGCTATACATATACTTATATCCCCATATCTCTTCCCTCTTGCGTCTCCCTCCCACCCTCCCTATCCCAACCCTCTAGGTGGTCACAAAGCACGAGCTGATCTCCCTGTGCTATGTGGCTGCTTCCCACTATTTTACATTTGGTAGTGTATATATGTCCATGCCTAAAGAAAGCTTTATATCTCTGTTTTACCAAGGGTGGTTTTCCTTAAGTTTGGTCCTTGAGTTTGCTTTAATCCTGTCTTTGCTTTAGACTTAATTGTTTTTTAGATATAGGATTAACTCTCTTCAAGGAAAAACAATTTAAACAGAGTATTTGTTTATATTCAGACTCCTACCTCCAGTAGAAGTAAGGAATAATAGAGGTCATCTTTTCAAATGCTTTTGTTATACAGATGCAGAAAATAAGGTTTCCCAAGATCACAATTGGGAAAGAAGCAGGCCTGAAACCAGATCTCTAATATCACAGACCTGTATTCTTCCCAATAAAGAAAACTGTATAGTTACCTTTTACCTCAATCTCTCCAATGATTTTTGTTTTCATAAAAATCCTGCAAGAAAATGATGAACTGAGGGTTTTCTTTCTTGCAAAAGAAAATAATAAATCAATATAAATTACATATGAACACACTGTTGGGGAGGGGGAAATTTCCCTCTAACCCTCTTGAATTCTTTTGGCTGGTCTAACAAATAAATTGACACAAAACTGAATAAAATGAGAAAAAAAGAAAAACCAATTTAATTTGTATGCACGGAGTTCTTACATAAATAGGACCCCTGAAATGACCAAAGCAGGCTATTTTTATATCGCATTTAGACAAAGAAACAATATTTGTGAAGATTTAACAAAACAAAGATGCCTGTGCTAGGGGTAGCAGACAAATAGAGAAGTGACGAAGTTTGCTTACATGCTTTCTCAGGCTTGAACTCCCTAACTCTGTGATAAGAGTGCTTTCTATCCTCCTGGTGTAGAGGGGATACCTTTACATGGGAGATTTATTTCTCACTTTTGGGGGGAAACAGGAGGGGCAAAGCGTTTCTTTTAATCTTTTTTTTTTTTTTTTTTTTAATCAGCTGTTTCTCAAGTAACTTTAACTTAAAATAATCAGTATGCCATTGAAGCATATTTTGAGTTGGCCTGTCCTGGGCTCAAACCGTTCCCTCCTCTGAAATTTCCTTGGAAGTTTCACATATTAAAAGTTAGGCTGGTAAATTGTTCCATCTTCTTGAACCAGTCTGTTAGTCTTGACAATAATTTAGTTCAGTTAAATTCATTTCAGGATGTGGTGATACAGGTGGGTTCCCAAAGTTAAGCCTATGGTGCAAGCAATCAGGCATTTCCATGGGGCAGGCAATCAGGCATTTGATAGAGACAAAAGAAAAGCAATGGTTAAGACTTGGAGAAAATTATCAATCAGTTTTTGAGTTTTGAGGGTAGCTAGTTGAGAAGAATTCTAAATGTCAGGGTTGAAGCATCTTTAGTAGTTTGAAGGTCTCTGATGATGCCATCGAGTGTTCATGTAAACATTCAGAATGGTCCATATAGCAACACGCATGAAGAAGACTGTCTACACATGAGTTATTGTGGTGATTCCCCCAAAGTTCAAACTGAGACATGTGGCTTCAGTTAGTAGAACTTCAGGGAAAAGGGCAGTTTTAGTTCTCAATGATTCTAAGATAAAGAGTGGGGGAAAATTGGAAATGCGATGATTTTTCTTTCCTTTAAGAAAGGGAATTTATGTTGGATCTTTGTTTTAGGTTTAATTTCTGTTTGTTCATCTTACTAAGGGACTCCATAGGTAGCCATTATATATATAATGCGTGTGTGTGTCTTCTCCTTTCAATTTGACCCTCCCATAAGTCCCAATAAAACAGCTGTTTATGATGAGAGCTCTCAAAATTGGAAATTTGGAGAGTTATAGCCAGATATTTGAAAAAACTAGATAGATTCAGGATCCAGTTCAGTTTTCAGGTAAATACAGAACCTCAAGCAAAATTAATAGTGCTAGAATCTAATATCCACAAGTGTGTATTATAGTTTCTACAGAACCATAATTTTCTCTCGAAATTCACCCTTGTTTCTACCAAAGATAGCCAAATTAAGACTAATTTGTTTACAAAGTAAGTCTATATTCATTAATCTTGGCCTGGTTATTTACATAAGTACAGAAAGAATAGCAATTAACCATATAGGCTCTTTTACATCTGTTTTGCTGGAATTTTTCTTTTTTTTTTTTACTTTTTTTTTTTTTTTTTTTTTTACCGTACGCGGGCCTCTCACTGTTGTGGCCTCTTCCGCTGCGGAGCACAGGCTCCGGACGCACAGGCTCAACGGCCACGGCTCACGGGCCCAGCCGCTCCACGGCACGTGGACTGGGGCACGAACCCGTGTCCCCTGCATCGGCAGGCGGACTCTCAACCACTGCGCCACCAGGAAAGCCCTGGAATTTTTTATGAGGAGTTTACTGATTGAACTTTTCGTAGCCTCTTGAGGCTACAGAAATCAAGCCAAACATTTGCCATCAGATTTTGTCTGAAATACCTATAGATTTGTGTGGACTCCTCTGTACTTGAGGCTCCCCCATATATTCTGAGGTTCCTTGCCTTTTCAGGAAGGGACCTTCCTTACTCACGTGGTTAGGCTGCTGGGAACCCTGTAAGGCTACTTGTCCAAGTGGCTTTATTGGTTCCATAAAGTCAACCTTAGGTCCTTAAAGCTGTCTGGTCATATGTGAGTCTATGTATTTATCTCTCAAATATGTCATTCCAGTCAAAGCTTTGGTAATATAACAATATTTCCAATCGTGTCCTGTTATAAGGAGAACAGATCCTTATTGAACGTATGCAGTATGCAAATAGCTGTATTGCCAAGAACATAAGAATACTCACTGAGCATTTCTGAATTGGGGAGGGATCAGGTAGTGACAAAAGGATAAATTTTCAATTCTGCTTACAAAGGTATAATTTACCAAATTGCTTTAAGTCATAATTAGCTTAAGAGAAACGAGAAAAAGTTTTCCTTAAATCTGGAGAAACAAAACATTTAAAAAATCAATAACTTTTCAAATTTAAAAATATAATTGTCTTCCTTGATTCGTTTAGTCCCATGTAACTAATTCTTGTTTTGCTTGATCTTTTATTAGAAGTTTTACGAAGCCATCAGTTTCTCCATTAGGGTTCTGTAAATTCTTACCCAGTTTAGTGGTATAAGTTGAAAGTCATAAGAAACTTGTTTTTTAGAGTACTAGTTAGATATCTTTCCAAGAATTTCACTGAAGGTAAAACACATTTGCAAGAAGCTTTTATAAAAGCATCTAAGTAAAACAATAATTATCTGTGAATGATAAAAGATTTTAACATGTCCATAATTAAAGATCTGATTACTCACTATAATGCAACTGACAAGGAGATTTGGTTGTCTCTGTAACATACAACATTTTAAGATAATAATTGGAATTATGACTGATAACATTATATTAGGATATATCCAAGTTTTAGAAATTCCATATGACTTTTAGAACATTTATATTAATAACATTTGCTCATACAATAAAATCTAAGAAGTTTTATCATCATTTACTTAACAATACCTCCCATATAATTTAACATACCAAATAAGCCTAATTCATTTAATCTCTCTCATAAGGAGAGAAAACAAATATTTTGAGGTATTCCAGGAACCCTTTGGAAAACCCCAAAGTTAGTTTTAGGTCAGTAAGACTTCATTCAGAATTTGATTTTGGGGAAGTTTGTAAAAAATATCAGAAAGGTTTTAAAACACTCGGTCAAATAGGATCGTAGGTCACTGTGAAATAATACTTAATTATCCATTTAATCAAAGTGACAAAGACTTCATGGGAAAATAAGAAAGTTAAATAGCTGTAAAACCCTTTTAATATTGGAAATATTCATTTTTCTTCATAAGTAATAGAAGACATGATAAAGACAAAATATTGAATCTTTGTTTTTCTAGGCATATTACCTTAAAAGTAAAGAAACCTTTGTTTTCAATTTCTCATTAAGAGCGGATCAATAATCTAAGAAAACTTTGTTCTTTTAACAGAGAGAAAAACCAAATATTAATTTTATACCAGCTTACTTATGATATTAAAACTCATTTACTTAATTAAATTTATTCCAATCTTAGACCTAACAATACATAAAGTCCCTTTTCAAATATTCCTTTTTTATTTTTGTCAAGTAGAGGACAATTTTGCTCCAATACCCTGATCTTTTATAATATCTACAAGCATTTTGAGAAGAATAAGTGAGTTTGGGGATTGGTAAAGATAGGTGGGGCTTGTCTTGTTTCTAGAGTTGCATTTTGGTTTTTAGAGATTTGCAAGATAAAGATAGTCAATATCTTTGACTTCCAGCTGGTCTATTTCTTGATTATTTGTGGGAGCGCCTGGGGAATTGCCAAGGAGATGCGATGATTTTTCTTTCCTTTAAGAAAGGGAATTTATGTTGGATCTTTGTTTTAGGTTTAATTTCTGTTTGTTCATCTTAATAAGGGACTCCATAGGTAGCCATTATATATATATAATGCGTGTGTGTGTCTTCTCCTTTCAATTTGACCCTCCCATAAGTCCCAATAAAACAGCTGTTTATGATGAGAGCTCTCAAAATAATTCCTTTCAAATATAGCCAGTTTAAAGATCCACCATCTGGTTATTGATGAGTGGGCTCTTATATTATTCTCAAATAGGGACCCAAGCCAATAAGCCCTTTATATGGCTTAATCAGAGATGCAAGGGACATCTCACAAGAGAGTATGTAGTCCTCACAAGATCCAGAAAGTTCACTCCCAGAGTTAGTGTAAGAGAGTAAAAGCCCTTTGCTGGTATAGGTGGTAAGAATGGTGTCATGAAAATGGTGTCTCCAGTTTCCTACGAGAATGTGTGACACATCAAGTTATAGATCTACTAATCTATGACACTGAGCAGACTACTGGAATGACACTTTTCTAGCAACTAATGAGTAACGAAGATTGAGATGACAAAGGCCCCTTATGGACTAGGACCCCTTAGGACAAACTCCCCTGAGAGCTGGCATGGCTGGGCAAAGAGAGCACTGCTTGACTTCTTGTTCAGAACCCCAGCCTATTCAGCTGGTCACCAGGTGCATGCACCCCAGTAAGTGCACCTTCTAGCTGGCTGAGCCCAGAAAGAATATTCTCACTGGTCACAAAGCTAAACTCTCAGGACGTAGAACAGACAAAAGGAAAATCTTCATCCAGTTTTTACATGGGAGACCCACAGCAAGGCTTGTGTAAACAGACTCTGGTCTGGTCAGGCATGAACTCAACAGTCTGTGAGGCCAGCTCAAACAGCAGGCTTTTAATGGGTCTATACCTGCTGTTCTTTCCTATAGTTCTTCCTCCTTATGACAAAAGACACAACACAGAGAAACAAAGAAAAATAATTACCATCTCTGGGAGGAAAGTTTCAATAAAAATTGAGAGTGTTCATGTACCCAATACCAGAGTCGCTATGACCCAAGGATCCCATTTCACAAATATTATCTCCAGGTAATCTAAGTTTAGAAAGAGAGAAAAAGGACTCTCACCACTTTTTTCTTCCATCTGACCCTGCAGGCAGAGATTCAGGAGGTAAGAACTCTTACCTTCTGCTGAAGGTCCGGGGTCCCAGGAGCAGTTGGGGGAGGCAGAGTGGGGTCCAGTCAGTATCCTGCTGACCCCACCAAGTGTCAGGGAGGGGGAAATTTCTTGCCTATCTCACTTGAGTTCTTTTGGCAGGTCTAATAACTAAATTCACACAAGACAGATTGACAGGAGATAAAAAAAAAAATTGAATTTATATGCACGGAGGTTTCATAGAAATAGGACCCCTGAAGTGACCAGGGAAAGCTGTTTTTATATCATTTTTAGACAAAGAAATAATTATCTGTGAAGATTTAACCGAAAAGGGTGGGGCTTATGCTTGGGATAGCAGACACATAAAGAAGTAACAGAGGGTGTTTTCACATCTTTTTCTATGGTATTTTTGGTTAATAGCTTTATTACTTTTTTCTCATTCAACTGCATAAGTT
This sequence comes from Delphinapterus leucas, assembly GCF_059928025.1. Taxonomy (NCBI): domain Eukaryota; kingdom Metazoa; phylum Chordata; class Mammalia; order Artiodactyla; family Monodontidae; genus Delphinapterus; species Delphinapterus leucas. Next base: position 18,973,126 of record NC_143135.1, read on the forward strand.
TATTTATTATTTGAAACTGTTTACAGCTTTCTTAGCCTTGAATTCCCTAACTCCGTGATAAGGATGCTTTCTATCCTCCTGGTGTAGAGAGGATGCCTTTACATGGGAGATTTATTTCTCACTTTCAGGGGGAGAGAGGAGGGTCAGAGTGGGTTCTTTTGGTTTTTTGTTTTGTTTTGTTTTCTTTTAATATCTTTTTTTTTTCACCAGCTGTTTCTCAAGTAACTTTAACTCAAAATATTTAATATGCCATTGAAGCATATTTTGGGGCAGCCCGCCCTGGGCCCTGACAACGCCCTTCAAGAGATTCATGGGTAGCAGCCTGTATTGATCATGACACTATGTTTGAAAGAAGTGGCCTCACCTGGCAGCCTAATGTGATCCAATTTTCTTTGTTCATTTTATATATAAATTTGATGAGATTCTTCCACGACACATATGCACCATCTAAATTTGACCTACCCTAGTCCTTCACTGCCATATCTTCATTCTTCACTGTACTTACAACCATCTGTGATGGTCAGATTGTTTTGTTTTGTTTTACATATTTGCATATTGGCTCTCTCTCCTCCCTGGAATGTAAGATCCAAGAGGATAGGTTCCTTATCTGGCTTACTCATAGTAGATCGCATTCCTAAAAGAGAACTCAGTACACAGCAGGTCCTTCTGAAGATTAGTGGAATAACTAAAACGTTTTAAAGAAAAATGAATGAGTTATTGAATAAAAGACATTTTTTCCAAAGAGGAAATGCAGATAGCCAACAGGCACATGAAAAGATGCTCAACATCACTAATCATCAGGGAAATGCAAGTCAAAACCACGATGAGATATCACCTCACACCTGTCAGAATTCTATCATCAAAAAACCACAACAACAACAAAAAAAACCACACACAAATAACAAATATTGGCAAGGATGTGGAGAAAAGGGAACCCTTGTACACTGTTGGTGTAGCCACTTTGGAAAACAGTATGAAGTTTTCTCAAAAAACTAAAAATAGAACTACCACATGACCCAGCAATCCCACTCCTGGGTATACATCTGAAAAGAACAAAAACACTAATTCAAAAAGATACATGCACCTCTATGTTCACAGCAGCATTATTTATAATGGGCAAGATATGGAAACAACATAAGTGTCCATCAACAGATGAATGGATAAAGAAGATGTGGCATATATGTACACAATAGAGTACCACTCAGCATAAAGAAGAATGAAACTTTGCCATTTGCAGCAACATGGGTGGACTTGGAGGGCATTATACTAAGTGAAATAAGTCAAACAGAGAAAGACCAATATTGTATGATATCACTTACATATGGAATCTAGTAAAATACAACAAACTAATGAATAAAACAAAAAAAGAAGCAGCTGCACAGATATAGAGAACAAACTAGCGGTTACCAGTTGCAGGGGTGGCATTATAAGGGTGGGAGGGTGGCAGGTACAAACTATTGGGTGTAAGATAGGCTTAAGGATGTACTGTACAACACGGAATATAGCCAATATTTTGTGATAGCTGTAAATGGAAAGTAACCTCTAAAAATTGTATAAAAAATAAAATAATATTAAAAAAAGATATTTGTAGATCATACTCTAGGAATTATGCTGAATAGCATTACTAAACTAGTAGGTATAATACAGTCCTTTCAGTGACTACTTCTAGGGACCATACACCCTTACTTTTTTTATAACCTAAACTTACAAAATGCTTTTATGTTAACTATCTCATTTGATGTTTGTAATTATTAACCTTGGGCATCCCAGTCCAAGCCCAGTTCTGCCCAATATATACCAATAGATAAATAATATAATTTTAAGAAAAACAAATATGGAGTTAAGAGTAATAATCATTCACTGTAATAAAGCAAACAGCAAAGAAAAGTATTTAAAAAGTTAATAAAGTCCTCTTCTCTTCTACCGGGCATTGTAATTGGACTTTTTTGAAGTAACCAACATTAACAGAATGGAGTCTTTACTAAGGTTTCAAAAGCCCTTATGTCAGTTCCCTCCAATACTCCCACCTCACCTTTGATACGCATCTATTGAAGAAAAGGAAGTGAAAAGGAAGAAGAAACGAGAACAATAATTTAAATAAGTCCTTTGTTTAGGGAAGCCTTTTTGTTTTTTTGGCCTGTTGTTTTTTTCTTTTAATATTTTCTTTATTGAAGTATAGTTGATTACAATGTTTTGGGTGTACAGCAAAGTGATTCAGTTTATATATATATTCTTTTTCAGATTCTCAGATTCTTTTCTACTATATAGTTCCCTGTGCTATATAGTAGGTCCTTGTTGTTTATATTATATTATATATAGTAGTCTGTATCTGTTAGTCTCAAATTCCTAATTTATCCCTCTTCCACAATTTCCCCTTTGGTAACCATAAGTTTGTCTTCTATGTGAGTCTGTGAGTCTATTTCTGTTTTGTAAATAAGTTCATTTGTTTCATTTTTTTAGATTCCACATATAAGTGATCTCATATGATATTTGTCTTTCTCTGTCTGACTTCACTTAGTATGATAATCTCTAGGTCCATCCATGTTGCTGCAAATGGCATTATTTCATTCTTTTTTATGGATAAGTAATATTCCATTTTATTTATATATATCTGTGTGTGTATATATATATATATATATATATATACACACACAGATATATATATATATAGATAATGGAATATTACTTCTTTATCCATTCATCTGTTGATGGACATTTAGGTTACTTCCATGTCTTGACTATTGTAGATAGTGCTGCTATGAACATTGGGGTGCATGTATCTTTTTGAATTAGAGTTTTTGTCTTTTCTGGATATATACCCAGGAGTTGCATTGCTGGATCATATGGTAACTCTGTTTTGAGAAGTCTTTTTTTTTTGGCCTAATGAGTTTTTTTTTTTTAATATTTTGAATAGGTTCTCACAAGATTCTTCTGTGCCCTAAAGTAAACATTAAATTTACTAAACTAACCAGAATGAGGAAGTAAACATTTTTTACTTGTAATCGCTCCAGACTTGTTCTCTGGACATCCTACCTGATGCTAAAAAACTCAGTCTCCAACATACAAACTCACTTGCAGAGAGAAGCCCAGGAAACCTTAGCATGCACTGAGGCTACCTAAGTTGCCCTGGCTCTTGCAGTGCAAAATATTTCTTGCCATAGTCCAAAGGATATCTTTCCTCACTTAAAAGGAGGACTTTCAAAATCCATTCTCTGAGAAATGTACTCCTTCAGTCTAGATGAATCTTTGCTTTAGATTATCTTTTGATTTCTATTTCTATTTAGGCTGTTAAAAAACAAAATCCAACTGAGTAAATTTTAAATATCTTATTGGCTTTATTTAGCAATTCATGAATTGGGCAGCATCCAATCTAGCAGATAGACAGGAGGTCTGAGGAGCTGTACAAAATGAGGAACTTTTATAGTCAGAAGGGAGCAGAAATGAGGAAGTTATGCTGGGCAAGAAAGGGGATTGGTTATTGCAATGTTACTTTCCTTTAGGGGACTTTTGGGATCTATCAGGCAAATTACCTAACTAGTACTGATCTGGTGATTCCTGATTTACTGATTTGAGATTCCATTTCTGAGACAGCCAAAACTGTAATTAAGTCTCAGTTTATTGACATGGGGCTTAGCATTAGCAACTCCATTTGGAACCTGTTGTCTTGTTTTTAACAAGGCTGATATGTAAAATATTAAAAAGTTTTAGAACAAAAGAAATTGAGAGCTCAGAGAACTTGACACTCCTGTCTTTTATATAAGGAATAGGAGAACCAGTGAGACAAAGCAGCTATACTCAGTCTCACAATCAGTGGCAAACCAAGACTGAAATCCATGAATCCAAGTAATTTCCAGAACTACCTGAAAGATGCATTTCTTATATGAACTTTCAAAACCACATGAAGGCTAGAACAAGCAAACCAAAATATCACGTGGCAATCACATAAAAGAGGGGAAAGAAATCAAACCATATATATATTTAAAACCAAAGAAATAAATGATCGAAGCCTTGTCTTAAGAGGGGACTAATGCGAAAGAGGACAAGAATTAAAACAATTGTTATTATTCTGAAAACAAAGACAGATGGGTAGTTAGCACACTGTACATTCCTGTTGAGAAGAGAATACGGCTGAGAACAGACAGATTACATCCAAGCTGAATCATCCCTCTCCTCATTAGTTTCTTTTTATTTATTTATTTTTTTAATGTAATTTTATTTTATTTTTATATATTTTTATATATATTTTTATATCATTTTATTTTTATATATTTTTTATTTATTTTATTTTTTATACAGCAGGTTCACACACATACACACACACCCCATGGCTTTCCCCCCTTGGTGTCCATACGTTTGTTCTCTACATCTGTGTCTCAATTTCTGCCCTGCAAACCAGTTCATCTGTACCATTTTTCTAGGTTACACATTTATGCATTAATATGTTTTCCTTTTTCTGACTTACTTCCCTCTGTATGACAGTCTCTAGATCCATCCACGTCTCTACAAATGAGCCAAGCTTGTTCCTTTTTACGGCTGAGTAATAGTCCATTGCATATATGTACCACATCTTCTTTAGCCATTCGTCTGTCGATGGGCATTTAGGTTGCTTCCATGACCTGGCTATTGTAAATAGTGCTGCAATGTGTCTTTGTGAATTATCGTTTTCTCTGGGTATATGCCCAGTAGTGGGATTGCTGGGTCATATGGTAATTCTAGTTTTAGTTTTTTAAGGAACCTCCATACTGTTCTCCATAGTGGCTGTATCAATTTACATTCCCACCAACAGTGCAAGAGGGTTCCCTTTTCTCCACACCCTCTCCAGCATTTGTGGTTTGTACATTTTCTGATGATGCCCATTCTAACTGGTGTGAGGTGATACCTCATTGTAGTTTTGATTTGCATGTCTCTAATAATTAGTGGTGTTGAGCAGCTTTTCATGTGCCTCTTGGCCATCTGTATGTCTTCTTTGGAGAAATGTCTATTTAGGTCTTCTGCCCATTTTTGGATTGGGTTGTTTGCAAACGAATCAACGGACAAAGGATTAATCTCGAAAATATATAAACAGCTCATGCAGCTCAATATTAAAGAAACAAACAACGCTCATTAGTTTCTTGCACAGAGAGCATAACTACCGAATGGAAGGGTAAGCAGCCTGTTCTGAGCTAAGTAGACTGATTTTATTTCTTAACATCTATCTTCTACCAAACTCAGTAGCGCCATCTTTGAGCAGAAAGAGTGTGCATGCCATTCTTCCTTTTCACTTAAAAGTGTACCGTTTATGATGACTAAGAATTCTAGAATCAAATCTAAAAGGGACCGTCAGTGGCATCCAGTTCAACCCCCTCCTTTTATAAATGAATCCCAGAAAATTAATGAAACAAACTGGGGAAAATGAAAGTAACACTTGAGCACAGCAGGCTGTTGGTTTTTGACTTAGATAAATCAGACTGCTATGGCCTTAGAACCTGAACGGAAGTGAATATTTGCTGGAATTTAAAACGATAGAAATGAAAAAGCATCAACCCACTTTTTTATACTCTGTGTTCCATGGTGGCATCTGAACTCATTTGGAGCACATTAATTAAATTGACCCTAGGGCAGGATAAATTAGAAAACAATTTGTGGGATGTTTGTCTAAGAGGAGAGGAGTTTAAATAAGCTATAATATTTATAGCCTCTCTTTATTCCCAAAGCACACAAGTGCATACATTCTTCTATATTTCAGTTTTGTGGGGCTGAGTGCCTAACTTTGTATTATCTTACTCATTTTACAGATAGGGAGAATATGCGACAGAGAGGAAATATTTGAACCTGGTTAATTTTTCTCTTAATTCTGCCTTTTATCAGTCCAATCTTTAGCTGTAGAATACAGCCTAATAAACCCTTGGCCTTTATAAAATTGATGCCTCTGACAAGCTGAGCTGGGAGCATGAAAATATTTCCCCAGTGTTTTTTGCAGCTTCCTTTTTTCTAATACTTAGTTTCACTTTTGAGGTTGGGGTTATAAAACAATCTGTTTCAAAATACGAAATAGACATGTCTATGAAAATATATATACATATTAATTTAATATTATAGTTTATAATAGAGTATGGGAAGAAAGAGCTCCCTGTGTTACACATCTCAACTACTGGTTCCTTTGCTAGGTGTTTTTATGTGTCCACTCGTTAGACTATGGTGCCCAGTCGTTTGGTCAGACAACAGTTTAGATGTTTCTGCGAAGGTATTTTTTAGATGAGATTAACATTTAAATCAGTGGACTTTGAGTAAGGCAGATTACCCCCCATTATGTGGATGGTCTTCATCCAATCAACTGAAGACCATAAGAGAAAATACTGAGGTTCCCCATGAAGGAGGGAATTCTGTCTCTAGACTGCCTTCAGACTCAAGACTCAAGACAGTAACATCACTCCTGCCAGAATATGTATACAAATATATATAAAAAATATATATGTTGTTCTGGAGAACTCTGACTAACATAATTCCCAACTTATATAAACAAATACTAAGAATTTAGCACACGTGGTTACTACAAAATACAGGAATAAAGTTCTATCTCCTCCCAATTGCGGTGCTCTTTAAACCTGAGCTCTAGGCTATCAGGATCTGCAGATGCTTCTAGAATAAATGTCCACTCAAATGCTTTCTTACTACTAAATTTACACATCTTTATCATATCTAGCCAATAAGGAATTCCTTTACTTTCCCAGGAACTCCATCATGTACTTAAAAACACAAAAAGCAAACAAACAAACAAAAAATGCACAATGATTTCAGGTGTGATAACCTCGGAGGGATATACATCTCTATTACCATATAGCATGACTTGGCCTGGCTTTGTGTTGCCTCTATGTTTTTCTTGGGGTGTGTTGCACCAACAGACGGTATTTTGGCACAGTTGGGGTCCTGCAAGAATTGTGAAAATATCAAATTTCTTATTATACTACTGTCCATTTGTATATACTTTCTCCTAATAATATACTCATTTCTGTTTAAGGGCGTATTTGCAAACATCCAATTCTCTTGATTCTTTCAACAAATGGAGCCCTAGTAAGACCACATCCTCAACTGGGGAACACAGCAGAGTCAGTACCCAGGCTACTGTTCCTATGTTTCCAGAGTCCTAAAAGCTCATACTTCCCTCTCCTTCCCCTCCCATCATATATATTTACCATGCTCTGCTGTGCTATGAGCTTTACATAGCAATGCTGAGAGCCTCCATTTGTTAATAATATTGTACTAGTGTTAATGTAGCAAAGATGCATCTGAAGTCATCTTCATCCCAGCACACGCCCTACCTACGTAGTTAACAAGGCAGCTCAGGCTAGTTCAGAATAAGGATGATTAAAAGGAAGAAATCAGTCACAAAAGCAAAACAAGTGGGGGCAAGGAAGAGGTTTTCAAACAAAGAAGGAGGAAAAAAAAGGTTTTTCAACTTACTCTGAGCTTTGCACCTCTTATACAAGTCTCCCACTTTACTCTCTGCTCCCAAACCTGGCTTCAGTAAAACTGTAGCAGAATCCACAGCCAATCTCAAAGCAAAGGTCCAGAGGGTGTGTGGGAATTTGGCAGTCCCGCTCCAAAAAATACACAGCTTTCTTTCCTCAGTAATGACCGTGTGGATGCATCTTTTCCTTGAAAGAAAATTCATAACGCATATGAATCAAGTCAAACATTCAGGCCTGATCAAACAAAAGCACAGTTTATGAACATATAAATGATCATATATTCATTTGGTAAATTAAACGTGACACGTCCAGGCCTATGACTTGAAAGCATTGTGGTCTAAACTGAAATGAACAAAATTTATTTGGGAGGAGAAGAAGAAAGAAATTAAAGAATAAAACACAAAATACAAATTGTTAGGAATGAATTGAATATGAATCTCCAAAAGAAGATATTGAAGGTAGTGGTTCTAATGCATTTGATCAAGTAACCCTTTGTTCATTAAAAATGTTGAAGGTCTATGAGGCTTCCCTCATGGCACAGTGGTTAAGAATCCGCCTGCCCATGCAGGGGACATGGATTCGAGCCCTGGTCTGGGAAGATCCCACATGCCGCAGACCAACTAAGCTTATGTGCCACAACTACTGAACCTGCACTCTAGAGCCGGCGAGCCACAACTATTGAAGCCTGTGCACCTACTGCAACAAGAGAAGCCCGTGCTCCACAACAAGAAGCCACTGCAAGCCCGCGTACCACAATGAAGAGTAACCCCTGCTCGCCGCAACTAGAGAAAGCCTGAGGGCAGCAATGAAGACCAAATGCAGCCAAAAATAAATAAATAAAATAAATTTATTAAAAAAAATTGTTGAAGGTCTAGGCTTTCCTAGCACATGTGTTGGCAAATTTTGCAAGTCTAGCCTTAAAAGGAGTGGCCAGAGGTCTACAAATTTTCCTTTACTTGGACTCATTTCCAGCCCTGAGTTGATAATAATGGTATGAAATCCTACTCACCCTTGATAGCACTACTCAAAAATCAGCTTCTTGAAGTTTTGTCTCACTCCCCATGGAGAAAGCTACCTTCTCTTTTTGTTGCCAATTTAAATTGGACTCAGTATCTGTGGTGAGTGTTTGTCAGTTGCCTTCCTGGGATCCATAGTATGCCGTCACAACATCCTGCTACCACACCTGCCCCCTCCATTAAAACACACACATAAACATTCATACCTTTCTCTAGCCATCAATACAGTTGTCTTCAGTGAGGAATATGCCTCTTTCCCCATTGTCAGCCAAGTAGTTTGGGACAATTTACCCAGCCCCAAGCTCTAAGGATCCATCAGCATGTCTCATTCCTTTAACCACAGCTGCTTGTTCAGTGATAAGCACAAGTGTCAATTAAAGCCAGTAAAAGAGTAAACCTTAGGCCTTGTTTGATAACCACTGTCTGAAACACTTTATTTTACAAATGACCTAGGAAAAGGGTGATGTGAGACTCAAAGGCTCTCCTGCCATTTTTTTTGATCACAAAAGGGCTTGTGGGTGGGTGGACTTTTGGAGAAGGAGCTTCTGTCAATCAGAATGACAGCATTTAAGAAAGAGAAACTTGCTCCTTGGTGCCACTGGATCAATTCTAGCTGAAGTCAACTCTACATTTTTACTTTCTGGTTGTACAAGTTAGTGATTCTCCTTTTTGCTTCATTCTTTTTAATGCTCTGTTTTAATGATCAGTGAAATATAGTCTCCAAACTGAAAAAAAAAGTCTATGACTAGACAATACATATTTGTTTTGTGTTTATTTATATCTCCTTCTGTGCCCCTTCATGAAGTCTTTGAGAGCAGAAATCCTATTATCTGTCTTCTCATCCCCGTATGTTTACAAAGCAGAATGCCTGACCCATAATTAATATTCAGTAATTTTTGTTGAATTTAAGTTAATCTTTATCAGAGCTTCTTGTTAGTTTTAACACTGTGTATATTCTCTTTAAAGGAAAGAGTGTAGAATCTGAAGCCTACACCTTTCACTTAGATAACATAAAGTCATCTGGACTGTGTGAGCTTTCTTGAAGTTTAGAAGCAAATCTGTGCTCCCAGTTGTCTTCGAGATAATTAAGATATAAGCAACACACGGTGTTCTTTGCTCCACTCCCTTCTCCTTTGCCATGGGTATCTAACTGATTCTAGACAAGATCTTAAACTCTTAAGTTATCGATGGAGAGGATTTTTAGTTTCACCCTCCATTACTATGATTGAGATTTAATAATTGGAGTTCATAGACTGGTATCACCAAAATGGAGCAGTGTTGAGAAGACTTCAGTTTGGGTCATTCATAATGACCATCCTGAAAATGTAGCAGACTCCCTGTTCCGGAAAATTATTTTGTCATTCACATGGGTAGAGAATATTCAGAGATATCATAGACAAGTGGAATGAAAGGAACCATTCTAAGTAATATACTACCTGGTCTTCTTCTCTTCCTTCCTTCGTTCCCTCCTTTCTTTCTTCCTTTTTTTTTTTTTCTGTTTTAAATTCATGTCTATGTTTATTATAAAACCCATGTCCAGTTTTCAGACTTTACTTTTACTTTATTTCATATATCTCTTTCTAGTTGATGATTTCCCAGCTGTTATTTACTTTAAAAGAATTATTCCCACCCGACAGAAGGTTTGTGCAAAACCACACACACACATTTTTAGGAATATAGTACAGTATAATGGGAGGGTACAAAGAGGATAAAGCCTTATATGCTCTAGGCACTGAGATGAGCGTTTATATTAAGGGCTATTTCTTTGAGTTATCAAACAGGTTTGAGAAAGAAAAAAATAAAAACTGAATTACCTCTAATTATTTGTTGAGCACTAACTATATGCCGGACACTATACTAAGCACTTTCATTAACTCATTTCATCTTCACAGAAACTTTTTCAAGTAGTTTCTTGTATTATCTTCATTTTACAGATGAAGAAACCAAGATTCTGGGAAGTTACATATCTTGCTTGAGATCACACAGCTAGCAAATGGAAGAGCTGAGATTCAAAGCTAGGCAATCGGGCAAAGGACTATGCTTGACTTTATCTTACTAGCTTATGGCAGAGACAGTATTCAGTACCAGACTGGTCTGAGTTAAAGTCCATGTGCTTTCCATAATCCTCCACCAAAGTCCTGGAATTCAGAAGTTCTGAGTTCCCTTTCTGGTTTTGCCATGGATAGTGTGTTCTTGAACAAGCTGGTTAGCTCTGAGGGGTCTCAAGTAACTGCTCATCAGGTTGTTTGTTTTTTTGGTGTTGAGTTGTATGAGTTCTTTGTATATTTTGAATATTAACCCCTTATCAGATATATCATTTACAAGTATCTCTTCCATTCAGTAGGCTGCCTTTTCATTTTGTTGATGGTTTCCTTCCTTCTCTTTAGTTTGACATAGTCCCTTTTTTTTTTTTTTTTACTTTTGTTTTTGTGCCCTTTGCCTGAGGAGACAGATCCAAAAAAAATATATATATATATTGCTAAAACTAATATCAGAGTGTACTGCCTGTTTTCTTCTAGGAGTTTTATGGTTTCAGATCTTACATTTAAGTCATTATTTTGAGTTTATTTTTGTAAATGCTGTGAAAAGTAATTCAGTTCCATTCTTTTGCATGTAGCTGTCCAGTTCTCCCAACACCATTTATTGAAGAGGCTGTCTTTCCCCCATTGTATATTCTTGCCCCCTTTGTTGTAGATTAATTGACTATATAAGCATGGGTTTATTTCTGGGCTCTCTATTCTGTTTCATTGATCTATGTGTCTGTTTTTGTGCCAGTACAAACTGTTTTGATTACTGTGACTGAGGTTAATATCCAAAATATACAACTCAACATCAAAAAGAAGACATAGAGTTCACCAACAGACATATGAAAAGATGCTCGGCATCACTCATCATCAAGGAAATGCAAATCAAAACCACAATGAGATACCATCTCACACCTGTCAGAATGGCTATCATCAAAAAGACAACAAATAACAAGTGTTAGCAAGGATGTGGAGAAAAAGGAACCTTCATGCACCATTGGTGGGAATGTAAATTGGTGCAGCTGCTATGAAAAACAGTGTGGAGTGTCCTCAAAAAATTAAAAATAGAACTATCATATGATCCAGCAATTACACTCATGGGTATTTACCCAAAGAAAACAAAAATACTAATTTGAAAAGATAGATGCACCCCAATGTTCATTGCAGCATTATTCACAATAGCCAAGACAAGGAAGTAATCTAAATGCCCATCACCAGATGAATAGATAAATAAGATGTGGTATATATATATTACTCAGCCATAAAAAATGAAATCTTGCCATTTACACCAAAACAGATGGATCTATATGGTATTATGCTATGTGAAATAAGTCATACAAAGACAAATAATATGGTGTCACTTATATGCGGAATCTAAAAACAAAACAAACAAGTGGAACAAAACCAGATTCATAGATACAGGGAACAAATGTCTGGTTGTCAGAGGGAAGGGTGGTGGAGGGTGGGCAAAACAGGTGAAGGGGGTTAAAAGGTACAAACCTCTAGTTATACAGTAAATAAGCCATGAGGATTTAGTATACAGCATAAGAAATATGGTTAATAATATCGTAATAACTTTGTACAAGGACAGATGGTTACTAGACTTACCGTGATGATCACTTCATCATGGATGCACATATCAAATTACTATGTAGTACACCTGAAACTAACATAATATGGTACAACAAAGTTTTTTTTAATCAGTACAGTCTATAGAAAGAAAAGTTTAGGATGCTGTTTTGAAAAACTGTTTACCATAGTTATATTTACTTAGAAACATCATCTGGGTTTGCTGCCAGTGGAATGAAATTGGAAATAAAGTTATCTTACTATTCTTTTCGTATTCTGAGGAAATGTACTTGGTTGCTTCAGTACAGCTGTGTCTGGGGCAAGGCTTTTCCCATTCATTCATTTATTCATTCATTCATGCTCAAGCCTGTAATATATACCCTGAAGTGTTTTAGACCCTAGAGGTACAGCAGGTGAAAATGGCAAAGTCCCTGCTCTCATGCATCATCCGTTCTAGTTCATAATCTGTGGTTGAAAAGGTCTACAGATTTTATTTTATTATAGCCTTCGAATGTGATGAGATTTTAGTGAACTAATTGTTCCTTACCCCAGCTTATTGCAGATGTATTTAAAATGTGATGTGACTGTGGACAGAAAAATGCACAGTTTCTTTAGGCTTTGGTTGGTGCATCACATATAATAACACAAAAAAGGCCATTTAAATCATCCAGAATGCTATCTCCACTGATGAAGATATTCTTTCTCTGGATACTAAAGAATTTTCACTGAAGTCTCTTTCACTCCACCTCTTCTATTGTATTACCCATGGACATAACATGTTTTCCAGTGTCATTACTATTTATTTTAATCCTTGTCTGTCTCTTGACCTGATTTTAATTTCAAGCCTAGGCATTTCTTTGTCCCCACCTTGACCTACCTCCTCCTCCCCTGCAGATGTCAGCTTTTGTAGTAGAGAAACCGTGTATCGCTAACGTGTCGCTCAAATAATATAAGATTGAATGCAACCCAGTTCAAGTGGCTGTAGTTGGTCCCACTGAAGCCACTAACCACTTCCAGAATTGGAATATTTGAGGCAGAGCAAACCACCCCAGATATTCCAACTATTGAAATGACTTCTGTAGTGGTCTTGCTGCTTTCTTTTCTTAGCTCTTCCTTCCTGTGAAAGTACATTGTTGCTAAAGGAACTTGATTGTCAGCCAGAGACAGTGAAGGCTCTTTGTCTATCTCCAGAGTCCTCAACAGCCTTTGCAGACGTAATGTAAACTTCATGCTATGTCATGGATATGATTCAACTTTCACCTGGAACAAACAACTCAAGAGGTGAAGGGGTAGAGTCACCACACACATGCAGGTGGCTGGTTGTGCTCTGACGCACCAGCAACAGCGACTCCTGGTGGTGAAGGCTTTGTGTAACGGACATCAGTCTATGGCAGTAAAATACTTCCCGAATTCTGACTCCCAAGGAGGGCTTTGTGAGTCATCATTTTTCTTCTCTCATGAAGGTTCTGATTTGTCTCTAATGTATCTGCTCCAACTCAGAATGGAAAGAGGCAGTTTTTCCGGCCTGGGTGGATTGGCTGTATAATATAACCATTAAATGTCTTAAAACTGTTCTGAGTTTGTAAGTGTTAGAAAATTCACAGGAGGCCATTCTTTGTGTGATTTTGAAATTATTTTCAATTACAGATTAGAGCACTGCAGTGTCTGTAATATCATTTAATGAGGCATAATGCTTTCTTTTGTCATTTTTCCCCTTGATTGAGATGGGCACCCTTAAGCTGCCTGGCAGATTCCTGAGCTCCGACAATCACCGTGCCAGCAGATGAGGAGTACAACGATGCTGTGAATGAATGCCAATGAGAGTGACAGCTCTTTACAATAAATTGCCTAAGGCAACCAAATTGGATGTAATTGGAAGGTGTTCATCAGATTTTGAATTTGGACTCAATAGTAATAAGTACTGAAACACTGAATAAGAGAACACATAAAATAGAAGTCAGTGATTGCGTATATGCATATGGAGGGGGAAAGGTTCACAAAAATATTCAGTGGCTGGTTTTCCCAGTTCTAGAGACAATTTATATGAAGACTATAAAGCATTTATATTTTGCACACCTGAGTGTGTGTGTGTGTGTGTGTGTGTGTGTGTGCACCCTTACCTATGCTGTTTTTATCTCCCTTCCTTTAAATATCCAAAGAATGTACTGATAAACTATAACCACTCTTAGGAACAGATATCGTAATAGGATGTACAAACAAAAAACTTGGGAGTAAATTCACCTCTCGTTTTTTACTCTTTGAAGCCAAGTAAAGGTGAATATATTAGAATATAGTAATGGTTCAGTAAGGTTGGCGTCCCATGGGATTTTTTGAGTTTTCAAAATGATTAGGAATACTATATCTCTTAGTCTTTTGGTAGATTGTTGAAATTGATGTGTACAGGAAAAACAAAACAAAACATATTTAGACCAGAAAAGCATGACGAGTAAACCAAAGGCTTAGAGAGGAAGTAAGTGGAGATAAACAGGATAACAGAAAGAAGAAGAAATGATGAACCGTTGCAGGGGAAAGAATACATATCATACGCCACAATGTAGTAGGATCCAATGTTAAAAGGCAGGTTGTAGACACATTGTGAACAGCCTTGATGGTAATTTAAGAAGTCTAATATTATGATGGGGGAAAGGGGCCGACAAGAAAGGTGAGGCTGGGTCAGCAACCAAATTCCACTTTAGAGGTGGATTTGGTCTTGGCACGTAGCCACCTCAGGAAAGTTGGAGATTGGGGATGAATATATCTGTAGCCAGAAAAAAAATGTATAATTTAATATTTGCATGAGTGACAGAAATCCCAGAATTATAAGGTTTAACTATTATAATGGTTTATTTCTTCTGTACATAAACACACCCAGTCCATGACTAGAAATGAGGATTCCATCATGATCGGGGACCCAACTTTATGATCCTCAAAATGACTTACAATTTCATATCTAGTATGGTTGCTCCCATTCCAGTGAGAATATCTCCCTTCTAGCCTCTCAGAAAGCAGAAGGACATTTTCTGTCCTTTAAATACTATTTCCTGGAAGTTGCAAAACCACTTTTATTTACATCCTTTTATCCAAAACATGGCTAGAACTATCTACAAAAGACAAAGAGGAAGGTGGCTTTTGTTCTCCTCAGCCACATGGTTAGGTAAAGACTGAGTAGTATTGCTGTAAAAGAAAAGGAGAATGGATACTACAAGAAAAATAGTGATTTATACAATAAGATATAGCATAAATTTTTTATTTTCTATTTTCTATTGCGCAATAGCCAATCTTTGCATGTAAATGATAGATTTAATCAAAGAGAAAGACCCATCAATCAGGAAGGGAGACCAGTTAGGATCTTCTTGGAATGGTTCTTTGTTAGCAATTAGTGCCCAAGCTAGAAAAATGGAGATAGAAGACTCTATGGATTGAAGTTTCATGAAAGAGGTAGGGGTAACAAAATTTGGTGATTCTCTGGTTGCAGAGTAGGAAATAACTGAAGTTAACATTCATTCTTATTTTCTCAGGACAGATATGTTGGTGTACCTAAGGGAATGATCATGAGAGAGGAAATTTGATTTGAATAAGGTGACATGAGAAATGCCTAAGGGGCATTCATGTTGGCTAAATGTTCAGGTACTTGGGATGCAAAGGTAAATTATGCAAGTGCCTTACCCTGAAGGAGATCCTAAATCTAGTAGCAGGAAACACTCAACCGAGTGAATGAGTTTTTCTTTCTAATAGAAACATGTGCCTTTATCATACAGTTAGAGCAATTCCATCTCTTAATTATATATTTATGCAAGGGGTGCACTTTCTTCATGAGGATAACTTTCTGTGCCCTCCAATTTTCTTTTATAATTTTACCAATTTCTGCTTCATCTATACTGACATGAAATCTCATTGTGCTTTTTTTAAAATACCCTTTTAAAGTTTATCTGCAGTATACAGTCAAGTAACATCTTTTTCAAAAAGACACATGAAAGCTAGAAATTCTGAGCCATCAACTCTTAAAAATGCCCTTATTTTGAACAAATGTTGGCTAGGATGTGGAGAAAAAGGAACCCTTGTTGTATACTGTTGGTGGGAGTATAAATTGGTGCAGCTACTATGGAAAACAGTATGGAGGTTCCTCAAAAAACTAAAAATAGAACTACCCTATTAACTAGCAGTTCTACTGCTGGGTATATATATCCAAAGAAAATGAAAACGCTAATTTGAAAAGTGTACCCTAATGTTCATAGCAGCACTATTTATAATAGCCAAGGTATGGAAGCAACCCAAGTATCCATCAACAGATGAATGGATAAAGAAGATCTGGTATATATATATATATATATATATACACACACACACATATATACACAATTATATGTATATGCAATGAAATATTACTCAGCCATAGAAAATAATGAAATTCTGCCATTTACAGTAACATGGATGGACCTAGAGAGTATTATGCTTAATAAAATGTCAGACAGAGAAAGAAAAATACTGTATGTTATCACTTATACGTGGAATCTAGAAAATAAAATGTATATAACAAAACCGAAACAGACTCGTGGATACAGAAAACAATCTAGTGATTTTCCTTAACTTGAGGAAATTTTCGTGTACATATTATTACTTCTTTCTCTCTTTTGTCTTTAGTCTCTTATTGTGAAACTCCATTTAGATGTCCTTTGGAACCCCTAGATCTATACTTCTTCTGAATTAACTTCTCCCATATTTTCTATCACTTTTTTCTTCTTGCTCTGTATTCTGGAAGGTTTCCTTGATTTTTATCTTTCAGCTCTCCAGGTAGGTAATCAGGTTTAGGATTCCATTCAAATTGTATTGATAATCATAACTTGGAGTCACTAGATCTCTTATTTTTACAATAGTATCATCACTTTTAATAAATTGCTACAATGTACATATAAATAATATTCATTTAAATTAGATTTCCTTCCAGGTTATTGTTTGTTAACCTGGAGAGTTCTCTTTAGCATTGCTTTTTTTCTCAAATTTCTGGTAATCCTTAGTTGATGATTTATATGCCTTTAAAGGGAAGGTCTAAGCTGATTAATATAGGTTGTGGGCATTGGTTTCTTCTTCAGTTGGGTAGGCATTTTCCCCCAGGTAGCCTCTCAAATGAGAGGAAGTCATATGCCTGCAGAATAAAAGCAAATATTATAGGTCTCAAGAATATCTAGTTAGGTATTGAGAACATGGAATTATCAGAGATAGGCAATTCCACACCTCCTAGTTGGAGCATTTACCATGCATCAATCTCAATGCCACCTTTACATACTAATATGGCCATTAATATTCATCTCCATGCAGTTTAAAATTTTCAGATAAAATGAGTTGGCCAGCACAGAAAGAAAAAAGTATACCCAGAATATAGTTCTGCACTATTTATTTCAATTACAGGTCTGAGGTAAGAGTACCAATGTCACCAATACAGAGAGTTGCAAAGGGACATTTAGAGGAGAGCCTCATACAAGGTTTTGATGAATTCTGGAGGCAACAGTGTCTGCAAAAAAGAGAATGTGCCTGGGGAAAGGTGATAGAATGGACTTTTCCTCTCTGTCATGGGAGTGTAAAATGAAATTAGGACTCAGGGAAAAGAGAATAGGGACAGATGAACAATTCAAGCATGGAATATTAACCACTGGAAATAGGAACCCAGTCTCTCTCCATTTTACCTTCCCTTCCTCTCTTAGGGAATCTCAAACCTATCACTGAAATAAATAGGGTGGAAGTACACTTTGGGAGCATTACATAAGTCTGGCCATGTTGCCCAGCTTCCTTCCTCCAGGCAGAATTCTAGTTAAATAATTCTGGACAGATGAATGCCTAGCCTTGGAAAGCAGGGACACAGGAGTGAGGATGACACAGAAGTGGCACATCAGTCTGCTTCCATCTGAAACTAGTGGATACCTTGTTTTTCACAAAGACAGTAACCATGCTGTTCAGATGACACTCTGCATGATTCCATGGTGGGAGGTGGGCTTCAGGAGCACTCTATTTTCCCATATGGGCCAGATATGTTATATTTTAAGGCATGAACTTGTTACCTGGTGTCATTTTTGAGGTAAATTACTTGTCTACAAGGGTGGACAAGTGATTAAAGCCAGTTGTGCTCTATTCGGGTTGTGATATATATGACAGATGACCTTCCCATGCACAATACACCCACCCAAGGCTTTGTGAATTACATCTCACTTTACCTTTCCAATTTTGGAACCATTTGAGAATTGAAATAGGAATTAAATGTCAACTTTGCTACTGATAGAGATATATTGGAGAATAAATACATGGATTTTTAAAAAAATTCTCTACTGCAGTCTGATCCTCAAGCATACTCCTTGGACCAGCTCACTGAAGGATGAGGCTACTAATTAGATATGTACCTGGAAAGGTAAAATAGAAGGATTTGTTTTATTGCATTAAGCCCCAATAGCAGGATTAGAAAGGGAAGAGTTCAGATATTCACAGAAAAGACGAACGTAAGTCTTGACCTAGATATGTTTACCATATTAAATCAAGATCAAAAGAAGACGCACACACTGTCAGGGCAGGCAAGCTCAAAGGGGAGAATCAAAAAGAGGTTGAATTGCACAAGTTCTTTCTCCTATCGTTGCCTTTCAGATAAATTGCTATTTTTCCATAGGATGAAGCAAATAATCTCTTCCCAACACTTCCAAGGTAATGGATATTCTTACTCTAAATGCAAAAGTAGAAGGATTAAAAGAAAAAGAAAAACATTCTACATTTTCTACCTATAACTCAACCTATAGCTCTCTCACATTAGAAAAGATAGTACAGCACAAGTGAGGGACAATGACAAGGTTACAGAGATATCACTAAGTATTATCTAGAATAGTATTTTAGCTATGCTGAATTACACACGAGCATTACAACTACCTTATACCTGTTGGTGAAAAACCACTCACTTGTCTAAGCAAAGAGAATGCTATCAAGTAATTGTTTCATAATCATATTGGTAAAGCCTTAAGGAAAGCTTCTCCATAGAAAATATTTAAGTCAGAAGAGAATAAAATGTTACAGATAGAAGATCCATAAATCTCATAGATCCCCCTTTCTAGCACTGCTCATTAAAGAATAACCATGTTACTAGAGGCCTTTGTTGTATATGGCTGTAATGTTTTTAACATTTGTATTGAAATATAATTCACATGCCATAAAATTGACTTCTTTAAAGTGTACAACTCAGTGATTTTAGTATATTCAGAGAGTTGTGTAAATATCACCTCTATCTAAATTTTGAACAGTTTTATTACCTCCAAAAGAATTGTTGTACCAATTAGCAGTTATTCTCCATCAAACCTCCAGTCCTAGGTAGCCACTAATCTATTTTCTTTCTCTATAGATTTTCCCGTTCTGGACATTTCATATAATGTGCAGGTATAAACCTTATTATTTGTTTGCAAATATGGTTTGCTAGTATTCTGTTAAAATCTTTATTCATCTTTCTTCATAGAGGATATTGATATGTAGTTTCCTTCCCTTGGAATATCTTTTCCGGGTTTTGGTATCAGGGTAATATGGAATTGTAAATGGGAAGGGAAATACTCCCTCCCTTTATATATTTGGAAGACTTTCATATTAATTGAGTTGGCACTATTTTTTTTTCTATGTCTGGTAGAATTCACCAGCCATATGGGCTTGGGCTTTTCTTTATGGGAAGTTTAAAAATTATTAATTCAATCTCTTTAGTTGTTATGGTTCAATTCAGACTTTCTGTTTATTTTTAACTCAGTCTGGTAGCTTGTGTCTTTTAGGAATTTGTCCATTTCATCTAAGTAGTCTATTTCGTTGGCATATGGCTCTTCCTGTTATCCCCACAAAATCATTATTCTTTCTGTCAGATTGGTAATGATTTCCCTCTTTCAGTCCTGATTTTAGTGATTTGAGTTTTCTCTCTTTTTTCTTGGTTATATAAGTAAATATTTGTCAGTTTTGTTATTAATTTTGAAGAATCAGTCTTTTGATTCAGTGATTTTTTTCTATTGTTTTCTTATGAGCTATTTTATTTCTGCTCCAATTGTATTATTTTCTTCCTTCTGCTTACTTTGAGTTTAGTTTCTTTTTCTACTTTCTTTAGATATTAAGTTAGGCTATTAATTTGAGATTTTTTTTTAAATATAGGCATTTATACTGAGCTTCTCTCTGAGCACTGCTTTGCTCACATCCTATTAATCTAGTATGTTGTGTATTCATTTTCACTTATCTCAAGGTATTTTCTAATTTTCTTGTGATCTTTTTCTTTGACTCATTGAATCTTTAGAAACGTGTTTTTTCATTTGCACATATTTGTGAATTCCCCAAATTTCCTTCTATTGTTGATTTCTAATTTAATTCCATTGTGGTTGGAGAACATACTTTGTATTATTTCAGACCTTTAAATATATTGACGTATGCTTTAAGGCCTTATAACTATAATATTTTTAGTTTTATTATGTGTGATTCTTCCTAACAGTCTTCATGACTGGTTTTAGCTAAAGGATTATGGCACTAAGGAAATATCAATATACTTTTATTTATGTATGCATCAGAAAACTTGTTCTCTTATCTCAGTTTTGAAGAATAAGTTTGGGCAAGTCACTTAAGTTCTCTGGACCTTTGTATCCTCAGTATCTATAGCTAATATTTATAGCTATATCAATAATAATAATTAAATAATAAATGTTCCTTTATAGCTATTATGTTATTATATATTTGTATATATATACCCATACACATATATATTATATTATATACACTTTTTCATCTTCTTGAAGAAACGGAAATATATTTTATTTATTTAACCCTAATTAACAACCAAATTTTTAACACATATACACAAAAGCTATGGACTGGAAGTTCATTTACATCAATAACTTGCCTGTTATGTCTACTGAGCATGAAGATCATATATATTAATTAATTAAGCAAGCATAGATATGGACGAGTTGGGGGAGGGAATGGTCTATTTTATGAGTGGGTCTTCTCCATGAACTTTGTCCTACATCTGCATACATATAATAATGAAAGATAGCTATAATAACAATACATTGTTGAAGTTATTTTATTTCTGAGGATGAATACAAATAGTGAAACGCATAAAAAATAATGTCCAGTAGAATAAGACTATGCTGTAAAGGATAATTAACCAAAGTTTATTGAAGACCCAAGGTACCTGCCAAAGTGAAGATCGAACTTGAATTTCATCCTTCTCATGTCTCTCAGGGTGAGTTCTGAGAGCTTACCCCTTAGGTGAAAATATATTTCTTTAGATAATTAGCTTTTATGGAGCTTCATTGCTGTTTGCTTTCTCTTCTCAGACATACCTACTGTATTTATTTTGCTCAAATGTGTAATTTCAAGACAGTACTGCTCCTTTCACTTGGGATAGATATCATTATAAGAATGATAAAAGCATCAAAGTTTTACCAGCTAAACGTATGACTCCCCATCCATGCCTAGAGAGGAGCATGTGTTTATGGAAACAGACGTAATTGGAAGTTATAAGCAACTGGCTATGAAATTAGTTACCAAAACATATAACTGAGTCACTTGGCTATCAGCAGTAATTAACACAACATTCTAATTCAACGATGCTTCAATAAAAAAATTAATTTAAAAAACCTTGATTCTGCTATTAACTAAACAAGAGAACTTGGACAATTTCTTTAACTTTTGGGGACTCATCATCCCCTATTTTTAAAATAAAGGGCTTGGATTAACTAATCACTGAAAACTCATATTTAAGAATTTTTGACTCCATGATAGTAAGTGGGAGTTAAAAAGAAAGGATTTCGCTATTTCTGCTTTAAAAGGGACCTGCCTTCTCTTAGGAATCCAAAGGGCCTGGGCTTTTTGTTTGTTTGTTTATTTGTTTTCGTTGGTTGTTTTTTTTTTGCTTTTTTAGTTGAGTGGCAAACAACAACAACAATAGCGAACAAATAAACCAAAAGACCCACACCAGTATTTGTAGTAATTAAAGCAGAATGCTTCAGAGGTGAAGAGGAAAGTAAGACCAAAAACTTGTGGAACTTTAAGTAAAATGTCTCTTGTCTCTGTGCATTTCTCTGGAAGCACTGAAAACAGGTGAAGTAGGGCTTTGTGGAACTGCGATGGTAGTAGCTTGGCAGGAATGTCTAGAATGCATCTTCCACTGGTGTGGATCTTTGGCAGGCAAACTCACACAGAAAAACTATCAAGATGGATTCACATTCTCTACATGCAATATGGTTGAAATCATGCAGAAGCCTTCACTTACAGGCAGAAAGCTTTGCTCAGATGAGAAAATAATACAAAGTTCCAGTTCGTACAGCTTACTTTCCTAATAACACAATTTTCCTGAGTCTGAATTTTAGTACCTAATGCTTATTTCTCGAGCCATCTGTGACATTCTTTTGTTTATGCCTTGATAAAAAAATATAGACAAATAATAAGACCCCTGATTTGCCGAGAGAGCCATGCTATATAAAGTTAAGTGGATATTAGCAATGATCCTCTGAACTTAGGCAATTTAATTCAGATAAATAAGTTCATCTAAAAGCAAATAAAACACATACAAACAAACAAAAAACTAGGCAAATGAGAGATAGTATAGGGTCGTTCTTTTCTTTTTTTGACTAGTTTTGTTTTATTATAATATCTGTATAACCAATATTGGATAGAAGTACCTGTTTAAAGTTAAATTCAACACCCTTATTAATCAAAAAATACTTATTGAGGAATCATTAGATAACGCAATCCTGATTTTTATAAATCTAAAGTTATTATAATATTAATAATTGAAAATGTTAAGGCAGAGGTTAGGAGAACAGACTCTGGTATTAGCCTGCCTGGGCTCATTCCAGGCTCTATCACTTACTACTTGTGTACTTTGAGAAATTCATGTAACCCCTTTGATCTTCAGTTTTCTCACTTGCAAAAGTAGGTTAATGATACTATCTACCTCATAGCATTGATGGGAAGACAAGATAATTTAAAGTATTTCAATAGTGCCTGGCACACTCAATAAATGTTAGTTAATATTATTCATCTTTTTATCCCCTGTAAGGCCTCCCTAAATGATTTTCTCACAGGAAGGCTTTAAGTAGAATTTGTTGTATTGAGTGGAATTTGGTTGAAAATCTTTGTTAGGAGACTAACCCTTTTATAATAGAAATTTTATAACATAAAATTTTAGATTTTTGTACAGTATTTTTTTTTATGAATGATATCAATGTACCTTTTAATGGTGAAGAGTGGTTAATGATACATAGAATATACTTAACTCTTAAAATGTGGCTGGAACTGGCAAGATGTGCTAGAACCCAATTTTTATTTTTCGGCTATTTGTTGTTACCCTAGCAATGTACATCCCATAGGTGTTCATTAAGAGTGAAATGTTAACACTTCAACTTAATTAATATTTAGTGAGTTGACAATGGGTGATAAAGATCTGCTATGTAAATTCTTGTGTGTCTCCTCGGAGCGCTTTACTGAAAATGGCCAACTGGCCGTTGGAGGTGAATATTTGGTGAATTTTTGACATATCTTGGAATCTAGATAAATTGTGAAAGTGCTGATGCTTAGTTTGAAAACATTTCCCCAGGTGGTATATGAAGAAGTAAAACATGAGTCTCATCTATGACATCATTCTGCAAGACAAAGCAAAGTTGGCATAGGAATTTGCCTATTCAAAAGTCCAACACATCTTACAAAGGACGGTAATTTACTTGAGGTCTGTATTCCTAATAGTAACCTCAGCTTTGTCACACAGAGTTTTAGGGAAAGATTCAAGGTAATATCTTGTGTACTCTTTCCCAACTCCTGGGAAAATTCCTATGGTGCCCAAACACCAAGATGTAATTTTCTGGTACAGTAGGTCATTACTATTCTTTCCCTTGTCTGTAAAAGTACACAAAGTAAGGACTACAGCCAGTTGCCTGATTGCTCTCTAGGCTGAACCAGCCCTTCTTGTGAATCTCATGCTGCCAATCACAAATATACCTGGGAAGAAATTGAACATGTAATAAATTCATTTCAAGTGCAATAAATTTGAACATGTATAACAATTTTATATTGGTATTTCATTCTTCTACATTCATAACCATTCTTTGGGCAAGTAACTTACATTGTTTTAGATCTCAAACTTTTGCATCTATAAAATGGGGTTTCAAACATAGAGTATAGGCTCTTTGACCTGGAACATACACTAATGGTCACCTAACCCCCTCCTTTCTAAATTGAGATATAAGTCCGGAAAAATGAAGGAAACTTTACAAGGTCACCCTTGTGAGTTATCAGCAGAACTGATAGTGAAATACAAAAGTTTTCAATAGAAATTCAGTATCATATCTGTTGCTCAAAGCTTATTTGATCTCCACAGTCACCTTTAGATCTAAAATTTGCAGAATATCTTTCAACTCTGTCTCCCTCGAGCACTATATTTTATCCCTTGAGACAGAGCTTGAAGGTCACATTCTTACTGAAACTTTCCCCAGTACCTTTAAGCATTGATAGTGGATTCCATCTCTCTGCTTCTCTAGTATTCGATTCTTATCTCTATCATAGTACTTAGCTTATTTCAATTATTCATATATTGGTCTGTCATCTCCCCAGTTGCATCTGGAATGCTTTGCTGCCTAAATCTCTGGGGTCCTTTTGGTACTGACTTGGTAGTTGGTGCTTAAAATGTTTTCTGAATGAATGAATAAATGATGTTCTAACTTGGATTCTACATTTGGTGTTTTCCTAGCTTTCCTTGCCATTGCCACAAAACTTCCCTAAGAACTCATGACAAGAGTCAAACTCATTCACTCAATAACTTCATAATGAGGTACTTTGTACATTTCTAATGACTCTTTCAATAAAGCACTACTAGATAATTCATCTCTTTATGAAACACAGTATACTGCTGTATTTTTAAAGGAAATTGACCTACCATTACTTTTACACAACACTTTCAATTTCTGGAAAATTTTTACATTCATTGTCTCATTTGGTCTTCACAATAACCCTGTAATATAGGCGAGCACAGATCCTATAGCGTTCTCACAGATGAGTTCAATAAGGCTCAGATAATCCAAAGGATACCATTTTGAATTGAGGTTTTCTGACTCCAAATTTAGTTCTTGTTGAATACTAAATGGTGCCCTTTTAAAACATTTGAACTCTCCAGAAAAATAAATCCTCAAATGAATCTGTTTTCTAAAGCAGTAAGGCTCCTTGGGTTGCAAAGCATAGAAACCCAGCTCAGAATAGTCTAGAGATATAACTTCAGGCATTCTTAGTTCCAGCAACTCAAACTAGGTTATCAGATATAATTATTTTGCTTTACTCATCTTTTGGACCAATTCCTCTCTGAGTTGGCTTTAAAATCAAGTAATCTCTCCCCCTGGAATTTGTAAAATGACTGTGAACAGCTACAGAGTTGTGACAACTTGGCAACCCAAAGAGTAGAAGTTGAATGAATATCCAAGATCTGACAGTCAGTGGCCCACACTGAGTCTGTGTTCATCACAGACACAGTCACTGCAGTTATAAGAATAGAGTCCTTTGATTGATGTCAAGTGCATGAGGGACTAATTCCCGGAGCCTCCTGTGACATCAAACCCCCCAAAATGACCTAGAATAAAAGGGGAGGAGTGTTTCCTCAATGAAAACAGGAGTGCCATTTCCAGGAGAAGATGGAATGAATACCGAGCTAATGAAAACAACAGCTTCTACTCTATATTTGCAAGTTTCAGGTGCTGTCAGATGGAACCCTTCTGACTTACATTGAAATCACCTGTTTATGGGTAGGTCATTCCAATAAATGTTAAGAAATTGTGGGTTTAGTAACTTGAATATGAAGTAAAAAAATCACCTTGTTCAGACAGGAAATCTGAGAAAACCTATCTTATCAATGTGCTGTGCTAGTCAAAATAAAAAACAATGAAAAAAACTACTTGCTAAGAGATTGCAGCTGTGCACAAGAGGAACAGACTCCCTTCTCCCTGGTGCGTTGTCAGCAGAACTGTTGGCTGAGTTGGACGGCATCTATTATTTTTAGGTGTAAAGAAAGTGAAGAGAACACAGCTGGATTTCCAGATCACAGCCAGAGCTATAGTATAATCACCATTTATTAATATCTTTATTACCCTGTATGAATAAATAATACCCCTCTATAGAAAAATCCTTCTATCTCTTGAAAAGCGAAGCAGGTGGATTAAGGCATCATCAATAGAGAATGAATATGGAAATCCTTCCATGCCTTTCAAGTTACTTTTCAAGAGCACAATAGAAATTTAAAAGTAAGAGGAAGTATGAGAAATTCACCAAAGGTGGAATATTATCCTGGCCTTTTGTTAATCAGTTCCAGGAATTGGATTGAAGATGGAGCATCCATATACATATACTACTTTAACTATATTTTTGTTATAAGTTCCTTCTAAATATAAAGGAGTTTTACTTTAAGCAGATCTTTATAGAAAACCAGTTTGGAACTAAGGAAATAAGGACTAAAGTGAAAATTTTGTGACTTGGAGTCACATAGATCTGGGGTCATTGATTCATTCATTCAAAAAAGATTTGCTCAGCACCTATTCTATGCCGGACAATGTTCTAGGTGCTGGGAATACAGCACAGAACGTAACAGGCAACACTGCGCCCTCATGCAACATACAGTCTAGTACAGGATGTGGAAAAAGTTTTTTGTAAAGAGCTATATGTAAAAATTTTGACTTTGCAGGCCAGGTAGCCTCTGTTGCGACTACTCAATTCCGTCACTGTGGTGTTAAAACAGCCATCAATTATATGTAAAAAAATGAGTGTGATTGTTTTCAAATAAAACTTTATTTAAAATAACAGGCAGCAGGTTATATTTGGCTTATGGCCATAGTTTGCCAACCGTTGGTCTAGTGGGACACTGGTTGAGGCTCTACCATATAACTCGTTGTTATTGATTTCTTCCAAATTTATTACATTTTAAATGTTATTAATATCAGCTACTTTACAGAGGAATTGCAAGGGTAAATGGAATAATGCATAAAACACGTCCTAAAACTCCTGGTGGGAACTTAGTATCATTTAATGCTGAGCCTAATTCCTCATTTTAGAAATTCAGAAACTAGTAAACTAGGGAGTCCCATAGCAAATGCATTCTGTGCTTTGTCACCAATGCGTTGTTTTTAGTTCCCTAGTTCTTTGAGCTCTGTGAATAAAAAGTACCAACTGGGCTTCCCTGGTGGCGCAGTGGTGAGAGTCCGCCTGCCGATGCAAGGGACACGGGTTCGTGCCCCAGTCCAGGAAGATCCCACATGCCACGGAGCAGCTGGGCCCGTGAGCCGTGGCCGCTGAGCCTGCGCGTCTGGAGCCTGTGCTCCGCAACGGGAGAGGCCACAACAGTGAGAGGCCCGCGTACCACACACACACACAAAAAAAAGTACCAACTTATAACCCTGTAGCTTTGAAGAACCAGGATCATTTTGATCGCAATTTAATTTATATGGATAAACATTATTAAAAAGCAGATACTTACTTTATGAATATGGCCTTGGCAAAAGTAAAATAAGAAAAAGTTAGATACTTCTTTTTTATTTGATAAATTATCAGTAGTTAAAACAATGATTTAAGAATATTTCCTGGTCGGGCAAGGAATATATGCATGCCTGATGGGTCTGGATTCTCTTTGGGGAGCATTGTGGAACATACAAAAGACACACAAAAGATGCATAAAATGTTTTCCTTACCAGACTGGAGGATTCTGGTCGGATAGGCAAGACCATTAGCTTACTCAGAGTTAGCTTACTCAGTATGTTTACTGAGTGCCCTCTACTAGCCAAGTTTTGTTCTAGGCATTGAGGACAGAGCACTGAATTAAAAAGTCAAACACCCCTGCCACCCTGGAGCCCAAATTCTGGTGAAAGGATACGGATGACAAACAGAATGCACAAGTAAAATACAGAGTATGCATGTGGAGAGGGATAAGGGAGAGAGAATGAATTGGAAGAATTTGTTTCTAAGGGGTGGTGGGTGAAGTTGTTGGGTTTTTTTGTTTGTTTGTTTTTGTTTTTTTAAGGATGGTTAAGGAAGGACTCACTGAGAAGGTAACATTTGAGAAAATGCTTACAGAAGATGAGACAGTGGGCCTTGGGGACCTCTTGGGGGATGAGCAGATCGGGCAAAGCAAATAAGTATAAAGGCTCTGAAGTGGGACCATGCCTTGTTTCTAGAAGCAGCAGTCAGGCCATTACATCAGGAGGCTCAGAATGAGTGAAGGGGGGAGTAGGTCACAGAGGTGAGGTAGATATGTAGGAAGCCTGGTTAGCGTGGGGCCTTGAGGGCCACTGTAGGGACTTTTTCTTCTACTTCTAAGGAAATGGGAAGTCACTGGAGTGTTCTGAGCAGAGGAGACACAGGCTCTGGCTGAGTTACTACAAGGATCAAAGGGGTTTCTCGGTGAAATCAGAGTGTAGGCAGATGGCATAGAATCCTGAGATCTAAGATTGCAGTGTGAGTATGTGAAACACTTGTGCAGTTAACTTAATCCTCGTCTGGGGTTGCTTCGTTTAGTGGGGCAAGAAGAAGGATCCTTGAATAGTAGGCATCCACCCACCGTTCTTACCTCCTTTATTAACTGGGAGAACATGATTTGCTGTGGTTTCCAGAAATCACAAATAACTATCCAAAAAGCTAAACTCAATGAAAAAATATAATGAAAAAGAAAAACACTGCCTCCTAGCCATAGCAACTTCTCATCCTTGAATGGCCTGGGTTAAAAATGGGCAGCCCTCCCCTGACCTTGGGAACTATGGATCCCAAATTTCCTCTGGCCTCAAAGGTCTGAACCCTTTTTTTCCCCTTCCTTTACATCCCTAGCACCCTCTCAGTGATACTCTGACTATCAGTGAGCTGTTCCTCTGGAGCTGGGCAGCCAGATTTCTACAACCTCAGCTGAGAACTCCAGCTGCAGCTGAAGCCCTCAGCCTAATAGGCAGTGGCAGTGCTGTTCTTCATTAAACTGGGGTCTAGTGCTCAGAAATCCTTCCTGCCACTGTCTCCAGCTCAGCTACTGTGTTACAGTGTGGGCTTCCTCTGGTGGACTGTGTCTCAGCCTCTTCCCATCCAAGCACTGAAGGCTCATCTCAGATATGCATTTAGTTCATAATAGCTCTATGGAGCCATGGAGGATTGGCGTTAGAGCTTTCCCACCTGGGCACACATACCAGGCTCTAAAAGCAGGACAGGAGAGATGTCAGTTTGATTTGTTATTTGTAGACTTTTTAATGATGGCCATTCTGACCGGTGTTGAGGTAATACCTCATTGTAGTTTTGATTTGCATTTCTCTTGTAATTAGCGATGTTGAGCATCTTTTCATGTGCCTATTGTCCATCTGTACATCTTCTTTGGAGGAATGTCTGTTTAGGTCTTCTGCCCATTTTTCAATTGGGTTGTTTGTGTTTTTGTCCATTTCATTCAAAGTAGAAGCCAACATCCTCACCATGGCCTTTGCAGTGAAGGTTTGGGCTTTATCCTATAAGCACTGGGGAGACAATGAGAAAGTTTGAACTGAGTAACATCTAATAAATCCATGCAGTTAGAACAATATGCATACTCTCCCCATCGCCCCTTCCCGTCTTTTCGTCTGAACCCTCGCAAAAGATATCAATTCAAATGGCTTCTATTTGTTAAGCAGGTAAAGTGAATTTCTCAACATCCCGGAGTTGGATGTTTGGGTGTTTGGGTGCAGAGGGGGGCGTTTTCACTGCCTGTGAAAATGCAATCAAGGCAGCCACAGTCTGAGTAACATATGCTGCTAGTTGGCTGCCTGGTTACCCTGATTGGGTCCGTTAATATAAAGCATAAACAAAGCCTGGATGAACGGGACTGGCCATTTTGTTGCAACAGCTGGTGGTGGCGTCCCAGATATTTTTATCTCACTCCCGCCCAGATGTTCAGCTCTCCTGACACTCAGCTTTATCTGGCAGATAAGGTGGTAGAGAATGCCCTTGTGATTTGTGGGGAAAGGATTTTTTTTCCCAGCACCTTGCGAAAATAGATTAGTGATCAATTAATAAAGCTTCTAAGGTATTTTTAAAATATTGCTACACTTTTAAACATACCAATTAATCTCTATTCATTTACCGTTATCTCTTTTACATTCCTTTCTCAAAATCTGTAAAACTCAAGCCAAGTAAAACTGAGGAGTCCAAAACCTGCCTTTTTCCCGAAAATGTGCATTTAAACCAAATAGAATACTTTCGCCCAAATTGTTCAGATGATTTGCTTATTTTCCCCTTTACTTACACAGTGCTGGCCTTACATTTTATTATGTTCAGCAATAATTCTGAGGAATAACTTATACATGAAGCCTGCAGGTGCAGCAGAAAAGATAAGCGTTAGATCTGGTGTTCTTTCCCCAGCTGACTGAGTCCTTAGGGTTGTGTTGAAAATCACGGGCTGCCGTTGCTTCTAAGTTCCCCTTGGAGTTTCTATTTCTGATTCTTAGTCTTCAGGAAAGGCTGTGTTCAGATGCCTCCACTCACTGAATGCTGTGTGGTCGTGTGCCTTGCCATCTTTGGAGCCCTCCAAGGAGATGAAGAGATGCTATGGCTTCAGCTATTGTTGCCTCATTGGCAAGGTTAGCAGCTATCAGACTCTACCAGACAGCAGGAGAATAGAACTTGCCCTCCTGAAAGCCCCTGTTGAAGCTCTAGGGTAGCTGAGAAATAAGCAGTCTCCTAATAGGAAAGCAAACAGCGCTGAGTATAATAATAACATATTGTGTCTGCCTGGTTTATATCATCCCAAGATTCCTACGTGTTTTGCCAACACTCTATCAGCTAATCCTAATTGGCAAGAACTATTGTTAACATTTTATAGGTGGGGGACCAGGAGAGGACAGCAGTGAGCACTGAGACTCTAAACAAATAGTCATAATAGAGTTCATAGATTTGGTGAATTTCCAACTAAACTTCCAGAAAGGTACATATCAGAAAAGAAGAAAAAAATGTTCTGATCACTATTTTCGTCTAGTTTGAGTCACCTATGAGGGTTTTTTTTTTTAAACTTTGGAGTTATTTAATAGAGCATTCATTCAAATTTTTGAAAGACCCTTATTCTCGAACTGCCTGAGTCAACTGTAGTTTTAACAAAGTCAGTCACTCCTTTCTTTTCCTGGTTTTCAGGATACCTCACTTTCCTAGTGTTCTCCCTATCTCATTAACTGCTCTTCATCTTCCCAACCTTTGTTTAAGTCCTTGGACCACTTCTCTCCTTTATATATATCCTCTGTTGGCAACTTCATAAATATCATGAATTTACATATCATGAAGGTATACATATGATATATGTGTGTGTGTGTGTTCCCATTCTTGTCTTACCATTCCAGACCTCTCCTGTGGGGTGTCTGCAGCTGAGAGGCAAACCTCAGCCAGGGAGCCTGTCACTATGAATCCATCACCATAGCTAGTGACTGTGTGATTTTTTCCATGTTTCAGCTTCCTCTAACTCTCCCTCCCCAACCCACACAATTTTGTGGAAAGTTGGGAAGTCAAAATTTATGAGCCCTTATACTCTCTTACCTAAATTGTTGCTATAGGCTCTGAAATAGTCTCCTTAGCACTTTTATTCTCATTCCAAACAATCTCCTCACCTCCATGCTGTATCTGATATCACCAGTTCATGGCTTAAAATAATTCTGCATTCTCAACTTCTGAAATATGTTATCCAAGCAAGGTGGTCCATTGTGTTGTTTATAATACATAAAATATTTATGTATACTATACATTTCATATATATTATATAAAACATTTAAAGCAATGTAATGTCAAAATAGATTACATCCACAGTTCAACCTTTAAAAGCAATTATGGAATAATAGCTAACTTTATAACTATGTTATTTATGTAGTAAGTGAAAAAGGAAGCCACAGAAGAATATGTACAGTATAAAACCATTTTGGTGCCCTGTGCGTGTTTGGACAAATGTAGTAAAATGATTTAAATAATTACCTCTGTGTTGTGGCTTTTATTTTATTCATTGTGCTATCCTAAATTTTCTATAAGGAACACTTATTATTTATAACACAAAACAAAAACTATTAATATCCGTTTAAGATTAAAAATAAATGAGTTAATTGATTCTACATTCAGTGCCAGTGTGGGCCCATTTATTGGTCTGAGATAAGTATATCTCTTGGGAAAATAATAACTCTTTGAAATGCACTTTTGATTATGGTTGCTCATTATTTGGGGTCATCAGAGACTTTTTTAACAAAATAAGGGGTTCAGACAGAAATTAGGGGTTAGGTTCAGAGAAAACATGGAGATACCCACACATTACTTTGTGTGGAGAAGACCAATTCATACTGAATGTCCTGTAACCATAATGAGGAAAGTTTCAGCACTTGGACAGGTGCTGTCACTTTTCTTCAATTGGTACCTATCCCAAAATAACACAGAGAGTTCAGAAGGAAAGCTCCAGCCTTGTCAGTGTGTTTTTTTAGCACTATCCTAAGAACCAAAGGAAAAGATGAAAGCGTATAAATTGGCAGCTTTCCTTAAGACACTTACAGTTTTGTCAAGGAAGAATTTTTATTGAATCAGGTGCGTGTGTTGTTAACAACATGTATTATGAGCGGTCAGTGCACGTGGAGAGATTAGTGCGGTCTGGAAGAGTCGGGAGATTTCAATGAGATGTTGGAAATTCACCTGTGTCTTAAAAGACAGATGCATCAATATGAAGGAAGTATTATTTGGCAGGATAAACAGCAAGGGACATGCCAAGGAGGCTGAAATTGAATGGCATCTGTGGGTGGATGAGTTAACAGAGGATAAGCCTGAGTATCAGGCTTGCTACTATTGCTACTATTGTGTAACCGGTGCTTACACACAGCTCTCCATCTTGTTGGAGGTGGGATGAGAGTTAAGAATTCGAGGTGAATTTTTCCTTTAAAGATCTTGGCGATCCTTCCTTCTAATCTGGCCTACAGGGGTCAGACACAGCCGTTGTTCAATATTTTGAGTTATTATAGCATAGTGAGGATGAGCTTAGCCCCCTGGAATAGCAGTGTCCTGAGTTGGAGGCCTATCTCTGCAACTATGCAAATGTGTAATCTTGCCAAATGGGCATCCCGTGCCTAGGATTCAGTTTCACCTAGTTAAGAATACCTGACTGTTATTTATTAAGTGGAACATTACATACTGATGAGAAAGGGAGAGGTTTGTGACAGCGGAATGTAAGAATGGTAGTAATTGGGGCTCCAATTTAAAAAATAGCTCTGAAGAAACATAGGAAGTAATTCTTGTGCTGACCAGCCAGTTATAGCCAGAGGCTCTCTTCTGCCTTTTCCAGAGAACTAACTACAAGACTCCCGAGTCCTTCAGGAGGATGATGTAAGAGGAGTTCAAATGGGTTCATCTGACCATGTAGATCTCTGCTTAATTATCATGGTGCCCATTGTAGCATCCAGTGTTGCTTAAAAGCTTGTCGATTCTTCTAAGTGACTCTTTCACTGTGCTCCAAGGTGTACTGCTTTTCCATCAGAAAACTTTTTTTCTAGGACATTGATAATCCTTCCCCAACCTTCTCTCCCAGAGCCTCCCTACCTGTATGTTTTCTTTCCTTCTGAGATTTCTTATCAGGGCCCCCCTACGGCACAGTGATTTTTTGCAAACCCCTCTGATGTGAAAACTGAGAAAAATCTTTCTGGAATCTTTTTGAAGCTTTGATTTATGTAAAGCACAATAAAAGCACAGCTGGAATTGGAGATACCAAGCTCTGCTTTTTAAGTCAGCTTCGAAGAGAAGGGGGAATAGCAAGATTAGTTTGGTCTTGAATGTAAAAGCAGAGCCAAGATGTAGCAGGGTGCCATTTATAAAAATACTTTGGAGCAATAACTGTGCTTTGAAACTAATGAGAATAATGTTTAGATTAATAGCTTAGGTCATATTTCATATGTTATATTAAACACTGGAGAAAAAGAGCAAAAGGAGAAAGTTGGCCTACACTTCAAAAATCTACACACATTACTAATCAAAGAACACTTTTTAATGTTCTTGCAAAATGCCATAAATGCTAGCTAAAACCTCCTATGTTGCATCCTATTTCTTCTACAGACTTTTTGCCATCATCTTTTAAAAGGTGGGCCAAATTATTTTTTCCAAATGTCTGTTTAGATGAGATTCTTAGACCTTTTTAAATGGAAAGGTTATAGAGCACCTTGAGATCTAAAGAAAAAAAATACATATATATATACTAATCTTTGGAAATTCATATAGTTATATATTTTGAACCTGATACATAAAGATTCACAGGTCCATGATGAATCATTAGCTCAGTGAATGCTAGACTAAGAGTTACTATTCTAAAGCGAGTCAGTGTCAAAGCAATTCAAATGTGAATAAAAACAAGCGTGCCTACCACTTAGGATGGATGTAAATAATAAATAAAAATGGTTTAAGAGATCACCACAGCTAAATACATATTAGTATTTACTGTTTTTTATTGTTATTTTTGTCTCTAGTTTCTTAATACCAATTTCAAGAATTCTGTTTTGAAGAACAAAAAATCTTCAGTTTCATGAAATACAACCGTCTACTTTTTTTACAGTTATTTAGGACCCTTTTAAATAGCTGCTCGCAGGTTTTATTTTATTTGAAAAAGTCAATTTGTAAAATTATATTTCAAATGTGTTTAAAATGTGTTTTTTTTAAAAAATATCAGCTTACCAGATGCCAAACAACTTTACAATTTTAACGGTGTTTTAGGTAATAAAAGAAGGCTTTTTCATGATATGCTTCTCATTATTGAAGAGAAATGTCTTTAATATAAACAAACAAACAAAAAATGTCATTCAATCCATACCCATGTGTGTAGATAATACAGTCAGTTAATAAGATAGCTATAGTTATCCAGGTAATTGGGAAAAAGCAAGCTTTTGAGATCTAGAGATCAAGTTTATTTTATAGTTCTTATTGTTGGAATTCCCTATTATTAAATGGCTATACTCAGTAATAGTAGGGTTGATAAAGTCTCTCTCTGTTCAACCTCAGAAGTGGGCATATCTCCAGCTGGTGGACACTCTATGTTTTTGATTCTATGCCATCATGTGGTTCAGGGATTTTTTTTTCATACTTGGATGGGTACTAGAGTTCCAGAGCTACCCACGTTGAGATGATGCCTTATGTTGGTTTTCATCTCCTGGAATGTTTTTTTTTAATCCATCTCACTTCCATGTGTCTCTACTATTTTACAAAATAACCTGTGAGTTGTGGTAAGACCAAAGTTATCTTGGTCTATAACTCAATCCATATTCAAGCTCATTTGTCCACTTTGTCTTCTACAACCTGATTGTCAGCACCATACATCTCTATTCAGGGTTGGAAAACTATGATCAAAACCCACTGAGTCTCTGTACGTAGTACTTAGGGATCCAAAGCCTTCTTGAGAACTCCCCATTTCCTCTTCCTTTCCTCCACGATTGATCTGCTCATCATTCTGCTGGAAATTGTGTAGACAAGCCCTAGGACATAAGTAAAGTGTAGAATGTTTAGGGTCTGCATCATTATTACTTTCTTACACTGGAGCCCTCCAGGGCCTAACTCCACACCCTTTCTTTTTCAACAACACCACTCTTCACAACTTCTTCATCTCCTGTAGTGTAATGGAATTTTCTGGAGTCTTTTATGGCAGTTTGATTTCCAAAAAAAGTTTCTCCTTGTCATTCTTGGTGAATCAATCACATTTGAACCATTTTACTGTCTCCAATATCTCCCTTGCAATGACATGTTCTTTCTGCCATGGTCCTTCCAATGTGACCCTCCCAGACTACCACGTCCTGTGCTACTGCCCTTGGTGCTGGACTTGCTTTCTGGGCATTGAAGACAGAGGTTGTCAGTGGGTCGAGGGATGGTGACTACTTGGTCTTGCCTTCACTGTTCATTATCTAGAGGAGTCAAACCTGGGATGAGGAGGTGACTGGGCCAGCAATTATGATGCTGTAATTTCTCAGGGCTTCTCATTACCTTCTACTGACTGAACAAAGTCACTCATTATAAACAGATGGAAGGTGATATTAAGAGGAATGAGGTTGCCAAGTACCATAGACTGGGAGAGCAGGAAGACGCTCTGAAAAATTATTTCATACAAACTCTATTCTAAACACTCCTATTTCATGGAGTCTCAGATAGTTGAATTCACTTGTCCAAGGTCACTTGGCTGTAAAGTTAGACTTCCTCTCAAGGTCTCATGACTTGAGACACAAGGTTATACACAAAACAGAACTAACTTTCGTTCTCAACTTGAGATGTCTTTGGTCTCAGCAAATAGGAAACCAGAGGAGACACATTCAGCATCACACTGAGAACTTCCAACCTCATTTCCAAGAGGAAACCTCCTGCAAGCGTGTGTGAGTGTCTTCAAAATTGCTCTGGTTTGGCCTGCAGTACTCTTGCTCCCAATAATGCCAGCCAGAACCTTCACAGTCGAGGCAGTCCTTTCCACTCATTAGAGATTTAAATAAGCTAAAGGAAAGTAGCTTACTGATAGGGCATTTACTCTTTACTTGCAGCCCTTCATAATATATAGGAATAAAAGCCCTTAATACTGATTTAAGCTTAACTATCTTTTCTCCCATTCTATTTTTTTAAACATCTTTATTGGAGTATAATTGTTTTACAGTGGTATCTTAGTTTCTGCTGTATAACAAAGTGAATCAGCTGTACATATACATATATCCCCATATCTCCTCCCTCTTGCATCTCCAACCTTCCCTATCCCACCCCTCTAGGTGGACACAAAGCAC
Organism: Delphinapterus leucas; assembly: GCF_059928025.1. Lineage (NCBI taxonomy): Eukaryota > Metazoa > Chordata > Mammalia > Artiodactyla > Monodontidae > Delphinapterus > Delphinapterus leucas. The sequence goes on from NC_143135.1 coordinate 19,009,947, forward strand.
CGAGCTGATCTCCCTGTGCTATGTGGCTGCTTCCCACTAGCTATCTATTTTACATTTGGTAGTGTATATATGTCCATGCCACTCTCTCACTTTGTCCCAGTTTATCCTTCCCCCTCCCCGTGTCCTCAAGTCCTTTCTCTCCATCTGCGTCTTTATTCCTGTCCTGCCCCTAGGTTCTTCAGAACCATTTTTTTTTTAATTTAGATTCCATATATATGTGTTAGCATACAGTATTTGTTTTTCTCTTTCTGATTTACTTCACTCCGTATGACAGTCTCTAGGTCCATCCACCTCACTACAAATAACTAAATTTCGTTTCTTTTCCTGGCTGAGTAACATTCCATTGTATATATGTGCCACACTTAGGTTGCTTCCATGTCCTGGCTATTGTAAATAGATCTGCAATGAACATTGTGGTATTTTCTCCCATTCTAAAATGGATTTATTCCTTTGTTACTCCTTGACCGCTGCGGACTGCCTCAAGACCACTGAAAAATACTTTCTGGATATAACAACTGACAGTAAATGACTAGGCTAAGAGTTAAGAGTGCAGGTCCTGCCATTTATTCAGCTGAATGGCTTTATTCAACTAACTCGTTAAAGGAAGGAGATTTTCTATTCCTGTTGCTGGAGTTACAGAAGTAGAAGTTGTTTCTCGATTCTCCAAATAAGAATATAAATCCAAATAAAAATATGAATGCATTTCCCAGAAAACATTTATATACTTTCAGTTATTTTCTGTAAATTACTTTACCTCCAGCTGGATGGGAAATCTTATCATGGTTCATTAATTATTTCATAAAATTGTATTATATCAGAGATTAGAGAGAACTTAGAGATCAGCTATTCTAAATTAACTCATTTTACAGATGAGGAAACTCACTGAGGATGATTTATTTGCTAAGGCCATATAACAAGTCTATAGCAGAATTACGAAAACTCTTTTCAGCATTCCAAGTCAACTACTCAATACTACAACCCTTCCATAATCAGAAAAGGCCTGTGTTACAGGTCCGAGAGTCAAGGTTGTCTAATCCAAGCCTAAAAACTAACATTCTTTGTCTTGGAATACAGCAACAGTTCAGAAACAATCAATTTTTAAGAGACTTTGCATACTCTAATCTTGGAAACAGACAGGGCTGGTGTTCATAGGACTTTTTATTGATTTGAATTTTATTTTTTAGAAAGGAACAATTCTTGGGAATGAAAGTCTTTCTGACCCAGAAAGCCTAGTAATATACATCAGTAGAATCTGAATCATCATACATCATAATACATTTACTAGATTCTTTTAAAATCAGGTAATCTTTGAGAGAAGAGTAGGGACTCTAGTATATCAGTTGAATACAAATCACTTTGTCTGAGCATTTGTGATTCAACATTTCTTCAAAATATTGGTGAACCTTTTCCTTCTCTTATTTTTCTCCATCCCAGTTTTTCTGGATCTTTTCCCAGCTCCTAGCCCCCTTCTCCCTCTCTCTTTCTCTCTCTCTCTCTCTCTCTCTCTCTCTCTCTATATATATATATATATGTATATATATATGTATATATATACATATATATGTATATATATATAATTATGAATATTAAACTTTGTGTCCTTCAACTACCTCTTATTCATAACCACTTTATGCTACATACTGCTGTATTTTTACTTAAATGTTGCAGTAGTTGATTGTTAATGTGGATTCTTGGTAGGTTTTGGGAGCTCTAGTAAAGAGCAGTTGACCCAGTAGACAAAAAGAACTTGACCCGATGGTGAAGTCGGTTCATTTTCTAGACCTGATTATCTAGCCTATAATGTAATTCTGTAAGACCTGATTGATTGTCTTCCAAAAATTTTCTATTATGCTTAAGCAAAGTTAATTTCTGGTGATTGCAATAAAGCAATCTGATTATATAGAGAAATGCAAAAAAAAAAAAAAAAAAGAACTCGACCCGAGTATCAGAAAGAAGGAAGACACCAGAAGGAGGATAATCTGGTACTAGAAATTGAGGAGACTTGAGTTAGTATAGGTCAGAAAGAGAAGAAAGTTCTTTCAAAAACTAAAAAGTAAGAGCAGGGAATTTAAAACATTCCTTGTGTCTATCATGTTTGTTTATTCATTCATTCATTTATTAAACAAATATTTATTGGATAGGTGCTATGTACCAGACACTATTCTTAGTACGCAAGATACATCAGTGAGCAAAACCAGTAAGATTCCTTCTCCTAAGAAGCTTCTATTGTAGAGTGGGGAGACAGACAGTAAATTACAAACTTAAATAAGTAAAGGATATAGTATCTCAGAAGTTGAATCACGCTAAGGAAAAAGTGCTAAAGGATCAGTGGCTGCAGAACTGAATGCGTTAGGCAGGGTAGGCCTCCTTGAGAAGATGACATTTGAGCAAAGACTTGATTGGAGTGAGGGAGATAGCCATATGGATGTCTAGGGAAAAGGTATTCCAAGTGGAGCAACCACTCATTGCGGACTTCTGAAGGTGTAAAAACAGATGGCAGCATGGAGGGAAAGAGTGGCTGAATCAAAATGAGGGAAGGAAGATTGGTAGGAAATGAGGTCACCAAATTGCAGAGAATGCATCTGACTCATTCTTATTATCACCAGCATTAAGCACAGTACCTGGCGTAGAGTTAATGCTCAGCGTGTGCTGAAAGAATGACCAAATAAACAGGTGGAAATAAGAGTAGGATCTACTAGAACTCCCTACCATTTAAATGGGAAGTGTAGCTGGGGTGAGATGACACCTGCTGTCCAAGATGGCTAGATATCTGTGCATATGCTAGCATGATCATGGATCGGATTTGTTTGAAGTATTTCTGATTTGAAAGAGAGACTGGGTAATGATTTAGGTCTAGTGTTGTACATCATGAGACAAAATAATTGGTCACTGTGTCTGATTTGGTTATTCCATCCTTGTTTCATTTTCCTCCCCACTCTTCTTGCTTGCTCCTCCTTTCATTGCTCTCTTCTCTTCAACTTCCATTTTTCATTCATTCTAACTTCTCACCCAGAGGTAGTCTGAGCTTGTGGAACTTAACAGTGTGTAGCAGTGGTTTCACCCAGGTTTAAAGACGTTTGGCTTAACAGCAGCAAGGTAGAAAGGCCCATGCTGTACACCCATAAACCCCCATAAAGCTAAGAGCAAATACACAAACAAAATCTCCTTGTCATCAAAAAATATCCCATCCATTTCTATTTGTCTCAGTGTGTCCTTCAAGGAATGTGAAAATCCTCCTGCTGGCTAAACACATCTAGAGGTTGATCCTTTTATGGGTTAATTTACCTGCCATTAACTTCATGAAGCAACCTTTAATCCAGATGTTACAACAGCATGAAAAAGGAGGAGAACTGGTTGGATTTTTACTAGATCTCACAAGATCTTAAATACTGATATGATTTATCACCCCCACCCCATAAATGGGGTTTTGGGGTGCATAGGTGGAACTTCTTCATTTCTCCTCTGAACGTAAGGTTTAGAATGAACTTGGAAGGAGCTGGAGGTTTTGCACACCTTGGCAAGTATTTAAGTTGATAACATTTGGACTGTCAATGCTATAATCCCTCCTTCCCCACTTCCACCTGCAAGAAGAAGCAAAGACCAAAATCTACCTGGAACATCTGTTTTTCTAAGATGACTTTTGGCTCTTGTTATTATTAGATTAATGCTTGCTCATTGGGAAAAAATGCACACTCTATAAGAGAATAAAATAAAACATAAAAGCCCCAAAGCCAAGTTCCCCATTCCTCAGAGGTTATCAGGGTTAACCGTTTAAAGTGAATTCTCCAAAAATTTGTCTATGCTTCATCAAATATCGTATACTTATAATTTTTAAATAATGCATTCAAACCATGCTGACTGTGCTGCCTTTACTTGCTTGACATCATTTCATGTTGTTGCATATAGATCTTCCTCATTTTTTCTGAAGATTAAATGGTATTGCTTGGGTGGATTGCTCTAAGGTATTTAGCTGGTCCATTTTATGTTCTTTCCTCTTTATCATTATTGCAAATGATGCAAGAAATTCCTGTGCATACATACTTGTGCATTGAAATCTATTTGATGATACTGAAATCTATTGAAAATGCTTTTAAAAGCATTTCATATTATTTCATTAAAAATGAACTGTATAGAAGGAATCTATAAGAAAGGAGCTGCAAAGCACCCCTTATTTCATGCAACCCTAAAATATAGGTACTGACTAGAAGGTGGCTCGTGCTTAATCATTTTTTTTCGTCTTGGAGAAAAGCCAAATTACAGTGAGCTAAAAGGATTTAAGATGCTTTAATATGCAGGAAAAATACAAAAATATGACTCCTCTTCATTTTGAAGCTCCACTTAGTACCCTCCCTTCATCAGAAGATACTTGTTAGTTCACACTTCACTCAAGTACCAGCCTTGAAAGAAACAGTAAAATGCATTTTCCAGGTTTCTCAGAGCAGATGTGCCAAATTTTGTGAAGGCACTTAAATTTCCTAGATCCATGCAAAGATTAATTAAGGTGATTTCCACCCCTCTGTAGGGCAATGATGTATTTTACCTTTGCTGGATTATAAGAAAGGCCCTCCGTGATCTGATGTTACTTCTCTAGTCAATTTTATCCAGTGGTTTGCTAATAAATATTTAACAACTGGCTCACCTCCTACTAAAAGAAAAAAATATATATTTGATTTCTGTATAAAATATACATAATGTGAAAGTACACATACAGAAGTTTATTATACAGTAGACTGATGTAAAAAGACAGAATTTATCATTATTCATGAAATATGCAATCCTCTTTATTCCAAATAGTTAATTGATTCTCGTACAGTGCTCTCATTGATTTTAGCTGAACTGTTATATTCATAGCCAATCTGTCTGCAGTACAAATGAGCTTAGTTCCAACATAAATGTTGGTTAATATTTCACTAATGTTAACAAGTGACAAAAATAAAACAATGAAACGAAGTTATCAAGGTGATGTCACTGAACACACAGCTGGGAAGAGATGTGCATAGCACATCATTGTATAGTATTCCTGCCATACATTACAATAGACATAGATAATAGTACGCAGTATGAAAATCTTTAGGAAGTGGTGTTTTGAATATCTATTACCTTTGTTCTTAATATAATTTATTTAATTGTAAACATATAATTTTATCTTTAATAATGGCAGTGGTCAATAACTGACTCGAGAAACTCTTAAAAGTTTGATCATTGAATCTTGTGAGCTTGTGCAAGTGGTTCTAGCTCACTACTAGTTTATTTCTTATCATTTCCAAGAGGCAAAATCTATTACATTCAGGACTGGCCCTCAGTGCCCCTCACGATTGATAGACAAGAAGAATTTTAGGTCTTAGGCATGCAAAGATTGGATGGAGTTTGCATTTTTGGCAAACTGTACCTTTTTTTTGAAGCACAAGAAGATAACCTACTCTGCATAGATCTTGAGACTTTAGCAAGAACAATATCCCATGGAAAGGTGTGCTGTACCCTCTAACAAGAAAGCAACTGAGCAATTTGACAATGTGTTCAGACAAAATATGGTTCTTTGAGTTTAAAGTTATTTCAAAAATTTACATTTTTGTTCCAGGCTGAGGGTAATATAAAATAATGAACTCCTCCTTGTAAGAAATAAATATTCAAACAATGAGATACTTATAGGGTCATCTCCAAAATACCTTTGCTCCTTAAGCTCTGGTTTTTGTCTCTTCAGTCATCTGGGGGGCGAGGAGCACCTTTCCCCTTTGTGTCCTTGGAACATTTCATTTCTTGTGTTTTTTTTTGTTTTTTTAATAGTTTTCTTTACATATGTTACATACCATAAAGTTCATATGTTTAAAATACATATTTCAATGGTTTTTAGTATATTTACAGTTATGCTTTTACATTAAAAAGAGCTTCTAGTAATGCAGAATAGGGACAAAATTTCATTATTTAATTTTAGTGATCCTTGGATGCCATTTCTTCTTGTGATGGTGATTATTAGATGTACTTTTAACTTCTTCTACTTACTCTCCATTTCATTTCCAGTAAGTGCTATACTTTTTTAAACTAGACCTCCATTAGCCAAATACACACACACACACACACACACACACCCCTCAAAGTTGGTGGACAAAAAGAAATTTAGGTTGCAGTCATACCAAGATTGGATGGAGTTTACATTTTTGGTAAAGTGAATCTAATGGGCTGAACATTTTGAAAGTATAGAAGTAGATAAAGTACTTTGCATAAATCTAGAGGTTCCAACAAGATTCTCTTATTCAAATGACTATATATATGTATATATATATACATATATATATAATATATAATATATTAATAATATATGTATATAATATATATATAATATATACATATATATATATTTTTCGGTTTGAAAATCCAATTGAAATCAAATTAGCATGAACTGGGCATAATCTGCTTTAGAGACCAGGGAGGGTATCCACTACAGAGCGGGGACAGTCACTGAAACAATGGGCTTGCTTTGATATAATATGGTCTCACCTCGACAAGGAGGATGACTTTGCAGGTTCCCCACAGCATTTTGCTTTTTATGTTTTCATTTAATGGTGTGACATCCTGTGACAATTATCATTATTTTGGGTCCAGTTTTCCCTCAGAAGCAGCTTTGACACAGATCAATGCATCTCAGTGTCATTTTTATGGAGCTGCAACATCAGAAAATGACAGCTGGAAATCTTAATTGGTCCAGTGACAGAAAATATAATGACTGCTCACAGTGACTTATTTTATCTGACCTTGTGCTTAATTCAAAGGTAAGATTTCATCTCACTATTGGAAAAAAGAAAGTGGTGGGCTGACGAGTAGGGCAGATGGGCCAGTGAAAGACCCTTCTTTCGGAGAGAAATTGCTACTGGTTTGGGAGCTGTTATTAAATCAGAATTTAAGTGTTGGTCTCGAATAATGGATACCCGGGTCTCCATGCCTACTTGAACTGCCAACCTTTCTACTGTGCCTGTCATTAGAAATGGCAGCAGGCACTGGATGTAGCATGGACGGTTGCCCACAAGTGACTGGCTGGAGGCCCTATCACAGAGGCCACCAGACAGCTGTCAGACAGACTGGCATTTGATCATCACTGATTTGGTCTGGAGCCCAGTGACTTTGACCCAGAGGCAAAAGGTTTCCTATAATACCACCCAAATTGCTCAATCCTCCTTGTCCTAGAGAGAAAGCTGTTTCTAGAATAAGGACATCAGATTTGTCTTACTGAGTCCAGCTATTAACAAGATTTCAAGTGTCCTATTGGCAGTTAAAAACTGGTATATAAAGAAAGTCTTAAATCTCCAACATCTTTAATTCACCTTGGGCAAAGACGTAGCATAGACAAGGAGGCGGCATGATACAGTGAAAAAATGCTGGACTTAGGTCGAGAAGACATCTCTGAGCTTTATTTCTAGGGTTTGCCTAATTCACTGTGTAATCATAAAATCATATATATATATATGATCAATAACTGTAAGTCCCTTTTAGAATTGTGACTGACGATGACGATGAACATGAGGCTGGCGATGATAATGATGACGATAATTGTGGTGGTGTTAGTGGTGGTAAATTGAATATTTTTCTTCTATAGGTGTATTAGTAATGTTTTCTTACCCTATAAAACGATAGCAAGGATACTGTTGGTAATGGCTACAGTAAAGGGTAAAGGCATAGACTTTAAAACAGATAAAGTACTTTAAAGCAATAAATTACTTTAAACCAATAAAGTAAAATAAAGACCTGGCTTGGAATTCTAGCTCCAACACTCATGGGCTGGCAAGCTACAGTTTCATCTATAAAGAAACTACTACATGGGGTTGTTGAAAGAATTAAGTGAAATAAGGCATGAGAAGCAGTTAGTACAGCACCCAGCACATAATTAGCACTCAGTACATTCCAACTTGTTCATATTCCTTTCAGTTCAGTAAGTGCTGAGCTGGAGTCTTCCTCAGTGAATCATTCACCAGACTGAGACTGAGTGGTTCACTCAGCGTGTATCTTCTCCAGATGTATCTTGCTGTTAGTCCAGGTCTCCCAAGAAGCAGTCACAAAGACTAGATTTTCTAAAAATTAAGGATTTTGAAAGAAAATGAAGATGGAGTTTATAGGAAGGCTGGAGAACCATCAGACCAGGATGCACTTCTAATCCCAAGTGAAGGAGAGAAGGAACGGAGGTTGGGTGGAAACATTCTAGATAGATCACTGTAAAGAACGAGAAAGATTCAGTAAGGCTGTCAGGGAGTCCACAGGACAGAGTCAGCTGTCAGAGGAGTCCCGTGTCTTACAGAGACAAACCTACTATGCTCAATCCTTGGCTGGAGGCAGCTTGAGTGAAAGCATAGCTGGGGGACAAATGTGGCAATTGATTTCAGAGCACAGCAGCTGGGTCCCTTCCGTTAAGCTCTCTGAAATTGAAGGTCTGGGAGGTACATTCTACAATCTCCTTGCTTTGAAAAACTGTGATTCCCTGTTAACTGTGATTAACTCATTCAGTCCTTCAATTTCAAAATAAATCTATTCATAATATTTGCTAGATTGCTCCAGGTGTTGGCTAGTGTTGACTGTTTGTTTGACTCCTTCTGAGGTTTTCTACTCTTCATAAGCAGGTGAGTAAAGCTTGCCTTCTTCCCTTGCTCATCCCCCCCAAATATGAGAAACAACAGAAGTTCCCCAAACATCTGGGCCCAGTTCTTCATTCTTCATCCCTTTGTGATGCTCACTTCCTGTAGAAATGCCTCTTGCACTACCAAGAAAGTCATACCTCAATGTAGAAGCATTGTGTCTGTCTCTTCTCCATGGGCTCTGCCTCTTGGACCCTGCGTGAGCCAGAGCCCATTATTCTTCCTGCCCTGATCCTCTTGATCGCATGCTTACCTCTGTGTCAATGGGACTGGTTTTGATGAACGGAAGGCACTGATCTCGTTTTGTGTAGGAGGTCTTACAGCTCTCTGCCTTTGCTGTTTCACCAAGGGAAAGTCAAAGTGAGGAAAGTAGTCAAATGAGTCACACGTTGGAATTTATTCTGAAGGGTGCTGGCATTATTTTTCTGTATTAGAGCAGCGTTGGCTTTGCTTGATACCTGAATCATGATTCAAAATGGAAATAGATTTGGCTTTTACCATCTTTGAGTAGCAGATAAACTCTAACCCAGGCTTTGCTGACTCAAGGTCTTCCTGCTTCCAGAAATGGAGATCATTTGTTCATTTCATCATTTCAGCAGAAGGCTTCTTGTGGGCGCGTGGTACACCTTTCAGAAAGGCTTGATAAAAGAATGAATGAACGAATAAATGGAGTGAGATTGTTTGAGGAATTTGGTGCCTCAGAATTGTATGATCATAGTTTGTGTTTCCTCTCTGTTGTAAAGAAACTTTAGGCATTGAGTTCTGTTATTGCCAGACAATTCACAGGATCAATCATAATGTGTAAGAACCGGAAAGCACCTCACACATGACCTGTTCTATTCTGCTGAAGAAAACCAAGAACTGAAGGGAAGTGACTTGACCAAGGTCATAGAGTTAATAAAGGCAAAGTCTGTACCCTACCTTCCTGTCTTTTCTCTTTCAACTAAACCTGCTGCTTTCCCTTTTCATTTTTATAGTTCATTTGAAAAGAAATATTACTGATTCTCAGAATAGACAAAAATTCCATCCAAATACTCTAAAATCCTTTTGAAGTCAAGAAGACACAGTGAATTTTCCAAATAAGACTCACCCAAGTCATTCATTCATTTAACAAATATTGAGAGCTTATTTTGTGCCAGGCATTGGTCTATATGCTAAGAATATAGAAACACAAAGACAGGCAAGGTCTCTTCCCTTCTGGGGCTTACATTCTAGTTCATATTCAGAAAGAATGTTTCATCTGTGAGTGTCACTCACCAGTTATATGACCTGGGACAATTTTCTCAATCTATCTGAGCCTCATATTTCCTTGTCTGAATAACAAAGCCAGTAAATCCCACTTTGCTTTGTCGTTGGGAGGACCAAAAAAGTAATGTTGGCAGGTCAGTTGGCAAAGTGCCAGGCACATAGTAATAACTTAGGGTGGCTTTTGTCCTATTCAATCCTGGATATTCCAGTTGCCCTGGTTTCAGCCCTATTGTTTTTCTTCTTTCAAGAACTGCAGCGTGGTGGAAGCTTTGCCCAGAGCAATCCCTTGCCTGCTTAAGTTCCAACCATACTAATTTTGTTTCTGTTCCACAAACACTCCTACCTCCTTCTTCCTTTAGTGTCTTTGGATCTGACCCTCTTCCTGGAAAATCTAACCCTCCCAACGTCCCTCTCAGGCCTCCTACTGACTTTTTTTTTTTTTTTTTTTTTTACTTGGTCCTCTCACTGTTGTGGCTTCTCCCGTTGTGGAGCACAGGCTCCAGACACGCAGGCTCAGCAGCCATGGCTCACGGGCCCAGCCGCTCCGTGGCATGTGGGATCTTCCCGGACCAGGGCACGAACCCGTGTCCCCTGCATTGGCAGGTGGACTCTCAACCACTGCGCCACCAGGGAAGCCCCTCCTACTGTCTTTTGTATCTGCCTCACTCGTGCTCCTCTTTACTCTCAGTTTAATTGTCACTCAGCAAGAAGTCCTCCCTTAACGTCCCAGGCTTAGTCAGATCTTTGCTACACACTCTTACAGCAGATCGGTTGACATGACTTGCAGAGCCCAGCCCAAAATGAAAATGTGGAACCCTTTGTTCAAAAAGCAAAACAAAGCATTGTGAAAGGTATTAGATTATAAAGGATTTCCTTTCTTCCTTCTCTCTTGACTTGTCATGGTGTTTTTTACTTGTTATTTAATATTGTTCTCCATAAAGAAAAGTTAAAATTTGTAACTATTAGCATTCATTTAATAAATTATTAAATTATAGTATAAAATTTTTAATTATTATATTTTAACATCTATCATGATAGTGTGCAAAGCCAGTTTTACTGAAAATATGAGTATAATACATATGCAAAAATAAGAATTACACAATTCCTGTTTTGTCGCTCATACATGCATGTATATTTCCTTCTTACCAGAACACAGGTAATGTTGCGCAAAACTAATTTAGATGTTTTTATTTCGTTTCTTGATATGCACATATTCTATCAAAGTTCTCTACTTCCAGCTTATGGATGGATAAAGAAGGGTGGAAACAAAAAGGAACTATGGGTTATCCTTTCCTCCCCTTCTCTTCAATGTCATCATATCCAGCATAAGTTGTTGGCTGATACAGGAAAGTAACATGAATAACAAAAGATATGATGGACTTTCTTGGGCGTTCATATTTCTTTCGATGTCATTAGCCTCTTTCTGCATTCAAGTAGGTTCTGGTTAGAACAGAAGGGGCTGCCTCTGGGTGCTGTCAGTATGCCTGCTTACTCAGTCTTAGATGTAAAATACTTATATTCAAAATTTTAAGTATCACTGAACTGCCACATATCCTAGGCCCACCAGAATTCTGTGCTATATATGAATGGGGGCAGGAAAGAATGGTGGACACTCAAGTTGAACTATCTCCTCTGCTCGTGTGCATGTTCTCTTACAGCACTGGACTTGATTATAACACAGAATTTCAAACTTAAAATTATCAAGAATTTCCAGACAGCAATGCGAGAACATTAAACCAAGTCTGCAGCTTTTCTGAGCATGTACTCTCATGAGACTCCTCAGACCCTATGCCTGTGAAGCTGGTCTTGCTTAGAGCATCCTGTGCTTTTTAAATTAAATTCCTTATAACATTTGTAATGATATATTCATGAAATTATTTATTTAACATATTCCTCCATGATTAAGTCACAAACTGCATGAGGGCAGTGATCTTACACATCTTATTCACCTCTCCTCAGTAAATATTTTTGAGTATATGAATAGATAGAGAGATGGACATGGATGGAAAGACCAGGAGTCTGAAATCTTCAGGAACAAAATCAAGGAATGACTTGAAATTAATGACAGGGATTAATATGATTGTATATAACTAGATTTCATAGGTACATTCCATAGCTGTTTATTCCTCTCCTCCTTGGGGTTAAGTTTTACTTTCTAATTCTGTATGATGCTCTTTTTGATCAAACCTTAGTCATAAAAAGAATCAATGAGATTGCTATCTAGTCTAAGGAAAGATTCCTTCTTCTTCCTGCATGTATGTGTATTTTAATGAATACACCACTCATGTGCAGAAAGAAAGAAACTGTCTATTTCATTAATTCTAGATTTTTCACATTGTTCAAGTTCCAAAAGGGAATATTTCTTCTATTTTTGCAGGTCTTATTTTATTAGCTACAAAAGTGAAATAACAGTTCATTTAACTATGTCAAAAGCAATAGAGACTCACTGCTATTTGCTTTCTTTTGTATAAATGTTAATACATTTTTAACTCCACCCCACTGGTTGGTAAACCATTACAGTTACCACTGACCTATAATGCCTTTCAGTCATTTTTAATAAACCCAGACATTAAGATGGCTTATCATTATCTCTATAAGCTACTAGAAATGGATTCCTTTCCTGAACTGCTGGGTCCTGCGGCACTCTAGCTAATGAAAGTGGATTTGAAAACACTATTCAATTAAACAAATATGCTGAGATTTGCTTTTAGTTTTTAGCCAAATATAATGTTCAGCAAAATCTGTAATCTCACATTCTGAAACTCTTTGCAGATGTTACTAATTTAAATGACAATCTTCTGCTCACCAGTGCCTAAGCCTCCTTTCTTTTTCTTTTTCTTTTAGATTTTAAACTATTTATTTATTTTACATCTTTATTGGAGTATAATTACTTTACAATGGTGTGTTACTTTCTGCTTTATAACAAAGTGAATCAGTTATACATACACATATATTCCCATATCTCCTCCCTCTTGCGTCTCCCTCCCTCCCACCCTCCCTATCCCACCCATCCAGGCGGTCACAAAGCACCGAGCTGATCTCCCTGTGCTTATGCGGCTGCGTCCCACTAGCTATCTACCTTACGTTTGGTAGTGTATATATGTCCATGGCACTCTCTCACTTTGTCACAGCTGACCCTTCCCCCTCCCCATATCCTCAAGTCCATTCTCTAGCAGGTCTGTGTCTTTATTCCCGTCTTACCCTTAGGTTCTTCATGACATTTTTTTTTCTTAGCTTCCATATATATGTGTTAGCATATGGTATTTGTCTTTCTCTTTCTGACTTACTTCACTCTGTATGACAGACTATAGGTCCATCCACCTCACTACAAATAACTCAATTTCGTTTCCTTTTATGGCTGAGTAATATTCCTTTGTATATATGTGCCACATCTTCTTTATCCATTCATCCGATGATGGACACTTAGGTTTTTTCCATCTCCGGGCTATTGTAAATAGAGCTGCAATGAATATTTTGGTACATGACTCTTTTTGAATTATGATTTTCTCAGGGTATATGCCCAGTAGTGGGATTGCTGGGTCATATGGTAGTTCTATCTGTAGTTTTTTAAGGAACCTCCATACTGTTCTCCATAGTGGCTGTACCAATTCACATTCCCACCAGCAGTGCAAGAGTGTTCCCTTTTCTCCACACCCTCTCCAGCATTTATGGTTTCCAGATTTTTGATGATGACCATTCTGACCAGTGTGAGGTGATATCTCATTGTAGTTTTGATTTGCATTTCTCTAATGATTAATGATGTTGAGCATTCTTTCATGTGTTTGTTGGCAATCTGTATATCTTCTTTGGAGAAATGTCTATTTAGGTCTTCTGCCCTGTTTTGGATTGGGTTGTTTGTTTTTTTGTTATTGAGCTACATGAGCTGCTTATAAATTTTGGAGATTAATCCTTTGTCAGTTGCTTCATTTGCAAATATTTTCTCCCATTCTGAGGGTTGTCTTTTGGTCTTGTTTATGGTTTCCTTTGCTGTGCAAAAGCTTTGAAGTTTCATTAGGTCCCATTTGTTTATTTTTGTTTTTATTTCCATTTCTCTAGGAGGTGGATCAAAAAGGATCTTGCTGTGATTTATGTCATAGAGTTTTCTGCCTATGTTTTCCTCTAAGAGTTTTATAGTGTCTGGCCTTACATTTAGGTCTTTAATCCATTTTGAGCTTATTTTTGTGTATGGTGTTAGGGATTGTTCTAGTCTCATACTTTTACATGTACCTGTCCAGTTTTCCCAGCACCACTTATTGAAGAGGCTATCCTTTCTCCACTGTACATTCCTGCCTCCTTTATCAAAGATAAGGTGACCATATGTGCATGGGTTTATCTCTGGGCTTTCTATCCTGTTCCACTGATCTATATTTCTGTTTTTGTGCCAGTACCATACTGTCTTGATTACTGTAGCTTTGTAGGATAGCCTGAAGTCAGGGAGCCTGATTCCTCCAGCTCCGTTTTTCGTTCTCAAGATTGCTTTGGCTATTCGGGGTCTTTTGTGTTTCCATACAAATTGTGAAATTTCTTGTTCTAGTTCTGTGAAAAATGCCAGTGGTAGTTTGATAGGGATTGCATTGAATCTGTAGATTGCTTTGGGTAGTAGAGTCATTTTCAGAATGTTGATTCTTCCAATCCAAGAACGTGGTATATCTCTCCATCTGTGTGTATCATATTTAATTTCTTTCATCAGTGTCTTATAATTTTCTGCCTACAGGTCTTTTGTCTCCTTAGGTAGGTTTATTCCCAGATATTTTATTCTTTTTGTTGCAATAAATGGGAGTGTTTTGTTGATTTCACTTTCAGATTTTTCATCATTAGTGTATAGGAATGCCAGAGATTTCTGTGCATTAATTTTGTATCCTGCTACTTGGCGTGTTTCTCCTGCTACTTTACCAAATTCATTGATTAGCTCTAGTAGTTTTCTGGTAGCATCTTTAGGATTATCTATGTATAGTATCATGTCATCTGCAAACAGTGACAGCTTTACTTCTTCTTGTCCGATTTGGATTCCTTTTATTTCCTTTTCTTCTCTGATTGCTGTGGCTAAAACTTCCAAAACTATTTTGAATAAGAGTGGTGAGAGTGGGCAACCTTGTCTTTTTCCTGATCTTAGTGGAAATGCTTTCAGTTTTTCACCATTGAGGATGATGTTGGCTGTGGGTTTGTCATATGTGGCCTTTATTATGTTGAGGAAAGTTCCCTCTGTGCCTACTTTCTGCAGGGTTTTTATCATAAATGGGTGTTGAATTTTGTCGGAAGCTTTCTCTGCATCTATTGAGATGATCATATGGTTTTTCTCCTTCAATTTTGTTAATATGGTATATCACATTGATTGATTTGCATATATTGAAGAATCCTTGCATTCCTGGGATAAACCCCACTTGATCATGGTGTGTGATCCTTGTAATGTGCTGTTGGATTCTGTTTGCTAGTATTTTGTTGAGGATTTTTGCATCTATGTTCATCAGTGATATTGGCCTGTAGTTTTCTTTCTTTGTGACATCCTTGTCTGGTTTTGGTATCAGGGTGATGGTGGCCTTGTAGAATGAGTTTGGGAGTGTTCCTCCCTCTGCTATATTTTGGAAGTGTTTGAGAAGGATAGGTGTTAGCTCTTCTCTAAATGTTTGATAGAATTCGCCTGTGAAGCCATCTGGTCCTGGGCTTTTGTTTGTTGGAAGATTTTTAATCACAGTTTCAATTTCAGTGCTTGTGATTGGTCTGTTCATATTTTCTGTTTCTTCCTGATTCAGTCTTGGCAGGTTATGCACTTCTAAGAATTTGTCCATTTCTTCCAGGTTGTCCATATTATTGGCATAGAGTTGCTTGTAGTAATCTCTCATGATCTTTTGTATTTCTACAGTGTCAGTTGTTACTTCTCCTTTTTCATTTCTAATTCTATTGATTTGAGTCGTCTCCCTTTTCTTCTTGATGAGTCTGGCTAATGGTTTATCAATTTTGTTTATCTTCTCAAAGAACCAGCTTTTAGTTTTATTGATCTTTGCTATCATTTCCTTTATTTCTTTTTCATTTATTTCTGATCTGATCTTTATGATTTCTTTCCTTCTGCTAACTTTGGGGGGTCATTTGTTCTTCTTTCTCTAATTGCTTTAGGTGCAAGGTTAGGTTGTTTATTCGAGATGTTTCCTGTTTCTTAAGGTAGGATTTTATTGCTATAAACTTCCCTCTTAGAACTGCTTTTGCTGCATCCCATAGGTTTTGGGTCGTCATGTTTCCATTGTCGTTTGTTGCTAGATATATTTTTATTTCCTCTTTGATTTCTTCAGTGATCACTTCGTTATTAAGTAGTGTATTGTTTAGCCTCCATGTATTTTTTACAGATCTTTTCCTGTAATTGATATCTAGTCTCATAGCATTGTGGTCGGAAAAGATACTTGATACAATTTCAATTTTCTTAAATTTACCAAGGCTTGATTTGTGACCCAAGATATGTTCTATTCTGGAGAATGTTCCATGAGCACTTGAGAAAAATGTGTATTCTGTTGTTTTTGGATGGAATGTCCTATAAATATCAATAAGTCCATCTTGTTTAATGTATCATTTAAAGCTTGTGTTTCCTTATTTATTTCCATTTTGGATGATCTGTCCATTGGTGAAAGTGGGGTGTTAAAGTCCCCTACTATGAATGTGTTACTGTCAATTTCCCCTTTTATGGCTGTTAGTATTTGCCTTATGTATTGAGGTGCTCCTATGTTGGGTGCATAAATATTTATAATTGTTATATCTTCTTCTTGGATCAATCCCTTTATCATTATGTAGTGTCGTTCTTTGTCTCTTCTATTAATCTTTATTTTAAAGTCATTTTGTCTGATATGAGAATTGCTACTGCAGCTTTCTTTTGATTTCCATTTGCATGGAATATCTTTTTCCATCCCCTTACTTTCAGTCTGTATGTGTCTCTAGATCTGAAGTGGGTCTCTTGTAGACAGCATATATACGGGTCTTGTTTTTGTATCCATTCAGCCAGTCTGTGTCTTTTGGTGGGAGCATTTAATCTATTTACATGTAAGGTAATTATCGATATGTATGTTCCTATTCCCATTTTCTTAATTGTTTTGGGTTTGTTATTGTAGGTCTTTTCCTTCTCTTGTGCTTCTTGCCTAGAGAAGTTCCTTTAGCATTTGTTGTAAAGCTGGTTTGGTGGTGCTGAACTCTCTCAGCTTTTGCTTGCCTGTAAAGGTTTTAATTTCTCCATCAAATCTGAATGAGATCCTTGCTGGGTAGAGTAATCTTGGTTGTAGGTTTTCCTCCTTCATCACTTTAAATATGTCCTGCCAGTCCCTTCTGGCTTGCAGAGTTTCTGCTGAAAGATCAGCTCTTAACCTTATGGGGATTCCCTTGTGTGTTATTTGTTTTTTTTCCCTTGCTGCTTTTAATACGTTTTCTTTGTATTTAATTTTTGACAGTTTGATTAATATGTGTCTTGGCGTGTTTCTCCTTGGATTTATCCGGTATGGGACTCTCTGTTCTTCCTGGACTTGATTAACTATTTCCTTTCCCATATTAGGGAAGTTTTCAACTATAATCTCTTCAAATATTTTCTCAGTCCCTTTCTTTTTCTCTTCTTCTTCTGGAACCCCTATAATTCGAATGTTGGTGCATTTAATGTTGTCCCAGAGGTGTCTGAGACTGTCCTCAATTCTTTTCATTCTTTTTTCTTTATTCTGCTCTGCAATAGTTATTTCCACTATTTTATCTTCCAGCTCACTTATCCGTTGTTCTGCCTCAGTTATTCTGCTATTGATCCCATCTAGAGTATTTTTAATTTCATTTATTGTGCTGTTCATCATTGCTTGTTTCATCTTTATTTCTTCTAGGTCCTTGTTAAATGTTTCTTGCATTTTGTCTATTCTATTTCCAAGATTTTGGATCATCTTTACTATCATTATTCTGAATTCTTTTTCAGGTACACTGCCAATTTCCTCTTCATTTGTTAGGTCTGGTGGGTTTTTATCTTGCTCCTTCATCTGCTGTGTGTTTTTCTGTCTTCTCATTTTGCTTATCTTACTGTGTTTGGGGTCTCCTGTTTGCACGCTGCAGGTTCGTAGTTTCCGTTGTTTTGGTGTCTGTCCCCAGTGGGTAAAGTTGGTTCAGTGGGTTGTGTATGCTTCCTGGTGGAGGGGACTACTGCCTGTGTTCTGGTGGATGAGGCTGGATCTTGTCTTTCTGGTGGGCAGGTCCACGTCTGGTGGTGTGTTTTGGGGTGTCTGTGGACTTATTATGATTTTAGGCAGCCTCTCTGCTAATGGGTGGGGTTGTGTTCCTGTCTTGCTAGTTGTTTGGCATAGGGTGTCCAGCACTGTAGCTTGCTGGTCGTTGAGTGAAGCTGGGTGCTGGTGTTGAGATGGAGATCTCTGGGAGATTTTTGCCGTTTGATATTATGTGGAGCTGGGAGGTCTCTTGTGGACCAGTGTCCTGAAGTTGGCTCTCCCACCTCAGAGGCATAGCACTGACTCCTGGCTGCAGCAACAAGAGCCTTTCATCCACATGGCTCAGAATAAAAGGGATAAAAGGTAGAAAGAAAGGAAGAAAGAAGGAAAGAAAGAAAGAAAGAAAGAAAGAAGGAAAAAGTTATTAAAATAAAAAATAATTATTAAGAAAAATAAATTTTTTTAAAAAGTAAAAACAAAAAAATGGACGGATAGAACCGTAGGACAAATGGTGAAAGCAAAGCTGTACAGACAAAATGTCACATTGAAGCATACACATACACACTCGCAAAAAGAGGAAATGGGGAAAAAATAATAAATCTTGCTCTCAAAGTCCGCCTCCTCAATTTAGGATGATTCGTTGTCTATTCATGTATTCCACAGATGCAGGGTACATCAAGTTGATTGTGGAGATTTAATCCGCTGCTTCTGAGGCGGCTGGGAGAGATTTCCCTTTTTCTTCTTTGTTCGCACGGCTCCCGGGGCTCAGCTTTGGATCTGGCCCCGCCTCTGCATGTAGGTCGCCGGAGGGCGTCTGTTCTTCCCTCAGACAAGACGGGGTTAAAGGAGCCGCTGATTTGGAGGCTCTGGCTCACTCAGGCCGGGGGGGGGGAGGGGCACGGAGTGCGGGGCGGGCCTGCGGCGGCAGAGGCCGGCGTGACGTTGCACCAGCCTGAGGCGCGCCGTGCGTTCTCCCGGGGAAGTTGTCCCTGGATCCCGCGACCCTGGCAGTGGCGGGCTGCACAGTGTCCCCGGAAGGAAGGCGTGGAGAGTGACCTGTGCTCGCACACAGGCTTCTTGGTGGCGGCAGCAGCAGCCTTAGCGTCTCCCGCCCGTCTCTGGGGTCTGCGCTTTTAGCCGCGACTCGCGCCCGTCTCTGGAGCTCCTTTAAGCAGCGCTCTTAATCCCCTCTCCTCACGCACCAGGAAACAAAGAGGGAAGAAAAGTCTCTTGCCTCTTCGGCAGCTCCAGACTTTTCCCCCGGACTCCCTCCCAGCTAGCCGTGGTGCACTAACCCCTTCAGGCTGTGTTCACGCCGCCAACCCCAGTCCTCTCCCTGTGATCTGACGGAAGCCAGAGCCTCAGCTCCCAGACCCGCCCGCCCCGGCAGGTGAGCAGACAAGCCTCTCGAGGTGGTGAGTGCCGGTCGGCACCGATCCTCTGTGTGGGAATCTCTCCGCTTTGCCCTCCGCACCCCTGTGGCTGCGCTCTCCGCCGCCTGCAGTCTCCGCCCGAGAAGGGGCTTCTAGTGTGTGGAAACCTTTCGTCCTTCACAGCTCCCTCACGCTGGTGCAGGTCCCGTTCCTATTCTTTTGTCTCTGTTTTTCCTTTTTTCTTTTGCCCTACCCAGGTACGTGGGGGAGCTTCTTGCTTTTTGGGAAGTCTGAGGTCTTCTGCCAGCGTTCAGGAGGTGTTCTGTAGGAGTTCTTCCACGTGTAGATGTATTTCTGATGTATCTGTGGGGAGGAAGGTGATCTCCGCGTCTTAACTCTTCCGCTATCTTCCTCCGACTTCAAGCCTCCTTTCTTTTACAACATGAATTCAAAAGAATCTGTAGTGTGCGTTGGTGGTATAGTGGTGAGCATAGCTGCCTTCCAAAATAATCTATCATGCAAGTCTAGAATTTCCATAAACTTTAAATGGAAAAATATATGTTTAAACACAAATACACTTTCATTATATTTTTAGCCATAAAAGAATAGACACATACTATATATAAATGTTAGTCCATAATCATCTATATAAAGTCAAATCAATGCATACATTTAGCTATAATATTCAGATAATAGACACATTAACACAGAATGGTGAGAAGGGTATATAATTCTTAAATTTCAAATAATGCAAAAATTCATAATTTAAAGAGTGAATAATGACCTTGGAGTTGTGAAGACTGGATTTTGGTGAATACTTCTGCCACTGGTATGGTCTGATATTTATTTAGAAGTGTTTGTGGCATACTACATCAGGAATATGGTGATGAACAAGGCTAACATCATTTCTGTCCTGAGGGAACTTATAATCAGGGTCAGTGACTTGAGCAAATCACTTTTCCATCCTGAGTTCTTCTGACTTTAAAACAACATTCATTTAATTACACAAATATCTTCCAGATATTTATTAGAGATTGTCCGAGTGTTATAAGAGGTAAAAAATAAATTTTACATAGCTCCTAATTTCAAGGAGCTTATATTTTATGCATAAATAACTATGAAGATAGAGTGTATGAAGCCCCACAGAAAGATCTGGCTAAGATGCCATGGGAAGGAAAAATGCAAAGGATTTCCAGATAGTGAAATCAAGGCTTCCTTGAATAAAAAAACTTTTGAATTGAGTCTTAGGAGATGTAAAAGATTTGTAAGTGTTGATGGTGAAGGGAAAACGGGAATTCTAAGCAGAGAGCATAGAAGAAGACTTGAGGAGGGGAGGACACAGGCAAATATATAACATGGTCCTGTATGGCTGAGTGTAGTGTGGGTGTGAGTACTTTGTGTGTTCTCTCCTCCTTTCTGTGAGTGGCCCGGTCTGGTGAAATCCTCATTTATGAAGAGGCTCAGTCCCAATCTTGCCTCACTGATAAGTACTGTGTCTGGCTTTTTAATCCTCTCCATTGTATAGATGGGTTCTGGCTAAACAGATGTTGACTTGAATTGAGTTGGCATCATGAGAAATTGTGATTGCAAGAATGGGTTGGAACCAGATATCGAGGATCTTGAATGCCACATTTAGAAACTTAAAACCACTGAATGTGTCTATTATATTCCCCTGAATATAATAATAATAGTTAATAATTTTTGTTCTGGGCACTATTTTAAGGACTGTGTCGATTTTATTTTATATAGTCTTCATAATAAACTGATGACATAGGCAATACTATTATTCTCATGTTAGAGAAAATGAGGGCTAGTGTTTCAGGGACTGGCCCAGAATCCGAGTGGGTCAGTGGTGGAGGCAGAATTTGAACCCTGGTAACTTGACTCCAGAATTAATGCTCTTAACTACTATGCAGAACTTTGCTTGAGAAAAAGGAATTTTGCAGAAATATCCAAGGTGAATCAGAAGGAAGAGGCCTGATCAAGGATCTAAATTTGGAGGCAACTGCAACAGGAAAAGGAAAGCCAAAATGATTATGGTGATTGGAGGTGAAAAGGAAAAAGAAGGGATATGTTTGTTGTTCATTCAGAATTAAAAGAGTTGGTAAATTATTCCACGTGGGAAGGAGAGAAGTGAAAGACTGTGAGGGTTTGAACCCACATTTCTGGGAGGAGGGCAGTCTTGTTCACAAAAAAATGGAAAACCAGGAAAGAAGCAAGTTCAGTAGGGGAGATGATAATTCTGTGATCATGATACAATTTATTTATTATTTATAAATTACTCAAGTGTGAGTGTGACATCCTTTCATTATTTCTATTCCTTAGGGGGAAGGCACTATTTATAAAACAGTACAGTTTATTATGTGCCATTGTTGTCATTTGTATTCTGGTTTTGCAGATATACTTTTTTTCAAAATCAAATCGACTTATTTTGGAAAATAAACAGCATATTTATAAGTTGATTTTGTTAGAGGTGTAAAATGAAAGCTAGAATTTTCACAAAAATACACTTTAGAAGGGAACAGACCATCATATCAAAAATAAGTATTTTCACCTTTGGTTCCTCAATGAATAACCAAAAAACCCCAGTATGTTATTTGAGAAAATCAGTGTTCTTATATATTTTTAACCTTGAAAAAGTTATTCAACCTCAATAAATCTGTTTCCTCACCTGTAAAATGGGAACAATATTGAGAGTAATCTCATAGAGATGTTGTGAGTATTCAGTGAGATATCATGTGAAATCTTTGCACAGCATTATCATCTAGTAAGACCCCATAAAAATTTTACCTACCATTGTTATATTATTACTGTCAGTTCTTATATTCACTGAATTTCCTCACAGTCTATGCCTCACTGGAAAAAGATGAGCATATCTAATATTCGTTGAGAAGTAACATATAACTGTTGTTTTAGAACCATAATTATAACTCTTAAACTATTCTTTCTTAGACCTGTAACTGTTAACATTTGCTTTAATTTATTGTTTGAAAGGGAGAGAAATAGGAACTGATTTGTACACTTTTATAGTCAGAACTCATACTTCACACTATCCATTCAGCACTCTGGGTTTGATGTAAAAACAGTAAGGAAAGAGAGAATGAGGTAACACTGACAAAGAAGAGTGAAATATATTCTAAAACAGCGGGTCTTCGCCATGCTCAGATGCTGAAACACATGGAACCATACTGTTATCATCTGAAACAACCAAATGGAATTTTTAAACGATGTACACTTTTGACGTGTTTAATTCCATCTTAAAATCTGGGAATAATTTTACTACATTAAAACATTACTGTGCAAATTAAAAACACTATAAAATCACAGCTCTGTGAACAGAAGTCCGCAAAAAATAAAAGTGCTTGAATTAAGTAATCATGCGTGATTTTTTGAGTTCTTCCAGTAGCAGGTTTTGCCACTCATTTTATTATCTTTTAATGATCAAGATGTTTAACAAAAATAAAATTCAGAAAAATTTAGCTCACAATTTATTAATAAAATAAGATGAACTGAAGTCAATATGATCAATCAATTTCTCTTTTCTTCCCATTCAGAATGGGAATACTGACATTGTTTTTTGTTTGTTTTTGTAGCTGGAGAACACAGTCCCGCTTGTCAACCACCAGTGTTCCATGTGAGCATAGTTCTGAATCACAACCTAGAAGTGAGAACGGAAAGAAGCCCTACTTAAGGGTAAGTCGGGCTTCTGTGGCTTTAATTGCAACACTTTAAAAAAAGACATAGAGGTGACATTTTCCTGTGGGTATAATAAGAATCAATGGTGAGATGTTGCTGCCAAGAAAACTAATTGGACAGACTACAGTAACAGCAAAATCATCGCTAGAGCAAAAGAAATGGCATTTCTTCCCGTTCTGTAATCGAGAGGCAACATCCAGATTATTACATTCAGTTCAGAATATAGAATTTTAAATTGGGTAGAAATAAACAAGTGTACTTTCAGGATTTTGCCACCAGAGCCATGAACTACAAGCGCACCAATAAGTGCCTCATTTCTACACCCTGTTAACCGAGACTCCCCCAACCCCGGCAAACCACCCTTGACCCAGGCCTGCAGCAGGAAAGGGGAGAATCAGGAGAATAGGGCAGGAAACATGAACTCAATAAAATGTAAACCTATTATTTAGTAGCCGGAGATGCTACTGAACATGAGCAGACCTATCATCTGTACCTGCATTGCTCAATATTGTAGCTGCCAGCTATAGGTTATAGGTGGTCATGAGCTCTTAAAATGGATAGTCTGAATAGATAGGAACTGTGCATGTGAAATATACATAAATTTTAAAGTTTTATGTGAAAAAAATGCAAAATATTGCACTTATAATTTTTATATTGATTGATTTTATATATTTTATATATTTTATATGTTGATTGATTAAGCCGATATCATGTTTGGGGTATTTAGACTTAAATAAAATATATTATTAAATTTAATCTTCCCCATTTCTGTTTATAGTTTTTAATGTGGCTACTAAAAAATTTAAAATACATTTATGCTTTACGTTATGTTTCTATTGGACAACGTTTTTCTAGACTGGATCAAATTTTCTTTTTCTGTAAAGAGCTAGATGTTAAAACTATTTTACACTTGTGTCTGTCACAATTATTCAACTCTACATGGTGCGCTAACAGCAATAGGCAGTATGTCACCAAATGAATGTGGCTGTATCCCAATAAAGCTTTATTTATGGATATTAAATTGTAAATGCCATACATTTTCATGTACTATGAAATATTACTTTTTCTTTCTTTCAAACAATTTTAAAATGCAAAAGCTATTCATTGGCTTATAGAAACAGGCTGCTCATGGGCCATAGTTTGCCAACCCCTGTTCTAGACCTTACTCTGCACTTATTAACTTTGGCCCTTACTAAAATGACTTAGTCTGTATCCTTATTTAAAAATTGTAACGTTTACAGCTTAATTATAGAGTCCCCCCCTCCCCCACCAAGCTGTTGAGTTTCAAGTGACATGACAGGTAAATAACTTTACAACTTGATACAAACATAAAATAGGCCAAGAAGAGAATAAACTGTTTCTAAAAGTAGTAAAGTTCCTGATATTAGAAGTGTTTAAACAGAGGGAAGTTTCTAGAAAAGGATTTTGTAGACGAAAATTAAATACTAAGTGTATGATTTAATTCAATGTGTAATAACTCCCTTACAAACCCCAAACACGTTTTGTTTTGTTTTGTTGTTATACATTAACTCAATCTTAGTTGATATGTTGTGGGAAAAATTCAACAAAAGATCTCAGAGTTCAGGTTCTGACTCCTATCATAGAAATAATCAATTTATTATATTGAAAATCATCAATTCATCGAAGATTTAGTAGGAATCTCAAATCTGATGGATTGCATTTCTTTCCATTTTGGTAATAGAATATGGTAAGGTTTTAACACAAGGAAATAAGATTATGGAAAGTAGATTGGTATAATTCTTCCTTTTATCTATCAAAGTAATATTAGTGAATTATCTGCAATTTATTTGAACATATAACCAATGACTGAAAATAAGTTGAAAATTAATACTTTAAGTGTACTTTTAATAAATACCCTCCCAATGTTTTGATCCTCTTTGCCAATTCCTTCATGCTCTTCAGCTGAGTTATAAGTATAGAATGTGTGATGCAGTTACAAAGAGTTTATATTTCTTGGGTTAATAAATTGGTCTCAGTCACTAATGGATTCTTTATACTGATTGAATTTGCATGTTGAATTGGTTGAAATTGCCTGACCATATTTCAAGGTTAAATACAAAAGTATGTCGAGCTATTAATTTTGTGTTGTTGTTGTTGGTTTGAATGATGTAGGTAGTTGAAGCTAGAGCAGGAGATTAAATTAATTTCTGCCTTCATCTTAGCCCAGCCTTTCTCTGTGTATAATGTATCTGTGACATTTGTCCTCATTCTGGGAGAAAATGAGGAAAACTCATCAGAATGAATGACCAGTCCTCATTAAACTGATGATTTGGGGGGAGATTTCCTTTGATTCAATGCAATGAAACATTACCTTCCTGAAGAATGAGCTTAGCAATGGGAAATCCAAAAGTGAATGTACACCAACCAAGATCAATCAAATCATCCTAACTATTTCAAGGGCAAAAAGGATAACAATAGAGTATCTTCCAGCTGCTGACAAAGAAATCAACATGTCTGATGTTTGTTCCTACGTGTGAGGAGCAAATACTTCCAATAGATGCTCTGCTTTCTCAAATCCACATGAGCTGGACATTTACTAATTTGTTCTAAGGGCTAGAATAAATGGGGTAGTTTTTACATTTTTAATTATAAAATGCAATCCTATGCAAATATCCTGAGACTAGACCATAAGATTCTCTCACAGTCTCTCCAGAGAGTAAAATTTCAGTTGCAAAACAACTCTAATCCTTAAAGCGTTTATGAAAACTTAGGTGGAAGACAGGACAAATAAGCCTTTGCAAACAAGCTCCAAGGGAATATATGTAGCCCACATCCATCATCCACAGTGTATCTCCTGTTACACACAAATTCATCTTAGAGAAAGGGAGAAGCAGCCCCTATTGATTTTCTTCGTATCTTCAGGGATAGAACTTCAAAATTGGTCAATTACAGTATTTCAGATTTCCTTGTTGCTCGCCTGGGCATACAATATTTGTCGTAACTAGTAGGCAGAAGTATATTTTATCCAGTTAATGTTTATATTCATGGCTGTGTGTAAATCAAAATTAGAAGTCAGCTTTTGTTTCCAATATATACTTTAGAAAAAATATTTTGTTATATTGTGGTTTGTGATTATGAAAGTAACATATGCACCCTCTAGAGACTTTGGAAAATAAACAAAAAATTTTAAAATCCCTTATATCCCTACTACCTAGAAATAACTACTATTTATTTTCAAATACATTTCTTTTCAGTCTTTTTTTCATACTTTTTCATTAATTTATTCAGTTAATATGTATAATGCCCAATACATACCAAGCTTCACACTATCATTTGGACACATGATGGTGAATGAAAGAGACATTGTTTTTGCATGTACAAAATTTAGCATTTAGTCAGAGACAAGCAAACTGATGCAAAATAATGTGCTCTGTGCCTTAATAGAATGAGTCAGAATATGATAGTCACACATGAAATGAAAAAATTGTCCAGACTTGGGGGACAATAGGGAAGGTTTATAGGAAAAATATTGACTATAGGCCTAAGATTGGGTAGCATTTAGTCAGATAAAGAGGAAGGAGAGAGGTGGAAGAGTGTTGACTAAGAGGAAAGACGCAGGTAAAATGTCTGGTGGGTGTTCTAGGAGGTAAATAGCTGATGATTATGGCTTCAGAGGGTGAAGAGGAGATTGGAAAAAAGTGGGGCCCACACAGCGACAGAAGCCATATGTGGCAATCCATGGAAATAATGTATATTCACTAGGCTGTAAGCTAAGAAACTCTAAAAAGAGACCTCATATACAGTATCTCAAACAAAATGGAAGCTTATTTTTCTCTCATGCACCCATACGAAGAGAGGTGAGTGATCTGTTGTGGGTAGCCAGCTCTACTCAACCTGATCATCTAGAGACTTAAGTTCCTTCTTTCTTGGGGCTCCTTCATTCCCTAGGGTGCCGTCTACATAGCCATACGGTCCATTAGCTCCCTTGCACCACATCTAGTTTCCACCCTGCAGGAGGAAGTGAGGAAATAGACAATACGTAATTTCCTTTTAAGACACTGACAATTGTCTACATTCCATTGTTGAGAAATTGGTAACATGAGCACCTTGGGAAATGGTACCTCCAGTTCTGAGGGCAGAATGCCTGCTCACTTAAATTTTGAAAGAAAAATTCTGTACTAAAAAGAACAGGAGAATATGTGCCTCACCACGATTTGAAGTCTGGATTGTATTTTAAGAATAACGGAAGGCCACGGAAAATTTTGAACAAGGGGATATTATTGTCGGATATGAATTGTAGAACTTGACCATAGAGTGGAAGATGAATTGGAGGCTAACAGGAATGGAGACAGGACTACTAGCTGACAGGCTGTGTGACGAAACAAATTCAGGCAAGGGATAATGGCGTTCTGGGCTAGGACAGAGGCAGAGGAATTATGAGGAAAGCAGCAGTTCATTTATGAGTCAGAATGAGTCATTTTTGAGGCAGAATTGCAGGGCTGGATGCATCGTTTCATGTGGAGGGTAATCGTGAGGGAGAGCGAGAAGTCAAAACGTCTGGCTTGGTAACTGGTGGGATGGTGCCACTCCCTGATTATATCCGTGGGTTTCCACTATTTCAGAGATCACCACAAAATCTAGTAGCTTAAAATAACAACTCTTTATTTAGCTTTGATTGTGTGGGTCAACTGGGCAGGGCTCAATTAAGCCATATTCTGCTAATCTCAGCTGGACTCATGCATCTTAGGCCACCTGTGGGTCAACTAGGATTCTGGAGGTGAAGTGGTATGACAAGGACATCTTGGATTCAGGTTTTCCATCAGTCAGCAGATTAGACTTACTGGGCTTATTCACGTGGTGCCAGCAGATTCTAAGAGCACAAAGAATGGAAGTGACCCTACGCACGAGCACTTTTTTGTTTTTGGTACGCGGGCCTCTCACTGTTGTGGCCTCTCGCGCAGGCCCAGCGGCCATGGCTCACGGGCCCAGCCGCTCCGCGGCATGTGGGATCTTCCCGGACCGGGGCACGAACCCGTGTCCCCTGCATCGGCAGGCGGACTTTCAACCACTGTGCCACCAGGAAAGCCCTCGAGCACTTTTAAAGTCTCTGCATGTATCCTGTATGCTTTGGTCTCATTGAACAGTGCAAGGCACACAGTCACACCCAGTCACTGTGGAAAGGAGCCATGAAAACCTTGAGGGCTATTGTTGCAAGAATCTGTAAACCTGATATAGAAAACAATGCACAGGGTGTATTGGAAAAAATTTCACTGGCCTTGAATTTTGGAAATAGGGAGAGTGGAGGTTCTTTCTGGGAACCAAATCTGTATAATTTTGAATATCACTTCACCTCTTTGGACTTCATTTTCTGCATCCCTAGAGACTGAGTTTGATTTAACCCAATGTCTAAGATTTATGACACTGATTAATATTTTGTTATGATAGCATAAGCAAAAGGCCATCTTGAAACTTGGACTGTCAGATCTGGTTTCTTTCAAATAGAGGGGAAAAAAATGGAGTAACTAAAGTCTTTGTTCTATTGGGTTATTCTGTTCTATTGACCTGTGATTCCACAATTTGACACTGACTGTCCAATTGTCATTTGCCACATTGGCTTTATGTTAATATTTATTTGTTTATAGAAACCAGTGTATCAGCATTAGTCAGCAAGTAAATGATCTTATTCTGTATAACTTTTATTTAAAAATATAGATAAATGATGAGTTTGAAATGTGTTCTTTAATGTTCATCACAGCTTCTGGAACATATTTTGTTTCCTAGGTTATACTTGTGACCTATTTAGTAACATTAACTGTAAATCTGTGACTAGCCAACCTGTTGCTGAAACTCGGCCTCTGTTCACCGATGCAGAATAGAAATGCAGAAATAGTTTTGGGTGAAGTAGGAAAGACTAGCTTTATTGCTTTGCCAGGCAAAAGGGCCTACAGAGAGCGAACGCCCTCAAGACTGTGTGTCCAGCCCTGGAGCGGGTAGTGAGGAATCTTACAGTGTTCAAGGAGCAGGGCGTGGTCAGCTCGTGGACCTTCTTCTGATTGGTCGGTGGTGAGGTAATCAGGAGTCAGCATCATCAACCTTCTGGTTCCAGCTGGTTTGGGGTCTATTAGCTTGTGGGCCGCAGACAGTTAACTTCTTCCACCTGGTGGGGGTTTCAGTATCTGCAAAACATCTCAAAGGACATGGCTCAGAATATTATCTATAGTCCTTGAGGAGGAACTAAAGGTCCTTGACTTTGTTTAATGGTTAAATTATTATTATTTTGTATTGTTTGACTATTTTCCTTTCTTTCTGCATTTTCTCACTTCTCTGATTAAATTTATTCTTTGACTAAAGTTCTTCTACAGACAAAAGGCAGGCAGAGGACATGGATGGGAGTCTCTTCTGGGAAGGCTTCATAGGGTCCTGTTTGGTTACAAACTTGGTTTGTCTAAAGTTGGCATTTTAATTCCTGCCTCATTATGATATCAGCTGTTGTGGAAACACATGCCACCATAACCACTTAGCTTGTACTGTATATCACATGTCAAGGAACTATATAAAACCATATGATGTGATTTTAGAGCTAGAATAAACAATGTGAATAATTTTATTCTAATC
Source organism: Delphinapterus leucas (assembly GCF_059928025.1). NCBI lineage: Eukaryota > Metazoa > Chordata > Mammalia > Artiodactyla > Monodontidae > Delphinapterus > Delphinapterus leucas. The sequence continues at coordinate 19,039,626 of NC_143135.1, forward strand.
ACTCATTTTATAGGATGAAAATAACACCCAGAAAACGTAAGCATATTGGGTCAAGTCATATGGTGAGAAGTTCATCCACATTGTAACTCACACCTAAGTTCAACTTCATCACAAAAGTCAGCCTGGACTAGGGTCAAATTGTTTCCAACTGAATAATAGATTAATTATCTATAATAGGCAAGAAGTTGCAAAAATATTTTCTGCTAAGGCCATTGTAAGTAGATTAGAGGTAATGTGGTGTGATGGGATTGGCCTTATTATTACAGGTCTACCTTCTACCAGCCATTAAGACAAGTTACTTACTGCTTTTAACATGTCTGGTATTGAACTCAGTCCATAAGAGATTTTCCAAAAATGTTAGTTCTTTCCTTTGCCCCTTGTATGTACATCAGCTCTCTGACCCATTTGGGATGGTCTTGGATTGATTATTGTTTGGGGGAAGAGAGATAAAAATGAACAGATTTTGTTATCTATTTTTATAAAGTGAAGATTTTATGTTCCTAATTTGACAATTGTCTAAGTGAATTCTTATCATATTTCTAGATGTTATATCTTCTGAAAAATTAATGGCTAGAATATTGAACTGGGTCAGGAGATATGGATTCTAGTTCCATTTTGTCATCAGTAAACTCTGTAGTCATAAGTCTCAGTTTTCTCTGCTAACATGGGAATAAAATATATTTGCCTGGCCAACTTTACAGGGTAGTTAGAAGGGTCAAACAAATCATTTTGAAAACAAAAAATGCCAAATACCCTTCAAAAATATGAACTTGTTATTGAAACATCTAGAGTAAGTATTTTTCAAACAGCCAGGGCATTATGTGATACCAACTTTTATTACATTGGCAAGCAGAGACAAAAAAGGGCATAGTGCAAACACATAGTGAAATCCAGTTTGCCATTGGGATCCTGAAAATTAAGACTCTCTCAGCACTGGATGTGGGAGGAGACCACTGAACCCTATTTCTATTCAATGTTCTCTTCTCAGATGGTTGTCTGAAACTCTAGCATCCACTGTTTAGTTAACTGACTTTCCTTCACTTTTAACCTCCCTACCCATTTTTCCATGTTTTCTTCAGTCCCTCTCCTCTTTGTCTGAAAGCCACAAGAAGTATAGCTACTTATTTCAGAACAAATGTAATATTTCATATATGTTATAGGCAGAGTGATGCAGATACCAGATACAACAAGAAACACACAACAGCTTTGGCTGTAGTTCCTTATGAATTATCAGATTATGAATTTATACACGCAGTGTTCATATACTGGAGAATATTTTACACCTTTTCATTTCGTTATGTTTCCCCTTCCTGCCAGAAAATGTGCATGTGCCTGGGTCTACAGGGGGTAAAGAACATCCATGTGGAATATTCCCCACTCAGAAGAAATAGTCTGTCCATCTTGCTTTAGATTTGATGAACTACCCATTTGTAATAGTTTCATATCGATTTCATTACTGGGCAACAAGAATGAATTGACAGAGAAAGCAATCAACACATGATGCACCCATTGGAACATCTAATATGAGATGTTGGCGCCTTCTGTCAACCCAGACAATTACCAAAGATACTTAAAGGGTAAGTGATAGCCAAAATAAGCCACATGGTTCTGTGGACCACATCCTGCATAACTATTAGTGAATGCAAAGCAGGCACAGGATGACACACTGCTCCATCAATATAACATTTCAGGTGAACGCCCTGTTTGTACTGTGTTCTTCAAGAAAACGCAGATGTTTGTGGTAAGATAAGAGCTTACTCTCTGTGTGTGTTTGAGAGAGAGAGAGAGAGAGTGACTGCATATTGATGCCAAGGTATAAGAAATGTATCAGGGAAAACAATTTTTAAAAAAATAATTAAATCTAATCCTTCTCACCATGTAGATTGCTTTCTGTGCCAGAGCATGAGTTTGAAAGAGAAAACACAGACTCAGATTTCTGAGAGCTTATTGATTCATGCCTTGTAAACAGCTAACAATTAGTCTTTCATTTAACAAATATTTATTGAGCACTTGCTATGTGCAGGCACTCTATACTAAGCAATGGAGATACAAAATTTTAAAAATTAATCCTCCCATTTGCAACAACATGGCTGGGCCTTGAGCACATTACGCTATGTGAGATAAGTCAGAGAAAGACAAGCACTGTATGATATCACTTATATGTGGAATCTAAAACAGTTAAACCTGTAAAAAACAGAGAGTAAAATGGTGCTTACCAGGAGGTGTGGAAGAGGAATAAGGTTGATGGTGTTTACAGTTCCAAACTTGTAATCAGTAGTAAATAAGCCATATACATCTAATACACAGTACAATGAATATAGACAGTGATATTGTACAATATCATTACGCAGTATGATAAATACCACTACGATGGCAATCACATTACATCACAATATATAAATGTATCAAAGTAACACGCTGGACACCTTAAACTTACACAGTGTTACATACCAAATTTATTCAATAAAAACACAGACGTGATACTTCTCCTCCTGGAATTTATACTTTGGTAAGGGAGAAAGAAAATTAGGAAACCACAGTCCTCTAAACTATAATGAATCCTGTAACTGCTCTATGTAGCTGTGTGTGTGTGTGTGTGTGCGCACACATACACACACACTTTAAATACAATTTAAAAATTATTATGGGACCATGAAGGTGTACAAAAACAACTATTTAGAGAATTTGGTGAAATATTCAAAGATAATGGAACTTTTGAGTCTTGGAAGTCTTGTCACTGGATAGTGTTGCAACTTACCCTGTAGCACTTACACAACGTTACATACCAAATTTCTTCAATAAAAAAGACATGATAATTATCCTCCTGGAATTGATAGTTTGGTAAGGGAGAAAGAGAATTAGGAAACCTGAGTCACTCTAGTGTAGGACACAGGAAGTAGAGGATGCTATTGGAGGTTCTAATGCAGATTTTGAAATCAGTGAAGATTTTAGAAGGAGGTACTGTCCAAACCAAGACCTAGGAGTTAGCCAGGGAAACTGGGAAAGAAGCTTCCCAGTGATGGGGAAAATTCTGCTTGTGCCTGGGATAGTTGGTGTGGGTTTACAGCGTGCCAGGTGCTCTGCTATGGCTGAGGAAGTCACAAGACCATCAGGAAATCATACTTTTCCCCTTGAGGTGCTTCTTCTCAACCTGTTGAGGAAGATATATCAGTATTTCCCAGTTCTCTACAAAACGCAGGAAAATTGGATATAATTCACCTGTAGATCATCTCCAACTTCAGAAATTATACGTTGGAGTGAACTTTAGGCAGTATTCTTGGGATTCTAACCATTGGTCCTAATCTTGTCCTTTCTAGACATACTTTTTGAAAGTCTAAAATGTCTTCCATGTGTTGGCGTGCTGTGTATTTGAAGTGAGGAAATGCCCCTTCTGGGTGTTTTCTTATAGTCTTATAGACTTATAGACTAAACTGCTCCAATTCCTCTAGCTGCTATTCCTGTGACATGAAGGTTTGGGATGGTTCCATTTCACTTTCACTACTAGTGAAAAATTGATTGACAGAGAAAGCCATTAGCACATGATATCACCATTGTAACTTCTCACGTAATCGGTTGGTTGTTTCTGTTAATCCCCCTCCTGTCCTGGTTCTTGTTCTCTAATTACACTCTGATCTTAGTGTTTGGTTCCAATTCAGAAATCATGTTCCTTAGGATGTCCATTAGGATATTATTTCCATAAGGAAAATAGCATTTTCCACCACTATGTTAATTGGAGGGTTACCTGTAAGAGTCGATGTTCAGAAGCAGCTTTGATGTGTGCAGGGAATTGGTTTAGAGATCGATATTTTACCCATCAATGAAATATTCACAGCCATTGACAACAGTGATGATAATGACTTTGTTGCTGATTTGTTGAGATGACTGATTAGTGGACCCTTTTAAAAATCCCTCATATTTTTATAATGCCACTTGTGCGTTAACTTTGGTTTTAATAGTGTGGTATCTCCACTACCAAATGTAAAATGCATGGCTAGTGGGAAGCAGCCACATAGCACAGGAAGATCAGCTCAATGCTTTGTGACCACCTAGAGGGATGGGACAGGGAGGGTGGGAGGGAGGCTCAAGAGAGAGGGGATATATGTATACTTATAGTTGATTCACTGTGTTGTACAGCAGAAACTGACACAACATGTAAAGCAATGATACTCCAATAAAGATGTAAAAAAAAAAAAAAAAAAAGAATAATATTGGTTTCCCAACTGTTAAAAAAGAAAAATAGTGTGGTATCTAGAAACAGGTCCTCAGGTGCTTCTCATCTCCCTTCATCTGAGTCTTGACCTGTATATTTACGCTTGGTTTAACCATCTGTAGCTGGTTCTTGGCTTGACTGTGATGCTTTTCTCTCCATGGCATGTAATATATCATTATAGGAAACAAGTCAGAGGATAGTAGCAATCAGAAATAAGAAAACAGAAATAACCAAAATTCTAGTTACAAGTTTCCGTCATTAGATATAACATTGTTAGGTTTATTCACTTGATCAACATAGGTCTAGTGAACACTTATTTAAATTTTACATAAAACAACAACAATAAAGTTTTATTGAAGTCTGATTTGTACCATATCAGGCACTGGAGTACATTGGTGACCCAGGCAAGCACGGTCTCTGAACTCATGGAGTTTATATTCTAATTGGTGAAATAGATACTAAACAAATAAATATTTTTCAGTTTCTGATGTGTACTATAAATGTAATAAAAATAGCAATTCACAGATTGGCTTATATTCTTCTGAATACTTTATCATGCATGGTATCCATTTTTTTCTCTTATTCAAAATTATACCATACTCTTCCTATTGCTAAGCCCTTTTTCTATCTCCACTAACCAAGATATAATAAATTTCTTTCTAAATAAAAAATAAGCTTCTACAACATCATGATAATCACTTCACAATCTATAATGTCATAAAACTAAAATTATTCCAAAATACCATCTTTTTGGAAACAGGCTGTTTCTCTCTTTTCTATATTATAAGCATTTTTATAATCATCCTTACAATTAAAATATACATACATCTTAATTACTGCATCATTATATTTTCCAAAGGGAACATTACAGTGTCATAAGTTATCTCTTGATAAATTGCAAAATTGTCTTCTAGAAAAATTAAATCATTTTCCCACCAGAACTATGTAGAAATGCTTATTTTCCTACAGCCTTGCTCACACTAGTATTTAAATTTTATTTTTAATTCTTAAAAATTCTTTCTGACTTGTCTGACATTTCAGGCTGCTACGCCTTTCACCATCCTAGTTACATGCTTCTCATTCTCAGCCTACTGCTTTCAGATGTCATTTGGACACTGGTCCAAGGAGACAAAATTGTGCAAAATTGTGCTTCCTTCAAAATAGGTTCAGGACTTGCTTCCAGCTCCCTGTCCTGAGAAATGAAGTTTCTGTTTCTGAAACATGTCTTTTACCCACTCACTAATTCCTGATCTTCCAACTTGTCAACAGTTATCCTTGGACAAAAAAACAGACAAAGGAGATTTTACTTTTAATTTTTGTTTAATATCCATGGAGAGATGATGATGTAGGTACAGCAAGTTCTATTACTCAGAGCTGTAAATTTCATGCGTCTAAGTTCTTTAAAAGTTTTCTTTTTTTCTTGTTACAGCAGAACTCCTTCACTTTCTTCACTTTTAGTTAACTTCAAAATTGATGCCTAGGATGACTGCCAGTAATATTATATCACCCCATATGTTTTGCTTAATTACACTATTTCCTAAATTCATTTTTTGAAGTAAAAATTTTTCTCCACCTCGTCATCAAAACATTATGAACACTCTCTGTCACACTGAGATTAGAAGATAAAAACCGCTTTTTAAATTATATCTATTTGAAACATTTCCAGAGTTTGGGTAGGGGATGATAAATCATCCTGATCATTTAAATCCATGTTATAAATCACAGGATATCTGAATCTTATGGTACATGTCATTGAGTTCATCTAAATGACAAGCCCTATAAAATCCTAGTAAGTTTTGGATGTCTTTCAGATTTGAAGAATGTTTTCAATTTACAGTATGTTAAAGCTCAGGTTACTTTTCTGCCAATATATTTGTGTTGATTCTATGCATGGTTCATGTTTCAATATAAGAAAAATATCTGCATCTTATTAATAGTTGTATAATACAGAACATTAAGATGCGTTATAACACAAATAGAATACCCTCTAGGGAACCTTATATTTATTTTTACATCTTCAACAAATCATAAATGATATTGAGGTCACTGGAATGCGTTAAAATTATATGTCAAAAGGCAAGTGAAAGGTTTGCTAACAAAATCATGTCGCAGATTTCTCCCCTTAATTTATCTTACTTCTTTTTATCACTTAAAATAATAGGATGCAAGGGGGAGGAGATATGGGGATATATGTATATGTATATGTATAGCAGATTCACTTTGCTATAAAGCAGAAACTAACACACCATTGTAAAGCAATTATACTCCAATAAAGATGTTAAAAAGAAAAAGGAATAGGATAAGCATCTAATACATATCACCAAGCTGTAATATGAAAAATAGATGGCCGTTTTTACTAATGTGTTTCTCCATTAAATATTCTATACCTTCTCTAATATTTTGGCATAAATCTGTACTCTTATATTTAAAACTTCCTCTAATTCCTCTCCCACATCACCCCTTATACATCCCAATTCTTTTAGTTTAAGTAATTAAAAGAATGCCTCTGAAGGCAAAGTAAGGGTAGTTGCAGAGATGTAAACAAATCTTTATTTTATTTTTTTTATAGGTTGCATTTTCATTTGTTTAAAATTCTATTTATTTATTTTTGGCTGCTTCAGGTCTTCATTGCTGCGCGCAGGCTTTTCTCTAGTTGCGGCCAGCGGGGGCTACTCTTCATCGTGGTGCATGGTCTTCTCATTGCAGTGGCTTCTCTTGTTGCAGAGCATGGGCTGTAGGTGCCCGGGCTTCAGTAGTTGTGGCACTCAGGCTCAGTAGTTGTGGCTCGTGGGCTCTAGAGTGCAGGCTCAGTAGTTGTCGTGCACAGGCTTAGTTGCTCTGCAGCATGTGGGATCTTCCTGGCCCAGGGCTTGAACCTGTGTCCTCTGCATTGGCAGGCAGATTCTTAGCCACTGTGCCACCAGTGAAGCCCCAAATTTTTATTTTAAATATAAAAATAGAAGGGTCATTTTGCACCAGAGGAACAGAAGTGTTACATTTCCTTAGTAGTAAGGCATATGATAAAGAGAACAGGGAAGGAAATTATAAACGTGAATATGCTCAATTAAATCATTCAGAGATTTCAAAACCAAGGTCTCTGAAGTGTATAAATCAATAAGAAAACAGATCAGAATAGAGCCAGGAACAATTTTTATGCTATAATATGAGAAACTCCTACATGGTCATTGATGTGCTTCAAGATAACCCTGTAGATAATGTGTGAACAAAGAGCTGCTTCCACAAAACATGAGATAGGACCCATATTTCTGGGTCCTATCAAAGATCAAGTGGACAGAATATCTGGGTTTAGGTTCCAGAAATCTATACTTTAATAAGCACATCAAAGACTTTCTAAGTAGTTGAAAACTACAAGCAAATATGTTGGAATCCGATTTTTAGAAAATGTCGAAAAGTTAAGAATATCTTCGAGGTTGTACAGCTACGTGACCTATTGGAACCCCAATATAGGTCTTTGATTACCAATCCACTGCTCTTTCTACAATGCTAGACTGGATATATTTTCAGATTTTCTTGGTTTTGATATTGATCTCCAATTCTTCTCCTTTATGCCATCTAGTTAGAAAAGGTGAGATATGAGAAAGAAAGCATCTGGTACAGGACCTTGTACCCAGAAGACATGAAGAAACTGAGTGACTGATCAGTGCTTTGTAGCACAGGGCTTCACAAAGTAGGGGCCTGAGGATTACTGTCACAGCTCTCATTTCAAACAAGCAGTGCAAAGCTCAGTCACCAAATATCTATGCAGAAGAGGGCTGTCTTGGAGTATAAGGTATTTGAATTAAAAAAAAATTCCTTAACTATACACATTTTAGAACATATCACTGATGAAAAGTATGAGGTTGCTTTCTTTAAAGATAATTGTGAACGTTACTTATTTTTATCATATCATTATAGACCTCCAATAAAAGGATAAGTAAAAAATAATAAAACTAAGTATCTCTAGACCGACAGTTGGATCATTGGTAAAGGCTCAGAGTTACCATTGAGACCATCACGATTGATGGGAGATGCATTACAAAAAAAGAAATAGATACAGTACAAAATTACCTTTCCCCAGATCATAGTTTCATGCAGTGTGCTTACTCCTCTGACTTGAGGTAATAGTGAAACCCACTGAGGGCATGAAAGGGTAATAAACCACTGCTTCCCTCTACCTCTCCCACTGTCCCCTCTTCTTCTCTTTCTTCTCTTTGTCTCTTCTATTCTCTACCTGCTGTGTATCACCTGGTCACATGGTCATGAGCCAGGAGTATCTTTGTGGTTGCTTGAGGTGGTACGTGAGACTAGATTCAGGATCGACAAGGGGGTCATCTTGTGAGTTGGTCCAGTTGACTTTTTTATCTGAGAGTCTCAGAGAAGGAATCAGCAGGAATCTGAGGTCAGCTATTGACAGACTATTTAGGAAAGCATCTATGATGAAGAAAAATGAACAAGTAACTCTCAGAAGGAAGATATATCTCTTCCTTCACCAGCTCTTCCACTCCTAGCCATCTCCAGGTTACTCATTTGTCCTGCCCTTCAAGATAATTCTTAACTGAAGGTCAATGGCCTGCTCTGTTCCCTTAGGAGAAAAAGGTTATTCTGCCAGGAAGATTCATTGTCTGTAAATAAATGAGAGCTGTGTTCTTCTAGCCAACTGGACACAGGGTGACTTGGTTTTCTGACATTTTTATCTTCCATGGTTGTCATGTCTTCAAAACTTCCAGAAGCCTGGAGCAATGGGGCCCTGAACCATCTTGCTGCTGTTATTCCATTTTTTTCCAGACATATTCCCAACCCTTCCCATACAAGATGACCAAAATTTTCTTGCTTCCATTTTTATCTCCTCTATCCTTCTAGATACCTTAACCCTACCTTAACCCCTTCCTTCTCTTCCTTGTCTTGCCTGTTTCAGAACAATTTAAAATATAAATCCATGTTAAGTCTCTGATGCAGTCTTTCCTCTTTCCCCAGAGTCATTTGTGAATCTAGATCCTGCTGTCATGTGTCTGTACAGAAGTAACATTTCATTTTAGTTTCCCTATGATTTGCCTGGAGAATCCCTAATCAAATCCCATAAAGTCCCTCATTCTGGAAGACTTGGTTTGGGGGACAGAAGGCATAGCTCTGAGCTCATGTAGTACCAATTCTTTGTGACAGGTACAGTGTAGAGTTCATTAAAGGGCCATTCCATCCTGTCATATGAATCAACATTGCAATTCTTTTTTCATTTGGGTTGTAGCGTTGCTGTTTAGACCTTGTTCATTATTGCTGGAGGTTCAAAGTCAATGTTCACCTATTTTGAAATTAAATACCCTGCTATCCTCTACCACTGTTGTTTCCTTTATCTCCAAAGAATTATTGCATAGGCTTTTTTTTTCCTGGCTTGGATTCTGTCTGTTAAATTTTTCATTCAAAAAAGGACTAGAGCTGAAGGATTTGTGATGGAATCAAAGCAAAGTGCATTCTTAATCTATCAATATTCATTTCAGTTTCCCCATAAATCTTCAATGTCTCTTAAGAGCATCTATTTTTCTGTCCTCTATATTTTAAAGCAAAATGTTTTTGAATTAACTACCTAAATCTAAAATGACTTGTAATGAAATTATTTAGTTCAAGACAAGCACCATACATAGGATATTATGCAGAAAGTGATAAAACATCCATATTAATTATAAAGTGTAAGTTTCCATTTATCTGTGGAATATTCCAACCCCAGTTGAATTGATTATGCAGAGCAACTATGGAAGGCTATGTAGTCTATCTCTGGATTACATCCTGTCTTTGTGTAATTTTCTTTTTCATGATTTTGTCTCATCATCCTAGTAAGGCTACATGCTCTCTGAGAGCTATGTTCTCTTCTGTTACAACCCATTATACCTGCCTTTATTTTAACCAAGTGACTAGTGGCTGTAGTAGATTAACTTATTGAGATCTCCTTTCTACTTCCATGGCTAGATTTTCCAGGACAACAGCTAGGCCTTGGTCCTCTATTCTGCCATGGGGTATGACATTTTGTGAGCACTCAGCAAATTGTTCTTGTCCTGGAATTATATTCAAGACAAATAATTATTTTTATCTCCCGGTGGAGCATGGCACATAGTAAGTATTCAACAGTGTTTGTCATTACTTTGGTTTGCTTCTTCTGTGTATAATTCTTCAGAACAATAAATCTAGATGGTGCATTTTTTTTCTTTTTACTATTTAAAGCTTAACTTTAAATGAAAAATTATAACCAAGTATTTAAGCTGAGAGCTGCTAGAAACGCTTTAACCTTATCAAGAAGAAAGGTCCATGTCTTCAAGAACACTCTAGATCACCTGAATGGTTTGTGTCTTAAATTTTTTAATTAAGTAATTCATTTATTTTTTTTTAATTTTGATAGAGTTTATTTTTTAGAGCAGTTTTAGGTTACAGAAAAATTATGTAGATTGTACAGAGTTCCCATATGCCCCCTTCTTTATCACATACACACACACACACACACACACACACGATTTCCCCTGTTATTAATATCTTGCGTTAGTATGGTACATTTTTTATGATTGATGATAATTGGGGAACCAATATTGATACATTATTATCAACTAAAGTTTATAGTTTATGTTGGAGTTCACTCTTTGTGTTATAAGTTCTATAGCTTTTACTAAGTGCATAATGTCATATATCCACCATCACACAGAATATTTTCACTGCCCTAAAAATCCCCTGTTCTTCTGTGCTCCAACTATTCATCCATCACCCCCTCACTCCCCTAACTCCTGGCAATCGTTGATCTTTTAACTGTCTCTACAGTTTTGTCTTTTCCAAAATGTCATATATTTGGGAATCATCAACTACATCATTTTTTCATATTATCTCTTCCACTTAGCAATATGCAGTTAATGTTCCCTCATGTCATTTTATAACTTGATACTTCCTTTCTTTTTATCGGCGAATACTATTCTATTGTATACATGTACCATAGCTTGTTTGTCTCTTCATCTACTGAAGAGCATCTTGGTTGCTTCCAATTTTTAGCAATTGTGAATGAAGCTGCTACCTCTCTGGTCAGGTTTTTGTGTGGATGTAAATTTTCAACTCATTTGAGTAAATGTTTTTTTCATTTATTTCCCATTTTATTTCTGCTCCTGCTAATATATAGTAAATGGTGATAAGTTTTGTGACTTCAGATACAACAATTTCCAACATTTGCCTAGTGAAAATAGGGGAGTTACAATACCGGGAAGTCTATAAACTGTAGTTTGGGCTTTCAGGGGAAATATCGTTCAGTAGTTGGGTCGGTAGGCTCGAAAATAAGATTGTGTTCAAATACCGTGTTTTTAACTTCTTACTGCAAGGTCCTAGAGAAGTTGCTTAACTTTGCTTCAGTTCCCTCACCGCATCTCAGAATGGGGTGATAGTGGCATATCACACCTTTGTTTGATGCTTAAAAGAGATAATATGTGTAAGTGCTAAGAGCAGTGCCTGACAAAAGTGAGCTGCTCTAAGAGGGGTTATTATGTAGGTGTAGATCTTCTTACATAGATCAGTTATGTGAATGGAATAAAATTTTAAAAGTATCAATCTGGTGATCTTCAGAAACCAATAGACAAAGCTTGTCATTTGTTCATGCATTCCCGTCACCTACTTCTTGAGTGTTACTATGAGCCAGGAATTATGCTGATATTTGAGATGTTGAGAGGAAAGACAGAATCCCTGCTTTCAAGGAACAAACACCTCCAAAGAAGCAAGGAGGCCATTTCCATGTACTGTGAAGGAGATCGGGGGTTCATAAGGAAAAGTGACATTTTCCTGACCTTTGGCACACAAAACTCCATTTTGCACAAAGGCTAATTCATAGACTCCTGAGTCAGACAGAGTTGGGTCCCAGGCCGTGCTCAACCACCACCTGGCTGTGGATACTTCTGTAATTTCCTTATCATTTCCAAACGTCAGTTCCACTTTTTAACTATGTATTAGACATTTAAGTTACTTCCTAAGATAGATGTGATTAGATGACATAATTAATAGATCGCCTAACACACAATTAGTGCTTTAAAAAGATTAGCTGTTGCTATTAATCTGTGGGCTTTCATCCAATAGTTTAGATAAATTTTAAGTTGTAAGAAACAACTGATTTTTCAAGTTTCCTGTTCACAGGGTCCCTAGCCTTAGAGAGATAATTACAAGTTTAGGATATTCTGAACAACCTGTGAGCAGGGGATCAACAGATCAGAAATCTATTTTGGATTCAGTTAATTTAGGTTAACACTCAAGATTTAGCTGAATTCCTTGTTTTATTTAAAGAGACATGCTTGATGCTTCTGTAACTGTCTTATACAGCTAAACACTGACAGAAGTGTGATGTCTAAATTAATGCCAGCCATACTAATCAAAGGTGATTTGCTTTACTGTTTAAACAGGTATTATTCATGGCATGAGCTGATGTGTTTTGATTTTTCAACATGTCAGCTCTAAGATCAGAGTGGATATTTTAGCCTTGTGATAACTCCCTATAAATAGAGGCATAAATGCTTATTGATGCAGTTATAAATTGTCATTTGGGATCCTTTGATCCTGGCAAAAATATAATGACCCGGAGTTAGAACATGGCACTAGGCTTGACTTCTGTCTGTAACACTCTGTAAGCCAGCGATTCTTGGCTCAGAGATGCTATTATTTTCCTCTCATCTTATTGTAGGAAACCTTCCTCCTTATCTGCACACTTGGATTCTTGTCCTTCTTCTAACTGTGCACGTGTTCCAGCCACCTAGAACAAGGTCCTACTGAAGCCCTAGCAGGTAGGCATTAGTAAAACACAGAAACTACCAGTCCAGTCCAGTCTGATAGGTTTTATCAGATGATCTTACCCTCTAGTCTTTAGAAGTCTATATTTAGGGTGTTAGTAAGGAAGGTATAGCATGATGATTATAACCAACTCCTTGGACCTAAGATATGATATTACTCTACCTGGATTAAAATCCCATCTCTGTTGCTTACAAGGTAAAATCTTGGACAAGTAAATTAGTTTCTTCTTATTTTAAAAGTGGGTAACAGTACTCCAGAATAATTATTTGAGGCATACATGAGATAATTTATACATATTTAGTACATGGGAAAAGAACCGCATACCCTGCCCACAACCATGAGTTCCTGATGACCAACCCACCCCCAGTATTCTAAGCAGATTAATATAATGCAGAGATGGGGTGTGGTGTGGAATTAATGATTCCCCGCTCTGTTCTCAGTGGCAGTGTACTTTTCCTCTGTGCCCTTAAGTGACTCCATCACTTTGTTTTCTGGTGGCCCCAGTAAGCTCTCCCGCGTTTAATGTGCCTGCTAGGATCTCCGATTTAGGTCGTTTTTCAAAAATCCTCCTGCAGCTCTGAATTCTCCCCTGCATACCTTCGGTTTACTAAATAATTAATGACCCATTCTCTCTTTCTCCTTTCATTCACATCCAGTAGTTAGTACCCAAAGTACATGTCAAGGAAAAGAAAAAAACAAGCTTCAGCTCTCCTCCTCCCTCATACCCTAAGAAATTGGAGGACAGTACTAGAATGAATGTAAAGCAGGTGAACATATGAGTGAAAAATATAAAATAAACATATTGAGCATGTCTTGGTCACTCAAGAAATGGAGAAAGGCTGAAATTTGGACTGTACAGTATCTTGTCCTTTGAATTTCAGGAAATACCTGAGTCGACACAAAGCCAGAAACATACAAATGAGACTTGGTGGCATAAGTAACAGTCTCAAGCTGAGTCCATGTGCACACTAAATTTATGTGGCAATTTGCACAATTCCCCAGGATCAGTTCAGGTTGCCTCCCACCTCCCATCTGGCCCAGTTAGCAGAGTGCTATTAGTATGTTAATGAAATGCAGACTGCCAGCATTGGAACTTGGTACCTGGGTGTTCACTCGTCCCTAATACACACTGCGATACTGTCTCACTCAACTATAAAATTGCCAGCAATGGCAGGAGGCTCCCAGTGAATTCTTTCCTCCACAAGATGTTTAGCCTCTCCTGTGACTCTGAATGAGAGCTTGTGAGCTTGGGAAAGGGCAATCAGGAGGAGTGTCTTCAGAGTTTTCATCCTGAATGTCCAGCTTCTTAGCCCAGGTAATAGCTATTGTAGTTGGCCACATCAGCCCATAACCCTTTTACAGTGTACTTATGGGTGCCATGAGCTCAATAAAACCAGGGCAATTGAACTTTATATAATTTCTTCTTTAAAAGAAGTATCACATTTTGAAAGGCCCCAAGGAATTTCCAATGCATCAAGAGACAGGTAGCCTGATAATAACATCTTACCTGGGCCTCCTCTTTCACCCACTTTTATACATGAGAATGCGTCTAATTGGGGAAAAATCTGTCTTTTCAAATGAAGGTTAAATAAGTCAGCAACTCTCAGGGAGAAGCAGACCATTTGTAGGCTACTTTTTTCCATGCATATTTTACTATATGTATAAAATAAGATCAAGGGTTGAGGAGGTCTATTAGGGGATAAAAAATACTTTTATGAGCGGCCATATTTCATCCTTGAGTCAATCATGCTGTAATGAGCACCAAGCGCAGGAGGTAAAATGAGATGGAATGTTTGAGGCAAAAGGAAATCTTGGTGGAAATTAACTTGGCCTCAAAAGAGCCTTTGAAAAACAAAATGCCAAAAGCAAGCCAGTCCAATTGCAGATTTGAAGGACAGCATTCAAAAAGGAAAATAAATGCAAATATTATACCAATCATTTACAAAGTTACTTTGGCCAAAAAATAGAATGAATTCATTTAACTTGAACTACTACCATTGCTGCCAGTAAAATCATGGTTAATTTGCTCCCCCATACCTTTTTCTGGCACATGCACTGTCCCTTTTGATCCAAATATGATCACAGCCTTGGGGAAGCTGTCACCTTCATGGAAATAAAGGATCTTAGGTTTGCTCTTATATCTACAGCAATCGCTATGAGAGGGCCCCCAATTAAAGGAGTAAATAAGAAGTTAGAAAGTAAAACCACATAAGGGGAAAATTAATGAACACTTTACCAAAAAAGTACAGAACGAAAGGAACGCATGACTGCATCTATCCTTAGGTCACTATCTTGTAATTCCTGCCGAGGAAGTGTCAGAAGAAAGTGACAAATGTCCCAGGAAATCTGTGGGCATCTGAATCAAATTTTTCACCTCTTTTAATGAGTATCTCTATCAGGATATGGGGATATTTTATTAGGAGAGGTGACTCATTCAAACTCAGATCAGAAATCTCTGTCTTTTTAGTGTTATTAAATGGTTTTATTGTATATGCATTGTACATCAGTATATATAAACTGATATAAAAATAAAAGTGAGGAAAGCTGGGAGAGAGAATAAGAATAAAAGAAAGGTCAATTTTATGTGCTTCTGTTTCTCCAACTCTCCCTTTTGTCTTTTGGAGAAATGCAGAATTTTATCTTGAAACAAAAATATGCAAATAATGATATCCAAGATACCTCAGATATTGCTGGGTAGTAAAGTACATCATTACTAACTGCACATTGAATCAAATCAGTGAGTCAACAGACACAGATATATATGACATCATAATATGGAAGAGTTTAATTAACTCCAGTGGAACTTGAGACCTTTCTAGAATGATTAACCTAAGGAAGCAACCCACTTTAGAATTATGTATGTGGGCTTTCCAATTTAAGAGTAGCTGATAAGCCCCATCTGGTAAGAGACATTTTGCTATTATTACCACATATTTGTTTATTACATTTGTATAATATTTTTACTTCAAAGAGCTTAAAGTGTTATACTGAGACTTTGGCACTTCTGATATCATAAAAATAAAAGGAGGAAAACTAGACGAGAGAATAAGAATGAAAGAAAAAGGAATAAATGATGGAAAGGATAATAGTTGCGAATAATTGCTAATTTGAATTTCCTTTGGAGTGCCTATAGTACCTTGCAGCCTACCAGAAATACTAGTGGGAATAGAGGATGACCCAATGTAATTGAACAAACTCACTAAGTTATTTTATAGCTATATCATTTAATCTTCACAACACTCTGATAAGGTAGGAATTATTGCCTCCACATTACAGCTAAAGAGCCATCTCTGGGAGGATTGATGAAATCAGCCAAAGTCCAATGACTGCTCAGTGGAAGCATCAGAATTTGACCCAGGTCAGTCTGATTCTCAAGCTCAAGAAGTTTCTATTACCTTCTCCTTGTTCCCAACACAGCTGGATTTTTTAAGATATTGTCAAATGCTAGATTGAAATGCTGAGAACATCTTAGGGACCATTTGGATATCCCTATTTACTGCCTCATGACATAATTCGCTCCGGTAGTTTTTCAATTTTCTAAATGTCCCTGAATCTTAATCCCTCTGATGTATGTTCAGAATAACTTGAGTTAGATAGATAGGGCTTGACAACTCCAATGGGAACTCCCTAAACAGAGGAAAAACTTTTCTCTGTTTTAATCAGTGTTTGGTTACTGATACAGCTTTCCTTGAGATGACAATGTTTTTTTTCCCCCAGCAAAAAGAATGAATCATCGTTCTCTTAGATTGCCTTCTCAGAGTCAGAAGGAAGACTTTTCAGGCATCACCACTAAATGGCAGGAACACACATCTGTTGCCCACGTGAACATATATTAGAAACTCACGTCTGTGGAAACCCACCCGTGCCTCTGAGAATAACTTTGAGTGCAGTGCTGTAAGCGTTTATACTGAAGTATTGTTGGACAGATGATATAATTAAATACGTCTATTTATATTATGCTGCCAATTTTTGGAAATACACCTAATTAATACATAAAGTAATACACAAATACACAAAAGAATGTGGTAATAAATAATTGGGGTTTTTTAAGATTCTGTTAATTTTGAGGGATGTGTCACTAGTGGTTTACTTTTGCTTGGGAATTTCCAGAATTTATTAAAAGGTACTCAGTGGAAATCTACTAGATAATGAATTGTTTGTAGAAAAATATAATAAATCTGTCAGGAATGGGCTTCTAATTTGATTAAAACAATTCCTTGTGACCAAAAAAAAAAAAGAGAGAGAGAGAAAAGAAAAGAAATGTTGAGAATATATCAACTGAGATGGTCTGACTCTAGAGAGATCAAAATGTAGGAGCTGAAAGAAAAGATCAAGCATAGGAAGTCTATTCTTTCATCACGTCTGAAGTATCTAATTTTAGGAGTCTTAGTGTTCCTGCCAGATGGTTTCCCGACAGAATAGTACAGTGAGAACAATTTGAGTGTTGGACCCACCAGCCACGAGGTTGAATCCTGGTCCTGCTATACATTTGGTGTATAACCTTGCAAAAATTACTTAATTTGTCTAAATTCATTTTTTTAATCTATATAGAAGGGATAATAATAGTACCTACCTCATAAGACAAGATCAAATAAGATCAGATAGCAATAGGTATAATTGCTAGTGTTTAACAGTAAGTTTTAGCTATAGTAATATGCAATATTTTTATATAAACAAGATTTTGTACAGTTTTGTTTCCCACTCCTTCCCTTCCCCTAATTTTGATTCTAAGAATTCCTTTTTCCACAGCCATCCACTCTACATCCCCATAACACTATAAAGCAAAGATTTTCCTAGGGGATTCCTGTCATGTAACGTAACTTAATTCTAAGAACACACAATAGCTGAGAACCATTTTGTCCAAATGTTATGGTAGTTTATTTGGGGGCTTCAGTAATTTGTTCTCTAAATTTGTAGCATAAGAATCAGGAGCTGATCATCGACACAATGAATAATTTCTAATCATATATTATTGAAGACTGCAGGACCTTAATCCAGTATCTCAATGCCCAAAGGGTGAATTTCTGCAGAACAACTAGATTCAGTATGATGCCTGGCCAGTGGTATAATAGTAGTAGCATCACTGAGAGAGAACCATTGATGGCATAGATATGGCTTAGTCATCAGCAAATGACAGACTCAAGTTTTTAAGCTCAGACACAGCAGCCTACTCTCTACACTGCATATTTCTGTGCGCTCCAGCTGAGATTTACTTATCTTCTTTATCTGCTCTCCTGAAATACTTGTTATGACATGAAATTATCCAGCCAATTTTTAAGCCTAGAGACAATATTTATTTGACAGGGATAAGAAATGCTGAAAGTTAATAGCAGATTTCAGCACACTAAAATCTCCTACCTTTACATTAAATATACTGTTGTATTAAATTTCTCCTAGATGACAGTTATTCTACAGCAAGATTATGGAATAAAACTTAAAGGCAGACCCAACTGGTTTGTGACAAATTTATGTCATAAATTTGTATTGCCCAAATCAATTGTGTCCCTCAGATTGGACAATTCTTTGTCTACTTCCTTATCACCAAGGTGTTTTAATTTATTTTTTCATTTTAAAATCAGCTTTAGCTATCCTAGCACATTACTAAGTGGTTAATGCTTTCCTCAGCAAAGACTAATTCTTCTCTCAAATCAAATTAATCCATTGGTTCAGGTTTGTGGATGTTCATTCTTTTAACCACGAGATTAAATGTGTATTGTACAATCATCCATAGCCATGGGATACTGAGACAATGATTGAGCAGTTGTCAGGGAAACAATGTGAATATCCAATCTATTGCAATATTTAGCTAAGTGCACACACACACACACACACACATACATGCAATAGTTGTCAATAAGTTTGTAAAATGTGTGCTAGGTAGAGAGAAGACCTTTTTTCTCTTCAAGGGCATTACTAATTATGTGTGTGTGGGTGTGAGTGTACGCATGTGTATGTGTATGTGAACACAGATTTCATTTGCATTAAATTCTCATCATGCTTTCTGTTCATAGTGATAATATTTTATGTTTTAATGGTATTTTTCATGATAGAGCCCATTGAGTTAGATAAGTTTTCCATGAAGTGTGTAGCAGATACTATTATTGAAGGTATTTATTCTGATGCAAAACCAGCAGAGAAATTTATAGATTAAAAGACAGATTCTTTACGTGTATTTAATCAATTAATCATCCCGACAAGCTATAGCCTTATAATGGAGGTATTATTATCTCCACTTACGTGTCAGAAAACTAAACCACAGAAATGAAGCAACTTGTCTATGGACACACAAGTATTAATTATGCCCAAGTATTAAGAACCAAGTACACAAAAATTAATATTTGTGCTCCGTTATTTCTCTGAATCAAACTTTAAACCACTGTATTATACTGCTCTCCTACAGCGTCTGGCTTCCCTGCCTTGTTTTCTAGATATTCCTAGTACATACTTCAAACAGATAAGAATTTAACCATGAAGTTCTGAAAACCAGATCAAGAGCAGAGGATTCTATAGAAGATTCTATAGAACCTCAACCACCACAAAATCCTTGCCTAATTGCTGTAGATTTTAATCTTCTGATTTGAGTTACCTCTATCTGGAATGCCTGTTCTACTTATTCTGAAAAACTCCTACTCTCTCAAGTTTTAATTGAAGTGTAGCCTCCTCTGTGAAACCTTTCCTGATCTGAGAAGAATGTGTTATTTTCCCCTTGTATCTTGCACATAGCTTCACTGAAGTATAAATGCATTGACAGTTATTTTCCTTAGAGCCTGTAAATTCTATGGGGTGTGAGAGGCCATTTTTTAATTGGCACAGCACAGTGGTTCTCGAACTTCAGAACATACCAGAAGCATCCAGTACTCTTTAAAACACAGATTGCTGAGCCCTGCCACCCAGAGATTCTAATCCAGTAGGTCGGAGGTGGAGCCCATAAATTTGCATTTCTAACAAGTTCACAGTTGATATTGATACTGCTGGTGTAGACCACAATATGAGAACCACTTATGCATCAGCTGACATACTAAAACATTTTAAAGGAGCATCTTACTCTATGGCTTTCATTCCTCAGAACAAGTTGCTGCTAAGTTTTTAGTATGAAGAGTGATGAACTTGTAATCATCCGGTATGAAACTGATTCCCACACAGAGAGAATGGAGCATCAGAAGAGATTACAGAAATATACTCCAGGTTTTGTCTTTCTCTCCAATCTTCCTAACCAGTTATTTCAAACTGAGAGCAGGAAGTAGAAAGGCAGACTTTTAGCTTTGAATGAAAAAAAGGAACTTCAGATTTCTGTGCCTTCTGCTTTGAGTCTTTAGGCACTTTGATGCATTTATCCAAAAATACAAAAACTCATTTGTTTGCCTTATTTTGGTGGGGTAAATATCACACAATAGGAATTAGACTTGGATTTTAAGCATTTTATGGAAACTGTTAGATATAAAATAGTTGTGTGGGCCTACATGAAATCAAATTAATTAATCGGTGTTCTTCAATAAAATAGTTCCACATTTTGTATTAAAATTGGATTGATATGTTTTATTTCAATGACCAAAATGACTGGTGGGATACCTGTTATTTAGACCCAGTAGGATGTGCCGCTCCTCAAACTTTGTGTTAGGATCGCCTATAACTTTCATACCTATATCTAAGTATCTTTGAGCTACCATAGTTCTTCATATTTTTTTATCTCCTCTCCTGTTCAAATTGCTTTTTATAGGGAAGCTTCTAATGTTAGTCATTTTCACTTTACTCTGACTTTAAGTCCTACTGTCCCCCTTGGTATTTGTTTGAAGTTTAATTCCTCATTTATAACAGTTAAATAAATCAAGGCTTTTGTACCTGTCAAATACCTGTCAGTAAAAAAATGGGAAACACACAAATGCACCTACACACAAACATATTTTATTTCTAACTCCATATATTTATGAATCCCAATTCCATATCAGACCTTCCTTGAATTCTGCAAAAGCAATTGTGACAGGGGATTTATAATCAGTTATTATAGCACAAACATGGCTTGTATGTTTGATATTTACTTCTGTGTCCTTTCACAACTAAGAGATATAATCAGAATTATTAACTCCAAATTGGAAGGGACCTTTTTGGCTGCCTAAGCCAGATCTACTACCTAGGAGGATGGATGAGAATGCAGTCACTGAACAGTGCATAAGATGAGGCACTCACTCCTCTGCAAGGCTATCCAATCTATGGTCAATAATTAATTCTAGAAACATATTTCTTTTAATATTATAAAGTTTGCTCCCTCATTTAATTCTAGTTCTACCTCATGGAAATACATTTAACATCTACACTCCAAAGACTATCTTTTAAAAGATGAGTTAGTATTAATAAATCACCTTTGAAATGACCTCATATGGCCTTATTATGCCTACAAGAGAAAAAGTCCTAATTTAATTGTTCATGGAAATGAGAATTTTTGATCAGGTACTTAAATTGTATTTGTAATAATTCTCTGTGATTTCCCCTAAAGTTAATTAAGAGAAATAAGTCATTCATGAAACACTTTCAAAAGGAGATCCAAAGATCAATGTTTCTCGCTGTCTTGCATCGACCCATTTCTTGGAATATGATGTGAATTGATACACTTTATAATGGAATGTCTAGATTTAAAGCTTGGTGCCTTACCAAGTGAATCCAGAATATAATGCTCAAAAACCTAACAGGCATTAGCAAAAACATCGTTTATTGCTGTGTACTGAGTTTCTTATATGTCACGGCAACTCTGAACTACTTCATCAGGTTTTCGTAACTTTAAATGGCCACAGAGTTTCTCAGCCACAGTAGGACTGACTTTTTATGGTGGATAATTCTGTTTTGAGATCTGTTCTGTGCATTGTAGGGTGTTTGGTAACATCACTGGCCTCTACCGACTAGATGCCAACAGCACTTTCCCAATTCCAATAACTGAAAGTGTTTCCAAACATTGATAATTTTGCCCTTGGTGGGAAAATTATTAAAGAATGGTGTGTCCTCTTGTTTTCTTTCCTCTCAAAAAGCCTCCATATACTTTTTACAATGTATTCATTTTTCTCTGGAAATCTTTAGGATGTGTAATATCAGAATTTCTCCCAGAAGAAAAAAATAATAATTATATTCTAGTCTGTAGACTATTCCAATACAGAAAATGCCAAAAAGTTAGATTCAAATCACTGAAATGAGAACTATAAATTTGAAAATAATCAAATTTAGTGAACCTCCTTATTCCCCACCCTCCCCAAAATATAACAAAATTAAATCATATAATATAGTTAAAGAAAAATGTTACATATATGGCCCACAGAGAAATGTACACCAACATTAAGAAATAAGAAAGTAACCCAGACGTGGGTGGGAGAAATATTGTGATGGCATAAATTACCCACAGCTGAGGAGGTGCCAATAATAGGTCTTTTCGTAGTGATATACATTATATAACACATACTACTGTCATCATCATTATTAAATAATGAGCTGTATCTTTTTCCTGCTGTGTAGTTGTGGACATGGAGAGACCCAGGCAAGGGTAAGGTAGCAAGCATTGATGGCAAGCATTGTTTGTCATTAGATTCTGCCAAGAATTTTCAAATCAAGGCTGCATTACTGGCCTCAAAGGCCATCAACTGTAGCTCAAAGCCATGATCTGAATAACCTCTTCTATTTTTTGTTCTTGAGTCTTCTCATTGGCTTACATTCTTATTGGCTTCTCGCGTGCTATGCTATTTATGAAACATTAGACGCATGTTGAGGGTTTGTAAATGTGATTTTGTAAAAGAAGATCTGCTAATGAATATAATATAAAGCCTGTCCAGTGGTTATGGGCACTTGTATTTCAGAGGAAAAAAAATCATGAGCAAACCAACATGATATATGAGTTGAGAACCATGACCTTTCTAGCATATATTTGTCCTGTCCTTCAAGGAATCTCCTAATTTTCTCCAGTGGCTCTTTTATTTGCTACACATTTGTATTGCCAACTAGCCTAAAGATGCAGACCACTGTGTGGCTAAAAGATATTTCACTCTCTCTCCCCAGATACACACACAGACACACCAAGACACACGGGGACACACACACAGAGGCATTGAAGTGCTCACACTGTCCCTGTTTTTGTCTCTGGGTGCTAAGGAACACTAGCAAATTCCCCTGCTCACTTCCAAGTCGGTAACTTCACCAAGTCATTACACGCCAGGCACTAAGCTGCAGCATCTGGCTGCAAAGCTGTTTAATTTCTCTGGGAGTTTATTGGTTTAAATCCATGACTAACAATCATATAAAAAATATGGCAAAACCAGATGTCTTTAAACTCCTATAGTTTTTTTGAATCTGGAGTACATTCCTCTGCAGTTTCTCAAAATTTCTCACACTCCAGAGAAATTTGAACAGATTTCTTCTCTGCTCTGCTCTGTTCCTTTCTGTGTTTCCATATAGATGCACCAGGGAATTGGATCTATAAGATCTTGACCTGGAAAATTTCTAAGAAGTTACTATGCTTGAGGCTGTTGACTACAGCTCCATTTCAGCCTTGGAAAGACTGACAAATGGGGTTATCATGAGTGGATATTGTATTATTTTAATCTTGACTTTTTGAATCATTTTTTAAGCCATGACTCTGCAGATGAGGTATATTTGTGAAAATAGATACGAGAAGTAAAATGACAAAACATACCCTTAATTATCCTTATCATATCACTAATAATTACTTGGTTCATATCTCTCTTTCTGACATAAGAGTATTAGTTGATAATAGTAACAGTGATACTCAACAACCTTCCAGGACTGTCCTAAAAACTTTAAATAAATTTAATCATTCAAGATTAAACAGCACTCAGATAATTACTTTTATTGTCCTCATTTTAAAGGTAACTGAGGCACCTAGAGATTAAGTGATTTGGCTAATGTTCATAGCTGAGAAATAAAGACTGAGATTTGGAGCCAGGCTTCCTGGTTGTAGAGATTATGCACTTAACTCCCATGCTTTTCTCCCTCTATACTCCCAAATGTTGGGAGTTTGGTGAGGACAGGAACTGTCTTTCTGTCTGTATGCATACATGTGGGTCTGTTTCTGTGTGTGGTTATTCATGATCAAATAAATGAGAGATCAGAATTATTCCAGAAAATTTACATAATTATGGTGTGGTCACAATACATTTTGTCTGAAAATATTTAAACTTCGTTAGAACCTGCTGCATATTTGAAGGCTTGACTTTTTATATCTACCTGTCTCTAGCCTAGTTGTATGCCACAGAATGTCATACCTTGGCCAAAACTATTGCATTTTACTAAGGTAGATCTTGTGCTTCTTATAAGGAAAAAGGCTGAGTAGGTTCCTAAGGTAACTTTGTGAGCTACACTTATTTCATCCAAATACTGTGCAGTATCAGGGAGGGTTTGTTGATTTGTACTTTGTCATTATTCCTTTAGAAGTTTCACTATCCTCCCCAAATACCCAACACCTTATCTATTTGGATGGAGTATGCTACCTCTATCTCATTTACAGAAGTACTTCAGTGTAATCATTGCTGTTGAGGAAGGAGTATTGGAATCTGTTTTCCAGTGTTATTTTTCCACTTCTAAGATGATATGTTGCTAATAAAATGGAAAGTGTGTTACCATGTATGACTACAGAGCCTTAAAGTTAACATTTAATAACTCAGTCAGCTATATGGCTTAGAAACCAATCTGTCACCTGATTCTATTACCAGAAATTTCTGCTCAACCAGAAAATATCTTAGCAATCTCAGGGTATCCATAGGGATACTTCTTACAATTTTTTCAAAAATTAACATAGGAGTTTAGAGTGTAAACGTAATTGCTTGTCAGCTTTGTGACTTTAGACCTTCCACTAAGCCTCCGTGTGCTTCAGGTTTTTTCATTTGTAAGATGAAATTGAAGAAGCCATCTCAAAGTATTTGGGGTTTTCTTTTCTTCCCATCATTAAAATTCAAAGGATGCTGAAATTCACTGCCTGATGATAAATGGGGCACTTAAAGAGGTAAATATAGTACCTTGATTAATAACATAGTAGCATTTTGTACAGGATGGAGAGGAATCTTGGAGAGATTTAGTAAATTTCCTCCTTTCTGATTGTCCTTCTTTCTGCTATGCTTGCTGGGTATGAAATGAACTGTTCCTAAAAAAGCATGTCTGAGATTTCAGAGTAAAACATGATAGGAATATAGAAGAACTTGATAATAATCCTTAAACCTTTATGCTTCCCCAGGATCTTTGTTTTTGTTTTGTTTTTGCTGACATCCTCTGTGTTTTCCTGGCACATATTAAGTATTCAAAAAATTATAGGTATTAACAATTTTATGATATGAATCTGTATGGAGAAACTTGTAGTCAGAAATATAAAAAACAACAAAACTGATTAACTCCATTAAACAATATGCAATTTGAACTCGGAAACTGTAACTATTTTTCATCCATCTCTGTATTTTTAGAATCTAACACAGTATGTGGCACAAAATAGGAAATAA
This sequence comes from Delphinapterus leucas, assembly GCF_059928025.1. Lineage (NCBI taxonomy): Eukaryota > Metazoa > Chordata > Mammalia > Artiodactyla > Monodontidae > Delphinapterus > Delphinapterus leucas. The sequence continues at coordinate 19,065,105 of NC_143135.1, forward strand.
TAACTGGATATTGAGTGAAAGAATCAGATAAATGCTATCCATGAGAGTCAGGAAAAGCCTAAGAATAACAAACACAATCATCAGAGCCACAACCACAAAAAACAAACATTTATTTAGTAACTTTCCTGAATATTTAGCACCTTCCAGTCATCATCACAAAATGGTTGTATGATTCTCATCCCCACGACCAATGAATGAGAATTACTATTGGTTCAGCTTGTCAATGCTTGTTGTTAATTTTTTTTTAATTTTAGGCAACCTTGTGAAGAGATAATGACATATCCTTCTGGTCTCATTTGTATTATGCTGAATGCTAATTATTAGTGTGTCATTCATAAGTTTACTAGTTCTTTGGATATTTCTCCTTTGGAAAGTGCTTATTAAATTCACTGTCTATATCCTATTCCTTTTCATCTATTTTTTATTGAAATATAGTTGACTTTCAATATTATAGTAGTTTCAGGTGTACAACAAAGTGATTCAAAAATTTTACAGATTATACTTCATATAAAGTTATTATAAAATATTGGCTATATTCCCTGTGCTGTACATTAAGTACTACTATCTTATTTATTTTTTTACCTAGTTGTTTGTATCTCTTAATCCCTTTACCAATCTTGGGGTAGACCTCACTCCCACCAGTAATCACTGGTTTGTTCTCTGTATCTATAAGTCTGTTTCTATTTTGTTAAATTCATTCAATTGTTTTATTTTTTAGATTCTACATATAAGTGAAAACATACACTATTTAGCTTTCTCTGTCTGACATTTGGCTAAACATAATACCCTCCAGGTCCATCCATGTTGTTGCATATGGCAAATGACATTCTTTTCAATGGCTGAGTAATATTCCATCATATATATATATATATATATATATATATATATATATATATGCCACATCTTCTTTATCCATTCTTCTGTTGATGAACACTAATGTAGCTTCCGTATCTTGACTATTGTAAATAATTCCACTATGAACAATGAGGTGCATATATATTTTCAAATTAATATTTTCATTTTCTTTGGATGTATTCCTGGGAGTGGAATTTCTGGACCATTTGGTAGCTTTATTTTTAATTTTTTGAGGAAACTGTGTATAGTGGCTATACCAGTTTACATTTCCACCAGTATTATACTAGGGTTCCCTTTTCTCCACATCCTCACTGACACTTTTTATTTCTTGCATTTTGGACAATAGCTATTCTGACAGGTGTGAGGTGTTATCTCATTGTGGGTTTTCTTTGCATTTCTGTGATGAGTAGTGATGTTGAACATCTTTTCATGTGCTTGCTGGCCATCAGTATGTTTTCTTGGGAAAATGCCTGTTCAGGTCCTCTGCCCATGTTTTAATCAGGTCGTTTATTTGTTTGTTTGTTTTTTGATATTGAGCATTATGAGTTCTTTATATATTGGGTTAGCCAAAAAGTTCGTTTGGGTTTTTCTGTAACATCTTCTGCAAAAACCTGAATAAACTTTTTGCCCAAGCCAATATTTTGAATATTAACCTCTCATCAGACCTATCATTTACAAATATCTTCCCCCATTCAGTAAGTTACCTTTTGTTGTTTCCTCCACTGTACAAAAGGTTTTAAGTTTAAGTCCTGTTTGTTTATTTTTGCTCTTATTTCCCTTGCCTGAGGAGACAGATCCAAAAAATATTGCTAAGACCTATGTCAAAGAGTATATTGCCTAAGTTTTCTTCTAGGAATTTTATGGTTTTAGGTTTTACATTTAGGTCTTTAAAATCCATTTTGAGTTTATTTTTGTATATGGTGTGAGAAAATGTTCTAATTTCATTCTTTTACATGTAGCTGTCCAGTTTTTCCAAAACCACTTATTGAAGACACTGTCTTTTCCCCATTGTATAGTCTTCCCTCCTTTGTCATAGGTTAGTTGACCATATATGCACAGGTTTATATCTGGGTTCTGTTTCATTAATCTATTCATTTGTTTTTTGCCGGTACCATACTGTTTTAATTACTGTAGTTTTGTAGTATAGTGTGATGTCAGGGAGCATGATACCTCAGCTTTGTTCTTTTTTCTCAAGATTGTGTTTGCTATTTGGGATGTTTTGTGGTTCCATATAAATTCTAGGATTATTTGTTCTACTGGTTTCTATGAAAAATATCATGTGTATTTTGATAGGAATTGCATTAAATCTGTAGATTACTTTGGGTAGTATGGACGTTTTAAAAATATTAATTCTTCTGATCCATAAACATGGGACATATTTCCATTTACTTGTATCATCTTCAGTTTCCTTCACTAGTGCCTTACATTAAGTATAGGTTTTCGACCCCTTGGTTAAATTTATTTCTAGGTACTTTATTCTTTTTGATGCAATTGTAAATGGTATTATTTTCTTGGTTTCTTTTTCTGATAGTTCATTATGAATGTATAGAAATGCAACAGATTTCCATATATTAATCTTCTATTCTGCAACTTTACTGAATTCATTTATTAGTTCTAAAGTTTTGTGGTGGACTCTTTAGGGTTTTCTATATGTAGTATCATTTCGTCTGCAAATAGTGATAGTTTTACTTCTTCCTTTCCAATTTGTATGCTTTTTATTTCTTTCTCGTCTAATTGCTGTGGCTAGGAATTCCAATATTATGTTAAATAGAAATGGTGAGAGTGGGCACCCTTGTCTTGTTCCTGATTTTAGAGGAATAGCTTTTAGCTTTCCCTGTTGAGTATGATGTTAGCTGTGTGTTTATCATAAATGTCCTTCATTATGTTAATACCAACTTTGTTGAGAGTTTTTATCATGAATGAAGGTTGAATTTTGTCAAATACTTTCTCTGCATATGTGGTGTATCACGTTGATTCATTTGTGAACATTGAACTATCTTTGCTTCCCTGGAATAAATCCCACTTGATCATGATGTATGATCATTTTATGTATTGTTGAATTTGATTTGATAACATTTTGTTGAAGATTTTTACATCTATGTTTATCAGGGATATTTTCCTGCATTTTCTTTATTGTTTTGGTCTGGTTTTGGTATTAGGGTAATCTGGCCTCATAGAATGAATTTGGGAGGGTTCCTTTCTCTTCAGTTTGTTGGAATAGTTTGAGAAGAATAGAAATTAAGTCTTCTTTAAATATTGGTAAAATTCTCCTGTGAAGCCATCCAGTCCAAGACTTTTGTTTGTTGAAAGATTTTTGATTACTGATTCAATTCAATACAAATAATTGGTCTGTTCACATTATCTATTTCTTTCTGATTCTCTTTTGGAAGATTGTATGTTTCTTGGAATTTATCTATTTCTTCTAGGTTGTCCACATGACAGCAATGGCAGTCTCTGCCTTAGCAGAGAGCAGCACCAGAGCAGGAGGGGCTGAAGCATGAGACTAGCATGGGCTGGGCTGCACACTGGTGTGGTCCTGGCAGGCTGGCCAGAGCACCAGTCAGTTTTTAGTCTGCTACCTCTGTGCTGAGACCAGGAGCAAGCAAGTCTGTGTGTGCTCCTCAAGAACAGAATCCTGCTTCTCACAGCTCCCTGGTAAGCTCCACTGGTTTTCAAACCAGCTAAGTTGGCTTATCTTCCCAGTCTCAGACCCCAGGCCTGGGGTACCTAATATGGGGCTCAAACCCCTCACCCCTTAGGGAGGACCCCCTCCTCTTCTGGGTCACCAACTAGGGGTGTGGGTCCCAACTAGATCACTTCCTCTCGCCTCCTACTAGACTCCACGTGGTTCCTTTTTTACACCCTTGGTTGTAGAAGAGCCCTTCTGCTAGTCTTTAGGTTACTCTCAGCGAGAGTTGCTCTATATGTAGTTGTAGCTTTCATGTGTTCACGGCGGGAGGGAAGCTCAGGGTCTCCCCATTCCACCATCGTGATCCCACCCTCCATCTCTGTCTTTTCATCTATTGATTTTAAAAAGGTTTTTATTATAATCTGCATATTAATTTTTTGTTGATCATCTGTGTTGCAAACAGCTTTTCCCATTTCACCACTTGATTTTCACTGTTTATATCTTTCCATGAACAAAACTTCTTCACTTTAATAATCAAATTTATCAAATTTCCTTTTATAATTAAGGCTTCTTGTACCTACCCCCAAGGTCATGAAAATGTTTTCCTACATTATCTTACATATGCTTTTATATTTTACCTTTCAAATGTAGGTCTCTGTTTACATGAAATTGCTTCTAGTGTATGGTGTGAGGTAGAAACTAATATTTAATTTTGTACATATGGATACCCTCTTTTTATAAAGAATTTGCTCTTTTATTGGAAAGGTCAAGCATGTGTATTGGGGAAACTAGCACACCATTGCCAGACATAGTAGTCCTTTATTCATAAATAATAGTTGCACATCATGTACCAGCCATAACTGGCTATATTATTCAATCTACTGTAATAAAAAACATTTCCAAATCCTCTGTCTTAAAGCCAGTCCATTTTGGGCCAGCAGGGAATCTCTGCTAGATTTGGTCAAATCCCCCTACTCAATCAGTCAGGAGCCAAAAATTCTATCCCATCATGCAATCATAAGGTCAGAAATACTTGGCTAAGAGGCCTAATGAAAATTTGTCTGCTTTTCTGGTCACCAAACATTCAGCTTTCTATCCCACCTGCTAGCAACATATTACTCTCTCTCCCCAAGGAAGATAATCCAAAAATCATATACAAGCATATGGCATCAAGCACAAAGTTCAATATTACTTGTAAGGTAGGCTGGATACTTCCCCTCCCCACTTCACTCTCCACCTGCTCCCCAACTATGTCCCTGCTCTAATCTCTGGAACATGTAAACATGTTATGTTACATGGTGGAAGAAACTTTGCAAATGTAATTAAGATTGCAAACCTTAAAATAAAGATCCTGGATTATCTGAATGGGCCCAGTGTAATCTCAGAAGCCCATGAAAGAGAAGTTGGTGATGATCCATCCAGAAGCAATAGGGTGATGATCCAGAGCATATTTATGTGTTGTACTGCATAGTGCCCATTATCTGGCAGGGATTCCTGAAATCCCCTTGGACAGACATGGATGGAGAAGATCCCAAATATCCTGTGATTCGGCTCTAATGTTGCTGTCTGGTTGGAGCCCTTGCCTCCACATTCCAGAGTGTTTTTTCTCCTCTGTTATCTTCCATGACTGTATCAGAAATGGGCATTGAAGAATTTGACCTCCTTTGGAAATGAACAGTCCTTCAGCCTGTTTCCTGCTGGTTGAATCCTAAGGGCTGTTTTATGCCTTAGTCACAGACATTTTTAGTCTGGACAGGTAGTTTCTTTGACAGTACAACTGCTTTAGAAACCTATTTGATCCCGTGAGCCAAAAGCCACACCCATGTCCTTTCAATGTATGTGTCTTAGATTTCTAGACATGCTTCTAAAACTTCTGTATTTCTACGTTTCTTAATCCATCCTCTCTCTCTGTCTCTCTCTGTCTCTCTCTCTTTCTCTCCTCACTTCCTCCCCACCAATCTAATTTTGAGTTCTATGAGCTGATTGGGCTTCAATGAAAGAGCAATCTTTTTCTGAACCATGTCCTCCAGTTGGGAGCCACAACCTTCATTGTGTCTTTGTTCCGATCCATTTGTGTCTCAATATTCTCATGGTGCTTTGGCATATGCATCTATCTCAGAACTGACTATATTTCTACATCTCTCTGGAAATTTCCCTGAGGCCAGCAAGGGCAGAGGCTTCATCTGATTCATCTTGTATGTTCATATTCTAGCACATATCTAGAAGCAAATAGTTGTTGGCTCACCCAAAGTGTATTAAACCCATGACTGAAAGGGTTAATGTGTCCAAGTGTTTACTTAACTCAGAGAAGCCTAGTCGCAAAGAGTCCACCATGCTCTATCATCCTTTACACTTTAATTAGCGATTTAGGCAATTGGGAGTTTGTGATAAATGAATTGATCATTAAAATAGTATATAGTTACATGGGCTAAAACAGCAAAGTCTGTACCTCTGAATCTGAAGGAAGTATTGTCCAGCCAACAGCATTGTCAGAGGTGTATGAAATGTAGTGGCAAGACCTTCCCTAATTGCAAAGAACCATCTCTTCAGCTTTGCAGAGCAGGTGTGGCCAAAGCATGTATTACCTCAGCTGGACAAGCTTGAATAAAGTAAACTGCAGTGTATAATATTGGAGAATTGCCTGCAGTTAAAAAAAATTAAAAAAACAAATTGACAAGTTCAGATGCAACTGTCTATGGAGTTTTTAAACTAGAAAGTGAGAAGTATGAAGACTGGTAATCCTATGCCTCAGTTTTTATAGGAAGAGTGCCTGTAATGTGAGTATTTTCTACATTTTTTCGTTGATGTCTTTGTGATCTAGCAAGCAGCACTGATTATGCAAAAATGAGTGTCTCTATGTCTGAGGGTTGTATTTAGACAGAATTTTTCAAAAAGTCAGTGTACAGTGGCAATTAAATATGACTCATCCCACATTAAAACTTTGCAAAGGATTTGCTAAAATCAGCTTGCAAGGGATTCATTTTAAAAAGTGGGCCAATAAAAATCTAGAAATTCTGCAATGAATTGAAACGAATTTTTATGTTAAAGTTTTCATTTTCAGATTTTTTGGAGATTTTATTTTATTTTGGAAACAATTTCCCATCTCTTGGAAAATAAACTCTCATTGAGTAGTATTTACTTCTTTCTCCCTTTTAAACCCCATTCTAGGAAGATTTTACTAAAACATTTGCCAGCTTTGTTTTACCTCTTGATCCAGAGTGTGGGCTGGCAGAAGCCCTCTCAATATGTTGCTTGATTTTGTGTTCTTGGGTTTCTGAATCACAGCTTGATGACCCTGAGTCTTGACAGGTTTGTTTTGAGGCCTTTCTTCAACCTTGATATTTTTAGTGCATTTTTGTTAAGGTTGTTTATAATATGTGTTAAGTAAAGGCATTTTTGTTGCTATTATTGTTGTTTTCTGCTTTCTTTTGCCCCCTTTGCTAAATAAACTAACTTCTGAAGATTGGTTTAACTCTAAAACTTTCTCAAAATAGCACATTTCCTGATCATCAATCCTAATGGTGATGTAAAGAACTATCTATTTTATCTATAGTGGTGGTTTCTGTGAATATTTTAAATGTTTCAGGTGGTATTTAGTTATCTGCCCTAGTCATTAGGTTGGCATTTTGCATGCTGTCTGTCAGTTCCCATCTGACCAACATTAGTGAAGCCTCCTGGCCAGCTCTCAGCTCTGTCTCTACAGGTGAACTGAATTGTGGGTCCATTTGGCCTAGAATTATTTCAGCAGGCCAATAAAATTCCTGCATCCTTATTCAGATATTAGAATTCTTCTTTTGTCGTTTGTTTTTAAACAAATTTTTTTAAATTGAAGTATAGTTGATTTACAGTGTTTCAGGTGTGGAGCAAAGTGATTCAGATTCTTTTCCATTGTAGGTTGTTTATACTATGTATTAAGTAAAGGCATTCTTGTTGCAATTACTGTTGTTTTCTACTTTCTTTTGCCCCCTTTGCTAAACTTATCTATTGTATATATAGTAGTCAGCATCTGTTAATCCCAAATCCCAAATCCCTCCCCCTCCTTTCCCCTTTGGTAACCATAAGTTTGTTTTCTATGTCTGTGAGTCTATTTCTGTTTTGTAAATAAGTTTATTTGTATCATTTTTAAAGATTCCACATATAAATAATATCATATGATATTTATCTAACTCTGTATGGCTTACTTCACTTAGTATGATAATTCCTAGTTCCATCCATGTTGCTGCAAATGGCATTATTTCATTCTTTTTTATGGCTGAGTAGTACCCCATTGTATATATATGTACCACATCTTCTTTATCCATTCCAGATATATAAGTTCTAAAGGTAATCTCTTTTATAACTTCTTCTTGCAAATGTAAGTCTTTTGGGTACCTATGAAGGGCCATTTTGCTTTAAAATAATTTCTTCTCATTCTCTCTCCAAGAAACAGTGGAAATAACTTGATCAATATTGAGTGCCTAAAAAACATTTGGCAAGCCTGCCACTTTTTCTATTTGAAACGTACATCTTGCTTTAAATTAAAATTTTGGAAATAATATTTAGGTATTTGCTTCCTCTGTTCAATCATTCTGATAGCTATTTAGAAATTACAGAATACAATGACATCATAAAAGAAAGGAAATAATGGGAAAAGAGTAGCTTAGGTTCTTAAAATTCATTGCTCTCTGGCAGCTGAAGCGAAGGGCCAGCGATTCCATAGCAGGAGACAGAGCTGAGTTCAATGCTTGTCTTCATATAATTCTCATGTGGAGTCAACTGGTTTTCACCTTGGTGACAGGCTTATGTCCTAGTTGTGACTGTCCCACTGTATATCTAAGCACAAACTTGATACATAATAATTATCAATAGGTTTCTATTGGATGAATGTAGCAAATAACAGCCCTGTGTATTTCTTTTATTATGCAGTAACCACTGTCTTGTTATCTCATTAACCATTTTGTGAGCTTCATCTATTTGCTGAGACAGTGTAGATACTTTATTTACAACATCTAATGAATCTTACAACATCCCTTGAGGTAGGCATTATTATCACACTGTTGCAGATTAGGAAACTGTAGCTCAGAGGGATTTAAAGAATGGCCCAAGGTGATATAACCATTAAATGGTAGAACACGGATTTGAAACCTGGTTTGTCTGTATGCAAAGCCCATGGGACAGCTGTATCGTTCACCTTAGCACTCCTAAAGGCACACTTATCTTTGTAGAGCATATTACCATATCTTGGAAAGCTCTTATTTGAACAGAAACTCACTTGGGTTTACTTATGAAATCATAATCATAGAAATTTTCTTATGAGAACGCAGAATTATATCTTGAAAAGCAGGTGCATATAGGTAACGATGCCTCAAGTGAGGCTGAAATCACGAACTGGGAGATCCCAGGAACTGAGATCATTCTCTTATAAAGCTTCCAATGTAGTAACAATACAAGCATTAATTGACTAACCACACAAACAAATGTAAAAATGTCCCTGTGTGAAGTACACTGAGGGAAAAGTCTGAAAAAAATCATTCAGACTTGCACAGAAGAGCTCATGTTCCCTGATCTGAACATTGACGAGTTAGTGACTAAAATTAAAACCAGTAAAATGAGCGAGCGTTCCAAGTCAAAGTCCTCTTACCTTTCAAGACTGCACTCAGAAGTTATTAGTCCTGAAATATCCTCTCTGATCTTCCTGATGTAATTGCATCTCCACTATTATTTGCTCATAACCTGTACTTTATTTCATACAACTTTAGTGCAACTTACAATTATTTACTTATGTGTGTTGATTTTTAAAATATCTATTTTTTTCCCACTCTACTTTATAATTAATATATACATACAGGCCACCTTTGAGTAGGTACCAGCTTTCATAAGCCAATCAGCTGTGACCACAGTCGAGTCATGAATAAAAACATAACAGTCAAGGATAATGAATAAAAACATGATTGGTGAGTGGTATGCAGGGGTGAGAGGTGAAGTTCAATGAATATTTCATATTTTGATCATTGGTTGAAATTCTACTGTGTAGAAGACATTATGCTAAAGACTGGGGATACAGATGTATACACAGACAAAACTCCACCCTTATAAACCTCACAATCAAGTAAGAGAAGCCAGATAATAACCAAATACTTTTGTAACTTACATAATGTTCTAGAAGATAAGAGCTATGGAGAAAAAGGAAAACAGAGAAAGGGGGGAAAGAAACTACAATTTTAAATAGGAATGGGAGGGAAAGCCTCCCTGAAAATATGACATGTTACCAAAGGGTTAAAGCTAGTGGGGACACAAAATATGTGTATATCTATGTTATCAAAAAAAAAAAAAAAAAAGGACTTCATGACTTGAAAGATACCCAAAAAACTTTACATATAATATTGTGACTTCTACCCTCCTTTCTTCTCATGTGTCCCCTCCCAGCTAATGTCGCTTTGCTTTTCTTCTCTTAGTTCTTATTCAGATTGCCAGCATGGCCCAGTGCATTTCAATGTAACAAGACAGAAACAATGACAATTTTTCAAAAAATATTACATCAAAGTGTTGCACATGATGTAATTTAGTGATAGACTCTTCTATTATGAATGGAACGTGGATTAACAGTTGAAGTTGTTTCCATCAAATGAATCAGACAAGATGGAAAAATGAGTATGTGTGAACTGCTATGGGGCTGTGTTATTCTATGTCAGTAGAAGTGAATAGCCGATAAAGCTCTAAATACAGGACTAGTTAACTTGTGTTCTTTCCTAAATTTATTCATTCATGATTTAAGTAACAATTTAAATTGATGTCTACGATGTACTTGGTCCTATGCTAAGCACTAGAGATACATTGGAAAACAAAGCAGATGTGGTTGCTGCCTAAATGGAGATAAAGTATATAGTGAGGATGCAGGTATTAAATAAACATTTGTAGTATCAATCCCATATCGATGCCTTGGTTCCCAAACCAGGTAAGAATCTCATGGAAGGAGTTGTGTATCTCTGTATCTCAGAAACAGATGTAATGCAGTGATCAGAGTGGGCAGTAACTCAATTTAAATTGTCAGTATGTAAGGATAGAGCTAGCACTAATGTCAAAACTCATCTAGTCTACCTACTGCCCACCATTAGAGTGTAGAGCTAATGACACTGAGAAATGTAAAGAGACTTGCATGAGATCAGAGACTTACATCACTAGTTGCAGTGTTTGGACTTGAAATGAGAACAACTGGGTGCTATTTCTACCATATCATCCCATTTCATCTGTCTTCCTTTTCTTTCTCATCATTAGATGGCTTAGTTGAGAAATGTGTGGATGTACTTAAATTATATGTATATATCCACCCACACATAATAAATTTAAGTAACATTTATCTATTGTAAACCTTACATATATATATAATATGCATAAAATTATTCTTTTAACATTTTTCTTTGAAAACTTACCATCTCCCTGATGCATATTTTTACAAAACCCTCAGTTTAATATCATTCATTCTACAAATTTCACCTTAAATCTCAAATTCTTTACAAAGCTATTTCTGAAATCCTGGCTGACAGTATCTCTCTAAGAATTTAAGCCTATTCTAATTGTTTCAAACAGCACCAAACCTAGCACTCTGAACATAATAAACATTCAGTAATTAATTCTGAGTTAAATGTGTATATAATTTATTACCCAATTAAACCATAATTTCCTCAAGTGTAAGAAGCATATTTTACACTAGTTTAATTTCTTCACAGTTTCTAGTACATCTGTGAATATATAGACACATAGAGTGCATAGAGTTTATAACCAGAAAAGATCTTAAGAATAATCTAATTCAGTCTCCTCATATTATAGAAGACATTTTTAAACATTTTTAACAAAATTAAATAAGCTTTTTTTTCTAGGTATTAAAGCTAGTTGGTTGTTTCTGAGATTAGAATTCTGGTCTCATAACGTTCTGATACACTATATTGAATTCTTCAATTGATATTCAGTAAATTTTGTTGAACTGAACTGAACTTTGTAGTGTGTGCATGAGGGTATATGTAAGGTGTATTCCTACTGAGACGAATTTAAAATATTATTGATAGTATGTATTGGCTTGCAAAATCAGATATAAAAAATAAAATGGAGCTATGTCTATACCTCACGCAACCCACTCAGGTACTTTAAATAGAGTAAATATTTGAAAAAAATCACGGTGACAATGAAATTAATTGTTCTCACCATGTCAAGATTGGCATTTTTGTTCTGCATCGTGAATATCTGACAATCATCAGATTGAGTCACCACCCATGACATTTGCTTCTTCTCTTACATACTATTGTAAAAAGAAGCAAGTTTATCCCTCACCCCCTTTTTGATTAATACATCACCCTGCTTAAAAATCCCCTCTGACACTCCCCAAGCTTGCCTTCAGTTTTCCACTACAACCCATGTGACAGGAGTTTGTCAAGAGACATTAAGGAAGATATACCATAGGGTAAAAGAACCACAGAATTCAGTAAAGGCCCATGCCTTTTTTTCACACATGAGAAAAGGGGCACAGAATGAGGAAGCAACTTCTCTAAGCTTACATCATTGGAAGTAGAACTGGGAAAAGAATTCAGGCTCCTGACTTCAAGTTTTTAATACACATTTCCTCATAGAGGTAAAATCAGCAAAAAATAAAGGATGATTAGATTATGGTGGAAATCTTATCCTATATATTTTAATATCATACTTTATTTTGGTATATATATTAGACATATTAAAGTACTTTGAACAGTCAATTAAATTTTAAATTTTCCCACATGTTTACCATTTAATGTACACTGCATTCCTTTGTGTAAATCCAGATTTCCACCTGGTACCGTTTTCGTTCTGCCTAAAGTACCTCTGTTAACATTGCTTGCGGTGCCTGTCTGATGGGTGATGAATACTCTCAGGTTTTGTATTTTTAAAATGATGTCATTTTACCTTCATTTTGGAAAGATATTTTTGTTGGCTATAGAATTCTAGGTTAACAGGTTTGTTTGTTCGTTTCCCTTTATCAATACTTTACATATGTTGCTCCACTTTCTTCTGACTTGCATTTTCCCCAGTAAGTCCCTGTATGTTATCTTTTGTTCCTCTGTAGATAATGTTTCCCCACTCCCTCCCCTTGGCTGCTGATAAGATTTGTCATCAGTTTTAGGGAATATGATTATGATGTGTCTTTGTGTTTTCTTCATATTTCTCTGAGTTTATTGAGATTCTTTAACCAGTGGGTGAATAATTCTCATGAAATTTGGAAATTTTTTAGTCTTTTCTAAAATGTTTTTTCTGTCTGTGGTCCCTAATTCTTAGACATCATTACATATATATTAGGCTCTTTAAGTAGCATGACAGCTAATTGGTGCTCTGTTACTTTTTTGTTTTAGTCTTTTAAACCTGGGTTTCACTCTGGATAGTTTTTATTTCTATGCCTTCAAGTTACACTTGCATTTGCAGTGTCTAATCTGTTTTTAATCCTATCCAGTATATTTTTCTTCTGAGATGATCCATTTTCTATCTTTAGAATTTTAGTTTGGGTCTTTTTTTTTTTTTTTCGGTACGCGGGCCTCTCACTGTTGTAGGTTCTCCCGTTGCGGGGCACAGGCTCCGGACGCACAGGCTTAGCGGCCACGGCTCACGGGCCCAGCCACTCCGCGGCATGTGGTATCTTCCCGGACCGGGGCACGAACCCGTGTCCCCTGCATCGGCAGACGGACTCTCAACCACTGTGCCACCAGGGAAGCCCAATTTGGGTCATTTTTATATCTTCTATATCTCTAAACTTGTTCATGCTTTTCATCTACCTTCTTGAATGTATGGAGTTTATTTATAATAATAGTTTAACATCTCTATTAACTCTTTCATCTATGTCAACTTAAGTTCTGTTTCTATTACCTGACATGCTTTTCATTATAGGCCATATGTTCCTGCTTTTTTGCATACCTGCTAATTTTTTATTGAATGCCAGTCATTGTAAAATTTTTATTAGTGGTTGCTGGACATTTTCTGTTATTGTTTCTTCCAATATTTTTGATCTTTGGTTTTCAATACAGTTAAGTTACATGGTACTATTTAATTTCTTTTGAAACCTTCTTTGAAGTTTTGTTTTGTGATCATAGCAGCCATTAGTCTATATCTTATTGACCTCCCTCTGAAGAAATACCCTCTGAGGTCCCTATTCAATGGTTCATTTGTTAGAAAGTCTTTCCCTTAAGTCTGGTGAAAACATGAAATTTTCCTCCTGTGTGAGCAACAGGGATTTGTGCACTTCCTTCTTTCTACTGATTATTTTTCAAGACTTAGTAGTTTCCTCACAGTTGTGCACTGATCATCTAAGCATTTGCATGGAAACCTTATCAGATTTCTGGATTCCTATGTGCTACTCTCTCTAGTATTCTGCCTCTCAAATTCTAGACATTTTTGCATCCCCAAACTTTAAACACTGTCTCCTCAACTCCAGAGAGGATAGAGAGCCTGTTTGGATTCCTTCTCCTTGCACTGGGGCCTGGAATCTCTCTCCAAGTGGTCAGGTAGGATAGCCATAAGCATCATCTCACTTTTTTAACCTTCTTTCAGAGGTCACTGTCCTATATACTCTCTGTGGACCAACGTCTGAAAAACATTCTGTCTTAGTCAGTACCTGCTGCCATAACAAAGTATCATAGTCTGGGTGGTTTATGCACAACGGAAATTTATTTCTCACATTTCAGGAGGCTGAAAATCTGAGATCAGGGTGGCAGCATAGCTCTGGCGAGAGCCCTCTTCTGGGTTGCAGAAAGTCAGCTTCTCATTGTACTCTCATATACTGTAAACAGAGAGCTCTGGGTTCTTAATCCCCTTATAAGAACACCAATCCATGATGAGGGCTCAAGCCCTATGACTTCATCCAAACCTAATTACCTCCCAAAGGCTCCATTTCCAAATACTATCGCGCTGTGGATCAGGCTTCAACATAAGAATTGGAGTGAGGGTTGGAACATGAACATTCAGTCCACAGCACAGTGTTTTATATACTTTCTTCATTTTTATTTGTTGAATTCTCTTAATTGTTATGGATTCATAGAGTGTTTAAGCTTGAATTGGGTTTTTTTTAAATATTTTTTTTGTTTAAATCCAGAGAGTAGCCAACTTAATTTTCAGCAAGTATTGCTTTAATTTTTTTTTAACTCTCATTCAGTAGGTTCTCAAAAGTGCCCTACTAAGTATGAATGAATTTCATGTTACTTTTCCCCTAAGTCTCATAGGCCCTATTGTATCAGATGGGAAGAGGCTATTGCAAGGCTACTAGTCAGACGTTCTTTTAATCCTGACTTTGATTTTCAATGAGACAAGTCTTAGATGGCATAAAGCATTCAGCATTCCTGGAAATGAAGTAGGAGAGATAAGGCTAGTCAGGTGGATTGATTCAGATTGTTTGCTGCCTTCACTGCTTTGTTAGAGAACTTGGATTCTACCCTGTAGTGAGTGGGACTCCAAGAGATTTTGAAGTAGGATGATGTTCTCATTAAACCTACGCATAAGAGGATTAATCTGACCATAAAATAAACTGAGATGGGAAGATTGGAGGCAAGGATGCTTGGAGAGTATAGCTTATTCTAGGCATGAATTAAGGACTAGAATTAGCACTGTCATGTTTTGTATACACATCCCAACTAAATTAAGGGATGAGCTTAATTGACAAGCAGTGAAATTAACACTGTCTCCATTGCAAATAATGGTGGCTTTGGGAGGAAAAAAATGTTACCTCTACTGAGGAAGCTGAACTCACAGAACTGAGAAGTTCAGAATGAAATGGCAGCTTATTTCCCAAGCAACCAGGATGTGCCATAAACTTCTACCACCTGGATCTGTTCCCTAGAGCAGAAGCTGCTCTGTCTTTGGCACAGAAGATGAGATGTTTGGCTTATACAATGTGCCAATTTGTGATTAAACGAAGGCCACTCAGTGAATGCCGAACTTTTGAGATGATCACACATATCGAGATCATTTTTCAATAATGAATTACTTCCTCTGTATCACTTGCCAACACTTTTTCTTAACCCTACCTGACGTATTACTTGTAGGAAAAACACCAGCTTTAGTTTCTCTCCTAAACATTTTATCAGATTGAATTGTTTTTCGTTAAACAGAAGATAAATTAAACTGGCTCTTTAAGCTGATGAAACTCATTAGCATGAGGCAAGTAATGTATTTGTTTGTGTGGGGAGAAGCATGTGCTGGAGAATCAGTAGAAACTCAAACCAGCCACCAGCTCATATTTGTATGTGGAAACATATTTGTGTGTGGAAAGATGGCCAGTGATTCTCCGCCAGTGCTCATGCATCTTTTGAGAGGATTGGGTGACAAGCTTCCAAGGAGATCAGTCTGTGGGACCATGGCAATGATCAGTATTAAGCAGGAAGCCTAGAATAGGAGAGAAAAGGCTATGTATAGAGTTGAGAGAGGGCAACTTGATTTACATTCCCCAATGACCACCTGCTTGACCCTGGGCTAATCATCTTACCTCTCCGAGCCTCACTTCCCTTATCCTGAAAATGGGAAGACTCAACATAATTTGAGCTAAAGGCCATACTACTTCTAATTTATAGTGATTCTTTGCTTCATGCCCGGACATTATATCTTTAACAGGCAAAAGGAGGGGAATGCTTTGTGGGCAGGCTTGCTGTGTGTAGGTACACTGTGAATGTGTGCCCATGATTCTATACATATGAGACAGAGATGGGTTCTCCATTTTTGGTAAGATATACATTTGTTAGGAAACTCTTTTTTTGCTGGGCAATGGAGTTTCGCAGAAGGGAGAAAATGATTTGTGTCTCTTAAAGAAGCAAGAGCAACAACCGCATGTCTTGAGAGCCCCATTAATTGTGTTCTGTTTCTTGCACCATCTCTGTTCATTTGGGTGAGAACTGAAGTGCACAATAAAACGCTGAATTAAGTGAAAAGCTAAATGAACCAACTAATTTTTTTTTTCCTCCAATACAATGAAGGTGTCAAACAGAATGTAGAGTAGCCCGAAGTTGGCCCTTACGTATCTCCTAATACAAGTTTCTTTGACAGGCACAGAATTCTTTTCCTGCCCTCCTCCAGTCTCAGAGCTATATACATACTCAAAGTAAAGTAAAGGGGTGTTGACAGTAAAATACATGTATTTGTTAAATTGAAGTATAGCTTTTTTACAATATTATATTAGTTTCAGGTATGCAACATATCGATTCAATATTTTTATAGATTGTACTCTGTTTAAAGTTGTAAAATAATGACTCTATTTCCCTGTGCTGTACAATATATCCTTGTTGCTTATGTTTTGTGCATAGTAGTTTGTATCTCTCAATAACATACACCTATCTTGCCCCTCTGCTCTTCCCTTTTCCCATTGGTAACCACTAGTTTGTTCTCTGTATCTATGAATCTTCCTGTTTTGTTATATTCATTTGTGTGTGTTTGTGTGTTTTTTTTAGTTTCCACATATAAATAATAATATGTAGTATTCATCTTTCTCTGTTTGACTTATTTCACTAAGCATAATACCCTCTAGGTCTATCCATGCTGCTGTGAATGGCAGAATTTTATTATTATTATTATTATTCTCACTGTTGTGGCCTCTCCTGCTGCGGAGCACAGGCTCCGGACGTGCAGGCTCAGCGGCCATGGCTCACGGGCCCAGCCACTCCGCAGCATGTGGGAACTTCCCGGACCAGGGCATGAACCTGTGTCCCCTGCATCGGCAGGCAGACTCCCAACCACTGTGCCACCAGGGAAGCCCCAGAATTTTATTCTATTTTATGGTTGAGTAATATTCCATTGTATATATAAACTACATCTCCTTTATTCATTCATCTGTGATGGACACTTAGGTTGCTTCCATATCCTGGCTATTGTAAATGACTCTGCTATGACCACTGGGGTGCATATATCTTTTTGAATTAGGGTTTTCTTTTCCTTCAGATTTATACCCAGAAGTGGAATTGCTGGATCATATGGTAGTTCTATTAAAATATAATTATATTTTTTAGGAAGGAGTAATCACATGGAATACATGAATTTCACCCTATCTTTGACCTGACATTGGTCTTTAATATTCTCAACCCTAAAAAGCTTCAGTATGAACCTTGGATTCCTTGATAATACTTTCATCTCTAAAGAGCATCAATGTATTTCTAAATTTCTTGACAGTTTTTCATGAATTTAAGAGATAGCAGTTGAGTGTATGGTTTTCAGTGTATCCATAGACTTTGGATTCAGACAGAGCTGTTTATGGCAGCTTTGTGCCCTTGAAGAAGTTACTTAACACTGCTGAGCTTCAGTTTCTTCACCTGCAGAGTGATGCAATAATAATCCTACCTTAGCCAGTTGCTGTTATTATTGCGTAAGATAATTCATTTCAAGTGGCTAATAAAGTGTCAAGCATAAAATAAATGCCTAGGGAACAGAACTTGTCATTATTGTCTGCCCCATTCTTGAGAATACATATTAGTATGGTTTTCTCATTGTTTGATATGATAAATAATTTACCTCAAAGGCAATAGAAAAATCCCTGGGACCAAGGAACCTCTAGAGCTGATATTGGCATTTCACATTGTGTAATAGTACCAGGATTCTCTAATTTTCTTTCACCCTGTGAGCATTCACAGTCAAATTCTTATGTAGGCACAATGATCCCCATCAGGATGTGATCTCCTGATAATCCAAGCAAGATGGCAATATGGTGTGGCAGGCTGCCCAAGTCCCAACTCTTCTTAGCAGCCAGATACTGAAGCTCTTTTCTACCTCGTTAACCTCCCTTGAAATTAAAATAACACTTCTCATAGAATAATAGAAGAAATAGGATAACAGAATCTCATAGAGAAATAGAAGAGTTAATCTAAGTATCTCTTTAAAAAATACCTAATGTAATGCACACTATATCCCAGGAACTCCTCTAAATGCTTATGCCACTAATTTATTTAATCATCATAACAACAGGGGTATGCTGGAGCTGTCTCATTCCAGCTCTTGAGAGACAATTGTTAAATATTCAAAAATGTTGTGAGCTGTTTGTTAAGCCATTGGTAGCTTCTAATGGGCATTTGTACCAGAATTTACACTATGGAAATTGGCAGATACCACATCACTGAACAACTGTGTGAGGCAGGTGCTATTATCATCAGCCCCAGTTTACAGCTAAGACACTGAAAAAGTAAGCAACTTGTCCAAGAGTCATAGTGAGTGCCAGAGGTGACATTCAAACCCATACCATCTGACTTCTAAGTTTATTCAGTTAACCTCTATGTTATTATACTATGTCTTTTAAACACTGCATAGTAAGTGCTCAAAAAATGTTAGCTATTATTAACATTGAGAAAGGCATTTCCCTCACTGCTTTTCTTTCTTCCTCTTTCTCTCTTCTCCCGAATTTCTCACATAATCTCAGGTCTTGACCTTGGGTGTGCAGGAGGGGTTACATTTATTGTTATTATTATTATTATTTACATAATACATTGAAATAATTAGAAGGAGCTACAGATCTGGATCATCAAGTCTCTTTAGTCTGCATGGGTTTCAGTGGAGGGAGGAAGCAGTATTGTTGAGTATTGGCTGTTGTCTGAGATGTTGGGAGCTGGGATAGACATACCATTTGTAAGAATGTCCCCATCCCTGCTGCAAATGAAAAGAAGTCTATAACAGGAAGAGTGACTGTGGTAGAGGGCCTCTACCAACCTTTATTTATGTCTGCAGAAGGTTGCTGTGTCTAACCTCCCAGAAGTACGTTGTCTCCAGAACGGTGTCATTTCATCCCTCGCTTTACACTAATTGGTTGTGGTTTTGGATTTAAATGGCCCAAGAGCCGAGCTCAGCTGTGCCACTTGGGGCCTGTGGGAAAATAAATATGTTTGTTTCTTCAACAGTAAAATGTGAAGAGTGGTAATGCCTATTTTTCTGGCTTGAGATGATACATGAAAATGATAAAGTCATGTAAGAACTCTAAAGTAAGAAGTGATATACAAATAGCAAGTCAATACTGTGAGCAGAGATCATGGATGCTGCAGTCATGTGGCAGCCTTCACTTTGTTTCTGAAGTCAAGAATCAGACACAACATCACCACATAAATACCGAACACTTATGTACAAGACTTTGCAGTGATCTGGAGATTTCAAGAGGTTCCTCACAAAGTCCTTGACTTCAAGGTACTCGGAGACCATAAAGCTAAGAAGTCATATATACATAAGTGTAATAAATGCTGGAGCAACCCAGAATGTGGAATGAGTAATTCTTCCCTGAACTGTCAGGGGTTAACAGAGAGGAAGAGACATCAGAGTGCCTAACATAAAAGGTCATATAGGAATTCTAGATAGACTAGCTAAGCCTAAATCCCTAGAGTTAAAAGAGCTCAGGTTATTTAGGAAAGTAATCTGGTGTGAGTAGACGGCACTTCTGTCTGAAGCCATAAAAGTACTAACTTTGAATTTCTGACCCAACATCTCATTTAATGTTTTTATCTCAAGTTTACCTTGCCTTATTAAGGAATTTCTTTTTATTTCCAAAGTATCAAGAGGTGGACACTTTCAAGATCTGGTAATACCTGGTTTTTATATATAATTGAGGCTTTAATTCCTCCCTTTATTATTTTTTTTGGTTACAAAGTAATGCATGTATACATCCTCATTATTAAAATATTCTAGCATATATAACATAAAGAAAACATGAAAATCTCCCCATAAGACTCACTTACAACTTATTTTCCAAAATATACTGTGGTTAACTCTTGGTGAACATTCTTCCAGGACTGTTTAGATTTTAGCATATATCTCTAAATAAACACATAGGACCTATACATGTGAGTTATTTCTTACTTTTAATTTCTTGCATTCCTTTTACTTCATTTTTTCTACAACTTGCTTTTTCTTTAATTAATAAATTAATTAATTATTTTTGGCTGTGTTGGGTCTTCGTTGCTGCGTGCAGGCTTTTCTCTAGTTGTGGCAAGTGGGGGCTACTCTTTGTTGCGGTGCACAGGGCCCTCACTGCAGTGGCTTCTCCCATTGCAGAGCACAGGCTCTAGACGCTCGGGCTCTAGGCACTCGGGCTCAGTAGTTGTGGCTCATGGGCTTAGATGCTCCACGGCATGTGGGATCTTCCCGGACCAGGTATCAAACCCGTGTCCTCTGCATTGGCAGGCAGATTCCCAACCACTGCACCACCAGGGAAGTCCCAAACTTGCTTTTTTTAACTTAAAATTTTATTTTGCAATATCTTATTAAATAGCAGGTGTAGGTCTATATTATGTTTTTTCAGAAGTTGTTTTATTATCATCAGCATCATCATTAGAAAAACACCACATAAACATATTAATACATTCAAACAGCACTAAAAAAGCCTAAAACGAAGAGTATCTTCTCCATCCATTCCCCAGCTTCACACTTTCCAAATGTAACTATTTTGTATATTTTTATCTATCTATATGTGTGTATATATAAAATGTTACACACATTTATAAAAGTTTTAAACAAAAAGTATTATATAAAAACTGTACTGCGTCTAGCCTTTAAAAAATGAAAAACAGAACTTTGAGATCTTTAGGTATCATCCCATATAAATATAAATAACCATATTGGTTTTAATGGTTAATCCATCATATGGGTTTAATGGTTAATCCATCATATGGATACCAAGAAATTTGTTTAACCACCCTCCTACTGACAAATTTAGGGTAACTCCAGATTTTTGCTATCACAAATATTACTGCATTATGTATTCCTCTATACACAAAAGTTCATTTTTGTGCAACTGTGTCAAAGTATATATAAGCCAGGTTTTATTAATGCATTTCTAACAGTAGTGAGCCCGTTTATCTATACATTCTTTACTCTGTAGCATGTACTTATTCCTTCAAGGACCACTTTATGAGCACCACTTAAGTTTCAGACACCATCCTAGGCAAGGGATGAGGTGGTAAGTAAGAGAAACATTATTGCTGAACTTATGGAGCCCATGTTCTACTTGGCAAAAGATAGGTAGTAAAAAAAATATAGAGAGGGATAAATGGAGATATGGATAGATAAAAAGGTAGATGTATAGGCAGACGATGGATGAATGGATAGAGATAGATAGATAGGTGATAGATGGATAGGTAGACAAGTGTAAAAGGGAAATTACATAGTATGATAAGAAATATTTAGTATATACATAAGGTAACAAAGTAACTTGGAAAGGGAGCCACTTTAAATACAACTGGTATCTCAGAAGAGGTGCTTTTAACTGAGGCTTCAGTGATCACATTTAAAAGAAAATTACAAAACTGATAGATGAAGCCAGTATTTCATCGTTATTTACTTCTTCAGAATAGTGATGCTACATAGTTTTTCATAGGTTTTTGAAAACTTTGTCTTTATTTTTCTATCAAATTGTTCTCCATTTTATTCACCCATTTTTTTTGTTGAATTGTATTTCCTTCACTGATTTATAAAGTATGAGCCTTTACTTTTTAAAGTGCTTAAATTGAATTTTCAAAATTAAATTTGCTCCAAATGTATGCATTAATATACCATGGAAAAGCTGAGTATGGTTAATTTTGGATATGGTTATATTTGGATTTTCCAAATATAGAGCTTAGATACAGACAAGTTCTGCTATATTTTCTTTAGAATGATTTAATCGTCTTGCTTTAAAAAATACCAGTAACATATTCTGTATCAGAATCCAAAGCTTAATACTGAGCTATTATTTATGAAGAAAACCTCAGAAAAGACTCCATATTAAGGTTCAGATATTCAATGGCATCCTAATATTTTGTAAGCACAGGAACATCAATTTATATTTCTTTTTACAATTGAACCTAACCTTGCCACTCAGGCAAAGAAAAGATGAGATATGAAAAGTGATGTATCAACTGTGATGCCTGTCTTTGCTTCTGTCTTTTGAACTCTGTAAGAAAATAAGGCAACCAAATTAGTATAAATTTAAAAGTTTTTTAAGTTTATATATTTTAATTGAAGAAAAAAATAAGAAATATCAGGTATCACCTGGTTTTAGGGTTTTCAACAGTTAATTTTCCCCCCAACAACCTTTGATTCCATGACACGAACAGACAACTTGCCATGGAACCATGGCAAGTTCAAGGCTTTGTTAATTTGTTTTGTGCTGCATTCACCACCAGAATGTTACATACCTAACAAGAATACACAAAATTTTGAATTTATCTCTACTGGTATAATCTTCATCTTTAAATCTTCTCTCACCATAGATAAGTCATCATACAGGGTTAATTTAGGCTTTTGCAATTTAATTTTTTTCTTTTCTTTGTGTTTATGAAAAACAACTCTCATTTCTCCTTAGTGAAGGGGAGCCAGAATAAACAGACCTGAGACTTAACTTTGCCTCTGCTATGCTTTAGCATCATGGTACTAAACAATTAGGTTAACTTCTCTGATTTACAATTTACTTTTTTGTAAAATAAAGTTAAAATTCTTATATTGTGACACTGGGAGAATTAAATGAGAGAGTGTTGCAGTGCACTTATCAGAGTACTTGCACAAAGTAATCAGTCAATAAAAGTTATTATGGCTTCTCTCAGAAAGGAACAGAAAAAAACTAAAAAAACAGAAAAAAACATTTTAAATGGTAATAAATACTTACCTATCAATAATTACTTTAAATGTAAATGGACTAAATTCTCCAGTCAAAAGACTGAGTGGCTGAATGAACTAAAAAAAGAAAAGACTCATTTATATGCTACCTACAAGAGACTCACTGAAGAAATAAGGATACACACAGACTGAAAGTAAAAGGATGGAGAGCTATATTCCATGCAACGGGAAACAAAAGGAAAGCTGGTGTCAGAAAAAATACACTTTAAAACAAAGACTGTAGTAAAAGACAAAGAAGGGTATTATGTGATGATAAAGGGTTTAATCCAAGAAGAGGATATAACATTTGTAAACATATATGCACCTAATATAGGAGCACCTAATATACAAAGCAATAATTAACAGAACTAAAGGGAATAATTGACAACAATACAATAATATTAGGGGACTTTAATACCCCATTTACATCAGTGGGTATATCATCCAGACAGAAAATCAACAAGTAAGTAGGTGCCTTAAACTATATATTGTATCATATGCACTTAAAAGATATATATAGAATATTCCATGCAAAAGCAGCAGAAAACATTCTTCTCAAGTGCACATGAAACATTCTCCAGGATAGATCACAAAAGAAGTCTCAATAAATTCAAGAAGATTTAAATTATATCAACCATATTTTCCAAACAATGATATGAAACTAAAAATCAGTTACAAGAGAGAAAACTGTAAAAATCACAAAAATGTGGAGATTAAACAACATGCTACTGTATAACCAAAGAGTCATTCAAAAAAATCAAAGGAGAAATTTTAAAATATTTAAAGACAAATAAAAACAGAAATATACCAAAATTTATGAGAAACAACAAAAACAGTTCTAAGAGATAAGCTCATACCAATACAGGCCTACCTCAAAAAACAAGAAAAATCTCAAATAAACAATCTAAGTTTACACCTAAAGGAACTAGACAAAGAAGAGAAAATGAAGCCCAAATTAGTATAAGGAAGGAAATAATAAAGATCAAAGGAGAAATAAATGAAAAAGAGAATAAAAAGACAATAGGAAAGATCAAGGAACTAAGAGATGGTTCATTGAAAAGATAAACAGAATTGACAGATCTTTAGTTATACTCATCAAAAAGAGAGAGAGAGGGCTCAAATAAATAAAATCAGTAACAAAAGAGAAGTTACTGCTGATACCACAGAAATACAAAGGATCCTAAGAAACTACTATGAACGATTATATGCTGAGAAATTGAAAAACTTAGAAGAAATGGATAAATTCCTAGAAACATACAATCTTCTAAGACTGAATCATGAAGAAATAGAAAGTCTGCATACACCAATTAACTAGCAAGGAGATTAAAGCAGTAATCAAAAACTTCCAACAAGCAAAAATCTAGGACCAGATGTCTTCACTGGTGAATTCTAGCAAACATTCAAAGATTTAATTTCTATCCTTCTCAAACTCTTCCTAACAATTGAAGAGGAATTGTTCCAAACTCATTTTAAAGGGCCAGTGTTACCCTATTACCAAAACCAGACACCATCAAAAAGAAAATTACAGGCCAATATCCCTGATGAACATAAGTGCAAAAATCCTCGACAAAATATTAGCAAACTGAATTCAGCAACCCCTTAAAAGGATCATACACCCTGTCAAGTGGAATTTACTCCAGGGCTGCAAGGATGGTTCAACATTCACAAATCTGTTGTACACATGAACAACATGTTGTATATGTTGTACACTATTTATATTTAATATATTTATTTAATATTTATTATATTTACTATATATTTATGTACATATTTAATATTTATGTACATAGTATATTATAATGGAGAAAAGTAATAAAAAAACTATACACACATTTCTTAATCAGAGTGCATTAAGAGGAGAGCAGGTTTTAAACAATTTAGGTGGGTGAAAGTAGGTGTGTGATTATATCCTTATCCAGCACTGTTTTAATACTAACCAACACTTGAACTGTAAACTGGGCTCAATGGTGAACTTCTCATATTTCTGCCCATGGGAGCAAAAGAAAAATCAGAATGCCATATGCATAATTTCTTTTGCCTATTAGTTTTGTACGTTGGAAAATTGTATATAAAGTAGAAATAACCATATGCCTGGGCAGGATGGGAAGGAGGATGAAGTGGAGAATACTTAGAAAAATTAGAATATGTTAAAGCAGTAGAAAATATAAGCAATTGGAATGAAATTGTTTCTCAAACAAAATTTTCAGTTATTCATTTTAAAACACAGCAAGAAGAAGTGGCAAAAGTCATACATCCATGAAGTCATTAGATTTTTCCTCTCCTGGAAACACATGTGCCAAATTTCCAAGTAAATACCAGTTTTCTTTTTACTTGGAAGTATTAAAATTACCTTTAAATTTTATAATCATCCAAAACCATGGACTTATCCTTTGCTATTGCTCTTTAGAGAAAGTTCACAAAAAATGGAGGAGAATAAATGAATAGAATTACAGTTGGTAAGTTCTCTTCAACTGTCCAGCTGGTCACCTTAAACACTTCCAATTTTAAAAGTAATATTTTATGATGAACAAGAAGTTTTTGCCAAAAACCATATTGTATCACTGTTGATCTTGTTTATGTTAGGACCTGGGTTAAAAAAAATATTCAGGGGCTTCCCTGGTGGCGCAGTGGTTGAGAGTCCGCCTGCCGATGCAGAGGATGCGGGTTCGTGCCCTGGTCCGGGAAGATCTCACATGCCGCGGAGCGGCTGGGCCCGTGAGTCATGGCCACTGAGCTTGCGCGTCCGGAGCCTGTGCTCCGCAGCTGGAGAGGCCACAACAGT
This sequence comes from Delphinapterus leucas, assembly GCF_059928025.1. Classification (NCBI taxonomy): domain Eukaryota; kingdom Metazoa; phylum Chordata; class Mammalia; order Artiodactyla; family Monodontidae; genus Delphinapterus; species Delphinapterus leucas. The sequence continues at coordinate 19,090,940 of NC_143135.1, forward strand.
GAGAGGCCTGCGTACCGCAAAAAAAAAAAAAAAAAAAAAAAAAAATGTTCAGTATGCTGAATATATTCAATCAGTACAATCCAAAAGATATATTAAGTGCCTATTTTATGCAAGATGCTGCCCTAGGACCTTGGGGTAAGAGAGAGAAAAATATGATCAAGGTACCTACTCTGCTGGATTTATATTCTAGAATATTAAAAATTTTAAAGCACATTAATTCACATGACAGCCCCATGAAATAGGTTGTTTTGTTTTGTTTTACCATTTTAAAGATTAAAAACCAGGCCCACGTACATTAAGCACTTTTTCCAACTAACAGTTGTGGAACTGGAGGTGTTTTCAATTCTAAAACCCAGGCTATTTTCATTATATTGTGGAAAGGTATGGCTCTCCGTTGTATGGGACAACTCCTGTAAACTATCCAAAGAAAATATACCATACCTGACACCACTTTCTTTTCTGGATACAAAGAAATTGCTGATGGCAAAGTGGTGTCTGAACCAATCTAAAGCCTCCAGCTCCTACAGAGATAGATAATATGCTTCTGGGAGGACTCCAGTGTGCAGAAACACTGCCTGTCACACTTGGGCTGTGAAGTCTACCTTAATCAAGAGGAGGAAAAGGTGCAAAAACACCCTCTGGTCCTTTGTAACTGGTTACTCCTCTTGAAACAGGAATAAGAAAAGTGTGAACATAAACATCCAGCAAACAGCATCCATCTCTGGCTTTCTGCAGCCCCCTCAGTTCTGTAGCAAACCCGTAACATCAGGAGCCTCTTTTCCTCTTTATAATCAGCTGGCTAGAAATAGTATCAAGCTTTTTTCTATCAGGCTCCCCAAAATTTTATTTGTAATGAAGATAACTCTGAATAGATGAGATTTATGTATATTCTATATAGACCTCTGGAGAAAGTTTAGGTGATGTTTATTTCCCTAGAGTCATTTTCATTTTAAAAATCACTTCCCAAATAGTTTCATCATGACAATATTATCAAGTCTTCTGAGAAATAAGATTAGTGTTAGGTGTACAAACTGAGTTCTAGTGCTTACTTCATTTCAGTTATGATTTTGATCATATTGGTTCATAGTTGGATCATAATTTTGTTTGGGATATGAAATGTGGAATGACTTGGGATCATTGAATAATATGTCATAATATTGAGCCTTTTGAAAGTTTTGCACCTGACAAAAGATCTAGTTCTTTCAAAATGGCGGGGGGGGGGAGAGGAAAAGTGCTTTCACTAGTAATTTCAAAGGGTTGTCATACCCAAGATATAATTACCATTTAGGAAAGGAGCCGTAATATTGAAGAGTGAGCTCAGACTAAATGTTTTAGACAGTGCTTTTATGTTATATTTTCCTGAGTTACAGCTGGTGACCTGTTACAGAGAAGATAATGAAATGATAAAAGGGAAAAAGAAAATAAAAGGAAAGGAAGAAATGAAAGGAGGGTGGAAGAGATAGAGAATGGGAAAAAGAAAGAAAGTGAAAATTTGAGATAGATACCCCCAACTATGTTTTGTTTTGTTTTGTTTTTCTTATTGTGGTATAGTTGATTTGCAATGTTGTGTTACTTTCAGGTTTACAGCAAAGTGATTCAGTTATACATACACATATATATTTTTTTCAGATTCTTTTCCCTTATGAGTTATTATAAAATATAGAGTTCCCTGTGCTATATAGTAGGTCCATGTTTGTTATCTATTTTATGTACAGTAGTGTATATATGTTAATCCCAAACTCCTGATTTATCCCATCCCCCCTGTCCCCTTTGGTAACCATAAGTTTGTTTTCTATGTCTGTGGGTCTATTTCTGATTTGTGTATAAGTTAATTTGCATCATTTTTTTAAGATTCCACATATAAGTGATATCATATGCTGTTTGTCTTTTTCTGCCTGGCTTCACTTATTATGATAATCTCTAGGTCCAGCCATCTTGCTGCAAATGGCATTATTTCATTCTCTTTTATGGCTGAGTTATATTTCATTGTATAAATATACCACATCTTCTTTATCCATTCATCTGTCAGTGGACATTTAGGTTGCTTCAATGTCTTGGCTATTGTAAATAGTGCTTCAATGAACATTGGGGTGCATGTATTTTTCAACTTATGGTTTTCCCCAGATATATGCCCAGGAGTGGGATTGCAGGATCATATGGTAGCTCCATTTTTAGTTTTTTAAGGAAATTCCATACTGTTCTCCATAGTGGCTGACTGTGTTGATGCTTATCATACCTCACTCTCTGCTGACTGGCTGGCTTGCTTATTTATGTATGTTTATACATATGTATGTAATGTATGTGTATATGTATGTGTCTGGTGACTTCATTTTTCTGCTTAATGCTTTGCTTATTAATTAATATGCTTGTAATTGCTGGATTCTTTCAAGTAACCAATTATGAGTGCATACCACCAGTGAAATAGCATGCAGAGGGCAAAATGAAATGTAATTACCTTCCCCCACTACCCATATTCTGTGGTGTATTACTGTGAAGCACTGATATAAACTTCTCTTAAAATGTTTTATTATGTCCTCAACACGCTTTCCTAAACTCTATCCTACTGTCCTTATGGATAATGGTACCCAGTGGCATGCTTTTCTTGACAGTATCTTCTGAAACCATTATTAAAATTTTCACTGAAATGTTGCACTGTGTCTTGGGTAATAAGTAAATGTTCCCAGTAGGTATAAACTTAATATTTAGAAATCATGTAAGAGTCTTAATGAAAAAACTTTTAAAAGCATGATAGGTGTCCCTCAATAGACAATGAAACAGGATCCCCTGTGGCATTCTCTCTGTACATACTAAAACAGAGTGAGCCCAAATACTGTTAGGTTTTTCCATCCTGACCACCAAGCCTGCAGTAATTACATCAGATAAGCAATTTTTTCCTTGATTATTTTATAATTAAATATACATTGTAATTATATATATATATATAAAGAAATGTTAGTGATTTGGTCTGATAATTGGCTTAGTGGAAATATCTGTATATGGTATGATGCAAACAAAGGGAGAAGGACACTCAATTTTTCCCGGTAGATACGAAAAAGTTATGATGGTGCTAAAATTTGAAGAACAACTAGAGAGTTGTCAGGTGGACAGAGCAGGACACGCTAGTCCATGAACAATCATATGAGAGAAAATGATGTATTTAAGGATACACGTGCTTCAGTTTTGTTAGACTGTAAAGTAAAAGTGATAGGATTTTGGAAATTGAAACCCAAGAAAGGGGGAACATTAAAAGGAAAAGTCAGATACCTTAATTCACATGTAAGTGCTGATGATGAAAAGATGTGAAACTGCTTGTTGTGGGCTGAATTGTATTTCCCAAAAACATATGTTGAGTTCTTTACCCCTGATAGCTATGAATGTGACCTTATTTGGAAATAGTATCTTTGCAGATGTAATCGCGTCAAGATGAAGTTACACTGGGTTAAGGTGGGCCCTAAATCCAATGACTTTATAAAGGGAGGGAAATTTGGAAATAAGGAAGAGACACACAGTAGAAGGAAGAAGACCGTGTAAAGATGGAGGCAGAAATTTGAGTTATGCTGCTACCAGCCAAGGAACAGCTAGAATCACCAAAAGCTAAAAGAGACAAGGAAAGATTCTCAAGTAGAGTTTGAAAGGCAGCAGGGCCTGCCCACATCATTTTTTCCCCCAGTTAAATTCGATTTTCAGACCAACAGTTCATATATTTGAGACATACTTATACTAAACAATTATTACTTGTTAATCTAAAATTCAATTTTCGTTTTTCTAGCATTATTGAGATATAATTGACTTACAACACTGTGTAAGTTTTTGTACCAAGTAATGATTTAATAGATGTGTATATTGCAAAATGATTACCAAAATAAGGTTGGTTAACACATCTGTCACCTCATATGATTACAATTTTTCTGTGTGTGTGGTGAGAACAACATTTAAGATCTACTCTCTTAGAAACTTTCAGGTACGTAATACAATATGTTAACTATAGTCAACATGCTATACATTAGATCCTCAAGACTTATTCATCTTACAACTAGAAGTTTGTACCCTTTGACCAATATCTCCCCATTTTCCCCACCACCCTGCCCCTGGCAACCACCAATCTACTCTCTGTTTCTATGAGTTTGGAGCTTTTTTTAGATTCCCCTTATAAGTCAGATCATACAGTATCTGTCTTTCTCTGGCTGGCATGTCATTTAGTATAAATTCCTCAGGATCCAGCCATGTTGTTGCAAATGGTAGGATTTCCTTCTTTCTCATTTCTGAATACTATTCCATTGTGTGTGTATACACAACATTTTCTTTATTCATTCATCCATCGGTGGACACAAGTTGTTTCCACATCTTGGCTATTGTAAATAATGCTACAATGAATATAACAAACAGGGTGTTGCAGATATATCTTTGAGATCTTGATTTCATTTTCTTCAGATATATACCCAGAAATGGGATTGCTAAATCATATGGTAGTTCTATTTTTAAGTTTTTGAAGAACCTCCACAGTTTTCCATACTGGCTGCACTAATTTACATTCCACAAACAGTGCCCAAGTGTTCCCTTTACTCCACATCCTCACCAGCACTTGTTATCCCTTGTCCTTTTGAAAACAACCATTCTAACAGGTATGAAATAATATTTCATTGTGGTTTTAATTTGCATTTCCCTAGTGACTAGTAGATATTTAGTATCTTTTCATGTACATTTTGGCCATTTGTATGTCTTCTTTGAAAAAATGTGTATTTAGTACCTTGGTCCATTTTTTAAATTGGATTGTTTGGGGGGTTTTTTGCTGAGTTATATGAGTTCTTTATATATTTTAGATATTAACCCTTTATCTGATATATAGTTTGCAAATATTTTCTCCCATTCGGTAGGATGCCTCTTCATTCTGTTGACTGTTTCTCTTGCTGTGCAGAAGATTTTTTAGTTTAATGTAGTCCCACTTGTTAATTTTTTGTTTTTATTGCTTTTGGTGTCATATCCAAAAAATTGTTGCCAAGACCAATGTTAAATAACTTTTCCCCTATGTGTTCTTCTAGGAGTTTTATGGCTTAAGTTCTTACATTTAAGTGTTTAATTCACTTCAAGTTATATTTGTGATTGGTGTAATATGGGAGTCCAATTTCAATTTTTTACTTGTAAATATTCATCATTAACAATATTTATTAATAAGACTATCTTTGACCCAAATATTCACAGCTCCCTTGTCAAACATTAGTTGACTGTGTCTGCCTAAGTTTACTTTGGGGTTTTCTATTCTTTTCTTTGGGTTTTCTATTCCATCAGTCTATGTATTTCTTTTTATGCCAGTACCATACTGTTTTTACTACTATAGCTTTGAAGTATATTTTGAAATCAGGAACTCCAGGTTTTTCTCAAGAAAGAGAAAGCAATTGGAGGTTCTTGTGGTCCCATACTAATTTAATTTGTTTTAACATTTCTGTGAAAAATACCATTAAAATTTTGATAAGGGATTACATTGAATCTATAAACAGCTTTAAGTTTATATACATCTAGTATACTAGTATATGTCTAGTATACTAGTATATATCTATCAGAAACATTTTAACAATACTAATTCTGATCCATGGATGCATGATATCTTTCCATTTATTTGTGTCTTCAATTTCTTTCATCAATATCTTATAGTTTTCAGTTAGATCTTTCAACTGTTTGGTTGAATTTATTCCTAAGTATTTTATTGTTTTCAATGCTGTTGTAAATGGGATTGTTTTCTTTATTTCTTTTTCAGATATTTTATTGTGAGTGTATAGAAACAAAACTGACTTTTGTATGCTGATTTTGTATCCTGCAACTTTATTAAGTCCATTTATTAGTTCCAAAAGCTTTTTGGTGGAACTCTTAGCATTTTCTATAGATAAATCACATCATCTGCAAGCAGAGACAATTTTACATCTTTCTTTCCAATTTGGATGACTTGTGTTTCTGTTACTTGCATAATTTCTCTGGCTAGGACTTCTAGTACAATGTTGAATAGGAGTTGTGAGAGTGGGCACCCTTGTCTTGTTCCTGATCTTAGAAGAAAATCTTTAAGCTTTTCATCATTGAATATGATGCTGGTTGTGGGTTTCTCATATATGACCTTTATTATGTTGAGATATGTTTTTTCTATACCCAATTTGTTGAGAGCTTTTATCATGAAAGGGAATTGAATCTTATCAAACACTTTTTTCTGCATGTATTGAGAGGGCTATATGATTTTTATCCTCATTCTATTAATGTGGTGTATCATGTGAATTGATTTGTGTGTGTTGAACCATCCTTGCATTTCAGAAATAGATTCCACCTGATCATATTGAATTCAATTTGCTAGAATTATTTTGAGAATGTTTATATCTATATTCATCAAGGATATTAGCCTGTAGTTTTATTTTCTTGTAGTGTCTTTATCTGGCTTTGATATCAGGGTAATACTGGCTATGCAAAATGATTTTGGAAGCGTTCCCTCCCCTTCAATTATTTAGACATGTCTGAGAAGGATTGGCATTAATTCTCCTTTAAATGTTTGGTGGAATTCACCAGTAGAGCCATTTCGTCCTGGGCTTTTCTTTATTGAGAGGTTTCTTGATGACTGCTTCAGTCCCCTTAATCCTCATTGATCTGTTCAAATTTTCTATTTCTTTGTGATTCAGTCTTGGTAGGTTGTACGTTTCTAGGAATTTATCCATTGATTCTAGGTTATCCAATTTTTTGGCTTATAATTGTTCATAGTGTCCTCTTAGGATCCTTTATATTTATGTAGTGGCAGTTGTAATGTCTTGAGCAAGGCTCAATGTCTTGAGCCAGCAGTTGTAATGTCTTGTCTCACAGACTGTGGCTGGGACATGCTGGGGCCCAGTTACAGGGCACTTTCAGTCTACAATCTGACTGAATTTGGTGGGCCCTCCTCCAGAGACTCACAGACTGTGGGCAAGAAGGTCTGAAGTTGGTTCACAGGATACTTCAGGGTCCATGGCTTGGACCAATGTCCATATGTCTATTTCCTGCTGCATGGGTGGATGTGACTTTTCCCAGGTCTCTTGGTGTATGGTGCTGGTGACAGATCCAAAGCCAAAAGGGTTATAGCCAAGTTCTCAGGGGTCCAGAGATATTTATGTTTCTGTAGCCAGGACCACGGTCAGTGAGTCAGCTGCCTTCTTGCAAGCCTGACTGGCTCTCTTTGGTCTTGGACTTCACCAGGATTTCCCAGTCTCCTCCTGAATCCCAGAGCTCCCATGAAGGCACTTTTGTCTGTGGATGGATGCCAAATCATTGTTGCTAAGAGGAGAACATGTCCAAGGGACATCTCATTGCCATTTTCCTGATGTCATGTCACCCCCACATCTGATTTTGAACTTCTGGCTTCCAGAACTGTAAGAGAATAAATTTCTGTTGTTTAAAGCCACTCCATTTATGGTACTTTGTTATTGCAGTCCTAGGAAACTAATACACTGCTCAAGTGTATTTGATTTTTAAAGGCCACGTATGTAGAGAAAGCTCCATCAGAAAAAGCTGCTTCTCCCATGTTCATTTATGTTATGGCACTTAGGCCAATGCTACTAATTCCATCTCAAACTCTACCACACAAGCAACAGCAATTCATATATGTTCATAATTCAACTGCCTCTTCTTCATTAAATTAATACCAAACTGGCATAACTCATTGGATTCAGAGAATGACACTATATTAAGTAAGAAAGTAATTACCAAGTGGCTGTGCAGCCTACACTTAAATACTCAAATGACAATAAACTCACTACCTTCAAAGGCAGTCTATTCTACCCTTGGATAACTTTGATGGCTTAGACACTTAGTTTTACACTGAGCTGAAATTGCATTTCCTGTCATCACCACATTGAGTTCTTATTCTATGCCTTGAGGCACACCAAACAGTTTTCATTGCATTTTCCCAGAACAATGAAGGGACCCTGATTCCTGGCCAGTGTCCTCCAAGTCTGTTTGCTTTCTGCAGACTCCATACCCTTATAGCCTTTGAGCATGGCTCATGTGACATGGCTTCAGCTGACAGCCCTGAAAGCATAAAATAGTCCATATTTGAATAGATATAAGTTCTCTCCTATTTTTAATTTATGGCAGAAATAATCATCATGATTATTAATCTCTGAGGCAAAAATAAACTAAAAAGTGATACCACCCAGGAATTCCTGAGATTACCAATTTTTTTCAACCTGGTCATAAACCCTCAGGAAATAAATGTCCTGTACCTCAATTGTTAAATGTTGATCCAGTAAGAGTTACCTCAGTAGTTGACTCTTATTGCCCACCTTAGAGAAATACAAGAGAAAATGTGATTACATTATTTCATAAATACATGTAACTTGTCAACCACTTTAGTTGTCTCCAATAACTAAAGAAAACTATGAGAAAAAATTACAACATGTTGACTTCTCATATTGTATCACTGAACTGAAAATGATGTGAATATATTCTTTTTCACAATTCACCTCTTGCTTTCTTAACCTTTTTACTACAGATAATAGTAATGATGTGCTCTGTTATTTTGAGATTAAAAACCAAAGAGCCTAGAAAACTTCCTGGACACCAGCCTCCTGATTCTCATGTTAAATAAGAATAGTTTAAAGTGGCTTCATAGTATTAATTTCACTTTAGATGAAATACTGTGACACCGAATGTTGAAAAGTCTCTATTCAAAGCTATACAGGCCATGGAAAAGTACAGTATAATATCTAGTTTGGGTGTAAATGTTTTCATTTTAGTTCTCCCTATGCAAACAAAATTATTTTAAAATATACGTGAAAATATTTCAGTTTGAGTAGGCTTGTGTATAAATCTAGTTAGTATTTACATTACATACCTATTAACATGTGTAAAGATCATGAAATTATATATATGTATATATTGATCCCATTCCTTAAAAAAAGAATCTCAAATACATCCACAATTAGAAATTGGAAGTATAAAATAAAAATAAAATCTGATTTTCTAAAGAATGTAGAGATTTCATAAATCAAATATAAAAGTAATAAATTTTATTGTTTGTTTGATCCTTAATTTTTACAATAGTACCAGAGTCAATATAGAATGCAGTGAAGTCAATTTTCTAAGTTGCATTTGACTTTCTCTGTCTGACTTACTTCAGTCAGTATGGCAATCTCTAGGTCCATCCATGTTGCTGCAAATGGCATTATTTTATTCTTTTTTTTTTTTTGGCTGAGTAATGAGAAAGACAAATATCATATGATATCACTTATATGTGGAATCTAAAAAAAAAAAGGGGGTACAAATGAACTTATCTACAAAACAGAAATAAAGTTACAGATGTAGAAAACAAACGTATGGTTACCAGGGGTTAAGGGGGGATAAATTTGGAGATTGAGGTTGACATATACACACTACTATATATAAAACAGATAACTAATAACGACCAGTGTATAGCACAGGGAACTCTACTCAATACTCTGTAATGGCCTATATGGGAAAAGAATCTAAGAAAGAGTGGATATATGTACATGTATAACAGATTCACTTTGCTGTATACCTAAAACTAATACAACATAGTAAATCAACTGTACTCCAATAAAAATTTTTTTAAAAATCTAAATCAACTATACTCCAATAAAAATTTAAAAATAAATAAATAAATTTGAGATATTTTTTTGTTGGTGCTTAACAGGCTAAATATCTAGGAGATATAGAGACCAAAGAAGCGTCATATAAGACTCATCTCCAGTACTTAGCCAGTGCATGGCTAATTTATGGGAAATGTTTATTAAGCGAACCTCTGACCAATAGACTGACAGATGGAATGACTAATTGACTAAATCAATGACTATGAAAACATATTCATGCACTGAACTAAGAACCAAGAATAATTTTGAAGCTCTATAGCTTTTGATGAATATTATCTTCTTAATGATGGTAGATAAAGATAGACACCTTCTTCTTGGTCATTCATTTTCTACAATGAAACACTAAGGCTCAATGAATTTGAAATACATCTGAAACACTGACACTACCCATTTGGTTCTTTCTACTTAGACATGAAAAAAGAGGCCTTCCAGTGTGAACAAGACATCTCACATGACCCCACTGGGCAAGTGCCCTCCACAGGTAGTCTGTGTTGAAAGCCCTGTGGTGGGAATCAGTGACTTTCTGCATGGATCCATGGGGAAGTCAACAGAAGGCTTATGATATGTCTTCCTCTGCCATTGCTAGAGACACCCCTTAGCAGTAAGCCTGAACCTCAACCCTCCAGCACATACCTTCTCCAGTAGCCACATTCAGCATTGAAGATTTCCCACCAGCTGCCCCAAACCTAGGAGTCTTTCCTTGTCCTATTTTTCACTTCCAATCAACAAGCAAATCCCACTGAGATTTTTTCCCAAAAAATGTCTCAAAGTCCATCCACATTTCTCACATCCATTTCTATCACTGTGTCTGAGCCTTTATTACTCTTGTCTGGACTTCTGAAGTATTCCTCAACTTTCCTCCCTGAACCCAGTCTTACCATTGCAATCTATTTTCTACACTTTGGTTAATATCATCTTTAAAAAATGTAAAGCAGATCAGAGGTACTCTCTTCTTATATCTTACATGATTCCTATTACACTGAGAATTCAACCCAAAAATATTATCAGGAGCTAAAAGTCCCTGCATTTTTTCTTCTTGTCTACCTCTTCAATGTCTATTTCTTTTTTTTTAATAGATCTTTATTGGAGTATAATTGCTTCACAATACTGTGTTAGTTTCTGTTGTACAACAAAGTGAATCAGCCATATACATACACATGTCCCCATATCCCTTCCGCCCTGAATATTCCTCCCATCCTCCTCATCCCACCCCCTAGGTCATCGTAAAACACTGAGCTGATCTCCCTGTGCTCTGCTGCTGCTTCCCACTAGCTAACTAATTTACATTCGGTAGTGTATATATGTCATGCTACTCTCACTTCCAATGTCTGTTTCTAACAGTATCTTTCTTATCACACTCAGGATGCAGCAGTTTCCTGTTTGCTCCTTGGCCATGTTAAGTGTTGCAAATTGATCTAAGATGCTTTGGTCCTGCACAACATGTAGGCACTAGACTCTTTTTGGTAGATAGTAACAGGCAAAGAAGCCTGAGCTGAATAAGAATTAGCTATACTCTCATTACTAGGTCATAGCAAAGCAAAGTTGCTGACCTGATTTTGCCAAGAACACAAATGTTTTTTAGACATACATGCTTGCATTGGTGACTAATCAAAAAATAGTTCTGAAAATGCAACAAAGTTCCATCTTTTGTTCTTTTAGGTGCTCTGAATGCCACCTTTCAGCAGACAGCATTCCAGAGGCAGAATTTGTATATTGTTTTAGTTGGATCAGCCAATGAAATATTCTTCTAACTCGTGGCTGGGCAGAGAAAAATGTATGCATCAAGCCTCAGGTATCTTTCCTAACATAAGGATATAAGCTTCATGCCTCACTTGATTCTTAAACTGTGTTAATATAAAAATGAGGAGTGTCCCCAAAATACGTAAGTCAACCCACATATAATGAATACCTTTAATTTCACCAATAGAGGGCCATTTCTATTATTTTAATGCCAAGTATTAAGACATTTATTTGCCAATAAATACAATACCAGTTTACTAGTTTTTAATAATTATGATTATTAGCTGACCATATAGGGTTGACTAAGAGCTTGAAAAAAAAAAAAGTTTTGGTAGGTATCTCTGGAATGGTGTTGGAACAACTAGACATCCACATACAAAAAAAAAAAAAAAAGGATCTAGACACAGACCTTATACCCTTCACAAATGTAAAATGTAAAATTGTAAAACTCCTAGAAGATAACATACAAGAAATCCCAGATGACATTGGATATAGCAATGACTTTTTTGTCAAGCCACCAAAGGTATGATCCATGAAAGAAATAATTGATAAGTTGAACCTTATTCAAATTAAAAAGTTCTGCTCTGTGAAAGACACTGTCAAGAGAATGAGAGGAATGGGAGAAAATGTTTGCAAAAGATACATCTGATAATCGACTGTTATCCGAAATACACAAAGAACTTGTAAAACTCAACAATAAGAAAACAACCCCATTAAAAAAACAGGACAAAGACCTGAAGAGACACCTCACCAAAGAAGATATACAGATAACAAATACACATGTGAAATGATGCTCCTTATCCTACGTTATTAGGGCAATGTAAATTAAAACAATGACAACACTACATACCTATCAGACTGGCCAAAATTGAAAACATTGATAATACCAAATGCTGGTGAAGATGTGGAGCAACAGGAACTCTCATTCACTGCTGGTGGGAATGCAAAATGGTACAGCCACCTTGGAAGACAGTTTGATGATTTCTTACAAAACTAACTATACTCTTATCATACTATCCAGCAATTGTGCTTCTTGGTATTTACCCAAAAGAATTGAAGACTTATGTCCACATAAACACCTGCACACAGATGTTTATAGCAGATTAATTCATAATTGCCAAAACTTGGAAGCAAGCAATATGTCCTTCAGTAGGTAAATGGATAAATAAACTGTTATATATCCAGACAATGGAATATTATTCAGTACTAAAAAGAAATGAGCTATCAAGCCATCAAAAAAAAAAAAGCAACATGGAAGAATCTTAGTGCATATTATTAAGTGAAAGAAGCCAATCTGAAAAGGCTACATACTATACAATTTCAACTGTATGACATTCTGGAAAAGTCAAAATTATGGAGACAATTAAAAAAATCATTCGTTGCCCTGGGTTGTGGGGAGAGAGGGGAGAGATGAATACGTGAAGCACAGAAGATTTTTAGGGCAGTTATACTACTATGTATGGTACTATAATGGTAGATACATGTCATTATACTTTTGTCCAAACCCATAAAATATACAATACCAAGATTGAACTCACGCAAACTATAAACTTTGGGTGATAATGGTGTGTCAAAGTAGGGTCATTAATTGTAAAAAATGTATCACTGTGGTGTGGGATGTCCATAGTGTGGGAGGTTTTGCATGTGTGGGGATAGGAGATATATGGGAACTCTGTACTTCTTGTTCAAGTTTGCTGTGAACTTGAAACTTCTCTATAAGTTTGTTAAAATAGACAAAAATACAACAGACCATCTGCATTTGTATCATTTTAAGGATTGTGTCCAAACTTCTTAGTGTGGCATGTGAGATCTCTCATGAACTTGTCCCTGCCTAACCATGCATGTTAATTTCTTACGCCCACACTTTGTGTATATGTGTATATACACATACACAAACACACACAAACACATTTTCCCCACCTCTCACTCTAATCATTCAGAACTTGTTGTTCATTGAAGCAAAGTCACTCAGAGCTGTCCCCTCTTGAGTGGTGAGAGTTTCTGCTCTTCTTTGATTGTCTAGTTCTTCCTTGTCTTTCAAGCCTTATTTCTTCAGAAGGCTGTTCTTAATTCTCCTCCAATCTAATTCAAGTGCCTCTAATTGCACCCAGTATGTACCTTCTTTTATCATAGAAGATGTCATATTATTCTAGAATTGTTTATATATGTATATATGTGCTGTATCATTCAATAGATGATGAATTCCTTGAAGTAGAATCTGTGTTGTTTTATCACAGTTCTATGTCCATAGTTGGTGCTTTAGAAAAATTTGTTAGATAAATGAATGGTGACCAGAGGGTGTGGAGTAAGCTCTGATCTTAGAGAATTCCCAGGGTTGACAACTGTGTATGGCAATCTGACCTTAAGGGAAAGTGTGTGTAGTTGCTGGAAGCATTTTACATCTTTAGTTGGAGAGGGCCAACTTCAATCCCTGGTGATGTCAGTACGGCAGCTTTCACCAGCCTGAAAGTCCTCTGGCACTGAAAATACATAAAGTTTGGAAGCTGTTTATGAGACTGAGAAGGTGAGTCAAAAGACCCTGTTCCAGGTTGGCAAGAAGGAACATAGTCCTAAACAGCTAACGCACCATAGTTCACATTAAGCTTCTCATTAATTTAAATGTTAATGTAAATTTAAAACATGTTGTATTGATTTGGAACTATTTTTTATGAATACTGCATAACTGAGCTCTCTAGAAGCAGAATCCAAATGGACATCTCTTCACACCAACTTATGATTAAGAAAAAAAATGAGGCTTTCTCTTTTTCTCTCTCTTGTTTTGTTATGTAAAATCATTTTGTGTTAGTTATGAGGCCTAGCTATGAGAAGCTATGAGAACTTCTGGCTTTGAGTGCCACTGATTTAGACAGTCCTCAGCAAAAGATCAAATTCTGAATGTATTCTTTCAGAGTATTGCATATGTAATTTCAAATATATATGGAGATCAGTGTCTTTTCCATTTCACTGATGAGAAACCTAAAGTCTCTGGGACCATGCTGGTGATTTCAGTCTATTTTGTTAGTTCTTCATCCAGAATCTCTTTCATCGGGATCTATAGTTCCTTATTTAAAAGGAAAACACATTTTTCAAAGGATGTCTTAAGACGTCACATAAGAGAAATGATGCTGATGATAATGCTGATGAAGATGATATCTGGTAATTTTTGTGTATGCTTCCTTACTCTGTGCCAGATCCTTTTAAAACAATTTCTCACTTAATCCCCAGAACAGCACAGAGAGGAAGCTTCTCTCATTACCCTATTTTACAGATTAGGAAACTGTCCCATAAAGAGATTAAGTCACTTTCCTAAAGTTCCACAAACAGAAAGGGATGTTGCTGGCCCTAGGACTCAGGTTGGTCTGACCTCAAGGTCTTTTTCATGAGCATTATTCTCTCTGGGTCTTAAATCACACAGTGTGATTGATACATGCAGACCTAGAGTAGTAAATTTCTTTTTGAAGAGATGCATATGAACATGTAATTAAGGATTTGGTGTTACTATTGAGACGTTGGGTGGATGGATGAAATCCAGAAACCTGGTCTTAGTTCCTGAACACCTTATATCTTATTTCCTTCACTTATACACTATGAAATTTGAACTAATTGATTAGTGAGGCCTCTTCCAGACCCACATTCTGTGAGTCTGTGTAATGATATGATTCACTTTGTTCTGATCAACAAACTCTCTGCTTGGTTCTTCTCTTCACAACCACCCACTACAGTGCTTCTTCACCTCTGATGCCTCTGCACCTGCAGGCAGCCCCACTAGCTCACTTCTCTGTACTCACATGCATACAAAGTGAGCATCCTGATATACACACATTTATTTGAAACACGCTAAATACCAGGCAGAAACTCAGGCTAGAAGATGGAAAAAGCAGCATTTTGTTCTCCTGAACACAGAAATGAAAAACAAAAACCATAGTCCTGGAGAGAAATCAGACAAGACCTTCATATGTCAAAAGAAAAAATATCAACCAATGCATTCAGAGGCTCAGATAATAAAGGACTGAGAGAACCTATTGAAATTGAATATTTACTGGCCTAGGTGTAGCCAACAAGCTCTGTAGGGCCAGGGTATATAGCATAGTAAGGACTGTAGACTCTGGGATCACACAAACCTGCTAACTTCACCACTTATTATCTCTCTTTGGGCAGTTGACTCATGCCTCAGTTTCTTCACCTATAAAACGAGAATCATAATTCAAAATTTTAATAGGGTAGTTATAAGGCTTAATCTGTAAAATGTGGAGAGTTTATTCCAGCACCGGTTATGTAACACAGGCTTAAATTAATCTCCATTACTTACTAACAACAACAAAAAACGTTCATGGGTCAGTTTTAAAATTATCTTTGTAAACAGTAATTGTAGTTATCACTCAATTCTCAATTTTAGGAATTGTTATTGTTTTTGCAGGGCAATGATATATGAAATAACAATTAGATATGAATACTTCACCCAGAAATATTTTTCCCTTGGAAGATATCTGACAGGGAGAAAAAGTCATGATATAATGTCAAATTCTGTAAGCTATCTTACAAATAGCCTCTAGTCCTGCAGTTTCTACAGAATTCCAACGTCTTCCTCTCAACATTAGCATAGCAGGAAGATAGACAGCTGAGCCACTGGCCCCAAAGGGTTATGAATCCTGTGAATTAAAAAATCCAATTTTACTAAAGTCCATGAGATACATAGTTGATTTATTCAATAGAAAAACCTGAAATTGATTACAGTCAATCTAGTATTATTTACCTACAAGTAACTAATTGCCCAGCAGAGATAGAAGCCAGTAACTGAGTACCTAGAATAAATTTACAAAAATTCAAGATTTATCTAAACATGAGGACTTTGCTACCATAAATTCCTCCTGACAATGCTACCTATATCACACCACATCCTCAGAAGGAAAATTATCACAGAATTTGAAAGATGGCAGGGGACTTGGAGGAAATTCTGCACAAAGCTCTTAAGTTTATATGTGGAGAGATTAAGACATGGAAAAGTTTAGATACTTGTCCAAAATTGCCTACCTAATTATGGTAGGGTTATGAATTGAATCTAGTTCGATTCTTAGTCCAATACCTGTATTTACTTATTTTCTTTATTGCTATATCAAACTGAGAAATATGTTAATTACAGTGTATGTTTTCTAGCTTTTTTAATGTCCATTTGGCTATTAGGGTTAGAATAAACTGATAATTATCTCTATTGTTTTCAACTTATGACAGAGGGATGAGGTAAAAGTAAGAAGTCTCCCAAGCTTCTCCAATGAAGTGTGTATGACACATGACACACTTCAGTAATGCAATGCACTGACCATTGACAAAGGAAAGAAGGATCAGCAAATTTAGAAATGAGTAAACTACAGTAAATATCTGTATCTCTATCTTTGCATCTATGTCAATGTTTATATCTATGTCTGTCTATCTGTATTAGAAAAATGAATGACTAAATTCTATTGGGGGAGCATGACAGGCTGGAATATCTAACACTAAATTTGTTCTCAATTGTATAGTATGATTTAAAAATATGATATTTGTGTTGTCTTCCTCCAGGTATAAAAGAAACGTTATCCACAGAAATCCAGAACACTTCTCTAACCTCTTTGGATTTTCTCGGGAAGATCAGGACCGGTTGAGAAATTTTGATACGGTAAGTAAGTTCCAAGTACCACTAACCTGTTTTCTTGTGGCTTCCATTCTAGCTTACAAAGTTCAGAACAAAAGTGATGTTCTGTAAGTCAAAAGAGTAGACAAATGGAAAGCCAGATTCCACTTTTTATAGATGATGCAGTTAATATCTGAAAATGTTGTTTCAGCATGTAAGCTTCCTAACATTTAACTCCAGCACTAGATAGATTTACCCATCCAGTCCCAGGAAGTGCTAGGCAACTGCAGGCTCTCTCGACATGGCAGGCTGCCCCGTAAAATTTCCAGTGTAGATACCAGGTGTGAATTCTTCTTCCTGTAAATACCCAGCCCTAAAGCTGAAAGTGAAGAGAATGGGTTAAACTATAACCGACGAAGTTTTGCTCCCCAGTTCACCAATCACATAAGCAACTCTAATGACCAAGGGAAGGAGAGAGAGTAAGGCAAGTACAGAGAAGCCAGAATAGCTAATATAATGGAATTTTTTTCCAATGGAGAAATAAAATAGAGATAGGGAATAAGTGTTCTTCCCAAATACCATTGAAGAATAGGAGAGTCCTGCCAAGAAGAGGAAGGGCTCTTTACAGTTTGCATGAGGATTTTGTTAACCTGGTAGCACACTAAGAGAACCCCTCCTGAGTGATGGAGGGAGCCACAGCACTGTGATTTCTCCTGCTTAAAGAAGCAAGCCAGATTCTAAGCAGAATTTTTGCCAACTGCCTGTTAGACATCATGTATTATTAGAATCACAATGGGCATGTTGTCTGTATTGTCACAGAGCATATGGCTATATGATAGACTGCTGGCATTTGTGGTTTTTACTGTTTTTAAAAATCCCATTACATATAGTAATTTTTAATTTTTCAGGCATACTATTAAATTATTCTGTAAAGAGGGTGTGGAGGGAACAGTTTATCCAGGTAAGTGAGCTTAGCTGACTTTTTAGTGGACTTGTCTCGATGGGAATTGTAATTGTAATTTAATATATCATCTGTGTCTCCTGGATTTATTTGTTGGTAAACATAAAACCAAGGAAAGGAAGCTTATTGAAAGTATAGAAAAACAATCATAAGCTTGAAGAAAAGTAAAATAATAGACTTGGTATAGGGCTATGGACCAAGCCAAGCATCTGTAGAAGGTCTTGGTAGCAGCACCCACTTAATAGTTTCAACTGGTTGGTGCCTCTAGAATAAATGAACCATGTTCCCTTTCATCTTGCTATTTCTTCATCTGAGATTCAAGATCATGCAAGAAAAAGTTTTATTTTGGCCATGCAATTTGGTCAGATTTTGGTGGTTTGCCCTCCCCTTGGTTATACTGGAGTAGCAAAAGAAAACATACAATGGATAGGAAAGTTTTATCTTCTATAATGGAACAGCAGTCATCTGGATTTGCCACTCCACCACGAATACATATCATGGAGAATAATTTATCATCAAAAATGAGATAGTGCTTAGCATCAGGATGAAGGAGTCTATATTTAATATTATTTAATCCACAGCACCTTGTAGCATAAAGGGTGTATCACCTACTAACGTGGGTGATCTACAAAAATGTATGTACTACAGTGACATTTAGAAAGTTAATTATTGGCAAATGTCTCTTGGGTATATCCTTAAAGAATGTCAAGGGACTACTAGATTGATCAACCTTTTAACTTTGACACTCAAAAGTTGTATTTCTGCAAGGTTTATGTAAGCTTGAAAGTATGAAATCAACTAGTCCCCCAAAATGAAAAATCTTTTGCTGAAAGAGAGAAAAGGACCAGTAAGGATATAAAAAAGACTGGAAATTCACTGGGGGAGCCAAACCTAAAAATCTTTCATAAAGCAAAAACCTTAACGAGGGGAGGGATAAAGTGGTTCTAGGTTAGTAGGGCTTCCTGCTCCAGAAAGAAACAAATGCAAATCCTAATTTAGAACCCTAATTTAAGACCTCAGGATTCCTCCAGATGAAGTTCAACCAAAGATGTGCTCACTGTTGATATTTAGTAAAAATAAATGTATCTGTTGAAAAAAATGATTGAATGAATAATTAATTTTAAATATATTAGACAGTTTTCCAAAATATACATGTTTAACCATCTGTTTTTAAATGAGTCCATATCAGTTTTCTCCCCTTTTTCCGTATCTTCAAATCCTTTATAACATTATTCTTTTAGCATAGCATTAGGAAACCAAAATGAAAAAACATAAAACAAAAAAAACACAGGTAACTTAAGAGGAAGCTATTATCCATCCCTGATAGATCTATCCTAAAGAATTTACCTCAGAAGTTCAAGGCTATCTGGTTCCTGTGCACCAATAAATCACAGCATAATAAAATCAAACCATAGTGGGGGCATTCTAATTTTAATTTTTTCTTGAGATTTATGAAGTATCTAATCGTATTTTGAATCAGTTAGTAAAATGAATGGATAGCAGGTTCTGTAGGAATGTTTGGATATTCAGGGAAATTTTCCAACAACCTTCTGCAAAAACATATTAAAATCTTAGGGGAGGTCAGAGAATACAACCATTCCTCTGATTAACTATCACAGCTCTTCCCTATCTATTGTATATAAACTCTGGCATGCAGATTTTTGTCCCATTTGGAAATGTTATCCTAATAGGAATTGGCCTACCAGCACTTATTTCTGACTTCTCCTTGCTAATAGAAGGACTGAGAATTACTGTCTTCTGGAAGGTGGTCAAACAAACAGTGCAACAGATTGGAACAAGTAAGGTTCCAAATAGCCTTGTCAGGTTTGTGATTCATATACAAAAAGTAGACATCTACATGGGTAAATTGCAGTGGCTGTTCCTTGATGATTGACATTTTTATTTAGGAACAAATAGAGTTCCACTTATTCCTGGAAACCTATCTATAAATTAGATCCCCCAATGTCTAAAATGAGATATGTAATTTGAAGTGAAACAATATTATTGCCCCAATCTAAAGAGAACTAAAAGGATATTTGCTATTATCACATCCATGGGAATTTTTTGATAAAAAATACATAGCTTTTTCCGGTTTGGGTTGTCTCTGAAATGTGGCAGTATTGGTAGTGGCTGAAAGAGTTATTAGAGCTGATTCATAGAGTTCATGGTAATAGAAAAAGCATGCCCACATTCCCATGACTCAGGCCCTCGTTAACAAATATTTACACCATAAATCTGGTGTAGCCCTATTCAGGGAGATCTCAAGCCCTATGGGATGCCTCCTCCTAGATCTTTACATTAAAAACTGAATTAAAACACTCAGTAGTGACAAGAGTATAGAGAAATAGTGTTTTTATAAATGGATGTTGAGAGCGTAACTTGATAAAACTTTCTGGAGACTAACATGGCATGTTATCAAAAGTCTTTAAAATGTGCCTGCCTCTGACCTAACATTTTCTTTACTAAGATTTATCTTAAAGAAATCAGTAAACAAATGAATATAGATATATGTACATGCATAAGCACTGGAGCATTGTAAACAGTTGCAATATATTAGAAACAACCTAAATACCTGAAAACAAAAGATTTCTTATAATACGGCCTGTTGATATAATAAAACACTATACTGTCATTAGTAATGAAGTTGCTGCTCTGAATATATAGACATGAGAATATGTTCACAATACATTATTAATTTAAAAAATCTGATTACAGTAATTTGTGCAAATATGATATCAATAATTATATGTTACATATATATTATGTATTTTATATGTATAGAAAGAAATCTGAATAATAAGGTTATGGCTTATTCTTTTTGTATATTCTTTTTTTAATAGAAATAAATAGGCATGTAAGTATATAACTTGAGAGGAAAAAAATAAATTGCAAACTAAGGGAAAAGTTCTTCAAAGGGTAAGAGAAGACCCTCTACCTCCATGAAAAGATATATACACATACTACCTCTTTATAATCCATATTGTTTTCACTCTAGAAGGAGGCCTTGAAAGGAGGTGGATCTGTGGACCTATCGTGTTTTCCTGGGAATGGGGCTGAGCTGTGACTCCAATTGTCCTAGTTTATAAGTGATGACATCTCTTGCCTGTTGCTGTAAGTCATAGAATTGAGGGGCTATGGCCACTAGCAATAGGGTAACAAGCATGGGGGAGGGGAACTTCAAACAAAACCAGTTGGTCATTTACAAATAGGACTAAAGAACAAGAATGTGAGATATAATTCCCAGGGCTGGGATTGAAAAGAGACATTGAGGATGATTGAAAGGGGAAGGCAATAATATATGCGCTGCTCAGTAACAGGGTAAAGCCAAGATTACTTCTGGTGTGGTACATATTTGGTTCTCAGTGAAAAGAGTACCTGAGTGGCAGTGACGAAAATGTCAGATTCACAACCCTGAAAGCCTGTAAAGTGCAAAAGAAAGGGTGCCTGCTCAGGAAGGTGCCAACGTGTTGCTTGGGAGAACTTTAGCTCTTGTATAACCACTATCAAATCTTCGGAAGCAACTAAATTCTCAAGTAAATGCCCTTCAAGCTAAGTCCCCTTTTCTTTCATCCAAATTGCTGACACTGCCCCTTCTAGAATATTGCAATGTCCACTAAAAAAATGAACAATCTAAAAATTGAGAATTATGTTTTTATTCCAGGAACTTACTGAGGACTACAGCCCAGGAATCGGCCTCTCCGATAGCTCTGAGGAACTCTTCCAAAGAGGTAAGGGAGAAGCCAGGATATATAGGAGATTTTGCTGAAAAAACAAAACCAAAAAACACGTAGTTGGTCATCCAGAGATTACTGTTAATCACAAAAAACAGACATCTCAAGTTAATAATTTTAGTGTTTTTCTATGTATAGGAAGATCCGAGAGTCTGGGCTCATCAAAATTATTCCTTTCGTATGCATTTTAACTATCTAGGGCCAGTATTGTGCTTTTCTCCATCCTGAATTCCCCTCAGCGTTCACCACTGGGGGGAGTTGCAGTGGCTGATGGCTTGATGGAGGGCAACATACATTGTTTACTGAAATGGCAGGCAACATTTTTTGTCAATGAGAACCACCACCATACCACATTCATGGAGTAGCTAGTAACCCTGAGGTAAAGAAAGGGTCCTTTGCATTTAAGGCTAAGACGGGAGCAGCCCAGTAGATCCAAGTTCCCTGGAAATCGCTTTCCACTTAGCATTCTTGAGTGGATCTGTGTCGGTGCCATGAAAGGTTAGGAATTTCTCTGTTAAGAGATCTTGAATGGTATCCTCTTATCTTATCGTTACTATTGTCATAAAAATAATGGCTGGTAACAGTAATGGAGGAAGGACTTCCTATGCATATTACTGGAACTAAGCCTCTTCCCAGGAATTATCTCAGCGAATCCTCAAGCACCCTTTCAACCTTCATGTCAGAGATAAAGACACTGAGGGGAAGAGAAGTAACTGTTCAAGGTCATTCAGATAGAAAGGAGGTGGATGTGGGATTACAATCTAGGCAGTATGATTCAAATCTTCTTAAGCTTTGGCAGCTCTTCTGACTCTGTAGAGCAGAAGACATTATAATGTTTATTTCTGATGACAGTTGTTTGAAGTAACAGTAATCATTAACGAAGTCTGACATCAGATATAACAAAGCAAGAGGCCCACAGGACTCTGACGTTGGAGTTTTCAGATATTCTTTTTTTTTTTTTTTAATAACAAAAGAGGGGAATTGGTGGGTTAGAACCCCATGACTCATCTTTAGTTTTCTTCTTTTGCCCTAACCTAAGGAATACATCTATGATAAATAACAAGATATGAAAGACTTCCATAGCTTTAAAGGAAAGATGTCCAAAGCATATAGCATCGTATGGTAGTATCATACTTGAAGGGGGAAAAGCACACTCTAAGGATAGAGTATTTAGTTAAGTGGTAACCATTTGGAAAACAGAGGTGAAATGAAAATTGCCTGCTAAGTGTCAGCTGTTCCACAGCACATTTCAGCTAAGAATGCTTAGAAATAAAATACCTGAGAAGCCAAACTATTTCCAGTTACATTTGTGTGTGATCTTATTTTCTCTGTGTGTGAGACAGCCTTCAAGGCTGTCACTGTCATCATGGAGCATTCACTCACTCGTTCAATAAATGTTTATTGAACATGTATATGATGCTGTGGAGCTAGGCACTGGGGTGACCCAGTGATTTTATATTCTCTTTTGTGGAGTGAAGCAAGGACAGAGCCGAGGAGCTTAATATCTTAATAGTGTGTGGTAGAGATGAGAAGAACAGATGCACATTAACATAAAGATATATGCGCTTGCCCACATATATGCATATGCTTTCTTGCCACACTGCAGGAGAGAAATATCAATCACACTGAAGATATTAACAGAATGTCTGGGTGGCTTCCGCCTCAGTTGTGGAAGATTTCATGGATGAGCTGAGTTTTGAAAAGTTTTGGAAAAAATGACAGCATAAAGTATGGTGGCACAGAATATGGAGACATATTCTGTTTTGGCAGAGATAATGACACAAAGGATCTGAAGAATCCTCAGTGTCTTCAAGGAGTGTAATTTGAATTAGGAGATAGCTCAGGTGAACTGGTTAGTGGAGGTTGAAATAGCAGAATTTATGCGTATGTTTTTTGGAATATTTTTAAGTGGAGTCTAAAGACAAGGCAAAACAAGACACCCTCTCCATATCCTTTCTGTAGAATCTAAAGCCTTTGCATGTGAGATGATACGTAATTATTACCCTTAATTCTAGCAAAGGAAAAAATAAAAGTAAACCAAAATCCTTTTCAAAGGCTTTGGCTTTAAATCAAGCTGGGATAAAGCCCCAGCTTTGCAAGTTACTTTTTAAACTTAAAAAAGTTACTTGCTTCTCTTGCCTTCAGATCCTCTATACAGAAGGGTTATTGGGAATCAATGAATGTAAAGAAATTAGCATACTGTCAGACACATAATACATGCTCATTAAACTTAAGCTAGGTTATTATCAATAATACCTCTTTACCATTTCATTAAAATATAGCACACACTGATTGATGCACAATAATATGCAATTTGGTTTTTGCTTTAAAAATAGGTTTATTGAAATATCACGATATCCTGCAAATTGTGGCAAGCAGTGTGGTACAATATGAATAGAGTCCTACTACAAGGACATTGGTGTCTATTGGAACATTTTTAACTAACTGCAATGACTAGTTGGGGGTGGTGATTTGTTCTGATTTGTTCTTTACTTATCTATCAATGCCTAAGAAATTCAGGGCTCTCTAAAGCATTTTTTGATTATCAGAAAACAATTTCCAAACGCCTCTAGAACGCTGTACTGTTGACGCATTTTTGTACTTTAAAAAGTATGTTCTGGTCAATAAAATACTTTTACCTTTATAAGATATGATGCTCACAAGGGGCCTGGGAGGTAAGCCCAGGGCTAGAGGGGATGAATGGAGGGGTGGGAAGATGACTGGAGGAAACTGACATTTCAAGGATTGAAATGACTTGACAGAACCAAGGGAGTAAGAAAGCAGGAATTTCTTCTTTATGTTGCCTCTGCATAGAATGAATGAGTCACCTGTTATTCCTTGGACTCCAGGCTGTGCCAGCCCTGAGGAAGTGAGTGAGTCTCTGGCATGTGTTTTTGAAATGTTCAGTTTTCTTCTTTAACCACTCTTTCTTTTCTCTAGTCAAATATAATTCCCTGCTGCTCCTGGGCTTCTGGACAGCTACTAAGATCACACCTCTGCTCCTTCCTTTTCCTTCCCCTTTGATCAAAAACACTTTATTCTGCAATAATAATAACTGGAATAAAATGTGTTATATCCACACAATGGAAAATTATTTGGCAATCAACAGGAATGAAATTCTGGTATATCCTATGACATGGATGAAACTTGAAAACACTATGTTGAATGAAAGAAACCAGACACAAAAGATGACATATGGTATGATTCCATTTATATGAAATGTTGAATATGAATATGATATAGATATAGTTCAATAGCAATTTGAATACAGATTAAGCAAATGTATAGAAATAGAAAGCCGATTAGTGGTTGCCAAAGGCAGGTGAGAAGGATGGGGAATGACCACTAATGGGTAGGGAGGTTTCTTTTGAGATGACCGAATGTTCTAAAATGAGACTGTAGTATGGTTGCACCACTGTAAATGTACTAAAAATCATGAATTGTCCGTTTAAATGAGTGAATTGCATGGTATATGGATTGTACCTCAGTACAACTGTTAAAAAATAATAATAACAGGAATGGCCAAAATTATTGTAACCATGTCATGTTTGCATGGGATAAATATTTTGCATATATTAAGTTTGCATACCTATTTAACCCTCAGAACAACCCTCTGAAGCTGGTACTGTTTTTATTTCCATTTTCTAATATGAACAAACTGAGAAAAATTAATCATCCAAGGTCACACAGCTAGTAAATGGCAAAGGTAGGATTTGAACTTGGGAAGTCTGGCTTCAGAACTCTGCTCTTAACTACCTTGAAATACCTTCACATGCAATTGACAGTCTTCCTCTATCTTTATATTCTCTATTATCCGGGCACATGGGAATGCTTGCTGTGCCCAGATCTCCCCCGTGCCCTTCCTTGCAATTATTCATATGCTTTCTCCCTTCCCATTCATTTTTTCTCCACAACTTTGAGGTGTAACTCATATATAATAAATTGGACATATTTGAAGTGTACAATATCATATGTTTAGATATATATAAGCACTGCCAAACAGTCTCCACAGACTCTTGATCTTGGTCTCCACAATCAAGATAATCAAGATAATAAACTTATCTATCACCCCCAAAAGTTTCCTCATGATCCCATGTCCCCCTTCTATTCTGACCCTCCTCCCCCAACTCATTCCCAAGCCACTCTTGATCTTTTTCTGTCATTACAGATTCACTTTTGTTTGCTGGAGTTTTATGTAAAAGGAATCATATAGTATATAATTCTTTTTGTCCAGATTCTTTTCATAATTATTCTCATATTTATTCATGCCATTTCATTTCTCAAAAGTGTAGTGGTCCTTATTGCTGAGTAATATTCCATTAACTATGTATACTGCAGTTGGCTTATTCATTCAGGTTTTGATGTACATTTGGATTGTTTCCAGCTTTTAGCTATTGCAATTAAAGATGCTATGAACGTTGGTACACAGATCTTTGTATGGACATATGCTTTCATTTCCTTTGCATAAATACTCAGTAGAATGGCTGTATCATATAGTAAACTAAACTCTTCTAATATTTTACATTCCTACCAGCAATGACTGACAGTTCTAGACCCTCCACTTCCCTGCCAACACTTTTTGATCTTCGTCATTCTAATAGGTATATAGTGTTATCGCATTTCATGGTGGTTTTAACTTGCATTTCCCTAGCCACTAATGATGTTGAGCATCTTTTAATATGCTTATTTGCATCATTCTCGTTAGAGTTGTCTGTTTTCTTATTAGGTTTTGTGAGCTCTTTATGTATTCTGGTATGTCTTTTGTGAGATATATGGTTTGGAAATATTTTCTTCCCGTCTGTAGCTTATCTTTCCTTTCTCTTAAAAATGTCTTTTCAAGAGCTGAAGCTTTTAACTTTGGTGAAGTCCTATTTATTATTTTTTTCTTTTATGGATCATGTGTATTATATTAAAATATTTTTGCCAAAATCAAGATCATGAAGACTTCTCGCCTATGTTTTCTTCTGCAAGCTTTATAATTTCACACTTCACAGTTAGGGCTATGAACAATTTTGAGTTAATTTTCACATGTGGCATGAGGTATGGACCAAAGTTCACAGTTTTGCATATGGATATCTAATTGTTGCAGTACTTCCTGCTTAATGACTATCCTTTCTCCATTGAACTATCTTTGTACCTTTATCAAAACATTCCTCCTTATTTTTGCCTATCAAAATCAAACTTATCCTTCAAGGTCAAGTTTCGATGCCTCACTCTCTAGAAAACCACCCCGAAGTCTCCTACATACTACACTTTGCATTCATTCATAGTCGAATTAAAAAAAACTCATATATTAATAGTGATTATATCCCGTTGTGGGGTTTGGGATGATTCGTTATTTTGGCTAAGCACTTTGTCAGTACTATCTGAATTTTCTACCATTAGCACTTATACTTCATAGAGAAAAATAACTTGATTTTATATATTCATAGTATATTCCTTGTGACACACTTTTAAGTAGTTTTTTTTTCCATTTTGAGCAAATAAAATCCAATCTACCTGATATATATAAATATATATATACATATATTTATATACACATACACACATACATTCTATTTGCTCGTGTAACCAAAAACTTCTCAGAACGGAGTAGCTTTAGGCATGGATAGATCTAGATACTCGATAACTAGTGTGTGCAGTCTGTCACTGCTAATCTCATAGCTCTCCTCTCATCACTGCTGGCATTTGTCTCAGGCAGCCTCTCCTATGTGGTGGCAAAGAACTCCCCAAACAGCTGTAGGTTTACATTACTTTGGCAGCCTCAGTGGGTCAAGTTCCTTCCGTATTGTCCTAGTAAAACATTCTGTGGTTGGCATGCCTTGCGTCACCTGCCTTCTCACAACAGTTCTGTTAATAGGTTGGCCAGGTTATTTGTTACCACATGACTACATATTAGGTGGTCAGCCTTGTCTGAGTGTCTGAACATTAAGTGCTGGAAAGAAAACTGAGAAGCTATATCAAAAGAATAACTAAAACATGGTAAAATGGCTAAAATAACCAATGCCTACCACTTTACCTTTTTATATCACCCAAACAATCTGGTTACATAGATATTGCCCAAATTTTAGAAATTTGGAAACTGAGGCGTAAAGAGATAGTAGACTTAATCAAGTTCACTGTCATAGTTTCCTATGGCCGCTATACCAAAGTACCACAAACTTAGTGACTTAAAACAGCACAAATGTATTATGTTTCTGGAGCTCAGAAATCAAAACCCAGCTCCAAGGGGATAAAATTAAGGTGTGAGCAGGGTTGCTTTTCTTTTAGAGGCTCCAAGTGAGTTTGTTTCCTGCCCTTCCCCAGCCTCCAATGGCCTTGACTTGCGGCCCCTTGTTCTTTATTCAAAGACAGCAGCGTGACATCTTCAAATCCATTTCTCTCTAACTCTGACCCTCCTTACTTACTCTTATTGGAGCCCTCCTGGATAATCCAGGATAATCTCCTCATCTCAAAATCCTTGACTCAGTTATACCAGTGAGGTCTCATTTGCTACATAAGGCAACATATCCACAGGTTCTGGGGATTAGGATGTAGAAATCCTTGGCAGGGGGGCATTATTCAACCTAATATAGTCACAGTGCTGTTAAGTGGTAATGTTGAGAGGTAATGTTGAATTCATGTTTTCCAAATTGAAGATCAGTGTCTTTTCTACTTTATCACAGATGTATCACATAACAGTGGCTGTGTATAAGCTTGTCTAGGTTTCAAATTCCTAGAGAGCAGGGAATTTCACCTACCATAACAAACTCTGTGTGCGTGTGTGTGTGTGTGTGTGTGCGTGCGCGCGTGTGTGTGCGCGCGCACGCTCCTGTGGTGGACAGGAGGAGGGGGTGCTTTTTTCTAAGACAACAGGTAGAGGCAGAAAAAAAGGTTCCATTTCACTTTCCACCTTGCATCATTCCACAGTGGCAGTTGCCTCCTTGGCCCTCCCTCTTGATTAATAAAGCAATAGTGTAGGTTTGTTTGTACCTCCTTTATTTGATAAATTCTGTTTCCAGCAAAAGAATACAGATTCCATCAGTAGGCAAATCACTTAATAGTTTTCAAATGACAACTATAATTCTTTCTCAACTGTCCCTACATGTGCGAAGAGAAGCAGAGAACCAAGGCGGTTATATGAATAATTTAAACAATAAAACTCTATTGGCTCAATTATCTGATTATTTCAGCAAGCATCTGGATACAATTTTAAGTTTTTCTTCTCTAACATTTTTTAGTTTACTTGAACATTTGGAGGCGTTGTCTTATAATAAATTATTTATTTCTTCTGTGCTCTAAATTCAATTTAACAAACATTTAATGAACAAATAACATATGACAGAAATCGTGCTCACTTCTATTGTGGCTAAAAAGGTAAAAAACAAAGAATCTCGTTCTCATGGAATTTTCAGTTCCAACAGGAGAATGATACAATTATACCAATGACTATAAATTTTGGCAGAATGATTGAGGTAGAAAAATAATGGTAAAAATGTTTAAAGGGAGAACTATAATTCAGTTGGGAAAAATTTGGTGAAATTTCTGGTAGAAGTATCCTGGAGCATGGTTAAGAGTTTGCAAGGCAGAAGTAGCATAAGAGAGTGTCGTCGGTGGAAAGAACCACAAAACAAGGAGGCAGGAAACCTAGGACTAATCTTGGGAACCACAGGTCCTCTGGTTAAGCTGGGACATGGGGAATGTACAAGGATTCCCAAGAACTAAAAGACTTGAAGGAACCGTTTATGTCCAGCATCTAAAAGTATCTAATTTATTCATCCCAGCACCCTAGTAGTTTTCAATATGTTTGTATTGAGAAGATGTTTAGGCAATGTCTAGAGGCACTTCCATTTCCAAAATGGGGGTGGGAGGGGGGTGTGGGGGGAGGGAGAAGGCAGGGTGATACTGCCATCTAGTGGATAGAGGCCAGGGATGCTGCTAAACGTCCTACAAGGCATAGAGCATCCCCCCCAAAAAACAAAGAATTATCTGGCCCCAAATGCCAAACTGTGCCACAGATAATAAATGCTGCAGTTACCTTATGAGGCTGTATTATTATTTCCTTTTCTGACAAACTGAAGTATTTTGAGATTACACATCTTGCCTGAGATCATTAAATAGTAAATGGCAGACCAAGATTAGGGTCACAATATAGTGAGGAATGTGGACATAATCAAGAAGCTAATGAGAGTCTCTGAACATGGACATGTCAATCATTGGAGCTGTAGTTCAATGACAATGCATGTCCAGTGCTTAGCCCAGTGCCTGACACATAGTAAGCACTCAATAAATGTTCCCTGCTCCTTTAAATGATAGCTGCGGATTTCAGTGATGCATCAGCTGTGAGGGGGCTCCATTGGAGGACAGAGAGACTGGGGACTAAAAGATAGTCTGGGACCAGGACAGAGTGTTCGGAGTCTGAACTGGAGTGAAAGCATGTGTTATGTGCAGGAAGAGACACATGCAAAAAAATGTTACCCATGGGGGAACTGGAGAGCCTGACAAATGAACGAATGTATGGGTGTGTGTCAGGGGGAGTTTTGAAAGTGACTCTGGTTTTGAACATGAGAAACTAATTTTCACCTCACCACCATGAAGGGAAGAGCTACCATGCTAGGAATGATTATACTCACTTAAATCAGACAAACTGAGACACAGAAAGGTAAGCAATTAGCTCAAGGTCAACCACATTTGAAGCTTTCTTTAGAAATATACGGAGAAGAAAAGCTTGACCTTTTTAAAGATACAATAACTAAATCTTCATAGGAGTGATAAGGACATAATGACATTTTCTTTAATATGCTTCCAAAAACAGTTTTAACATTCATTTTGCTGTGTATTTGTATAGATGAAAGTAACTGTAGCCAGACATTCTGGCTGAATGAAATATGTAGAGATACCAAGGAAGAGTTTACCAGAGAGCATGGAGTGAGGTTCTGTATTTTTTTGTCACATGTGCTGCATTATTATGGGAGAGCCAAAAAAAAAAAGAAACACTTGGCTGGCTAGGTAACAACGTGTGGGAGAAAGGAGAGGACTCACAGTAACTGAGAGCTTGGTAAAATATACATATTGACAATAGCAAATATCACTAATACCTAATGAGTGCTCATGAGATGCCAGTACTGTGCTAACTATTCCTCATGCGTTATTTCACTTTAATCCTCATAAATGTATGAAATACGTGGGACCAGTGATAGATGAGGTCTCCTGGACTTCAAGAGGTTAGTGACTCACCCAAGATCACACAGATAGGAAGTAGTGGAGCCAATATTCAAACCTCAGCTGTTGGACTCAAGTGCCCAAGCTTTTACCCACTATTATGTACATGGCTAGAAGTTAGGAACATATATTCTTCCCTTTTTTTGTATTTGACAGAATATATATATATATAAGACTGTGCACAGCTGTCATTCATTTAAGCCCTACCTAAGGGCAACCAAAAGAATAGTTGTTCAAGGGACAACAGGCCTCCCTCTAAAATCCCCACCTTTACTCCTTATCAATGCTGTGCAGTTGGCTTCCAAATCTCACTTTTTACCATCTTAGCTCTTCTTTAAAAAATGTGGATCCCGTATCTTCCCTGTGAATTCCATGAAGAGAGGATACAGCCATGAACAAGAAAGGCAGTGCCCCTACTCCCATGGGCAACCCATTTCAGCAGACGAAGACAAGTCCACAAATGGAGACAATCAGATAAGTGTTCTGCCCAAAATTAAAATATGGGGATGTGAGAGACATTGGGTGGCTACCTCAGCTGCCTGGGAGGGATGGTCTCTCTCAGAAGATCAAAAAGATCAGTGTCTGCAAAGAACAGAGAGAAAATGTTCTAGGCAGAGGGAACAACTAGTGCCAAGACCCTATTGTCCACACAGAAAGAAGCTAAGGTGTGGGAGCAATGAAGGAAGATAAAGTTGAAGAAAGGCTGAGAGGGGGTTGAAGCTAGGAAAAGTAATATTTTCTAAGCCAATAAAAGGAATTTTAATTTTAGTCCTCATACAATGAGATACCTTTTGAGCAGATCTCATCATCTTTTACCAGGGACAACCGTCCAAAAGTTTAGCTTAAAGATACCAAGAAAAACTAAAGATACCAAGAAAAACTAATTTTACCTTGACTTTATCGGTTAATATTTCATATGAATGAGAGGGCGAGAGAGCCCCAAACTCTTTCAGCACCTTAATTTACACCTGAAAGGTGTGTTTTTGACACTTCAATCAATCAGTGGGTGCCATCAATCTGCATATTGTGTTACAAGAAACTGCCTTTCTTCTCGATTTTTCCTTTCCTTTTGTTCTCAGGAAATTAATTCATGTCATTTCCATTTGAAATCCTGTGGCATTTGA
Organism: Delphinapterus leucas; assembly: GCF_059928025.1. NCBI lineage: Eukaryota > Metazoa > Chordata > Mammalia > Artiodactyla > Monodontidae > Delphinapterus > Delphinapterus leucas. The sequence continues at coordinate 19,122,916 of NC_143135.1, forward strand.
CTGCACAGGCACTTAGAGGCACCCTTCTATGACTTGAAGCTTAGTTTAATGGCATTGCTTGTCAGCAGCACATCAAGAGAAAAGAGTCTGGACTGCCAGGCCCCTCGGGCCGCTGTTACATACGGAAGATGATTTGACACAGGTCTGTAGGTCTGTATGTGGTGGGCGCCAAAGGAGTCGACTGTGGTGAGTGATACCAGCAATTTGGTTCTTAACGTTTTTCCCATGCCGTATTTTGCTGTGAAAGGAATATTCGAGCAAGGATTTGTAAGATGTCATCAATTTCACTTTAGAATTTGGCTTTCTAAAAAGGCTGGAAACTTAGGGAGCATTTTCTGCAGTACTAGTCTGAGACACCTGATTTGTTTTACAAAAGGTTGAATAACGTCGAACACACCATTCTGTGGATCTACATGAAAGCGCTTCTCCAGGCAGACGTATTCTGATTCTGATAAAAGCATAAAATTTAAGAGACCGAAGTGCCCTTAAAGGTCATCAGTCTAGCAAGTCCTAGACTTTAACACCTTTCATGTCATTAAAATGAATAAATATACAGTGGCTCAACAAATGTTTCCAACTTTGGATTTTGCCAAATATTTACCTTTTAAAATGTTACTAAATAAAAATAAGAAAGGAAATTATAGCTATAAAAATACAGGACAGGGCTTCCCTGGTGGCGCAGTGGTTGAGAGTCCGCCTGCCGATGCAGGGGACACGGGTTCGTGCCCCGGTCCGGGAGGATCCCACATGCCGCGGAGCGGCTGGGCCCATGAGCCATGGCCGCTGAGCCTGTGCGTCCGGAGCCTGTGCTCCGCAACGGAAGAAGCCACAACAGTGAGAGGCCCATGTACCGCAGAAAAATAATATATATATATATAGGACAGAATTCATCACCAACTGAAGATTTTTGCTTGAAATTCAACTAATTCATAGGATAAACCCAGTGCATTGCCCTTACCCTTCTCATTTTGCTATAGTGGACTAGTGGAAATTTAATCCGGGACAATGTTTGGAAATTGCTTATCTAATCTACCCCTGCCTTAAGGACCCAGACACAGCTTAGAGCCTAGGCTTGAACAACTCCAATGACAATCTTATGAGGCAGCCCATTCCCAGTTCAGAAAGCTTTATTTTCAGGAAGTGCTTTATTATATTGAATGGGAGTTATGTATAACCTCCAAGTCTGATGTCACACATGTACACACACATGCACATGCACATATGCACAAATAGTAAGCATGCAAATTGGTAACATTTTGCAGGTTTTAACACTTGGCATTTTTTATACCCATCTCCTCTCCCACCTCAAAGCTGCTGCCTTGTTTGGATCCTCACAACCTCCCTTAGTTTCCTAATTGCTCTCCTGTGTCCAAGTTGTTCCTCTTCTGCAATTTACTTGCAGAATGTCCTTTGGAATGTCTTTTGAAATTTCCAGACTTATCATGTTACCCCTTCACTTAATACCCCTCAGTGAAAAATGATGATGGTATTTGGACCATCTTCTTCAAAAAAGGAATCCTTGACTGGGCTGCTCTATGCAAGTTCATTTCCTGGCACTTCATCTCCTTCCCTGCCACACTTTCTCCTTAAACTCCAGCCCCTAAAGTATTTGCCGTTCTCCTAAAGTACAAACAATGAATGTTTGTCAAATTCAAACTCAGGTCTATATGATTCCAAACTTACTGCTCTGGGCCCTATTCCATGTTCTTTCCTTGGATCAAGCATATCCTTTTTCTGAATATACACGAATCCTTTCTAAAAATGTAACCATCTCTGGGAAATAATGGAAAGCTCCTAATACTTTTTCTGTATATACAGAACCTACCAAATTTGGTACTCGATAAAATTTTGTTAAATAAATAAATGGATTGGATTAGGTTGAACTAAATTGTTAATTAGCACCTATATGCAATTTTTTTATTTAGGATCTTGCTTACTGCAGAAGAAAAACACACAAGACGATAACATACTTTTGTCACTCTCTAACCCTAGAGGTAAAAGAAACAGAATTGAGAAGAGAAGTAAAGAAAATTCAGTGGCCTTTTAAATGTAGCCACTAAAATCAATAACAGTAAAAAAAGAAAATGGAGGCATCATTAATAAAAATTAAAGTAAGAAATTAAATTCTAACATAGCATACTATTTTTCAGTATTCTTGACTCATTTCTTCCAGTTTTATTACGGTATAATTGACACATTACATTGTGTAAGTTTACGGTGTACAACATGATGATTTCAAAGATATATATATTGCGAAATGGCTACCACAGTAAAGTAACACCTCCATCACTCCGCATAATTCCATTTTCTTTGTGTGTGTATTGTGAGAACATTTAAAGTCTACCCTCTTAGCAACTTTCAAGGAAATGACACACTATTGTTAACTATAGTCACCACACATTAGATCCCTGAAACAGTCATCTTATGACTGGAAGTTTTACCCTTTGACCAACATCTCCTCATTTCTCCTACCCTCAGATCCTGGCAACATCATTCTACTCTGTTTCTATGAGTCTGGTGTTTTTAGATTCTACTTACAAGTGAGATCATACAGTGTTTGTCTTTCTCTCTCTGACTTATTTCATTTTGCATAATGCCTTCGAGGTCCATCCATGTTGTCTCAGATTCTCTTTTCTCATAACCAAATAACATTCCATTTTATATATATATATTTTTTTTTTTTCTTTTTCCATTCATCTGTCAATGGACACTTAGATTGTTTCCACATCTTGGCTATGGTAAGTAACGCTACAGTGAACATGAAGGTGCAGGTATCTCTTCAACATCCTGATTTCATTTCTTCCATATATATACCCAGAAGTGGAATTGATGGATCACATGGTAGTTCTATTTTTAACATTTTGAGGAACCTTTATACTGTTTTCCATAGTAACTGTACCAATTTACATTCCCACCAACAATGTACAAGGGTTCCCTTTTCTCCCTACACTGGCTAACACTTGTTACTCTTGTCTTTTTGATAATGGCCATTCTAACAGGTGTTATTTGTATTTCCCTGATGATTAGTGATGTTGAACATCTTTTCACACACCTGTTGCCCGTATGTATGTCTTCTTTAGAAAAAATATCTGTTTAGGTCCTCTGCAGTATGACACAATTGTTATCCTAGTGAAAATATGAACTTCCATAAAAATTCGTAAAATTTTAATAAAAATTATTTTCAGGAAGATTGTCAGCTTAAGGTTTCAGTAAAATGTTAAACACTCAATCCATCAAGAGTCCCCCAGTGTTTACTCTGTTCAAAAAGACCACAAGTCCATACACACTTCACGATGTTCACCTGCCACAGGAATATTTGTTTTATATCTCGTTTCCCTATAAACTCCCATAATTGTTGATGAGTTTAAAGATCCCCTCCTATTTTGAAAGTCAACTCAGCAATATATCTTCTATATATTATAAGAGAGATATATATCTCTTATATATTTATTCCTGGTGTTTGGAGAATTATTTCATTCAAGCAATAAAGGTGTTTCCATTTTCTGTGTAAATACAATAAATTATTATTTTTTAAATCTGCAACCTCTCCTAGACAGTCATTTACTTCCCTAAAAAGTGCTGTGCATGTTAGAAACCTGGATATTTAAAAAGGCAGATTGTTGACCATTATTAGAATCATGCGCCACTAAATCAGCTGGAGGCCTAGAACCACAGATGTACTCATGCATCTTCAAAGGGAAGAGAAATGAATTTTGAAATCTAGGAACTTCATTTCCTGGAAACACAATAGTAGCATGGTGGGGAAAACAAGGCTATCATTTCTTGAATCTGCACTGCATGGTTAATGCTGAAATAAAGTGACATGCTTTAGGAGTTGTTTAGTATCAAGTGCTGATTTCGTGAAATCAAATGCAGCTGTCTTCCCAAATTACACAACTAGATTCACAGCAACTACTAATTCCTGGTGGATTTTTTATTTTTAACGTACTTATTGGAGTATAATTGCTTTACAGTGGTGTGTTAGTTTCTGCTGTATCAAAAGGGAATCACCTATACGTATACATATATCCCCATATCCCTTCCGTCTTGCGTCTCCCTCCCACCCTCCCTATCCCACCCTCCCTATCCCACCCCTCTAGGTGGACAAAAAGCACCGAGCTGATCTCCCTGTGCTATGCGGCTACTTCCCATTAGCATCTATTTTACATTTGGTAGTGTATATATGTCCATGCCACTCTCTCACTTCGTCTCAACTTACCCTTCCCTCTCGCCATGTCCTCAAGTCCATTTTCTCCATCTGCGTTGTTATTCTTGTCCTGCCCCTAGGTTCTTCATAACCACTTTTATTTTTTTTTAGATTCCATATATATGTGTTAGCATGCAGTATTTGTTTTTCTCTTTCTGACTTACTTCACTCTGTATGACAGACTCTAGGTCCATCCACCTCACTACAAATAACTCATTTCGTTTCTTTTCATGGCTGAGTAATATTCCATTGTATATATGTGCCACACCTTCTTTATGCATTCATCTGTCGATGGACACTTAGGTGCTTCCATGTCCTGGCTATTGTAAATAGAGCTGCAATGAACATTGTGGTACATGACTCTTTTTGAATTATGGTTTTCTCAGGGTATATGCCCAGTAGTGGGATTGCTGGGTTGTATGGTAGTTCTATTTTCAGTTTTTTAAGGAACCTCCATACTGTTCTCCATAGTGGCTGTATCAATTTACACTCCCACCAACAGTGCAAGAGGGTTCCCTTTTCTCCACACCTCTTCAGCATTTATCATTTGTAGATTTTTTGGTGATGGCCATTCTGACCAGTGTGAGGTGATACCTCATTGTAGTTTTGATTTGCATTTCTCTAATGATTAGTGTTGTTGAGCATCATTTCATGCGTTTCTTGGAAATCTGTGTACCTTCTTTGGAAAAATGTCTGTTTAGGTCTTCTGCCCATTTTGGATTGTGTTGTTTCTTTTTTTGATACTGAGCTGCATGAGTTGATACTGATACAAGCATGAGCTGCTTGTATATTTTTGAGATTAATCCTTTATCAATTGCTTTGTTTGCAAATATTTTCTCCCATTCTGAGGGTTGTCTTTTCGTCTTGTTTATGTTTTCCTTTGCTGTGCAAAAGCTTTTATGTTTCATTAGGTCCCATTTGTTTATTTTTTTTAATTTCCATTTCTCTAGGAGGTGGGTCAAAAAGGATCTTGCTGTGATTTATGTCAAAGAGTGTTCTGCCTATGTATTCCACTAACAGTTTTATACTCTCTGGCCTTACATTTAGATCTCTAATCCATTTGGAGTTTATTTTTCTGTATGGTGTTAGGGAGTGTTCTCATTTCATTCTTTTACATGTAGCTGTCCAGTTTTCCCAGCACCACTTATTGAAGAGGCTGTCTTTTCTCCATTGTATATTCTTGCCTCCTTTATCAAAAATAAGGTGACCATAGGTGCATGGGTTTATCTCTGGGCTTTTTATCCTGTTCCGTTGATCTATATTTCTGGTTTTTTGCCAGTACCATACTGTCTTGATCACTGTAGCTTTGTAGTATAGTCTGAAGACCAGAGCCTGATTCCTCCAGCTCCATTTTTCTTTCTCAAGATTGCTTTAGCTTTTCTGGGTCGTTTGTGTTTCCATACAAATTGTGTAATTTTTTGTTCTAGTTCTGTGAAAAATGCCAGTGGTAGTTTCATAGGGATTGCACTGAATCTGTAGATTGCTTTGGGTATTAGAGTCATTTTCACAATGTTGATTCTTCCAATCCAAGAACATGGTATATCACTCCATCTGTTTGTATCATCTTTAATTTCTTTCATCAGTGTCTTATAGTTTTCTGCATACAGGTGTTTTGTCTCCTTAGGTAGATTTATACCTAGGTATTTTATTCATTTTGTTGCAATGGTAAATGGGAGTGTTTCCTTAATTTCTCTTTCAGATTTTCATCATTAGTGTATAGGAATGGAAGAGATTTCCGTGAATTAATTTTGTATCCTGCTACTTTACCACATTCATTGATTAGCTCTAGTAGTTTTCTGGTAGCATATTTAGGAATCTCTATGTGTAGTACAATGTCATCTGTAAACAGTGACAGTTTTACTTCTTCTTTTCCTATTTGGATTCATTTTATTTCTTTTTCTTCTCTCATTGCTGTGGCTAAAACTTCCAAAACTATGTTGAATAATAATGATGAGAGTGGGCAACCTCGTCTTGTTCCTGATCTTAGTGGAAATGTTTTCAGTTTTTCACCATTGAGGACGATGTTGGCTGTTGGTTTGTCATATATGGCCTTTATCATGTTGAGGTAATTTCGCTCTATGCCTGCTTTCTGGAGAGTTTTTATCATAAAAAGGTGTTGAATTTTGTTGAAAGCTTTTTCTGCATCTATTGAGATGATCATATGGTTTTTCAACTTCAGTTTCTTAATATGGTTTATCACATTGATTGATTTGCGTATATTGAAGAATCCTTGCATTCCTGTGATAAACCCCACTTGATCATGGTGTATGATCCTTTTAATGTGCTGCTGGGTTCTGTTTGCTAGTATTCTGTTGAGGATTGTTGCATCTATGTTCATCAGTGATATTGGACTGTAGTTTTCTTTTTTTGTGACACCTTTTTCTGGTTTTGGTATCAAGGTGATGGTCGCCTCATAGAATGAGTTTGGGAGTGTTCCTCCCTCTGCTATATTTTGGAAGCATTTAAGAATGATAGGTGTTAGCTCTTCTCTAAATGTTTGATAGAACCTGCCTGTGAAGCCCTCTGGTCCTGAGGTTTTATTTGTTGGAAGATTTTTAATCACAGTTTCAATTTCAGTGCTTGTGATTGTTCTGTTTATATTTTCTATTTCTTCCTGGTTCAGTCTCAGAAGGTTGTGCTTTTCTAATAATTTGTCCATTTCTTCCAGGTTGTCCATTTTATTGGCATATAGTTGCTTGAAGTAATCTCACGTGATCCTTTGTATTTCTGCAGTGCCAGTTGTTACTTCTCCTTTTTCATTTCTAATTCTATTGATTTGACTCTTCTCCCTTTTTTTCTTGATGAGTCTGGCTAATGGTTTATCAATTTTGTTTATCTTCTCAAAGAACCAGCTTTTAGTTTTATTGATCTTTGCTATCGTTTCCTTCATTTCTTTTTCATTTATTTCTGATCTGATCTTTATGACTTCTTTCCTTCTGCTAACTTTGGGGGTTTTTTGTTCTTCTTTCTCTAATTGCTTTAGGTGTAAGGTTAAGTTGTTTATTTGAGATGTTTCTTGTTTCCTGAGGTAGGATTGTATTGCTATAAACTTCCCTCTTAGAACTGCTTTGGCTGCATCCCATAGGTTTTGGGTCGTCGTGTTTTCATTGTCATTTGTTTTTAGGTATATTTTGATTTCCTCTTTGATTTCTTCAGTGATCTCTTGGTTATTTAGTAGTTTATTGTTTAGCCTCCATGCGTTTGTATTTTTTACAGAATTTTTCCTGTAATTGATTTCTAGTCTCCTTTTCACAGGCTGCAGGTTCGTAGTTCCCGTAGTTTTTGATGTCTGCCTCCAGTGTGTAAGGTTGGTTCAGTGGGTTGTGTAGGCTTCCTGGTGGAGGCAACTGGTGCCTGTGTTCTGGTGGATGAGGCTGGATCTTGTCTTTCTCGTGGGCAGGACCACGTCCGGTGGTGTATTTTGGGGTTTCTGTAAACTTATTATGATTTTAGGCAGCCTCTCTGCTAATGGGTGGGGTTGTGTTCTTGTCTTGCTAGTTGTTTGGCATGGGGTGTTCAGCACTGTAGCTTGCTGGTCGTTGAGTGGAGCTGGGTCTTAGCATTGAGATGGAGATCTCTGGGAGAGCTTTTGAAGTTTGATATTATGTGGGGCTGGGAGGTCTCTGGTAGGTCAATGTCCTGAACTCAGCTGTCCCACCTCAGAGGCTCAGGCCTGACACCTGGCTGGAGCACCAAGAGCGTGTCAGCCACGTGGCTTAGAAGAAAAGGGAGAAAAAAGAAAGAAAGAAAGAAAAGAATATATAAAATAAAATAAAGTTATTAAAATAAAAAATTATTTTAAAAAAAAGTAATAAAAAGAAGAAAGTAACCAAACCAGTAAAGAAATCCACCAATGATAACAAGTGCTAAAAACTATACTAAAAAAACCCAAAAAAACAGACAGACAGAACCCTAGGACAAATGGTAAAAGCAAACCTACACAGACAAAATCACATGAAGAAGCATACACATACACACTCACAAAAAGAGAAAAAGGAAAAAAAAAATATATATATATATATAAAGGAAGAGAGCAACCAAATTAATAAACAAATCTACCGGTGATAATAAGCTCTAAATACTAAACTAAGATAAACATAAAACCAGAAACAAATTAGATGCAGAAAGCAAACCCCAACTCTACAGTTGCTCCCAAAGTCCACTGCCTCAATTTTGGGAGGATTCGTTGTCTATTCAGGTATTCCACAGATGCAGGGTACATCAAGTTGATTATGGAGATTTAATCCACTTCTCCTGAGGCTGCTGGGAGAAATTTCCCTTTCTCTTCTTTGTTCATACAGCTCCTGCGGTTCAGCTTTGGATTTGGCCCCGCCTCTGCATGTAGGCCGCCCTTTGGCATCTGTTCTTCACCCAGACAAGAGGGGTTTAAAGGAGTGGCTGATTAGGGGGCTCTGGGTCCCTCAGGCCAGGGGGAGGGAGGGGTACAAAATGCAGGGTGATCCTGCAGTGGCAGAGGCTGGCATGACGTTGCAACAGCCTGAGGTGTGCCGTGTGTTCTCCTGGGGAGGTTGTCCCTGGATCACATGACCCTGGCAGTGGTGGGCTGCACAGGCTCCCGGGAGGGGAGGTGTGAACAGTGACCTGTGCTTGTACACAGGCTTCTTGGTGGCTGCAGCAGCAGCCTTAGCGTCTCATGCCCGTCTCTGGTGTCTGCGCTGATAGCCGCAGCTCGCGCCCGTCTCTGGAGCTCCTTTAAGCAGCGCTCTGAATCCCCTCTCCTCGCTCACCCTGAAACAATGGTCTCTTGCCTCTTAGGCAGTTCCAGACTTTTCCCAGACTCCCCCCTGGCTAGCTGTGGTGCACTAGCCCCTTTCAGGCTGTGTTCACGCAGCCAACCCCAGTCCTCTCCCTGGGATCTGAACTTCAAAGCCCAAACCTCAGCTCCTAACCCCCGCCCGCCCCGGTGGGTGAGCAGACAAGCCTCTCTCGGGCTGGTGAGTGCCAGTCAGCACCGATCCTCTGTGCGGGAATCTCTCTGCTTTGCCCTCTGCACCCCTGTTGCTGCGCTCTCCTCTGTGGCTCCAAAGCTTCCCCCAACCCACCTCCCATCTCCACCAGTGAAGGGGCTTCTAGTGTGTGGAAACCTTTCCTCCTTCACAGCTCCCTCCCACTGGTGCAGGTCCCGTCCCTATTCTTCTGTCTCTGTTTCTTCTTTTTTCTTTTGCCCTACCCAGGTACATGGGGGGTTTCTTGCCTTTTGGGAAGTCTGAGGTCTTCTGCCAGCGTTCAGTAGGTGTTCTGTAGGAGTTGTTCCACATGTAGATGTATTTCTGATGTATTTGTGCAGAGGAAGGTGATCTCCACATCTTACTCCTCCACCATCTTGAAGGTCCCCTCTCCTGGTGGAGTTCTAAAGATACCTTTACAGGCAGTTTTCTCCTCAGTGCAAAGACTCCTAATTTAGACAGTACAAAGATGCCAGAATGCAGTTTCTCTGCACAAATACCACCTTTCTTAGAAACATTTGATATAGGAGATTGTGTTCTACAAGAGCTTGGGTCACCATTTAAAAAGATAATGCCATTTGCAGCAACATGGATGGACCTAGAAATTATCATACTAAGTGAAGTAAGTCAGACAAAGACAAATATCATATATCACCTATAAGTAAAGTCTAAAAATATGATACAAATGAACTTATTTACAAAACAGAAACAGACTCACAGACTTAGAAAATAAACTTACAGTTACTAGAGGGGAAAGGTGGCAGGGGGAGGGATAAATTAGACGTTTGGGATCAACATATACACAATACTATATATAAAGTAGATAGATAATCAACAGGGACCTACTGTATAGCACAGGGAACTCTACTCAATATTCTGTAATAACCTATATATGGGAGAAAAGAGTCTGAAAAAAATAGATATATGTACATGTATAACTGAATCACTTTCCTGTACACCTGAAACTAACACAGCGATGTAAATCAAATACACCCCAATATAAAATTTAAGAAACAAGATTTCTAGAATGTAATTTGGTCTAAATTGATTTAGAATTGGTTGCCAAATTGTCATACAGTTGTTTACTTCAGCTTTCTTCTTTTTATTTTAAGTTAGTCCTAGAATATGTCATGCTGCCTAGGGTGGTCTGAGAAAGGAAGTATTCTCCCTCAAGATATTCCCCCTTCACTCATGCCCTTCCTTCTCAGACATCTTGATACACTCCTGGAAAGAACATTTTAAGACTACCTTTAAAATCTCGACTCTCTTGATCTCTACATGGCATCTAATAGTCTGATCACCCCTCCATAACTGAGTATATCATTTAGCTAAACTTTAGCCCTGCCAATCTTTGGGCCATTTTTCTTAGAATGAACCTCATTCTCTATCCTCTTGCTGCAAAACAGGCAATTCTGCACTCGTCAGCTGTAGACTAAAATTCATGAAGCTTTGAACACATGTAGTTTTCTTATGTGAAGTCCTCTGGGACTGCCCTTATGGAGAGGTGGGTACTGCCTCCTCTGCTGCCTCAGCTCTTTACACTTATTTCTGGTAAAATTCTGACCAGATCTTATATCACCATTGCTTGTAATTAGCATACTTATTACCTACCCACTTTCCTGCCACTACCAAGTAAACAGTTCATTCATCCATTTAATCAAAATGTATTTGGATGCCAAAGGGCCAGGCACTGTGCTGAGTAATATGGGTACCAATAAGCGTTCAATTCCAGTACTTCTGTAAATTGATTAGTAAGGCATTTTTTCCCACTTATCTGGAAGGACATCTGTGGTTTTCTCATTTATTCCTAAAAGCTATTCCTAAGAACTATTTATGATTTAGAATATGAATCCTTTGTTCTATGCATTGCAAAAAGTTTTCCCAGTATTGTGTTTTTTGTTATTATACATATTTTTCCTTTATTATTTCTTCCTTTAAACTTTCTCATCGGTTTTTTGGGGGTTTTTTTCTTTTTCTTTTTCAGAAGCTAATGGGTACTAGGGAGGGGATGGAATGGATAAGAAGAAAGGCTAGTGCAAAGAGACCGCAGAGGAACTTGAGAATGGTCTTAGTAAAAGTAATACAGTGAGAGAACTGGGCAGATGTATGAGCCATTCCTGAATTAGCATCAACAGATGTGATCAGGGAAGTGAAGGCCGTCAGAGGAGGCAGTGATAACTTCCATAATACCTGGCACGTAATGGGAGGTTAGTACTCATCTCTCGAAATAAACAAGTGACTGACTGAATGCAGAGAATTTCTTTCCTGCAAACCCCAGTCATCAGTAAGGAAATTTGCTGTTTGTAAAGGACAGAAGTTTGTGGTTGATTGTGATGATGACTCTGATTCTTCATTCTTTTGTCATGTAACTTTACAGCGGCCTCCCACCGTAGGTGGCATGATCTGCTCCATTCCTTGATGATGGGTACCAAGTGATTTACTGTAGTGGGAAGTCGGCAGATTTGATTCATACAGAAACTTGAAAAAGTGCATTCTGCTTGCTCCCTTTGACTTCTGCTTTTGCCAAGAAATTTGCTTGGGTTAAGTTGATGAAGGAAGAGACACATAGACTGAAGTTGAGTTGTCCCAGTGACTGTAGCTGAGACCATTCTAGATCAGCTATCAGTGAACACAGCCAAGATCAGAAGAGCCACTTAACCAATCCCTGACTGACCTGTAGATTCATGAGAAACAATTAATAATTAGTGCTTTCAGCTACCAATTTTGGAATGGTTTATCGTGCAGCAATAGCTAAGTGATATAGAAGTTATAAAGCTCTGATTAAATTATTTTATTCGATGGCATGCTTTCTTAGCTTCTCTATTTAATAATTGCACTAAGTATCTTCTATTTCTAACATTTTATGTACCACAGTAAAAAGAATAGTCACTAAGAAACAAAAATGTAGACATTTCCTAATATCTTAATTTTAGACATTCATTTATTCAACTATGTACACAGTATTAGAAATACAAAAAATAATGCTCTCATGAAATCGACCATGGTTTGGTGGGAATGTAGACATGAACAAATGATTTGCATCCAATGCAGTAAGTAATAATAGGAAACATTCATTAAAACCGCGATCTCTGAAGCAAAGTAACCTGCGTTGAAAATCTTGCCTCTGTCACTTCCTAGCTGGGTGCCCTTACTTAACCACAATTCCATTTGCGTTATCTATAAACCGGGATGGTAATTGTACCTACTTCATAAAATTGTTGGGAGGATTGCCTGCACTGATATCTACCACATACTTAGAACTGTACTTGGCACTCATAAGCTATCATTAAGTGCTAGTTATTATTTAAAAATTTTAAAAGCATGAGGGCACAGTAAAGTAAGACTATATAGGGTGGGAACTGGGTGGAGGGGTAGTAGAGGAGATACTTTAAAAAACCATAAATTTGCAAATCTCTTTCTTTGGTGTCTTCATCTATATTTCAAGGAACAAAGAATAGATGACTATTAGGTTATCTTCTAATTCTGAAAGACAACATTCTTGGAATATTGTCTAACATAACAGATGTAGTAAGTTCCCACTAAATATGGCATTTGATCATTAAAGTAGTTTTCAAAAGCAGTTGGTCTAATGAAGTTAATTCACATGCCATCATTCATTATGCTTGACTTTAGAGGTAAGCTTGATACGATTATCCCACAGGACATCCTGGTCCCTTTTAATAGTGCTGGAAGTGAAAAGGGAATGTCTATTCCCAGAATTGGTAATGCAAACACTCAAATCTTAAGTATGTGTTGTGCTTGAATAGACTAGCCTACAGCCTGTTAAATCAAATTAATAAACACAATAGCTACATCCATATTTTCTCTATTTGTAAAGCAAAGTTACAGAGCTCATTCTATTTGTTAGTTTGTATTTCTGATTACAAGATTCTGTCCTCTGCTGTTTGCTAAAGATTATACCAGGCAGAGTCATCAGCACACAGTGAAATAACATAATTTTGTTTCCCCACCCAAATGCCTACAAATCAGGAGAGGAGCACAAACATAGAATTCTCAATGTCCATAGAACAAACCTGCGACATTAGCACTGTGCCCTTCTTCTCCCAAGTCATCTCATTTTAATGGCATCTGTCCTGCCCATGCTTTGGGTAACTAAATGGGCTAATTGGAAGTGTGACGACATGAACAATCCGTTACTCTTTGGGCAATTATCTCCTCTAAAAGGACTTTTGCAAAGAATTTTACTTAAACACATATGCTGTCATTGTTGACAGTACCTGACACTCCTACTGAATAAGTGTCTATATTTATGTCATTATTTAGCAATTTAGTTTGCGTGTACATTTGTATGACAGTTAGCTTGTTGACTACTTATTTCAATTCTCTTTGAGTAAGATCATTCAGAGACAAATGTGTCAATTTCATTTCACCCATAGGGTTACGAATTCATCTCTGGGATTCAGTGCTGATCATGACAGTCTGCACGTCTGTGACTGTCTTAGATGTATTCCCCATGCTTCCCAAACCTAGAAACTGTAGCAAAACTGGAAGAGTTGGAATTGAGTAGCTCTAGGTTCAAGACTTGCCTGTGTCTTAACAAGACATATTTACCAAATATGTGGCTTTAGCATCACTTTCCCCATCTTTAAAAATCTCTCAGGGGGTTGTTTTGAGTTTTAAATAAAGTGATGTATATGAGAAGTCAGCAAAAGAAAACCATGCCATATGGATGCCCCCAAAACACAGGTTGAGTCTGAATCAAACAATGACAGCCAAATGGCTAATCCGAGGTCATACAGTGTGAATGGGCGACTGGTGCGGGAAAATAAATCACAGCTGCTGAATGGGAAGGTAAACAGGAAAGGGAAGACTTTCCTTTTTCTTTTTGGTTAAATAGCACTGATACTTCACTGCTGCTTTGTTTGATAGATTAATTCATTCTGAAAGGCTTTAAAGATGTCTGGTAGGAAGCTAATAATCAGCTTTGAAAAACAATCACTGGCCTTTCCCTTGCTATCAAAGTCCCTAAAAAGGAAAATTTTCATTTCAAATGGCTTCTAGGTTACTTCAGAACCAGAAGGTAGATTCCTTTGAAGTTATCTAGAGCAGCTAGTGAAAGCCCTTTTTAATGGTTTATTAGTTGATAAACTGTAATTGGCATATAAGGGTAAGAGCTTCAAAAGACAAATTAAACTTATAGTCAACTGCCCACTAGTGTTTTGAATCAATCAATACAGCATTCTTTTAAAAACAGAAGCAATGCCATTACCCCTCAACAAATCCACATTTTGATGCAATCAGTAACTACATCGAAGTTCTCCAAAAAGACAGAAATTAAATAAATCACAGTTCATGTGTAAAGAAAGGCCTTTTCTCTTGCAGGTGCTGACATCTGAAATACATATTAGAGTATGTGCTTAGTACCCAAAGAAATATATAGATGTAGTTCCTTTCATTTTTTAACTCTAAATGAGGAAATACCCATGTACTATAAAGGGAACAGGAAAAAACTAAAAGAACATTTGGTGTGAACTTGGATATGCCTGTAATGTTCCCTCAGTAAAACTTTTCTCCCTTTTGTTGAATGTCACTTCTCATTATGATTTGTAACATAAAGACTCAAATCTCAAGTATATAATGTGCTTTAATAGAGTAGCATACAGCCTATTTAAAACTATTTTCAAACCAAGTACATATTCTGATCTCTCAAAAGTATAGTAAATCAGCATAGAGATCATAGATTATGCAACTTGAAACAGATAAATATTTATTTGCCTTCCTCCCCCAAATATATAACGTTTTATTGTTTGAATTATCATTCCTCATTTTATCCATTTCATGTCTCAAGGTCACATACCTGAATGGTATAAAATGAGTAAGTATAGCTTAGAGAAAAGGCCTCTGACAATTGTATATTGGAGAAAGAAACCAACATAAATATGTTATTAATAATATTATTATGTAGGCCCTTCCATCTTTCTAAGACCCAGTGAAGTTGAAATATGCCACCCGCCCCTGCCCCCGCCCCCGAAGTGAGTTGGTGGAAAAGCCAACTAGGAGCGAGGGATGTTGGAATTAAGTTGTCAAACTGTCCTGGATATCTTGTACACACTGAACAGGCCAATTTACTGCAACACTGCATAGGCTGAAGGCTCCTATTTCACCTTTACAGTGTCTCCTCCTGGTGAGATTATCCTGCTGGACCACAGGCTCCCTCCCTGGCAGTATTTCAGCTTCTCCTAGATTTCTTCTCATTAGTCTGTCCTAGGTAATAGTAGTGTTAATTAATCCTTACCTTGTGACCAGCCTGCTTGCCTAGGGAGGGAAGAGGCTCTTGTCCAGCTCTCTGAAAGCAACAGCTTTGTGTGTTTGATATTTTTGAATCCTAGTGGTGACTTGATTTCTATGTCTTCCCCTTTGTAGCTCCAACTCCCGGCTTTCAGGATGAACACAGCCAGGCTTTGAAAAACAAAACAAAACAAAAAATGACTTCTTCCACACGACCGCAGTTTCTTTGCGCGTTACTAACCTCTGAGTATGGGGTGGCTTTGAAACGCAGCTGTTCTAGTTCTGCCCTCCAGGTGGCAGCAGTGCCACACCGCAGGGGCTCCAATCCCCTCCACCCCGACTTCAAGTGTTAATGCAATTGACCAATCAGTGCTAAGATGATGGGAGGTAATTGGGTAATTGTATTTTACTGATCACAAGCAGAAAAAGGGAAAGGAAAAAGGGAAAGAAAGAGGGGCAGAAGAGGGAAGGGGACCGCAGTCCGAGAGGAGATTTGGGGAGCCAGGACCCAAACCGTCAGGACGTGGCACTGGCCGAGAGAAAGGAACTGCCGCCGGCACTGGGAGCGCATTTATTCTTTGGGGGGAAAGGCGGGGAGAGAGGAGCGGGCTGGGGAGGAAGAGAGAGTTCCAGCCGAAGTGGATGGAAGGGGACCGGGGTTTCTACCGCGCTGGGAGCCGCGAGCCGGGGCGATGGCGCTAAAGACGGCGCGGAGCAGCTGCGCTCCCGGGAGCGCGTCTCCTCGCGGAGGACTAGCCGGTGTCGGGAAGGTCTGGGCGAAGAAAGACCAACTTGTGGCTCCAGAATGTACCCGACGCAGCTGGAAATGAGATCAAAGCTGCAGTTTCATTCGAGAAGGATGAGAGGAGCCAGCGACTAGGATTTTTTTTTTTTTACCTCTTTTCTTTCCATGTTCTATTTTGTATCTTCTTTCCTTATTATTATTTTTTTTATTTGCCTAACAAACACCTCGTCGAGCCCCTCACTTCACCCTCCCCATTTGAAATAAAAGCCCAGTTTGAACTTCTTTCATCGCGGCGCCCCCCGGATCCGCTGCCCGCTGATGGAGGAGAAGGAGACCCGGTGGCTGGCAGGGGCCGCCGGCGAGGGACCGCGTCACGAGTCTCCCCCGTGATCCCGGCCCTGATCGTGGAGTTCTGCTACACCTGGAGGATCTGGACCGGGTGCTAGGGGTGGGGGCGGGGACAGAGGAAGCGCGAGCCACCCCGAGCCTTAAAGAAAAAAAGAAGTAGCGGGGGGAGGAATGGGTTTCTTCTTGACAGCTGACGGAGCCTTGAAATTTTCCTTCACTACCTCCGCCCCCGCCCCCGTCCCCGCCCCCCCGCACTCCATTTAACGTGAGATTATGAAATTGCAGAGGCGGTGGAGGGAAGGAGACAGGATATAACAGAGTTTGGAGGGAGAGGGGAAGGTGGCTGGCCGGGTGGCTGAAATCAAAAATCCAATTGCGCACTGGGTTGTGATGAGAAATCTAATCAGATCTTTGGAGAAGGGGCCGGCCGGAAGGGCGGTGATTGGGGGGAGTTGATCCCCAAATTCTTCGAGGTCGGGGCTGGGAAGAGGAATCGGCGATGTAAAAGGAGACTTTTTCTTTTTTTTTTTTTTTTTTTTTCTGGTGGCGGTGGCGGTTGGGTGCGTTGCGAAAATGAAAGATGCGGGACGCAGCTCTCTCCTGGAACCGAACGCAGTGGATAAACTGATTGTGCAAGAGAGAAGGAAGAACGAAGCTTTTTCTTGTGAGACCTGGATCTTAACACAAATGTGTATATGTGCACACAGGGAGCATTGGAAAATGAAATAAACCAGTGTCAGACCCGCGGGGGTTGGTGTGTTCTGACATAAATAAATAATCATAAAACAGCTGCCCTCCCTCTCCCCAAAAGGATGATTGGAAATGGAGAAACGAGGATCCACAAAGGAAAAGTATGTTCATTTTTTTCTGTAAAGGAGAAAGTAAGCCAAGGAGATATTTTTGGAATGAAAAGTTTGGGGCTTTTTTTAGGAAAGTAAAGACTTGATATGGTGGTGTTTTCTTTTCTTTTTGAATTTCCCACAAGAGGAGAGGGAATTAATAATACATCTGCAAAGAAATTCCGGAGAAGAAAAGTTGACCGCGGCAGGATGAGGCATTGATTGGGGAAGAGAAGCCAGCAGAGCACAGTTGGATTTGTGCCTATGTTGAGTAAAATTGATGGATAATTGCAGTTGGATTTTTCTTCATCAACCTCCTCCCCTCCCCCCCTTTTTTTTCTCTTTGGGGTCAAGATCATGCATTTTTCTGCTTGTTCTTAACCACCTGGATTCCCATCTGGATGTTGCTGTGATCAGTCTGAAATACAGTGAGTGATCCTTTTTTTCCTATTTATTGGTGAAGAAAATGTCCATTAATTTAGCATTCCCGGTCCCTTTATCCCTGTACCCCCTGAGGTGGTTTTTAAAGACCTGGCTGTGGGGACCAGAAAACAGGGAGAAGGTGGCCCACACATTTGCCCCATCAGGCTGTGCTCACTGATAAGGTTTGCTATAATGATGCAGGTTGTCTGCATCCCGGGGCAAATGCCTTTGCAAATGTCCATCCGGAGGAAAAAAATTTCCCCAAGAACGCCGCTGCAGTGTGGGGTGCCTTGTGCTGTGTGATCAACACTCTAGAATGCGTTTAAGTTGCATGGCAGCCCCGGAGTTAGATTCACAAATGTTTAGCCATTGGAAATCGAAGGGACCCAATTTAAATTTCATTATCCAACCTGACATCGCGGATCAACAGAATGCATTACCACAAAAATATGATAATAAACCAACCAGATGAAGGCTGGCTTCTGGCTGGTGAGTGGGTGGAGGGAGGGAGAGTGGGACGGGGGAGGAAGTGGTGGAAAGCTGTGGCTGCACCATCCCCAATCTCTCTTGCACACACAGTCTGGAAAGTGGTGGTCTAGAGATTAGGTTACCTAGCTTCTTACCAGTGCTAAGGATGAGAGGAGGACCCTCCTCTCTTCAACCCCACCTCCTTCTAACCACTTCCCTGGGTAACAGAGAGGCTGTCCATGTAGGTGCCCTGGGCAGTTAGTCGCCTTCAGTTTTGCCAGTTTCCTTCAGTGTTCCCTGCCATACCAGTTCAGAGCTCTTTAAAAAAAGGCAGAAATCTAGTGTCCTGTGGTAACTTAGATAAAGGTCTGTGCGTTAAGCATCACTGCTTCTCCTATGCCAGCTTTGTCTTGGGGGAAAGAAGCCACTAAAGAAAAATTTTAAAAATGGTTGAAAATGCTTAGAGAGCCTGAGGGCCTATAAGATCTCCCCTCTTTGCATCTCTTCCCCCATCGCTGCCAGGATCATGGAGCTGGCTTTTCTTTAGTTTTGTGTTTGAACAGAACTCTGCCTCTCAGTCTTCTGTTATTTCTCTCCAGGGCCTTCTATCAGAATCATAGACTCATATAACTTTAGAGCCAGAAGATTCCCCAGAGATCTCATGCCAAATAAAAAAGGAAACTGAGGCCTGGAGAAGTCATAACTCTTGGTTAATGGCCAAAGCATATGAGACAGGTGACTCACACAAGCCTCTGAAGAGCTGACAAAAGTCAGTTTGGGATCCAAACTGGACAGGAAACAGCCGTACGTGGAAGAATTACTTCTTTCCCCACAGCTGCCATTTTTCTCTAGAAGGGTCAAGGAAGGTACTTATTCTGAGAGCTTGCAATAAACTCCTGACATTCTGGACCTCATGGGTAGCCCATCTCCAGCATTCATGTCTTTTCTTAGCCTTTTTTTTTTTTTAGTTAATAAAAGAGCTCAGATAACCCTAACTTTAATACTATTTGGAAAAAAAAAAAAAAGATCCACAACACTGGCATATCCCAAAGGAGATGAAAGGCAGCAGTCTCCTGGGTCCCTTCTTGGTATTGGGCTCATTTAATCCAGCGAGTGGTGGTCCCTGGAGAGTCATTAAAGAACCATGGAGTTAGATTTATATGAGAGAATGATAATAGAAACCAGAAACTCCCTGCTAAAAGCATCTGAGTCTGTTCTTTCACTCACATCATCTATTCTTATCCTTTTCATTACCCCTTAACTAAACTAGCCTACAGTTGAGCACTTCTCTAATTTATTTTTCTGGGCACATGTTTCCTGTTGGGACACAGATCAGGCAATAAATTTACCGACCTATGAAAATAAGGTCGTGCAGGGTTGTGTTCCCCACCCCTGCCCCCAAGCTCCCTATAGGTTTCTGCATATCTTATAATTCCTTGCAGATATCTTGCATGTTTGTTTTGTTTTTACATTACCACAGTTAAGTCATCAGTTGTGGTCAAAGATTGACTCAAGTTATTTTAAGTTCCTGCTCAGTTGCAATTTAGCACAACTGAAAAAAGAGAATAAAGAAAAAAAATGTACTTTGAGGGTTTTTACTGCGTAGTTCAGCTCTGGGCTTCGCGTGGGAAACCCAGCTCTGCAATCAGCTTGGCTCTGCCAATCAGGAGAGGGGTTTTTCCTCTCTTTCTTTCTTTCTTTTTCTTTTTCTTTCTTCCTTTCTTTCTTCCTCTTCTTTTTTTTTTTTGACATCAACAATTTCTTCATTGCTACTCTGATTGAACCTCAGTGTGCATTCCTCTCCGTCACATTGTCACCCCCTCTCAGTATTCTCCACGTTTATACCCACATGCAAACTTTACTGAGAAAGAGAGGTAAGGGGATGGGGGGGTAGGGAGAGAAGAGAAAATATGAATGTGTTTAAAATTGTGGGCTGAAATATGTCCTCTCACCCACCTCCACTTAAACCTGTTCTTCAAATCTGGAGATGATGGAGCATCTAAGGATGGCATCCTTTTTCACACTGGTGAATCACTTCACCGGTACTGCATTTCAGGACACATTGCCCAGACCAGGGTTTAGCTCCTTTGGTTTGTCAGTCAGAGTTGGCTCAGCATTTTAGGCAACTTGCTGGTGGACTGATGAAAGAATTACGGCCATGGTAGATCTAGAAACTTAGCCCTTGAGCTTCTTTCTGGACAGAAGTTGGTACCCACTGATTGACATTTGTGAGCAGGTAGCTGTATACTGGAATTTGTTGAGGACCACAGGCCCAGAAAGCTGCTGAATTTTGCAAGTTTTTAAGTTACCTTTTCGAATATTTTCCTCTAATTTAACAGCTATGCGCTTTGGGCAATACCTTTAATTTCCCTGGCCTTCAATGTTCTTATCTGTGGGATGGGAATAATAACAACAAATTGGAATTCAACCAATTAGAATTGTCTTGTGAATTAAAAGTAATGATATGCAAAGCCCCAGCATAATAGACCCTCTAAGGAGAGCTGTTTGTTGTGGTCATTCTTGGATTAATTTGGATTAACTTCCTGGGAATGAATACAGGCTGGCCACATACTTTACAAATTCTAGTGGCTACACTTAAGAACCAGGGAATGTGCAACTGACTTTACAGTAGTTCCCGGATTCTTCTTTTGAGGTTTTATCAGGAGAGATTCATCGCAATATATCATTTTAGATATGAAATTCTGCCTCCAGCTGGAAATTGAAAATCAAGATTTTCTTCTTAAAGTATAGAAAAATAAATCTCAGCAAAAATCATATTTAAATGAGATTTTAGGGGAAAATAAAGCTGTTCTTGTGTTGTGTGTTCTTTTTGTCTAAAAGTTACAGAAGATAGCAGTTGTATATTGACTGTATCATTTTGGCTACATATTACATTGGATGTGGAATGCACAAAATAAAGGCAGATTTCTAGGCAATTACATAATTAACTTAGATGGTGTAAAATTCCGTTACTAATATTAAGGTCCCCAAGTCCATGATTTGGATTCACAGTCTTCCTAGTTATCATGAATCCTATGTTAGTTATACATCTTCATTTTGTGAAAGGATAAAGGCCCAGTAGAGTGTATGGAATCAAGTTTCACGTAGGCATATGTGTCTTATTGTTTGCATGTGCAAATCTTCCAACACCAACTTGCCAGTGGTTTTCCGAGGCCACCAGTCGTGGTCATTTCTAATAATTTCATTTTCTACATCAGCAGCCCTGGGTTCTATCTGTTTCCTCAGTATGCTTCTGGAAACCTGTTCTCCCTTTGAGGGAAAAAGAATCCTACTGTTTTAATTATTGTTACTCTTGATGTCACATCTGTGGATAACAGGACAGTCAGGCTGAGGAGTTGCCCATTGGATGTTTATACTGCTTCTATTCAATTAGGAAAATGATTTGAATTCTGTGTTAACTTTGGAAAAGCATCCTTAAGTTACCCATTTTCACTGATCTTAAGAAGAAACGGAAATCGTCTATGAAGGTTCTTACCATTTTATTAATTTTACTTTTTGGTGTGCTTCTAAAAGGTGACTAAGAATTTCAATAAACTTGAACTCTGACATCCTAAGTGAATTTGAATACTCAGCTTTCCACTGGGACATGTGTGGTACATAAGCCGTTAACCTCTCTGAGCCTGTTTGCTTATCTGTAAAATAGAGATAACAACCACATGAGGCTGACCACTGTGAGGATGAAATCAGATTGCATACGTCATGCACAGCAGGTGTTCAGTAAATGCACATTGAAACTGAGCATCTTTGATTTTAGTTTAGGTAATGCACAGTTTGCAAAAAACAGATATGGTCTTGTTTGAGGGAAGCTCTTCATATAAATTCATGTTGGTAGAGGTTAAAAAATGAGAAATTTATAGACAAGGTTGGAGTAACACAAATAGATATGACCATTTTGGGTAAGGTCCTACAGTTTTAAAACATATTTGGAAGTGCTTTAGTGAATGCCATTCCTGTAAGAAAGACTACAATATACTTTATGAATTGTGGAAAATGTACTCTGTGTCTATGTAAACCTTCATCAAGTATTTTATAATATAGGCATAAAAATAATAATTTATAAACAGCGTCTTAGAAGATTTTCCAAAAGGATCAAGAGTCTGTTGCATGTTCCTTCAAAATGATTTCTCTGGAGAAATGTAAATTTGACAGTTGAAACTTTATTGGGCGGATCTTGTGGCTGGGACAGTGTGCTTGTGACACTCTCTGAGGGCAAGGATTTTATTTGTTCTTTGGCATGTCCTTAGTACCTCAGAAGAGTGTCTGACAAATGGTATGCCTACAATAAATATTCCTTGAAGGACTGATTGAACTTAAGAGAGGTTACTTCCAAAGAACTCAAATGCATGTATATACATACATACAAGAAGCCTGGCTTTTAGGAACCTATGGCAGTTTAATGAGAAATACCATTGACTGGGCTTCCCTGGTGGTGCAGGGGTCCACCTGCCGATGCAGGGGACACGGGTTCGTGCCCCGGTCCGGGAAGATCCCACATGCCGCGAAGCAGCTGGGCCCGTGAGCCATGACCGCTGGACCTGCGCCTCTAGAGCCTGTGCTCCGCAACAGGAGAGGCCACAACAGTGAGAGGCCCGCATACCACAAAAAAAAAAAAAAAGAAATACCAGTGAGTATACTGACTCTGTGTGTGTATGTGTGTGTGTGTGATGTCATATCTGTACACACACACACACACACAGAGATTTTAAGCACCTCTGAGTGGTTTCCTTCTGCTGGGAAAGCTGAGGTCTGAAAGCGAGGTGATGCAGTGTATTTTTCTTAATCTTGGTGCTGTCAGTAATGGACTGTAACAATTGATCCAAGTCACCTCATCTCTCTTAGGTTGGTCTTATATTCTTTCCTGTTCAAAAAAGGTTAAAAACTAAGATTCTTTCAAGCACTAAGATTTTACGATTTTCAATTCATAATCCACTACCTAGGAATTTGAGATTCCTAGGAACTGAAAATATAAAATCTCTGATCACAGGTTACTATCGATAGTTGTCAAAACATGGAGAAGAACAGCATAGAATTAGGTGAGAAAGGCAGAATCCGTGTCACAATGGCAGATATGCAGGGTCAAAATGTGAGGAAAGTATCTAGAGGTTGTGTAGGGGAAATATAATACCATATGGAATAGGCAAACCTTGGATCTCAAATTTTTTTCACTGCTTGTTAGCTGGGGGATCCTAAGTAGGCAAATTGACCTCGCTATGTCTCAGTTTTCCTCAGCTATAAAAATGGACGTCATTGTTTTCTTGCAGTTATGTTTAGGAGCATTAATAGGATGTCTAGGTGCTTGACACATGATTAGGACGCAGTAAATGCTAGCTCACTTTCTTTCTTATTGAAATCTGGTTATTTTCCACAGAAATGGGAACATTTAACTGAAAGCCTGTGAGTGTTTTGCTTTACATTTACTAAATATGTGAATGAAGATTTTTTGCCAACGTTGCCATCAAAGTGGGTGATATTATTTTTGATAATGTTTTCCAACGTCAGTCAGATTTCTAATGAGGTTTAAAAATGATGAACAGCTTATGTAAGATTAACAGGCTTTTATTTCATCTTTGGCATAAGCTGATGGCAACTTTTTGTGCTTATGTATGCTTTCAACACTAATGGGGATTATGGGTAGTAACTACCAGTTATTGAGCATTTGATATGCACCAGGTACTATGGTGAAAATATAACATATATTTCTCCTAAATTCTCACTTTGGAAACTGAAACACAAAGAGGCTAAGTAATTGGTCTAGGTTATCCAACAACTAAGTGATAGAGCTGGAAGTAGAAGCTACATCTCTTAGGACTTTAGAAACAAGATCAGAATCAGTAAATGCAAACGTGTTGCCTTGTAACAAGTAAACATGGCAGCTCACCATCCTCTAACCTGGTACTCAATGTGAATATTTCAATTGGGATTGAGATGTCTGTAGTTTCCCTTTACTGCTTCCTGAAACAGAGGTTGTAGTCACATATTAGATCACTCATACCTTGCATCTTTTGGTCAGTCTTATCTAATATCCAAGTGTTCCCCTACATGAGGAAGAGATAACTTATAAGAAAGACTTGGGAAAAATTGTCCTAACTCACTCAACACAACTACTGGACAGAAAAGCTTTGCAAAACGCTATGAGATCATCTGGAAATTCACGATTGTCTGAGAAATAAGGTCAGTGCTAGTAATAAGTTTGGAGTTTTGTTACAATATCCTGCAAATCCGGTGGGCTCCGAATTGTCTGCATCACCCCCCCAGCGCCTGATCTCAGTCCTTGCGATGTTTGATCTCTGTAGCATTTCATACCATTGATGCCCCTGGCTTTCTGAAACTCTTCTAGGGGTTTGAGGTGCCGTTTGCTATCACTTCCTTTATTCATTTCGTGTCGTCCTTGTCTTGTCCCTGTGCTCTCTCCTAAAATGTTGAGGGCTTCCCTTTGGAATCAGTTCTATTCCCAATCTCTTCGCATCCCTGAGAGATGTCTGCTGGGCTTGTTTTGAGACATGATGCTCAGATCCTTGGCCTCAGCCACCTTGTGTAAGGTGATGATTCCTAAATCTCCAGGGCTAGCAAGATCCCACTTTCTTACCCGGTCTCCTGTAGGCCTTACAAACTTAGTACACTAACTCCAACTGATTATTTTCCCTCCAGGAGCCTATATATTTTCGGTTTCAAATGATATCAATATCTCTTTAACCTCCCTCATATCCAACCACTAATCAAATACTCATCCATCTACTCACCATCTCAAACTCAGCTTTTCTGTCCCTCAGTCCAGAGTCCATTGTTTCTCTCCTAGATATCTTTCTAACAAGTCTTTCTGATGCCAACTTTTCTTCAGTATGGTCCATCATTCATTTCTCCTTCAGAAGGACCTTACTAAGAAATAAAGCTGAACATTCCCTTCTCTATATTCTATAAATATAGAATAAAATTCGGATTCTTCTCTTGATAAATACAGTCTGGCTAGCCTATTCATGCCTCTCTTGTCTGTCTGCCATACTGAATGTTTTATTCCTCTGGAGATATCCCAGTCTAGTTTTTGGCTCAAACTTTGTGAAAGCTACTCTATTTGCTTAAGATATACTCATCACAAGTCAAATCTCAGAGCAAGTTACTTCCTCTGGGAAAATCTTTTCCAGGTCTCCTAGGCCCACTGAATCCTCCTGTCTCTGTTACACTAACATTTTATTCATAGATCTGTGATAGCTCTTGTCACTAATATTTACTTGGCTGAAACCTGCTAATACGACTTCTTTTAGGATAGGGACCTCATCTTACCTGTCTGGTCATCTCCCACATCTAGCTAATTTAGTGCACAGGAGTTTTCAATATATTTTGGTAGCACCAATAAAGGAGTGGATTAATTTAACACATCTGTAGGGTGAATTCAGCCTATGGTGTAGGCCGTTATTTTCCCAATATTTTTCCCACTAAGATCAACCTTTTATTATTTTTACTCTACGGACCCATGTTTCAAAACTACTTTGCCCAATAAATACATTGCAACTCATTCCTCCGTTTTTCCTAATTGAAAACATATTCCTGCCCATCATTTTTCTTGAAATGTGCTAACTGAACACTGTGACCTTGAATGGATATAAGTTGAGCCAGAAGACGTTTTCACTATCTCATGCAATTGTATGAGCACATGCATGATTTCTAATTGCCTTTTTGAAATATTTAAGAGGCTTTGTCTTTGAGGCTTCCAGTTTTTTAAATAGTTCTGTAAATATATTTTGATGCTAATATTATACTCTAATTTAGAGGTGCTAATAGGCTGAGTGCAAGTTTGGCAATACATACTCCTCAGTGGCATTGTTCACGAAGAATCTTGTTCACAACAGTGAAGGTGCCCCTTGGATCTGGACATTGCACAAACTGCACAGTTGTATGAGGCGGCCTTCTTTGTCATAAATGACTGTTGGAAAGACACTGGGAACTTTTTTTTTTTTTTTTTTTTTGCGGTACGCGGGCCTCCCACTGCCGTGGCCTCTGCCGTTGCGGAGCACAGGCTCCGGACGCGCAGGCTCAGCGGCCATGGCTCACGGGCCCAGCCGCTCCGCGGCATGTGGGATCCTCCCGGACTGGGGCATGAACCCGGGTCCCCTGCATCGGCAGGCGGACTCTCAACCACTGCGCCACCAGGGAAGCCCGACACTGTGACTTTTAATTTTGAGTCATGCCCAAATACGGGCTTATGCAATGGTAGAATAAAAAAAGATCTTCTCCTTAGTAAAAGTGCCTGGATTAAAACTTTGGTGAGCTGCAGTCACTTTTCACAACATGCAAACACCTGGTTTTATGGAGCCAGGTATGTATTCTCAGGAGATGCTCTGGCTTCATGCTTTGGAAGGATGCTTCCTCCTTTCTCTCATAAGAAACAACAGAGGGCTTACCCTGGTGTTGCAGTGGTTGGGAGTCCGCCTACCGATGCAGGGGACGCGGGTTCGTGCCCCGGTCCGGGAAGATCCCACATGCCGCGGAGCAGCTGGGCCCGTGAGCCATGGCCGCTGAGCCTGCGCGTCCGGAGCCTGTGCTCCGCAGCTGGAGAGGCCACAACAGTGAGAGGCCCGCGTACCGCAAAAAAATAAATAAATAAAAAGAAACAGCAGAAGACACTGGGATTAGATGAAAGTGCTAAATGGTAAGACACATTTAATTATGGTTTAATTTTATTCTTCAGTCTTTGAATATAAATGTCTTAAATATGTTGAATTAGAACATGTTTTCCTTTTAGTCCATTTTTCATGTTTTTCTTCTAGTTTTGGAAGATTTCTTTCCAGTGTAGAGACTGCTATTATTATCTCATAATAGTAATAGTAATTTCTAATAATAGCAATAGTAAATGAGAGAGCAAACTCTGCACTGGCTCTTCTAAATAATAACAGGTGCCTACTTGCTCCTGCCAAAATGTGAACTGCTGAGACATTGTTTTCTTGGGAGGGGTCTATGTGTTTCATCCCGTCAATTTTCACCAAGTCAATATAGGGAATATAGGAGAATTCAGCCATTCAATTATATTTTTTTATTTGTTGCTAAGATAGGTATCTGGTGTGGGGGTAGGTTTCACAGATTTAAAAAGAGCACTTTTTTTCTTATGATGACTAATACTGTCCCCTAAATATTAAAATCATCTGTTACTGTAGATGTGGTCCTGCCTAGAACAAGTCATTTGATTTATTTGTGATGTTTTAATAGATATCCTATTGTCCATATAGTTGATTTTTTTTTTTTTTTGAGCCTAAGAGACATAGTATTAAGGAACTCATTTTCAGGACAATAGCCCAGTTTTCTTTAACAGTGACTTGATAATGATGTTGGAAAGTTCAGTAACTAAAATATGCTTTTTTTTAAATTTTAGGGTGCATGACTTTGGAAAATGTAAAAATTGTGCCTCTCTTGAACGGTTTAACAGTTGAATGTGAGCCAGATCTCAGAATCTGCTGATTTTTACAACCTTAGGGAAGGGAGGGAGAGAGATTGCTCTGCTCTGAGCCTGCCTACTGGCTGTTCTAACCTGGGCAGAGAGAAGGCTGATAGCTTAGATTCTTTAGGGAGAATCACCTTCCTAGGCAGAGACCAGAGCACGGGTGTGGTGAATGAATTCAAATGCATTATGGAGAGCAATCCAGGGGACTGTGATTTCTTCCAGCTGAAAAGGCAGAAAGTCAGAAGCCATCCTAGAAGAGTTAGCATCTACACAGTGGTGCTCAGGAAGGCAAGAATGAAACTATGAAGGCTTTCTCTGTATTGTTTGAACGTTGCCATGGCAATAGCTTCCAGCAGAAGTTACATGTTTTTCAATTCCCCAAAGCAGCAAACAGCTTTCCCTTCTCATCCTCCCAGCATCCCTCCTTATCTCCCTGAGTGCTTAGTTCTTATCTCTCAGTCCTTTTTTTCCCTCCCTTTGTCCTTCCTTTCGTTCTCACATTCTCAACTCTTTCCTCATTAACAACAAAAATATTCCAACTCCAGGAAGTCACTTTTAGGTGGAAAGTGAGTCAGACATATAGCCTTCTCTCCCGTTTTCTGTATTCCCCCTTCTGTTTACCTATTAAAGACCTAATTAGACGAAGCTGTGTATGGAAGCAGGGTTGGGGCTTTCCCTTGTTGGTAGGACACAAAACATATTATAATGGTTGGTGTTGTGGTGATATGTTAATTGGATCGCTGCGGGCAAGTGCAGAGCAGCAGTCTCTGACAATTAGAAAGAACAATGACTTTACTATGATGGGGCCCACTCTCTTAACCAGGGCGGAAGGATTAGCATGCATTGCAGGTCTCTGGAAGGTTCCTGTAGACCCCGAGAGAGAGCTCTGCAGTTGGAAGTGCCTCCCGTCTCTTCAAAATGAAGCTGCTGCCCCTCCTTTGGCTTATTTTTACTGCCAAAGAAAGAGGAGTGAGGGGACAGTGAGATATCTGGTTTAGTGGGTGGTGGGGGACCCGTCGCAGACCTGGGCCATAGGATATATCGCGGGGATGTTAGGAAGAAATCTTCGCCTGCTTAATGCATGTGGCCTGTGAATTGTGAAATGGGTCTCATTAGAGCCTTTCATATCCAGGCATGTGCCAAAGTGCTTTGCAGGCACAGCGCCATCACTTCAGGTCCGACCCTGCTGCTGTTGGCTGCAGCCAAGAAGAGACAGAGGCTCTGTCTGTATTAAAGCTTTCAGTCTCATCGCTCTCTGTCTACTGTTCATTGTAAGGCGCCTCTGGGCCTTTCAGTGTGGTCCAGGATGAGGCACAACACATCTCCTAGGTGTTTGTAGAGAGGAAATATGAAGGCATTGGAGCATCACAGATAGGCTTGAGAGAGCCAGTGGGCTGTGATACCCAGAGGTCCCCTCTCTTTTCCACAGGACTGGCATCAAAGTTGTCTTTAGGCTTCCCTGCAGATATGCCCAGATACTCACCTGAAAGAAATGATGGGTAGTTCAGGGCTAAATAAGTCATCAGGGACTTTTGTATTATTAGATGCAGAGGAACTCTTTGCTTTTGGGGGAAATTCGTATACTAGAGATGTTAGAAGCAAATTTTATCTCCCAAAGCGTAGCCCCATTGGTAGTAGCTGCCAAATGCTGAGTACTGTGTGTCAGGCACTGTGTATGTCTCTTATTTAGAATGCCCACCAACGATTCTACAGGATTGATGATTTAAGAGCATTGACATAGGAGCCAGGTCAACCTGAGCCCTGTCCTGCTTAGATGTGTGGCTTCGGCCAATTTACTTACCCTTTTGAACCTCACATTCTCATGTGCAGTATGAGAATAAATATAGTACAGAGTTGTGGTGAGTTATAATTGAAATAATGCTTATAAAGCTTTTAGCAGAATGCTTGCACGTAGAAAACCCTCAAGCTATTATTCATAAAAATGTAAGAGGTGTTTTCATACAACAATATTAGGACATAATCACTAGGCCTGTGCCTCAGGCAGAACAAAATTAAAAATAATTAAGGGCAGGTTGCTTAATGAAAAAAGAAAAATAGCATTGGAAGGTAAATTTCTGAATTTGAGATGGTGAATTCCTGGTACGTTTGGTATAACTCTACAATTTGAAAAGCAGAATAGATAGGATCATTGAAATAAACTTTTGTTGCATTCATTCTGAATCAATGATTTCCATTCGACCATATTAGAGTTTTCTTGTGAAACTGATCTCTTGAGTCTTGTATCAGCCGTGATGCCTTAGACTGGAAATAAGATTTAAAAATCTAACTAGATTCAGCAAAAACAGAGAATTTACTGACATATGCAGTTGAAAAGTCTTGCAGTACATGGAGTTCAGGTATGGTTCGATCCACATGTTAACAATGTCACGGGAATTCCTACTGTATTTTCCCTGTAATTCTCTTGGCTGAGTCCTCTTACATGGACCATTTTTATCCTCAGACTATTGTTTTGTATTCCCTCAGCCATCCACCAAAAAAAGATTCACACTTTTATCCCATCATTCCTAGAGAGCATCCTGAGATCTAAGCTGACTGGATTAACTTAGGTCATATGCCCATTCGTGGACCAATCACTGCCTTCAAGGAAATGGAGTTGAGGGTCAGATGCATCCCTAGATGGAATTCAGGGGCTGTTGAGAGACAAGAGGAATTTGGTGCTGGAGAGATAATCACAAATAACCATAGGTCTAATGGTGGAGAGCGAGAACAATGAGTTATTGTGTTTCACACTGTAACTTGCTTCAAGGGTTCATTTTGTTTCTACTTCTCTGTAATGCTACATTGTTTATAGGTATGGGGTTTTAATAACCATCTAAGGAGTTTTGTTCTTCCTGCAAATCATCTGACTGTAGCTATCAATTTTTCAGAGGAACAACTTCATCTGCATTCATGCTATTTTTGCATTGCTCCTCTCATCTCTTAGGAACAAGTCCTTGCTATTGAAAGGGAATTTACCGTCTTTTCTGGAAGTGAGGAAACAAAAGCAAAAACAAAAGAATCCTCTTCAGTTCATTGGTAGAGCTTTTTAAACCTCTTCAAACACCCAGGCTCCTGGTCAATAGCACCAGCCATGGGTGTGCTTCTGTCCAGCTTTGATTTCATCATATTTGTCACTGCAAAGATCTCAGCAGTCACATCGTCCATTCCTGAACTCTTCATTCTGCCTACCCAGGGATGGTGACCTAGGTAATATGGCATGATATCCTTTGCTTCTTAATAGGCAAGGTAGAGGAAATAATTATCTGGGCTTTGGATACAAATATTTGTTAAGAAGACCTATTCAAAGCACAGGACTGCTCAGAAGGTTCAAGGACTGGGGATGATCTCTTTTGTAGTCTTCTCACTGTGTAACCATATTGTGCACAGTATAGATACTATATTCACACTTATGCAATGACATGCTCTGAACCGAGAATCAAACCAAGTTCATATGCTTCTCCTAAAAGGTGTTGTAGAGAAAACTACTGGTGGAGGAGGTTGCGCCTGGAAAGTTAAAACAAGACTGCCATTTTTGACCACCTGTTATGTGGTAGAAACGGTAGTAGTTTATGTTACGTATTTTACCTCATTGTACCCTTACAAAACTTCAGTAATAATAATAGTAATACCAGAAATCAATAATAGGTAACATTCATTGAGTGATTATTATGTGTAGGCACTGTTCCCAATGCTTTATCTTTGTAACGACATTAAATCCACAAGCAAATAAGCACTTTTTCTAGTATGAAGAAAGGGAAGTTTAGATAGGCTTAATGACTTACCCAAGTCACAGAGCTAATAAATGACAGAGCTCTGCTTTGAACTTCTGGTCAACCCTGCGGTTTCTATACTTTGCTGTGCTCCCTTTCACAGGAGACGACTTAACTAAAAACAAAACCAAAACTTAATTTTTTTTAAGTTTAAAGAAATCAAAATGCCAAAAACCTGTAACTCTTTCCTTTAACTTCATTTGCTTTTCATTTGTCCTGCCTCCCCCCAGCCCTTCTTTTTTTCCCAGGGGTTCTCCGTTTTGTCAATCTATTATAGTATTTTTCAGCCTCTAGTTTAACCCAGGGCAGCTGCCCAGCCACAACTCTGGATATAAAAGTAAAGCTTTACCTTCTCCATTTATTTTAAATATAGCCATTTGAGATCACCGCAAATAAACCACAAAGGTGTTTTAGTAGGCCTTGTTGTTTGTCATATGTTGGGAAAAGTGAAGAAACATTTCATATCTCAGTGGTCTCCTGGCAACTGCACTTTCAATACCTCTACAGATATTAGTGGTTGCAGGCCCTCTTCCTTAAGATGTAATGATACTAATAATCACATGCTTGGCTGCATGAGGCTGGACCTTGTATTTCTCATCTCAGTTGTAACCATCAGAAGACGTCATCTTCCATATATAGAAGGGGAACACTTGGCCCTTTCCTCCGTGGCTCCCAAGACTCTTTACTCTTCCCCACCAGGCTGGTACGTGGGAGAGGCAGAAGGGGACATAGCTCTGAGATGCTGTTTTTGCTGCTGTTCCCAAGAAGCTACCAAACAAAATTGCTATTCTCAGCTCATCTGGGCATCGGGCCAAATAGGAGGCAATGCCCCAAATCAGTTTCCTTACTCCTTCAGCATTATCATGCTGTCTTTTGCTTATGAGACAAACACTGCAAGGGCAGGGAAGCACAACACACTGCCATTGCAGGAGCTATGGACACAAACGCTCACTTATGTTCCCATATACGCACATACGCATGCATACATGTGATCCCCATAGCCTTATCTTCATGTCCTGTATGCCCACCTGACTTCTGAAGGGCCTTCTAGAGACATGTGCCATTTATCTTTCTCTAGGATTCAAGATACAAAGAGAAAGAACTGCATACATGGTAATAGAATACGGATTCAGGGCATGGTTTAATAGCTGAGAATTATTCTCCGATTGCCTACGATATATTTGACCCAATATCTTCTGTTCAAATAATATAAAGTGACTTTAATATCAGTTGTGGCTTCTTATCCCCTACTCTAAGGCCTTTTAAAAAACAAATGGAAGAGGCTTGGGCTAATCACTATTTTATAATATCTGAACCACTGCTTCCTATCCCTTGGGGCTGGCAAGACAGAGTAGGTTCTTGCTTTATATTGTCTCTAGAATATGCCCCTTTCCTACCCTAACTCAGGCTTTTAACACTTAACAGGCCCAGATAACTATAATCATGCCCTGATTCCTTCTCCGTCCAGTCTGTCTTTATCACCGGTTATTTATCTTCCAAAGGTACTGCTTTTGTGCAGTTCTCCTACTAGCAAAGCTGCACTTATGAAATAAATGCTGGACCCTGAAACCTGCCACTCCGCTAGGGAACCTCTGTTTCTCACCTCTTCCTCTTTTCTCAATTTCAGTATGTATTTCTTGGCTATGATGTATTATTTTCCATTTCCTATATCCTGCTCTGTATGGGTAAGTCGTTCTATGTACCTGTTGTTTGTTTTCCCACCTAGACTGAAGACTGTCTGAGGTCAGTCCCTTGGCTGTCATTTCTGTGTCTTTACCTCCATGCCTTACCCATAGGAGATGCTCAATATATGCTTTGTCACTGAAAAAAAAATTGCTTTTACAAGCTATCGACTGCTGATCTAACAAAATTTTAGAAAGCAGTGCTTTCTTTCTAATTAGATTTTCATTAATTTTCCTAATAGAGACCCTCATAGACTCTACTTGGGGTGAGGCAACCTTTTCCATTAGAGGACCCCACCTAGCAGTGTGTCATCTTTGAAATAAAAGGAAGTCTCTTTTGCTGAGTTTTCTGCAGGGTACCTTTAGAGAGCTGCTGCTTGAAGAGCAGTAGATCAGAGCTTCAAGTTTCCTGTGGCTGTTTGCTTAGCAGGGATGTGAAACTCCCTAGTCAAAGCAATGTGCTTTTGTGGGCAAAGACATGCGTGTCTTCGGCAGATGGCTACGTGCTTCTGTTTTTCTGTACTGCTGACATGATGATGGATTTCCCAGCATTGACCAAGGGCCACACTCGTGACATCAATTTTTCCAACTTCCTGTTCTGTGAAAGTTACAAGGAGCATAATGAAGTCTTAACTCTTAATATTTTACATCTCCTGCCATATTTGCTTATTATTCTAATACATGGCATTCGTTCCTGAAGCTAATCCACAAAATGGGCAGGTGTGGTAATGAAGTTTGCAATGACAAGTATGGAAAAAAAGCAGAATGTAGTGAATTTCTCACAAAATTAAATTTATATGATCTGAAAAACTGACTTTTATTCTTTTCTTTCTTGTCATTTTATTAGGTTTATAATGCCTTTTTTAAAGGTGCACGATTATGATAATATATGGTATTTTAAAAAATTTTTCTCCTAACGTTATTATTTGGCAAGATAAGTTGTGTGTGTGTGTGTGTGTTCACAAGTCTGTGACAAATGACCATTGTATCTGTCATTAACTTCAGTTAACCTCAATAGTTCAGTAGTCTAGAACACTGCCATAAGATACAAACATTAGAGCCCTAGAGAAAACCTGTGGCAGGTAGCTGTGGGTAAAATAGGAAAGTGAGCTCAGCCCATATCTCTGTAGCTTACCAGCAGCATCTGGGTAATGGCCATTTCCCACTGCTGAACGCCATTGTCAGACGTAACTTTCCAGGACTGATGCTGCTACTCTGGCCTCAGGACTCTAGGCAAGTTTCTCCTTTCTCAGCCTTCTGTGTCTGTAAAACGAGGAGTTTGATTTAGATGCTCTGCAGTGTTCTTCTGAGCTCTCTCTTTCTAGAGTCTATGACATTTCATAGAACTATTTGCAGGTAACAAGAACTGCATTTGCCGGAGAGAATGGAAATACATTTTCCTTGTTTTTCACAGGTATTCTGGCCGGCTTATTTCCTTTCTTTACAGCTTCTTGCCCTCCTCTGTCTCCTTTTTTTTTTTAACCATGCTTTTCAAATTTCTTTCTTTCCTCTCCTGTCTCTATCTCGCCAAGTCCTTCTTCACATTAGAGTCTCCTATTTTGTGTGTGTGGTGATTCTGCAGGGTAAGCACTTCATTTTAGACTTGCTTCCACTAATTAACTACGAAATTAGGTAGGTGAATTCATTGATTCAGCACTTGGTTTGATGTTTATATTGACTCATTAAAAGGGAAGCCCTGGATGTGGCCAGAGGCTTGACAGGAATCTTCCCCCCACCACCACAAATCTCCTTTGACTTCCCACACTAGATAGCGATCTTGCTGTTTCTCAGAAGTATTCATGCATCTGGGGAGTAGCCAAAACACTGAAGCAGCTTCAGACAGGAATTCCATTCTTTGTGACTAAAGAAACAATCCTTTCTTGTTCTTCTTCTCCTCCCAAGCTTCCTGGCTATGGCTTCAGCCCTACTTCTGATATACCTGGAGAATTCCCTTTCTATGCTTACTTAATTTCAGGGATGTCTATTTCATGTCAGATGCCTAAACAGCCACTGTCCACTTGCCCCCAACCCCAAGAAGAAAGTAGGACTACACACCTGGTTGAAATCTTCACCTCATTGCCATCAAAAAGAACTTAAGTAAGAAGCTGTTAGGGTTCCATACCCTGCATCAGAATCATCAACTGGTTTTCAGAAAAAGGATTCACCTAAAATCTATTTTTGTTTCTGTTTTCAGCAATCATATCTTGTTTCATTCTTTTTTGCCTTAACACATAATAACCACAAGCGAATGACAGGTATGGTGGTCATTTGTCACAGAATTGTATTTACTTTTTTTTTTTTTTGACATTGTTTTTCCGTTTGTGTAGGGATTCACTTCTTCTTTCAAATCCCTACAAATCAGATCTAACTGTAAAAATATGTTTTTATGGTAAAATAGAGTGGAATGTGGTTTGTAATAGAGTGGTATCCATTGTAAAAGAAAGCTTTTCTTGGAGCCCATACAAACAGTTCAGCTGCTTGTCTAAAGCAAATGGATTAAAAGAATAATGCACTAAATATATGTTCCTTGATTTCCTATACCTTCTGTACCTCGTGTGTCTGTGAAAAGTCCTGAACTAAGTGCCATTGCCTTAAGACAGTTCATTTTATTTGCTCCATTTATTAAATTGTGTGCACTGATTGTTAGCATAAATTGACATTAACTTTCCATTATAGCATAACCTCTGTTCTCCCCAAGCGCTTTGTACACACCTTGACCATGGTGCTTATCACATCATTTAGTAATTAAATGTTTATTGTCTGTCTTCCCCACATCATTCAGAGTTTTTCCTGTGTAGGAGCCAGACATTCTTCTTTGCCTACCTCTTTGAGACATAGTAGGTACTCAATGTTGAAAAAAAATAAATGGAATAGTGAACACTTAAACCCTGGAGTTTGTTTAGAGCAAGATTTGATCCCTCTGTTAGGAATACAATTTGAATTTAAGTAAAATTTCCATTTGTAAAATTCAATATCACAATATTTTGAATTTTTCTATCTCATAGTGCTATTAAATTAGCTCTAGGCATTTGTGTTTTAAGACACTTCTTTGGGTATTAAAACATATATACACATGGTTTTAAAAATATGATGAAACAGTATAACACAAGGAACTAATTAGTTTTAACCAAGTTAGCCATTAATGTTTATTAAGGAAAAAAAATGTCCCACTAAAATCAGTAAGCTCTACTTTTTATAGTGTAACTATTTTATATTTGTAACTTTATTCTGAAAGACACAGACAGATAGGACAGAGAGCAGAAACCTAAAGTGATATTGGCTTATCTTAGACCAAATTAAATTAATTGTTAAATCATTTTTAAAATCCTATAGTATAAACACAAACATACAAGTTTTGCCTAATGCCTTGCATTCAAATTCAATAATGTTCTCATTTGATCATATTTGAAATTTATATATGTGTATGCAGTCATATGTATATATACATAGGCACATATACACACATATGTATATATATATAAATATGTATGTATGAATATACAAATAGGCACACATATTCCTTGGTAGGTCATGATTTAGAAGTAAGGATCTTAGTATCAGTATTTTTCTCTACAAGATATTATAATGTTAACATCATTATACTGTCACTAAAATTATAAATAGAATGTGGTAGATAAGGGAAATGGAAGGTTATTTTGCATTTATACAGGAATGACATTTTTTCATTATAAAAGGGATGTTTCGATACTTATAGTTGAA
The DNA here is from genome assembly GCF_059928025.1 of Delphinapterus leucas. NCBI lineage: Eukaryota > Metazoa > Chordata > Mammalia > Artiodactyla > Monodontidae > Delphinapterus > Delphinapterus leucas. Next base: position 19,159,785 of record NC_143135.1, read on the forward strand.
TTTAGTGTAATATAATAGGTTGCTCATTCGATAATATATACAAGAAAATATTATTTCAAAATCACATTCCTTGAAAGCCCGATACTATTAACTGTTTTGAGCAAAGATTACAGTCCGACTCAGAGTTAGAAGAAAGACAAGGATATGTGTTATAGAAATGTTCACACTGTTTTCCATTTGAGAACTTGCTGCTAAATTTCAGCTCCTGACATCTTTTTTACAGTTGGACTATAATGATTAAAATGAAAGAGTTTCACAAAGTAATGTTGGGTACTTTGGCCAGTTTTGTACAATTACATAATTGTGGACTCAAGGGGAGTGTGAGCATCCCACAAAGTAAGATCTGTGACTAAATGTAGGAGAGCTAGCATATGTAGATTATTGATTTTGAGTGAAGAATTTGAGTTTGTGCCCCTTTAAAAGATAAATTATCGTTCAGGATTCTTCCTTTCCCTTTGAGACACTAATGCATTTGGTGTTTTTGCAGTGACAGAAAAAGAATGAATCATAGGTTTACACTGCCTGAATAATTTAATTAATTATTTTATAATAGGACTTGCTTTCCTCCAAGATGATTTTTGGTTGAGACTTTGAAGAAAATGAAGATGTTTTATTGAAATTATGATTTTTCACTAACAACCATTTTATTCTTTCTTTCTTTCTTTTTTATTTTGTTTTTGATGTACTGCGTTGAACAGGTCTGAGAGCCATTGTTCTTTCTCTGTGGGACTTTTACCCTCTCCCTGCACACACGTACAATTTTTAAATTATATCAGGGAGTTCACAGAATCCTTTCCATGGATCGTGGTTCTTGGTTCACAGGTGTGGTTCTTGGAATAGGTTTACCTGGATCATCTACAAATCCAGAACTCATAGCAATATCCTTATGTATCTATCATTAGCTTCAATTTCTGAATCAGACATGAATTTATCAAGGAAGGTTTGAATCCATTATGCTCCCAGATATTTGTTTTATCTTTTTCCTTGAGTATGCAATTTTGGATCGATTGCATTCTACACTTTGCGAATGTTTTCTGCTTGTTTTGCTTTGTTGTTTGTTTGCTTTTTGCTTTTCATTTTTGAGGCGGTTGGAGAAAAATGTTAAATGTAACATAGCCACCAAACAGCTCTTTTTTTATGGAAATCTCAAAATATTTTTCCATTATTGGTTTCATCTCTTCATGAGAATTCCACTTAATGAAAAACTCTCAGCTTTCTGGAACTCCTGAGTATGTCTGTGTTCAGGTTATGATCAATTTGGAGGCTGCCCATTGTAATGTGCAGATATGGATTAATGTGTCATGCTAAGATTTTTTTTTTTTTTTAGCAGTACGCGGGCCTCTCGCCGCTGTGGCCTCTCCCGTTGCGGAGCACAGGCTCCGGACGCGCAGGCTCAGCGGCCATGGCTCACGGGCCCAGCCGCTCCGCGGCATGTGGGATCTTCCCGGACCGGGGCACGAACCCGTGTCCCCCGCATCAGCAGGCGGACTCTCAACCACTGCGCCACCAGGGAAGCCCCATGCTAAGATTTTTAATGATAGTTTATAGCACTGAACTTTGGATAGAACCTTTTAGAATAGGACTGAATGCTTGTCTGACTGGAATTATATCAATAACTGAATGAATCGGGAGATAAAGCAAGTGGCCTGCACACTGTGGTTCGTTCCTAGTTTGTCAAATCATAGGAAGTGATAAAATAAATTCTGCCACTGATTCTCTGGGTCTGAGATGCAGTTATGAATGAATCCATTGATGACCACCATAATGTCCACATGTGCCAGTCATCAAAGAGTCTTCCATGTGCCCTTACCCACATTGCCAAAAGGGGTCTACTTTCAGAGTTGATGGGAGTGAAGAATGAATGCCTCATACCGCAGTGAGAGGTTTAGGGTTGAGCAGAAATTCTGTTTTAATAGCTTCAGGGGCCAGGGAATATCCCCAACTCACATTCATTGAGTCAGTTTCAGCCAGAGCCAGGACCTGAGCATATTTGACATAGTTCGGTTCAGCACAAGTTATCAAATGCCTGCTATGTAATATGCTAGCCACTACCAATATATGCTAGTTATGAAATCCTCTCAAGTAATAGAGTTTTAAAGTTAGTAAGGGAAGAAAATTTAACTTTCAATACCAGCCTTTGTGTTCTGCAATTTCGGGAAAGTCATTTAACCCTTCTGAAGCTCTCTTTTCTGATCTGTAAAATGAAGCTTCTCTGCTGTCTTTCCCACATTCAGTGTTGTTGAAAGGATGGAAGCAGATGGCAAAGCAGAGGAAACTACAGAATTTATATTTAAAAAAAGGACTAGGGTTTACAGGTCTATTGGAAAGGAAAGAGTCTGTTGGGGACTGGCAGGCTCATTGTTTTTCCTTAGGTAGGATATGTTTCTGGGTTGAATTGGGAGTGGAAATGTTGGTGAAAATTATTTTGGGATACATAAAATGCATCCAACCCTTTAGTGTATGAAAGTCTCTTATGATTTTTAAAAGGCTACTCAAATTGAGAGTTTACAACTCCATGGCAGCACCTGGCTTACAGTAGGTGCTCCAGCGTCATTATGCTCAGCCTTTTTCCCAATAGACACCTTATTGAAGAAGGAAAAACATAAAAAAAGCATTAGAGCTGGCTTACGCAGATTGTTTGTGTACACTACTGTGATCAAAATCACCAGATACACATGATAATTCTCAACTTCGTTCTGCCTGTAAACAGTCAATGATCTTGTTAGTTGCAGCTGTAAACCCCGTGGGAGTGGAAATCTTTGTTTATTGAATTTCCAGCTTCCAATCAACTGTGCAAGGAGTAACTGTGTGAAAATGAAAGTCAGTAGTCCTCCTCTTCTCCTTTCTTCACCTCTGCCTCATCGTAAGGATTTGGGTTCTTAGGTTGGTTGAAAAAGTAGAGGTTATATAAATAAAATGGAAGAGAATCTTAAATCTTAATATTTCTCTGTCTTTTAAAAGAAAAAGAGTGAGTGTTATGGGCTGAATAATATCCTCCAAAATTCATATTTTGAGGTCCTGACACCCCAGTGTCCCAGAATGTGACTGTATTTGGAGATAATAGCATTAAGTAGGTAATTAAGTTAAAATGAGGTCTTTGGAGTGGGTTCTAATCCAAAACAACCAGTGTCCTTATAAAAAAGGAGAGGTTGACACAGACATGCATGCACACGGAGGAAAAACTGTGAGAAAACAGTGAGAAGCCAGCAATCTGCAAGTTAAAGAGGTTTCAAAAGAAGTCAAACCTGCAGACACCTTGATCTTGTACTTCTAGCCTCCAGAACTGTGAGAAAATAAATTTCTGTGGTTTAAGCCACCCAGACTGTGATATTTTGTTATGGTAGCCCGAGCAAACTGATACCTTGACTGTGTAGTGTTTCCCTTAATTGGATTGGCGAGCCATGGCTATCATAATAGAGAAATGGTTTGACTTATATCAAAAGAATGGATTGTCTCATCATCACCTCCAGCAAGCATAGACCACCAGAATGGGAGGAGGAACGTACTCGAGTTGCTCTTTTAGGAGAATCCTTGCATTAACCCTAGAAGCCCCACATGTGGCTTAGTTTTACATATGTCTTGGGAAGTATAACCTCCTTCCATTTTGCAATTTCTCTCAGGAGATAAAGATTCTAAGAAGGAATTCCAAGTTCTAAAAGAGTAATTATTAGCCAGATGTAACAGGACCTGCCTCAGAAATAAGGGTTGCCCTCAGAGACTCATTTGAGTTCCTAAAACTTGCTCTGCAAGGATCTTTTCCTCTCAGAGTGGGGCAGCGATAAGAAATTTACATCCCTTGGAATACACAAAACCAAAGCTATGTATCAATAACCTATTCAATGTTCATACAAATTTACTCTTTACTGTGTAGTATTTAGAGAAACAGATCTCAGGTTAAATAAAGGAGAAAGGAAAGGTGGAGTTTCATTAGTTTGATTTTGTTATTGTTTTAAGGTAGTGGTAATAGGTTGGAGTGGTGTGCTGAGGTATTTAAGAGCAAGTAAGGTAGACTTTGAACTTTGTCATGGTTGTATGCTATCACTATGATCTCTTTTCGAACTATGTTTTCTAAGTATTGCTTTACTTACCATAAATAGAGATAATAGCAAAGAGTCATAATAATAGTCACTGTAAAGAGGGATAATAATATCCACTTTATTCTGTTATCATTAAGGGAAAAAGAGTATGCACCTGGCATACTATTTGTCACATAGTAAGATATCAATAAATGTTAACTGCTATTACTCTTCATGATATTTACTTTCAACGCCTTCTTTTAGTGGAACATTTTTTTAGGTTAAATGGACGTTTTAGATTGACTGTTTGCTGGTCACCATTGTGATTACCTCTTATTATGAGAAATATCACATTTGTAGCATGAGGGGTACTTCTGGGATAAGACTGAAAACTCTCTAAGATAGCAACATCAGCTGTATATTTTAAATAAATTCAAAATAATCCTATTTGAGGCCTGTAAAGCTGAGGTTCTATCTAAAACACAGAGCCCTTAAGTACCAATATTAACTTCCTCCTTTAGAAGGTGAAAGCTGAAAAGTTTAGAATTTAAAATAGCTTTCAAAGGGGTTGAAAACAACAGGGCTTGGTAAAGTAAGATACTTAAATGATTCTACCTAGATTCTCTAAATCAGAGGTTCTCAATCCCTACTGTGCTTCAGGATTTTCTGAAGAAATTTAAAGTTCCCTATATGGGAGCGTCACCTGCTGATTCAGACTCTCCAGGGATGAGTAAGTTTCCAAAAGCTCCATTAGTGATTCTGAAGTACATACAGCCTGTGTTGATAATCATGGTTCTAAATAGATCTCCAGATGGGTCCCAAAATGTCATGTGTTAAAAGGCATATCTTTTAACATTTTTTTTGACTGATCTCTTCGCCAATGGCACAGTTATAAGTTATGTAAATTCTAATTCAGTCTTGAAAATCACGGCATTTTCCTAAAGAACGCTTATTTATGTTTTCAATGTCTCTCTCTATTTTCATTTTTAAAACATATAATGTTTAATTTCAGGATGAATTCTAAAGCTCGGCATAAAATCATAAAAATATAAAATCAGATGCAACACTTTCCTTCTATAAACTCAGAGTCACAAAATGGTTTGCTTTGTACTCAATTTAGGAAGCATCGTGACTTCTTTTCAAGTCTTCTTGGGTTGAAGGTCTGTGATGCAATGTGAACCCATGACACTCTTGTATCTCATTTGGAAGTATCTTTGGCTGCAATAGTTAATCGTATTATTTTCTCATTGTAGAAAGGCATGGACTAGATCCTTTAATAAGTCACTCACCAAGTAGAAAGCACTGTTTGTGTTGAAAGGACCTTACCATGTGGTAGGATGCAGCTTAGGATAAAAGACCCTCTCCCAGAAAGGCATTCTCACCCTTTCTTGTATATATGGAAAATTGGTGATACAATAAAGGGCAGGTTCTTTTGCTGACTAGGGAGCTTCATGCCATTCTCTTAAAAGATTGTATTTCTCTTCCATTGTCTTGCTGTCCACACATAATTTCATCTCCAGATGAAAGAGGAACAGGGAAAGCAATGAAGTTTTGAAGTAGGGAGTTTATGAAAGCAACCATTACAGAAAGTTAAATATGTTCCTGGAGATAGCAGGGTGTCTATTATACTTTCTAGTATACGAATTTACCATTATTATTATGGAAGTTCATTTTGTTTCCCTACCTTCTTTTCAGTTTGCAGTTCTACTCCCATTGTAAGCAACCCTAACAGTTGAAAATTCACACGTGCGCATATTATACCTTAAGGTGCAATTTATTAGTTTTACGTAAAAAGGCCCTCACAATGTCCCAGTAAGCACCTCATTTAAACACAATACCTTCATAAAAAAAATATTTGTACTCGACTACATTGAAGTAACTCTAATGTATGAAGTACCACTCGGTAATATTGTATAATAACAGAGTTATAATAGCTCAGTAACTTAACAAGTTTTGATTACACATTTATTAGGAGCCAAGATGAGGTATGTCATTGAGCATAGAAATGAAGTTGGACATATTTCTTAGGTTAAGAATTATCGTAGTCTATCTGAGGATACATAACTAGTTCTGAGAAATAATTAGCTGCCCACCCGCCCCCCCCCCATGACAGTATGGTCTCAAGATCAGAATTGTATAATAGAAGCAGTGCATGCCATTGTAGGTCAAAAAAGGGAAGGTTTTAGGGTGAAGGCAACACTTAAACTGGCCTTTGACAGAGAGGAAAATAAGAGTGGTGTGTGTGTGTGTGTGTGTGTGTGTGTGTGTGTGTGTTGGACAGAGAGGAAGTGATTCATGCTCTGAAATCCAACATTTTTAGATGAATTTTATATCAACCAGTGTAAGGCAATGGGAAGAACATGGATGTTAGCACCAAAGCAATCTCTGTTTGAATCCTGTTTCCATTATTTGCCAATTATATTCCACTGGGCAAGATTCAAACTTTCTTAGTCAGGTTATTTTCATCTTTGGATGAAGCTAATAAACTTGCCTTAGAGAGTTGTTGTAAGGATTTCATAAGGTACCTAACCATAAAATTCAATAAATGTATGTTCGCTCCTTCCTTTTCTATTCATAGTACCTTGAGCAATACAGTATTCACTATAACACATGATAAACTCACCAAAAAATTTAGATGGTGCCTGGGGAACTGTTGGGATAGGACTTGACTGTAGCAGTTATTTATTTGTTTATTTTACAAATACACATTGGAAAACGCGCTCCACATTTTTACTGAAATATCATATTAACTACTCTACAAATGTAGAAATGGACTCTCTGGATATGTTTAAAATCTGTCAAATTCTTCCTTCTCATCCTGCAAACAAACAAATTATGTGTAGATTTGCCATTGCCCCTGCAGCAACTCAAATCACCATGAATTGGGCAGACTCTTAGCAGGAGGATTTTAATGGTTTATTTATGTATGCATATAATCCCTCCATCGAATGCAGACCACATACTTGTCTGCCTGAGATGAATTTTATTGATATGTTTTTTTGTCTTGCTTCTAACTCTATTGTTCAGATTTTAATTCCTGACAATGCATTAGTGCCAAATGACACCGTTAGTGCCGTTAGGAGTTGAGTTTTGCCAAAATATTCAATACCTGCTGTGTCTGTTCTCCAGAAAAGAGAACAATCCAATCTTCTTCACTGGTTGTGACTTTAGTTGAAGTGTGGTTTTTAATTTGAGACACTTTGGGGTTGCAAAAGGAGGTAATGGAATATTTAGACTGTGGAGGATTTAGAAAGCAGGGCAAAATTGAAGCCCTTTTTAAATGTCTAAATCTGTGAGGTTCACTTTGAAAAATAAGTTTCCCAACATTATGTATACTCTCAAAGCATATTTAAATTACTTCAACAGCTGCAATAATAAAATGACAGTGGAAAGCATGAACATGAAATACATGAGGCAAAGTAAAAGGGCAAAGTAATGAGATCAATCACACCAAGAGGATAATGAAAGACAGACCTACAGAGCCTACTCAGGGAGAAAGACATGGGAGCAGATACGTATAGCACGATGGAAGAGATGTTGATAGAATTTTGCACAAAGTGCTATGGGAAAAAAATGGAAGGAAGCAACATTCATTGTGCTAGAGATGGGAGGAGGATGAGGAAAAGAAGAGAAAGTTTTAAGTCTCTGTTCCTTCAAAACAACAGATTTCTCAGTTGTTTCCAGAACAAAAAATACTTGGACTGCCCTTTTAAATGTGTGGCACGAGACCCTGACCTTCATCAATTTAATTCAGTGTTCTAAAGCGATACTGGACAATGTGTTTCTCTGTTTCCCTGAAGGAGCCTATTAGTCACGCCATGTATGTAGAAATGGATGGTCTGTGTAAGTTTCAGATCTGTGAATTTCCTCAGAGGTGGTCAGACAGGGGCAGCTGGAGGTCTGGAAAAAGATGTGGAAAATGCCCCCCAACTGTTCCCCTGGACTGGATGGGGAATGCGAGCAGGTTCTGAAGTAGCAAGCACACTTGATCCTGAAGATGAAATTCCTCTTCTTGGCAGTTCTGCCCAGGGTAAGGGCTTGGGAGGAGAGGAAGAATGACGGTATAGGAATTCCCATCCAAATTAGGTTGCAGCCTTGGCTCTTCAAGGAGAGCCTGGGTGTATTCATCAGCTCAGAAAGAAAAATCTTTTCTGGTCCAAAGAATGAAAGTCCTTTTATCGAACAGCTAGAAAATTTGGCTTGAAGAGTATGCAGGTAGTTCTTTTTTGGCCCTTATTTTTCTCACTGCTCTGTGCTTTACGGGATGACTAAGGTGAGTGAGTCAAAAGTACAAGTATCAAAGAATTTCAAGTTATTCACCAAACTTACTTTAAACGCAATACTTATTTATTTTATTTTTTAACACCTTTATTGGAATATAATTGCTTTACGTTGTTGTGTTAGTTTCTGCCGTATAACAAAGTGAATCAGCTGTACGTATACATATAGCTGTATATATCCGCTCCCTCTTGCGTCTCCCTCCCACACCCCCATCCCACCCCTCTAGGTGGTCACAAAGCACCGAGCTGATATCCCTGTGCTATGCGGCTGCTTCCCACTAGCTATCTGTTTTATGTTTGGTAGTATATATAAGTCCATGCCACTCTCCCACTTCATCTCAGCTTAATTTTTTAAACGTGATTTTGAACTGAGAACAGCATTAAAAATTGGGGAATGTAGAAGAAAACCCTCTCCTGCTGTAAGGGATTTTAAAGCGTTGCTAACTGAGGAGCTTGTAGCAAATAACTCTGCCTTTTCAGTCTCTGCGCACTGTAGGCAGCGTTTTCTCCCGGAAAGGAAAGAATATGGGCTTTGGAGGTACACAGTGTTCTCTGTTTTCAAATACTGACTCTTTCACTTACTGAGATAGTAGCTAACATTTAATGAGAGTTTACTACGTGCCAAGCACAGTTCTAAGGTTTCTACACATAGGTATTTAATAGGAAATAGACCCAGCTGTTAGAATAGAGAGATCCAAAGTACAATGGACCAAGCAAGATCTAGATTCCATTTCTCTTTCACATTAACAACACAGAGATGGATGGACTAGGCAGTGGTGATGCACTTCTCCACAACATCCTCCCGGGACCCAGGTTCCTTCTCCATGCTGTCTGGTTTGATCCTCCTCTGTGTGGTGCTCCCCATATCAGACTGTAGGATGAGCAGCTTCATTTCAAACATGATCTTGAAGCAGCACACATCATTTGTACTCACGTTCTGTCATCCAGGACTTAGTCACATGACCAGCCTTCCCTGCAATGGAGGAAGGGAAATCTCGATTCTAGCTGGTTAACCAGGTATTTTGCTGAAGTGTAGGGCAGGGGTCCCCAAACCCCGGTACTGGTCCGCAGCCTGTTAGGAGCCGGGCCGCACAGCAGCAGGTGAGCGGCGGGCAAGCGGGCGAAGCTTCATCTGCCGCTCCGCCATCGCTCCACCGTCGCTTGCGTTACCGCCTGAACCATCCCCCACACCCCCGTCCGTGGAAAAATTGTCTTCCACCAACTGGTCCCCGGTGCCAAAAAGGTTGGGGACTGCTAATGTTGGGGGATGGGTCCGCCATATTGCATGGTTCTTGGGATTGCCATCCCTATAGGTTATAATGTGAATGGTGACCCTGAAGTTGGGTCACAGGGCAGCCCTGTTTGGAGATACTAAAAGGAAGCAGGGGAGAATGGATGTGAAAGACAATGAGCATTTTCTGTCATGATGTATTAACTTCTTTAACCCTCAAAATGCCATACCAGTTTTATTTTCATCTGTACAGGCAACTCAGTCACAAAATTTGTTTAAAATCACTGGTCCCATAGCCACAGCAGTGTGAGATCCAGACAATTTCACACAGAAATTGTGCTCTTAATGACTACTGTACTTCCCCTGTGCCTGAGAAACTAATATTGTAGCTGGTAGCTTAATAATTAGGTGCAGTTAATACATCAGTATTATTAAGATCCTACTATGTTCGGGGAGTTGTGGAGTATATTGTAGAGGTTTTGTGTGTGTATGTGCGGGGGGGTGTGGGTGTGTAGGTGTGTGTGTTTTCCAGTGGGTGAACGGGGTGGCTGATTCCTTGAGTGTAGGCTGGAGATTTCAAATTCTGGCCAAAAAATGCCCTTTCTTCAGCTTTCATCACTGCATGTAATTTTTGTTTCTAGTGTTAAGCAGTGATGGCCTTGTTTTAAAGATATGTTCTTTTCTAATTGAAGTTGGCTATTTGTGTCATACCCTTCCCATATCTCATAACTTTTAAAACTCATTTTTATCACTCAGATTTATAATCTTCTCAGTTAGGCAAGATGAAAGTGGTCACTATCGTCTTCCAGTAAAGACTATATTTGCTACCCCACTGAAGAATGCCTTCTCCTCAGCACTGGAAAATATATCACCCACAACAAATGGTCTTCCCTTCTGATAAAACATAACCCTAACCTATATATTTTGGAGGAACTCTTTTATGGGAGGGAGAAAAATCCCAGTTAATTTGAATTTGTTCTTCTCTTCTACCAGTAACATTCAGTGTTCCTTTATTTTTCTTTCTAAATTTACTATATAATGCTTTTAAAATAATTGTTTCCTCTTTATATTTTGGTGATCATTTTGTGTATGAGTGCATTTTATATTTTTTCTGATTTTCTTTTGGCAAGAGGCAGAATTAGCTTTTAAAACAACAATATGTTGAGAGAAGAAAGGAGATGAATGTCAGTGGTTGCTTGTTAGTGAATTAGTGCTTTATTCCTTTTTTAAAAAATTTTTATTGAAGTATAGTTGATTTATAATGTGTTAATTTCTGCTATACAACAAAGTGACTCAGATATATATATATATATGTATTCTTTTTTATATTCTTTTCCATTATGGTTTATCCCAGTATATTGAATATAATTCCCTGTGCTATACAGTAGGACCTTGTTGTTTATCCATTCTATATGTAATAGTTTGCATCTACTATATTTTTAGGGTATAGACTGAGATGCAGCCTGATTCCCTAAATTTGTTTTTGACACTCAACTTGTAAGCTGTGAGACCTTGGGCAAATCACTGTACTTTCTGTGTTTTTGTTACCTTATTTGCAAACTGGGGATAACAATAGGATGAAACTTGGAAAGTTAGTATGAGGATTAAAGAAGTTAATGGATGCAACAGTGCCTGCCACATGGTAAGCAACTTATACAGTTTAGCTGTTTATCATCGTTTTCTTCATTGTCATCTTCGTGTGGACTGGGTTAATAATCATTCTGTTATCCCTATGCTTATATATTGGTTCCTAGGTGTATTGGTTTGTTGACATTGAGAAGTTCAACTGCAGCAAGTGAACTATTCCTCCTTGGTTTAAGTCCCTTCAGATAGACAGGAGGGTTTTAAGTAAAGAATATTTTGAAGAATCTGGAATTTTTCACTCTTCCTATTCAGAACAGATTTAGGTTAGAATCAAATGTAATTGTAGGCTCAATAAAAGATATGCTGAAACACTCATGGTAGAAGGAAAAAGGTGTTGAGATTGTTGTTATTTTCCATATCTTCTCAGTAACTTAACTGGTCACAAAATACGATTGATCATTTTCTCTGTAAGTGGCTTTTGGCTAGAGCCTACAAATGATACAATAAGAATATAGACATTGCTCCTAGGAATCTTAAATTATATATATATATATATATCTCTATATATATATGTTAGTGTAATATACCTATAGACATTATTGCAATTGAATAGTTCAAATAATTACCGTTCTCGAAATGCATATTGAGAAAATTGAGAAACCAAAACGAGTTGAAAGAATTAAGGAGTTTAGGCAGAAATTGTTTTTGAGGTGGATTTTTTATTTCTAAAACTTCCAACTATTTGTGAAACAAGTTCACACAAGTATCTGAGCATTTTGATTGGGTCCAAATCCAAACTTGCTGTCCAGAAGGTTGGATGCATCACTGTAAAATACCCCCCTCACTATAATTATGGGGATGACAGATTTATGGAGAGACTATGAGCATGATGTACATGAATAATAATGCTCAATGTTGCTATTTTTAGGAGACAGGCACATTGCTGTAATATTTAACTATACAGAGTAGCTCACTTTGTAATTCCAGGACTCTTTTTTTTTTTTTGCGGTACGCGGGCCTCTCACTGTTGTGGCCTCTCCCGTTGCAAAGCACAGGCTCCGGACGCGCAGGCTCAGCGGCCGTGGCTCAGGGGCCCAGCCGCTCCGCGGCATGTGGGATCTTCCCAGACCGGGGCACAAACCCGTGTCCCCTGCATTGGCAGGCGGACTCTCAACCACTGCGCCACCAGGGAAGCCCTCCAGGACTCTTGAAGGGCTAATTCTATTACAGAATCATATACTCTTTTGATGTTTCAACCATGGCCTGGTGTAGCACTTAACAATAGGTATGTCTACCGGCTTTTAAAAAGCAAAGAAATGTATTTTCACATAGAACACAAAGTTCAGGGGAAGAGTGGTTCTGGTTTATCTTACTGTTTCAACAGCAGCATCAAGGACAAACATCTTTCCATCATTTTGCTCTACTGTTATGTGCTTGTCACCTTTGTCTTTAGTCAAACGGCCCCTGTAGTCACAAGAGATTACAACAGTGCTAGGCATCATATCCAGACATGATATAGGCCAGGACCAAAGAGTTTAGCTCTTTCTTGAGTCTTTTAAGACTGAGGAAAACTTTCTCAGAAATCTCCACTAAGCCTGCCTTAATGTTTCACTGGCTAGAATCCTATAACCCACTAGCAAAGGAAATGAGGCAACCAGGATTGTCTCAGATGAGTCAGGATCCACTCTTTGAGACTTTGTGGAGAGCTGCATGGAGGAGGGTAAATACCTGAATAAAACTGAGGTTTACTTAGGAAGTAGAAAGAATGGGGATAAGGATACATTATTTCAGGCGTCAACCGTGTCTATTACACTTGGCATATAGTAGAATACTCTTATGTTTTTGTTTTTATGGAAGAGAGAAAGGAGGGAGGGAAGGAAGGAAGAAAGGAAAGAAGGAGAGAAGGAAGGAAGGGAAACACTTGCATAATGTGTTTTGTTTAATCTTCACTGCTCAGCCAATAGAAATCTGATTTGTTTCTGTCAGTTCCAGGTAGACCACAATAAACATATCTTTGGGCCAAGCATTAGAGCCACATTTCAGAAGCTGATTAGAATTGGGTGGCCACTGCTTCTTTCTTGGCAAGGGGTCAATTCATTGCAGTAATGTATTAAATAGCCCTTCGAAATGGACGAACCAAGAAACAATGTCCTTTGGAACTAACACTCTTAAACAGTATCCAAATTAATGGAAAGTGCCTGCACTAATGAAATAAAACATCAGGGCTTTGGCAGGAGGTGATTGGCAGAAACACCTGATGGCTTGATATATCTGTCTCCTGAAGACATAAATGAATTCCTCCTTCTAAAAGTGAATGAACAACTGTGGCTGAAGCTAAAGCAATGGTTTAGAGAAAATGACTTCCTGTCTTCTGCCAGAGAACCTAGGAGCACATTTCTCAGTTTACAGTCAGGAAATCTCAGGCAGAGAGGGGTTAAATGACTCACACACACAGTCCCTCAGCTGTTTTATATCAAAACCGGAATTTGAACCCAAGGCAATGGGTAACTACTGGGCTATAGTGCATCTTCAAGGTTAAGTTTAATGATCCATAAATCAGTTTATTTCCATCACCTTCCTTACTTAGGACAAACCATGTTCACCCTGGTCCTTTGAAGAGAAGAAGTGAGAACATGATAACAGACGAAGTAATTTACTTTGGTAATCTTATTCATGCATCATGAGTATATTTTGAGATAGTTATTGTTTTTCTTATTTTATAGATAACTGCACTTTATAGAGATTAGGTAATAAGTCTTAGGTCTCTCAGCTAGAAAGTATCATATCTGGGATTCAAATCAAGATGTATCTGATTCTACACCAGCTCTATATGCCAACCTGCTTCTTTGCTTGGTATTTAGTCAAAAACACCAAGTAAACAAGCAAACAAACCACAGGAGTTCTTATTCCAGAAGTAGCCTTAAATATTTGAATATAAAAGTATAGATTGAGAATCTATGTGAATGATAACTTTGGAATTCAGCATGGAATGCCTCTGCAACCATAATAAAGATATTTAGGATTTGTTTCTCTCTGTATAAATGCCAAGTAGCATTTCTTACACTTGAGGACTAGGTGAAATTTCTTCTGATCCAAAATTCTTTTCTCTCCAAAATTTTACCCAGACATCATTAACGTGTTTGTGTAAGCACTTCATTTAGTAGCAGAGAAGCAGTTAAGGTCTGGGAAGATGAGTCTAGAATCTCTATTTCTCAAAAAGAAAGTTATTGATGTTTTGTGCAGTGATATGTCTATATAAAAGTGTTTAGATAAAACATTGTTTATGTGATAAGCATAAAACATGCCATATGTTTTCATACATGGATTACACAAAGCTTTTGATTGTTTTACTTTCATTTGTCATATGTTCTCTACTGCAACAATATAGGAGCTTTCCATTTTGTGTATTAAGGGTCATAAGGACATGTGAAATCAATCCTAGGCACACATTTTGAAGCTGGGGCATTTTATCTTTGCCATCCTGTAGGTTTCAAAGCATCTCTGCTTCACAAAGAAACCCTGAATGAAAGCAAAATGGAGTAAAAATTTTTAGAAAGAGCTTTTTATTTTTTGTCTCCTCTTGGAAATCTATATCAATACTTGACCTTTTTACACCCCTATCAGGATACAATGGAGTCTGCCTGTGCTGACTTGGAACCTTAAAGTGTGTGGTAAGATCTATTTGTCTTGCGAGCTGTCTGTTCCTTGGGGCAATGTGTGTGTGTGTGTGTGTGTGTGTGTGTGTATGTATGTACATAATTGCTTGGTCGCTACATGTGAATAATGTTTTGTGGTTTACACGATGCTTTCACCTATAGCATTTCATTTGAGTCTTCTGCTTCCATGAAATAGATATAGATGATAGATAGATAGATAGATAGACAGATAGACAGACACAGAGATACAGAGATACAAACAAATATAGAGAGATAATAGGTTGAACATAAGTATAAATGATTCATTGAAGCTCAGAGAAGCCAAGTTCATGTAACTGGTTAGAAGCTGGTTAGAACCAGATGCCAAATAATCCTCCTAACACTGAACACCACAGGGGGCCTTCCAAGATGCATCTATAAAATAGGGGTCCAGATGAGCATGTGATCTTTGCTGTGTCACAGCACAAGATACTGCAGTGAGAATATCAGAAAATGACTTGTTTGTCAAAGCATCCTAAGAACAGAAATCTGTGTAAGGCATTACGTAAGCTCTTTTAAGTTAAAGTAACTTACTGGTTGCCAGGAACTTCTTTAAACCGAAATCAGAGAAAAGGAGACCAGTTGGTATAAAATGAGGAGGTGAAAGTTCTGTTCATTTGTTTCTTATCTCATGTATACAGGCCCCTCAACCTCCGAATTGAACTCTTATACACATGCACATTCCCTTGCAATTCAGTTACTTTTACCTTCCTTGCTGCAGGCCTCTGGGGACATGGGGCTGAGGGCAGTGCAGGGGGTGAGGGAGTGAGAAGGTTTGAAAATGCCTCTGGTTGTTAAGTTTGAATATGAATATGGCTGATGTTTGGAGGATTGGTTGCAAAAGGGACTGCTGTGTAGTCTGAGGTGCTTGCTGTTTGTATCAGAGAAGAATCACGGGGTGGATTTTGCTTCACCCACTGAGTAGTTAAATGACATCATGCAATCTTTTAGTTGTCCTGGTATTTAATTACTTCCTCTTTATAGGAGCAAGAATAATCGCTGTCTCCTAGTATTATAATGAAAAGTATAATGAATATACCTAAAACCAAAAAGAGACAAGCAATAAAATGCAGCCACTGCAAAGATGGTATTCTGCAGTTTGTAGGAAATCATGCTTATTGGTTCTGAGTGGCCTCCTTTCCAGGTACTCAGGAGGGGCTTGTCTTGTGTTTATATTTCTTTCCTACAAAGATTCTCGAATTGCCAAATGCACCACTACTGCTTGCAGTATCCCAATGAGAGTATCTGATTTTGGTAGATTTGAAACTACCTAAACCTGAAAAGACAAATCTATGTCACTTTTAGAACGTTATAATTAAAACCTCAGCTTGAGAAATAAATGAAGATATGCAGAGCCAGGTCACTTCTAGGGTGAGAAAAAGTCATTCATCATCACAGCTTGGTGTTAAGATCACAGTGGTTCTGTTTTTCAGTCCAAATAAATGGCTAAGTAGTCTACAGAAATAAGCAAAGTCAGATGACTTTCAGTTGCTCTGCACTAAATTGGGAAAAAATGAATATCTTGTCAGGAAGAAAGGTAATATCATACTGTCTGTGCTGTTTTATTTAATCAAGTCCCTCTGATTTGGAAATTTCAAAATAATCATCATTTTTTCATGAATGTGTCTTCGAGGAAAAAAAAAAGCTAGAGATTCACTGCATATTATAGCGAACAAAGCATTTTAGACATGATGTATTTAGAGATATCAGATTACTTTTATCTAGTTTTCTGAATGCAGTTTTCCAGGAAAGGTCATTAAGTGTGTGTGTGTGTCTGTGTGTGTGTGTCTGTATACACATATATTAAATATATTTAATTGTCATATATAATATATGTATATACATACTTTTTTGATTTCTTAAATATATAGAGAAAAGTTTCTTTTTTCACTTTGACATCTAATGACTTTTGATCTCTCTTTGAATCCAGAGTGTAATTTAGCAGTCACTTTTGTTTCACTTTTGAATGAAGTGTGAATTCAGTGCATTTTATAATACAGTATGTAGTTATTGGGAAATGAGACTAATTTGATTCCAACCAACATATTTTAATTAACTGTTTGCTGTAGGCCTAATACTCCTGGGTATATTAGGATAAAAAAAAGCACAGTCACTGTTCATGTGGTCCTCATGAGCTAAAGAAGTGGTTGTTAACTGGGGGTGATACTAGCTATCACTCAGGGGACATTTGACAATATCTAGAGACAAATTTGGTTATCACAATTGAAAGGGAGATGCTACTGACATTCAGTGGGTACAGTCCTAGGATGCTGCTAAACATCTTAGAATTCCCAGGGCAACCCTATAAAAAAAATTATATAGCACCCAAAGGCAGTAGTGCTGAGGGTACGAAACCTTGTCTATAGGGTAGAGAAATAAATAAGGCACTGTGATAAGTGCTACTTTAGAGACATGAATGAAGTGCTCGGGGAACTCAAAGGAAGGAGAACTGGGGGTGGGGAGGTGTTGAAAAAAAGCTTTATGGAGGAAAGGACATTGGGGCTTGGCCCAGAACAATGAAGAATGGTTTCCCTAGCGGAGGATGGAAAGCAGAGAGCATTCTGGGTAGTGGGGCAAAGATGAGCCAAACAGAAAACTAATCACCCACAAGGCTTTGACTGCATGCGGTTACCACTGAGGCAGACTTTGATTCATGGTTATGTACAAATCAGGGTAATGACATAACTCTATGTGGGAGGGTTTTTTGTTTGTTTCAAATGTGGATTTTAAGCTGCATATGAAAAAACTCTTAAGAGAAGATATAAAATCATTTTCTACTAGCAGGAGGAAGCTTTTCTGCCTTCAGTTTTCCCATAGTGCAGTCAGTGTGTTTACAGACTGGCCGCTAACTCTTCCTGTCTTCCAAAGCTTTCTGGAACTTGAACTTGGGACAAGAGCTTTACACAAGCTTAGAACCCTTTGGGAGATAAGGTGATTCCCATGTCTGGAAAACCAGAATATTAAGACCTTCAAAAGGCTCTCTGACAGAAAAGACCAGAGAGTAATTCAGGGTTTCCTTAATACTTATGGTACTATGCAGTGGCCCAGAGTGTGGGCTCTGAGAGTGTCCCCTCAAGAACTTACCCCTTGTGTGATTTTTGATAAGTAATAGAATCCCTTTTTGCTTCTATCTTCTTCTTCAAATGCATATAATGATATCTATGTCATAAGATTGTTTTGAAGATTAAATCTCATACCATTTACAGCCTGATTTGTAGTAGGCACTCAATATTAGTTATTTTCACTTTCCCCATTTTGGTGTGAAAACATGGGGCTCTTAAGCAAGATTCTAGCCTTCCTGGTTGGCAGAGAAGACATTGCAAAGGATAGCTTTATAATAGGAAAATGCTGAGTGCTGTGGGCAGATAATGAGGTTGTTCAAGAACCGTTCAGTTAACAAAATGAAACGAGTGTGGTGCACGCAGTTGTTACGCTGAAGATGTTTTTGAAATGTTGATGCTGATGGCACACATGGTGATTTTAAAAGGTCCATATTTAAATTAGTATTAAAAAAAAGGGAAGGGATTATAGGATTGGGTGGTGGGAGTGTGAGGTTGAAAGCAAGCAAGTTTAGTTTAGATTAAAGAAAAGTCGCTTGAGTGATTAAAAGACAGCCATAAAGTCCTCCTGGGGAAATGGTATCACTTTATCTCCTGCTGAGCAGGTGGTATTATTCCTCTTTGCTTAGATTCCTGATAATTCATGGCAGGAATGGTAAACAAATTATTTTCTGCTTCTTGTGAGCATGAATACTGGAAGATATATATATGTATGCTACATACATACCTTTTACTTCTAATGTTTATATTTTAGTTTAAAATTCATTGAATAGTGAGTTTTATCATTAAAGAATGAGCTGCTTCTATAATCTAAAAAGGTAGAAATCGAAATATGGTACTTCTACCTATAACCTCTTATGTAAACAGTGTTTTGAGGGTTCAAACTAGGATTATTAAAATATCAGAAGATAGATTTCAGTTTCTTTTAGCTAATATCTTTCCCACTGGTACAAATATTAGTGGTGAGGGAAACCACATGCTTCTGTTCATATTTTTCCTACTAATAGGAGATGAGATGATTTTCACCACAGTTAAGTTAGAAGAATGAATGTGTCATATATGTCACCTCACAGAAGCATCTAAATGAAATGCCAATGTTATCATTTTCCACATCCCTTAATCACCATGGAGATTAAGTACTAAATCAAAAGTCTGCAGAGTTAACCAAAAACAAAGTAATATTGAGTATTCAATGTCTGGAAAAAGTATGGAACAATCCTATTCATTCTTTTTCTCTTTTTCCCTAACAATTGATTAAAAAGTTTGGAATTTCCTAACAATAATTTGTGTCACATATAATACATCAGTATTGAATACTGAGCCCCAAACACAGTGTTAGCAGCAGTATTTTATTTAGTGCTAAAAAGAGAATTTTTTAAATTTTATTGAAGTACAGTTGATTTACAGTGTTGTGTTAATTTCTGCTGTTCAGCAAAGTGATTCAGTTATACATATATATTCTTTTCCATTATGGTTTATCACATGATATTGAATATAATTCCCTGAGCTATACAGTAGGACCTTGTTATTTATCCATCAACATATAGGCACCCAATATAGGAGCACCCAAATACATGAAACAAATAGTAACAGAGATAAAGAACATTATTATTCACATTCTACAAATGAAGAAAATAATCCTTAGAATAGATTAAGAATGTGATTGAATTCATGCATCCAGAGAGGGTGATGAAATAAATTTAATTGTTCAACAAATCTGCAATTTCTAAAGTAAAATAGATTGAAATGGAATGGAATAAAGTAGGATGGAATAGGTTAGGATGGAGTAGACTAGAAATAGAATAGGACAGAATGGAAAACTTAGAGTGCATCACGTTATAAGGTTTGATCTGTGAAACTTTACTTTCAGTTTTGAGAGTGGTAGAGAGAAAGATAAAGAGATAGAGATAGTGATATGAGAAAGAGAGAGGTGTTGCACTGTGTATGGATTTCTTACTGGGAGGTATGGTATAAAAACTAAAAATTTGAGAGCAGCTATGGTAAAGAATACTCTGCTGATACATTCTACCCCTATGTTTCTATTTCACAGTCAAAACAAAATAAATATAATTTTTTAATTTTAATGTTCCTGAGTAGATAGACACCCTGATTTAACATGGCACAGCTAATTAGTGGCATATTTGAGAGTAGAGTATGGGTATCCTACTACTTAGTGTTAGGTGTTGTGATTTTCTTTATTTTTGTTTCCTTTTTTCTTCTTTTTTTCATCCTAGGAGCGAGGGATTAAATGAATAAAGCATCAGAAATAACAAGTTGTAGGCTGTGAACAGCTACTCATTGACTATTGTGTCTGTCACACGTGTGGACCTTTCCACTGCAATCAAATTACAACACTGATTATTTATTAAGTGCCTTTTTGGTAAAACTCTGTACTTAGGCATATGTTATGTTTCTTATTGTCTTGGGCTTCTGATATAGATGAGAAAAAAGGTAATTATTTGTAAACAATATAGTAACATATGTAAATAATTGGTTAAAAAACTAAAATAATTTTCAAGTGAAAAGTACAGACCTTTACATTCTTCAGAGGAGGGAGATGGACGTTTGACTTGGGTGAGAATTGGCAAGGAAACTGTGGAAGAGAGAAAATTGAGTACACTTTTTAGGTGGTCTCAAGATGTGCCAAGGTTGATGAAGGTCTGGTCAATTCTGAAACGCTTACTGGGTTAATAGTTGAAAAAAATCTGAATTGTCACAACGGAAGTCACAAGCGAAGTAGCTGAGGAATGAACTGCTCAACAGACCTCTTTAGGGGTCTGTTGATATTATAATGCCATTTTGTGCTAGTTGTTCATGAGCTATTAATGGAAAAAGTATGATTATGTAGTTGTTCCAATGAGCATGTATTAAGAAATCCAGGTGCAATGGAATACATAAATGTCTCTAATGCAATATAAATGGTAATAATAAGTACTTTAAGGTCAAATTCTACCTCTTCCTTGTAGCCCTCTCAGATTCCTAAAGTCAATCCCCACTGAGCTTTTCTCTTTTAAGAATCTCTCTAATATAGAATTAGCTGCATTATATTTCTTACTTAGTTATTGTTCTGACTTCTTTAAATGAATTTTTTATTTGTGCATCTCAACTGCTTAACAGACTGTAAACTTCTAGCTGCTCTTGAATTTTTCTCCTCACATTTCCAGTACCAGTTCTTTGCTGCATGATGAATACAGATTTGATGATTGGTTAATAGATAGAGGGATATATATATAGCTAGGAAATTATTACATTAACTCCTGTCAAATTTCTTTCTTTCTTATGATATTAGCTACATTCTACCAACTACTATATTTATGTACACTCCCAACTAGTGTTTAAAATGCTCCTGGCAGATAGCAACTCTTCCTTATACTTATTTCAGCACACTGTACCAAACACAGTGTCTGCACTTAGTAGATATACGAAGTGAATAGTTGTCAAATGGAAATTGAATGACTTTAAAAAATAACAAGTGTGATATATATAGGAAGCCTAGTACAGAATGAGTACAGGGAAGGCTTTCAGTAAACACGAGCTGAATGAATGAGTCCTGAATTCTAACTTTTGCCATCAAGTAGCTGTGAGACAATGTCAAATCACTTTCCCTTTCAGGGATTCATTTTTCTCATCAATAACATAAGGTGTTTGGATTGAAAGATGGTTTTCTACCTACTTTTCAAACTCTAGGAAGGTACTGCAGTACTTCCACGAAGAATGAAGTATTTCCTTAGCCAATGATAGGTATTATATTGGAACTAAGATATTCTATAAAAAGAAGCGCTCCATGCTAAAATTGTTTGAAAAAATATTGGTGTAAATCACAGTGAGGGAAGTTTCCTTTTTAAATCAGTTTGAACCTATACAATTTAAAAGTCCATCCAGTTGTTATTACAGTAACCAAGGAAGTGAACAAGCAGTCCTTCTGTTCCAGAAGCCACATTCGAATGAATTTGACATTAATATCATAGGAATGTTGGAGACAGTAATTAATTGTAAAGGTGTATAACAGTTCCTTCACTATAGATAGAAATGTATGTTCATCTGTTATCCATAAAACAAGCTTCAAAGAATAATCACTTTTAAGAGACTAGAATAAAATATTTTATTTCTTCTCTATTCCTTACTCCGTATTCTTTTTTCATTTAAGAGAGCAGCATGCTGAAACATTTTATTGAATTGCTTCTTTGATAAGCTCTTGGGTAGTATGGGCTTGTTTCTCTCTCCTCAATTTAAATTGGCAGGTTGGAAGATAAAATTTTTCTGTTTTGATTGATCTATTGGAATGTAAAGATGGCTATTGGTTGGTGTTTATTAAACTCTAAAATCAAAGATGCTGAGCCTGAGATGTTCATCTGTGGCTTAGTAATAATCACAATAATAAAGGTGGTAAGTAATAGTGGTAATAGTAATACTAATTAAAAGCTCTATTTAATTTTATTTGTTGCTTACTAGTGCCAGGCACTGGGCTAAATCCTTTACATATGCAATCTAATATATTCCTTATGACAACCCTGTAGGGGAGGTTCAATTATTATAGAAGAGGAAAATGAACACTTTTCCCAAGGTTAATATTTAGTATGTGGTGAGTCAAGATTCAATGAATTTCTAATCTAAAAGAAGTGAAGATGAAAGGCTGTGCAGAGAATTCGCACAAGGTAGAATGAGTACTTTAACCGAGACACATACAAGTATAAATTTCTAAGATTGTTTATCCATGTATTGATTCATTTGTTTATTTGTATAGCTATGCCCTCAATGTTCACAATATTATTTTTATCCAGAATTCCAGGGCTGGCAGGTCCTCAGAGCTCCTCCAATACTTTCATGCATTGTCAGAATCCCTTACTATAGCACCTCTGAGAGCTGGCCACAGAACCCCGTTGCTGAGTACTTTACCAATAAACAGTCTCCCTGAAGGCACAGAATATCTGCTGTTCAGTTCCTACAGATGGTACGTGAGCCAAACTAGACTTCCCTGTACCTTTCATTCTTGGTTTTGCCTAATAAGGCCAATTAAAATTTTGTGATCATGTTTGCAACAAGGTAACCCTTCTTCGAGGCCATTATTTGACTCTCTCCTGTCACCAAGTCTTCCGATAGGGTTAACATCCCAGTGTTTCTGTGAGATTAAAACTGTGCAATCGGCGACTTGCCTGGTGGCACAGTGGTTAAGAATCTGCCTGCCAGTGCAGGGGACACGGGTTTGAGCCCTGGTCTGGGAAGATTCCACATGCTGTGGAGCAACTAAGCCCGTGCGCCACAACTACTGAGCCTGCGCTCTAGAACCCGCTAGCCACAACTACTGAGCCCACGCACCACAACTACTGAAGCTCATGCGCCTACAGCCCACGCTCGGCAACAAGAGAAGCCACTGCTCGCCGCAACTAGAGAGAGCCTGCGCAAAGCAACGAAGACCCAACGCAGCCAAAAATAAAAATAAATAAATAAATAAGTAAATTGATAAAACTGTGCAATCATGTAAAGTGTTTAGGAGAGTGACCAACACATAATAAGCACTCTGTAAGTAACAGATGGTAATAATAGTGCTAGATATTTATTGGATTAGACTTCATTTATGAAATTATTCTTCTCTTGGTTGACCACATTTTGTCTACAATTATTTAGATGTAGATACTAGCTTTCCTGAAATGTGTTACTGCTAATAGGACACAATGCTTCAGGTTCACTGGTGTACATCATTAAATTGAGGCCAATCAATTAAACTTTGGT
This sequence comes from Delphinapterus leucas, assembly GCF_059928025.1. NCBI lineage: Eukaryota > Metazoa > Chordata > Mammalia > Artiodactyla > Monodontidae > Delphinapterus > Delphinapterus leucas. Next base: position 19,183,380 of record NC_143135.1, read on the forward strand.
TTAGTGATTGGCTTCATTGATAGGGTCATTGTCAGTGTCCACTTCTGCATACATAATATCTGGTTCTGCCTTGTTAAGTTGTTATATTTAAATGTCCTTTAAAAAACCTAAACCATTGCCTGACTTTCTGATTGCACATTAGAAAATAGTAATAATCAAAAGAAAAAGGAAAGATGGAAACTCATTGTAAAAAATAAATAGAAGCTATTTCAATGATACTTCACTATATAAGAATGAGGAATAGAAGCATAAGTGAATGTAGTTAAAGTCTGACCAGTGATCATGACAGGCCCACCATTCGAAGGCTGAATTTGCCATTTTCACTAAGCATACCAACTCTTTGCTTATTAACATCATAAAATTGTAATAAAATAAAAAGGTTTCACTACAGACTAGACAAGGCCAGACAGCTGATTAAAAGATGCTAAAATGTGCAGCTCTCTGGAGCCTAAAGTCCCTTTTAAGGTTGATTTTGAATGACTTGTCCAGGTGGGGAGCCTTCCAGGAGGAAATGCATCTTTGTCTGGGGTTAGGTCAAGGGCTGGATTCCCAGGGCTCCAGGGAACCTTGAGGAGAAATCCCTGAGGCAAAGCCCAGACAGAGGGAGTCACCAGATCCTCGGAAGGGGGAGGGGAGGATTTACCATCACTCTGGACTGATTTTCAGCTGCAACACTTCTCAGGCAAAGAATATGCCAACAGCCATTCTCTCCTGATCTGACTGCCTGTGGTAGGCACGGCAACTTCTGAGGAAGTCTCCAGCTGAGATGCAGTATCAATAAGCCTGAACACCAGTAGGGCCAAGTGCCACTTCAATATCTTTTCATCTTCCTGTGTGTTGCTTTTGGCAGGGGGGAATGTTCTAGGCTGTGGCTCCTTGTCTTGCGGGTTAATGGCATTTTCAGGCTGTACGGGATCTTACATCACCGAGTCCAATCGCCTCATTTTGCAGATCCCCAAACTGAGGCTGAGAGAGAGGGGACTTACCCAGAGTTGCTCAGCTAGTCAGTGACAGACAACAGTGGAACTTGCGGTAAGTTGCATGGCCTCTTTGGGCTTCTCTTTTCAAGTCTATAAAATGGAAGTAAGGGATAGGTCTACACGGTCTCTCCAAAATTCCTTCTCATTCTAATATTTTACTTCTGTGATTTTTAATTCGAGACTCTTAACTACCAGTGTGATTTCCACTTTGCGATAATCAAGATGCAAAAATGATGCCTTTTGGTGTCTAAATGACAGTGTTCAAACATTCTGATGAAGGCTAAAGTTCTAGGTCATATTTTGCATTGTGTACAGATACTTCCCTCAGTATAGGGCATAGATTTGGATTAAGCATTTTGAAAATGCACCCTGCTTTTGAATATGACTGATAATTTACTCTGTTGCATCCTAACACTACAAACGACTGCTTCATAAAACTGTACTATGTTTTATTATTATTATTGTCTTACATTGCTTTTTACTCATTGCTGAAAACTTCAGGTCACATGAATAAGGATGCTGAAGAAAGAGGTCATGCCGTACAGGATAACAACGCCCAAGTTGGGTTTTAGTTAGTTGAATACTCTTTTGTTTATAAACAAGGATTGGCTTTTCTTTTTTCATCTCATTTTTTCAGCAGACACATTTTAGACAAACTGACAGCAAATCCATTATGTAATGGCAGCTATAAAAGCTTTCATCAGGAGGGTGCATGTTTTGTGTCTCTGTATGAAATAAGCTGGGTTATGGAAGCAGCAAGGGCAAAAGACTCAAGAGTAAGATAGACCTGGGGTTTCAAGTCATTGTCTCCATGGAATTTGGGGGTTAGGGTACGGGTTAGGATTAGGGTACGGGTATGGGTTAGGGTACGGGTTAGGGTATGGGTTAGGGTACGGGTACAGGTTAGGGTTAGGGTATGGGTTAGGGTACAGGTTAGGGTCAGGGTACGGGTTAGGGTCAGGGTACGGGTTAGGGTTAGGGTTAGGGGGGTGAGTAGGTAGGAGGAGCATGAAATGTAACATCCCTTTTCCGTTTGTTTCCCCTAAAGTCATGATGCGTCTTTCTAGTGTTTTCAAATTCCATCTGTCAGGTACATTAAATATCCATTCTCCTCTGTGAAACATGTGAACTTTATTTTTAAAGTACTGCTCATAATGCAGAGAATTCTGAGATATGAAGAGTTTGTTATAGGGAGAAGCATCTTTACACCACTGGGCATGTAGATTTACAGGCATTTATTACCTAGATGACATTTGACAAGTTATATACAGTGGTGTTTACAGGGGTATTATAAGGATCAAATGAGATAATGTATATGAAAGAAATGCGTACAACAGAGCATCACAGAAATCTTTTTTTTCTGTTTATACTGCCTATTAAAGCAAACGGATGGATATATAGAACACTGTGAAGAGTTGAGAAGGAGAGGGTGTGAGAAGCAAATATTTTATTTTTCCAATAAAATCACAGCTTAGAACAAAGAGACTACCAGGATGCAAATGAAATGCTCCTGCTGGAATATCCAAGGCTCATGCTTCTTCAAATGTTATGTACATTTGAGTTGTTTGAGGATATTGTTCAAATGCAAACTGATTCATTAGGCCTGGTGTGAGGTCTGCAAGTCTGTATTTCCAGAAATCTTCCTTCTGATGCTGACACTGATGCTCTGCAACACTTTGAATAGCAAGATCCTGCTCTATCAGAGTAACAGGCATAGCCAAAAGTGAACTGACTATCTTACTGGGAAAGAAATCAATGTGTCCACACGTCTGTTGGGATTCACATATCCAGGGGATTCACATATCCAGGGAATACCACTAGCCTGGTTAAGGTCCCCGCTCGCCATACAATATAGGAGTATTCTGCATTTATTAAGTGTTGAGAAAAGCTTCTGTTCCTATTAGTTGAGGTTTCTGGCTGAAAGATAGCAGCTAGAGAGAGGTTTATATACAACACAATTAAGAATAAACAAGATCTAGGGAGCCAACACATGAGGAAGGCAGTTGAGTTCTTTCTGTTCCTTTAGCAGGCCTCGTCTAATAGAGGTCATTGAATTCTGCCTTAAGAATCTCAGATATGTGATTGGTTGTCTGAACTCTCTACTTTCCCTTGGCACGTTGTGTATTTACATTGACTTGGGTCACTCACTTCTCTAACGTAAATATGAAACAGGAAGAAACATGCGAGAAGTTCCTCTCTTTTTGATATTTTCACCTCAGTTAAATACACATTTACTAAGCACTAGGTTACAAAGCAGTGGAGTAGGCTCTAGGAGGAGGCTAAGGATCCTGAAATTAGGTCCCAGGGAGCCTCAGTTTACCTTCAAACAAACTGACAGTGTAGACAGACATAATAACCAAATACAAGGCGGACTGAGCTTAAAAAGATCTATCGTGTTAGAGATCTCAAAGAAATAGAAATCGGCTCTGCTGGGAAGGGAGTTAGGAAGACTTCGTGAAGGGGAAGAACTTGGAACATGGCCATTTGTACATGAAGGCCAGAGGATAGCTCGAGGCAAAGTCTTTGTCATATTGTAGGTCTATAAATGGAGAGCAAAAGCAAAGAGACATAGTTTAGTGTAATTTGACTAACAGAGTGCTGAGATTACAATATCATTCTTTGGAATTTAGGCTAATGCTTAGAGCTTGAGTGAGATTGTTGGAGGGAAGGGAGGACATATCAGGGTGACGTTTTAGCTGTTACTTCTCTCAAACTTTGATTTTTTTTTCCCATTGGGCCTACTTTGTTGGAATCTGCAGAAGAAAGGATCATCTTTTATATAAACACCTCCCCTTAGCATATGGAACATAGCATTTTTCAGAAGGTAACATGAATCGGGGAGGGGAAAGAGAGAAAGGATTTCAAACTGCCTTAAAAATGTGTTTCTGTATCAAGTCATTTACCCATTAAGTGATCCTTCATTACAACTCCTAACACTCAGATGTGATAAGGACGTTCATTTCTCTAACTTGTGTGAATTTAAATTCCTTTTTTGTTTTTTTTGGGTTTTTCTTTGCGGTACGTGGGCCTCTCACTGTTGTGGCCTCTCCCGTTGCGGAGCACAGGCTCCGGACGCGCAGGCTCAGCGGCCATGGCTCACGGACCCAGCTGCTCCGTGGACCGGGGCACGAACCCGTGCCCCCTGCATCGGCACGCGGACTCGCAACCACTGCGCCACCAGGGAAGCCCCTAAACTTTTTATTTTAACTTGCATAAAAAATGTATACTTTAACAAAAGTACTGTTGTTGGAATAAAGTTTGGAGATACAGATTAAGCAGTAGGAATACCTTTGGCTTTTATTCATAAGTATCCATAGCAAAAATTCACTATCTAGTGCAGTGGTTCTCAATCAGGAACACTTTTGCCTCCTCACCTAGGAGACAATTGGCAAAGTCTGGAGAAATTTTGCTGTCATGACTGGGAGGAGGGGTAGAGCCAGAGATGTGCTAACCATCCTACAATGCATAGGGCAACGCCAAGTACTGGGTTGGCTTTCATTCGTTTTCTTCTGTAAGATGGCTCTGGTAGCACTTAGTTGTCTTTAACTTAATTCGAAACAATTTGGTTAGCTTGTATGTGACAGCTGTCATATCAGCCTGCATTTAAAAAAAGACTTATCAAGATCAGTGAATTTTTGTGTAGTCATTTTAATATTGAAGATGGAAGGAAAAAAGCAACATTTTTGGCCTATTATGCTTTATTATTTCAAGAAAGGTAAAAATGCAACTGAAACAAAAAAAAAATACTTGTGCAGTGTATGGAGAAGGTGCTGTGTCTGATCGAACGTGTCAAAAGTGGTTTGCGAAGTTTCATGCTGGAGATTTCTCACTGACGATGCTCTACTGTTGGGTAGACCAGTTGAAGTTGATAGCGATCGAATGGAGACATTAATTGAGAACAATCAATGTTATACCACTCGGGAGATAGCCAACATACTCAAAATATCCAAATCAAGCGTTGAAAATCTTTCGCACCAGCTTGGTTATGTTAATTGCTTTGATGTTTGGGTTCCACATAAGTTAAGTGAAAAAGACCTTCTTGACCGTATTTCCACATGAGATTCTCTACTTAAATGTAATGAAAACATTCCATTTTTAAAACAAATTGTGATGGACGATGAAGAGTGGATACTGTACAATAATGTAGAATGGAAGAGATCGTGGGGCAAGCAAAATGAACCACCACCAACCACAGCAAAGGCTGGTCTTCATCCAAAGAAGGTGATGTTATGTATATGGTGGGATCAGAAGGGAGTCCTCCATTACGAGCTCCTTCCAGAAAACCAAACAATTAATTCCAACAAGTACTGCTCCCAATTAGACCAGTTGAAAGCAGCCCTCGAAGAAAAGCGCCCAGAACTAGTCAACAGAAAATGCATAATCTTCCATCAGGATAACACAAGACCATATGTTTCTTTGATGACCAGGCAAAAACTGTTACAGCTTGGCTGGGAAGTTCTGATTCATCTGCTGTAATCACCAGACATTGAACTTTTGGATTTCCATTTATTTCGGTCTTTACAAAATTCTCTTAATGGAAAAAAATTTCAATTCCCTGGAAGACTTTAAAAGGCGCCTGGAACAGTTCTTTGCTCAAAAAGAGTTTTGGGAAGATGGAATTATGACGCCTGAAAAATGGCAGAAGGTAGTGGAACAAAAGGGCAAATACCTTGTTCAATAAAGTTCTAGGTGAAAATGAAAAATGTGGCTTTTATTTTTATGTAAAAACTGAAGGCACTTTTAGGCCAACTCAATATTATCCAGACCAAAAACTAATATCACCAAGATTGATCTTGTACAAAAGAGTCCTCTCTTATTAGTTAAGTGACCTTACGTAATAAAGACCTCAGTCTTTGGAGTCAGTAGACCTGGGGTTCAATTCTGGCTTATGGCTTGATCTTGGGAGTTCAAGCTTTCTAAGCCTTAATTTAATTACTTTTAAATTGAAAGTAATGATAATACTTACCCTACAGGTTGTTCTGGAGATGAAATGAGAGAATGTATACAAAGTGATTAGAATCGTCCCTGGCATTCATAGATGGTCAATAATTTTAGCTGAAAAAATAATAAACTTTGGTTAAATAATTCAAGTTAGTATTGTCTTTTGAGACCCTCAAAGACTGCTGTTGAGCAGGTGTTAGAAAGAACTGCCTCCAGATCAGACAGCTTTGTTTTAAGTCTTATTGTCTACCTATTGACTGTGTGACCTTGAACAAATGCCTTAGAACTCTCTGTGTCTCAGTTCCTGCATCTATCAGATGAGAGTGTAAGGAATGTGTATCTTCTAGAGTTTCTATGAGGTTTAAATGAGAGTATAAATATAAAGCACTTAGAACAGTGTCTATCACTTAGAAGCAGACAGTTGTTAGCTCTTATTATTCATTTACTTAACATTGTTAGATAAGGCACAACATGTATATTAATTTTGAACCTTACCTTTCCAAATGCCAGCCCATTGGGGTTTTTTTTAAACAATTAGAGTAATGAAAATTGCTCTAAAATTATATTTTTAAATCCCTTGCTTTTTTAAAAAAATGAGTACTAAATACCCTTTAACATTTCATTATTCAGTCAGGAGCTTTGTCATCGTGCTATTGTTTCTTGTACTGGATTATGATACATGAAGCTTTTAAAACTATTGTGGTATGAGGATTTTTCTTACTGTAGGCTGCTAGACTGTTTCATTCTTTTCTCAGCTCTTTAAAAAATATTGTTTTTGCTTCCTTCTTATCAAAATATCAGCTGTCTGACTCCTGTAGTCTCTACCTTTTCTTGACTTTTCTAACTACCTGCATTTGATTAGTTGCTCAATATTTATTGAACACACTATGTGCTATGCTCTCTAAGATATATTAGTGGCCTAAACTAAACATTCTTGTAGTTTACGATTTAGCAGAGGAAAACATTGAAGACATAATACCAGTTAACTAATTATTTAGTTCAAATATGATCCATGTCAAGACTGAGAGGTATCAGTTGCTATAGTTAAGGGCAAACCCTTTTAGCATGGGATATAAGACAGGCCTTCATGGGGAATTGATCATCAAGTGGCAATCTGGAAAGTGAGTGGGCATTAGCAAGGCAAAGAGAACAAGCATTACAAGCAGATGCAACAGCATGTGTAAAGGTCCTGGTTTTGGAAAGGGCATGGCACTAAATGAAGGCATTTTTTAAAGCCCAGTATGGCTAGAGACTGGAAAAAACATCCCAGTTTGTAGTAGTATTGATTAGGCTAGAAAGATAGCCAAGGGCTCAATCATACGCGGTCTTCTAAAGCACGTAAAAGATTAACTTTATTTAATAGACAATGATGAGCCACTAGAAAGTTTAAGCTTGTCGGTATGATAGAGTTTCATCTGAAGAATGGCTAAAAAGTAGGAAAGAATGGAGGCAGAGACACCAGTTAAAATGCTACTGCAGTGGTTCGGTCAAGATGTGGTGAAAGCCATTCAAATTGTGTCTCTAATATAAATAAACAGTCTCTGAGAAATAAGACCTAGAAATTCTCTGTGAGAGGAAGGTGGCTATTTAGTTCAGGGACTTGGAAAGATTTATTTTGGCTGTTTTGGCTTGTTTACCTTCCACCTTGTTCTTGGCCACATTCTAGAGGATTACAATTGATGAATAGTCTATTTCCAGATGAACAAAAATACAAATGTACAGCAATAATAAAAATGAGATTGTATTTGTATAATGCTTAAAAACTATCTGTTATTACATTTAATCAGCAAATTTTCATAACAAGTGATTTTTACCCCTCCCACCCCTACCCCTCCCCCTGCTGCCACTGTCTCCACAGGACTTTGGTCTAAGTTGATGTACCTTAATTTATTGGCAGTGTGAAATTTCTACCTCGATAAGCCATCATGCATAATAGAAAATCTTATTTGTTTTATCTTACAGAGAAAGTTAAAATTTAGTAGAAGTGGTCTTCCATTTTGCTCTCTGCATTATTGGGGAGACATAAAAATGTTGACTTATCAGTTCTCATTCTTAACTACTGATAAAAAACACAAAACTTTTAAAAATAAGATATTTACCTACATCTATGCATGCAAAATATATGCCATGTGAATTGTGTAAATATTAAATATGTACACACACAACCCAGCTGTGGAGGCTTGAATGACATATTTAGAAAACTGGACATTCTATCTTGAACATCTAATCTATAAAATCTCGTCAATGGTCTATATATGTATATTTCTAAAATATGTATCTCAAATAGGTATAATGCTTGCTTTCTCATGGGGTGATTGGGAGAATTAAATGAGTTCATTTAGACAAAGTGCTTGATTTAGCACCTAACATGTAATATTTAATATATTTTAAATATGCATATATATAATCAGATATAATTTTATCACACACTGACTATATGGTTTATTATAAATTTATGTATGTTGATAATTTGATATAAGATTATATACACAGATACAAATGTACACATATGCACATACATACACTATATTAGCTATTGATTATTATGACAAAAATGGTTGCACAGTGATATTCAAAAGTTAAATATGTTAGCCCTGAAGATATGACTTTCACAGATTCTGGCACAGTTTCTATATCCTGATTTCTCTCATTTACTCACTTATTTCTTTATTCATTATTTAAACAAATATTTACTGGGTCTCTACTTCGTGCCAACGACTGTAACCTGTCCTTAAGAATCTTACAGTCTGGTAGGAGAACAAACAAGAAAGCAAGTAACTGCAATAAAAATGATGTGAACAATGTGCAGTACATCCTTTTAAAGTAAGAACACATCCATTCTCCTAGATAACATCTGGTTAATTATTATGTACATATTTGCGTATCATTAAACTAGAGAAGGATAGAAATTAAATAGAGGAAATTTAAAGGAGCATTTCTTTCTAAGTATCTATTTTTTATTCACCCTCTTGTCTTCATCTACCACCTACATGCTAAAGACAACCAAACGATTATCAGTAATTGCTATCACTTTCACTTACCCCGGAACCCTAGTTTCATCTGACTTATGGCAATCTGTAGGTAGAGGTTCCATAGACCTCTCAAATTCATTCTGCCTAAAATAAATTCATTATGTTCCTTCCTCTAACAAAAATTATTTCTCCTCCTATATGTCTAATCCTTGTTAAGTGTATGAACAACCACAAAATCACCCCAACTGAAGTCTCAAAGTCTCAGTCAATGTTCAGTGCCTGCCTACAGCCCCACAGCCTGTAGGTCATCAAATCCTCCCTATCCCCTGCCAATTTTTTTTCTTTCCCTTTTAGGTAAACACATACACACAGAACCCTAATGCCGAAAATTAGCAGGATAAGAAAACAATTTCAAGTTGCTAGGCAGCAGTGCTTAAAGAGAAAGCTCAGAAAATTAAGTCAGTGACTTGGTTATTAAGTGTTGTCAGTAGGTTGTCCCTTTTTCTGTGAGTGGAGAATATTTCTTTTTAACATGGAACACTAATTTTAAATTCTATTCATCTATGAGCTTCAAAAACATCCTCATGCACATTTCCACATTGATATACTTGAATTTCTCTTTCCTTCCCATCAACTGATACTTTTTGCTTCTAAAGGTAGTTCCAGCTATGAATCCCAGAGTCCTTTTCAAATGTCCAAATGCTCAGGATATGGATGGGAGATTCATACTGCAGTTCATATTTATGAAGAAGTATGTTTTTCGTTGTTATTAGTCATTGAAAAGAGATAATCGACATCACAATAATGAAATGTATCATGAGTTGGCCCTGATCATATCCTGAGTGTTCCTGAAATTTCTTTCTGGTCCATGCTCTTTAAAGAGTCATTTATTAATTCATAAGCATAAGTGCAAAACTATCTGGAACATAGTAGGTCCACAGTAAGTGGTGAATCCTATTCTCCCTTGTAGGGTGTATTTTTTTAAAAATCTGTGAGCATATACAATCCTAAACCCTGAACCTGGGGAAATGTTTCTAAGTTCCTAAGAAAAATCACTGGAAGAAGAACTATAACAGTTTTCTTTTTTCCTTCTTTCATTTTTTAAATGTATTTTAAAATAGTTTTATATCCTGGCAAATATGTGCAGTGGAGTTAATAATATAAACTATAGGTTGAAATGAAAAGTTTATGTCTTTAAAATGTGGGGTTTTTAATGGAATAGCGCCTTATATACAGAGGAAAAGCCTGCTTGGAGGGGAAGAAATAGATAAAGAAGACAGTTATTCCTCGAAGGGGTAGAAAAACAGAAGATTAAATTTGCTTTGAATATTTCTTAAGTAAATGGATTGTTATTTCCTTAGCTCCCACGTGACTACGTTTTCCTTCTCTTTTGAAAGAATTGAAACTTTGGTGTGCCTTAATATTTCACATCTTTTTTTCACCTGTGTGTCCTGAGCTGGCATGACGGCCCAGCATTGTTAGCAAACAGTCATGTCATTGCTAAATGCATGTTTATTGGTCTGTGCAGCCACCCTAAACCAGATCACTTCCCAGAATGCCAAGGGGAGCATGACAATGGTACTTACTTCATCCTTTATCAGTATGTTATCATATTTATAATATGGGAGAAGGAAAAACTAGATCAAAGGAAGAGCTTGTGATTCACAAATACAAACTTCTCAAGTGTAGACAAGAGCCATACCTTTGAAAGGATGATCTGTGAGCGTCGCCACACAAGTAAAGGATCATTGTTAGTGGATGATTATAATTCATGAAGAGGCGCTTTAGGGAAATATTACTGCTAGTCATTGTGTTGCATGTATTCTGCTTTCTAAAAACCAGATGAATGTAGGCTGATTTGTACACCATAGCTTTCAGCATAGAAGTAAAGGAAGAGTTTATTACCTGTTTTTTCCCCTCCCCTGAGAGGGATTTGTTTCACTTTGAAGTAAGACTGTCATAAAAAGGCTGCAAGTCACAGTGCGTGTTGTAGTTTCCTTGGAATGAAGTCCAAACTCTATTCTGCTTTGCCAATTTGTCTGGAAGCCATACAAACATGGGCAAATATGGGGATCAAAATTCAGTTAGATTTGCCCCAATGGAAGAATGAAATGTTTCACACTTGGAGGTTGCCCAGGAAATATCATAGCCTTTCCGGTATTGCTTAGTTGAGATGGTTTAATAGGCCTTTATTTAGAAGAGATGATTGAAGGAGAGGAGAGAAGGATGAGCTGTGAGACATGAGTTACTAGAAAAAGAAAGAGCTTCTGGTTGCTGCATGGGGATTCTGGAGTCCGAAAGATGGCTTCCAATCCTCCTTTCTCTCCTTTTACCTACCACGACTCTCTGCCTCAGTTTTCTCTTTTGCAAAACAGCACTCATAAGCCTATCATGCAGGTTGCTATCTGGATTATGTGGGGTTCTATATGACTCATCATGCTCTTTACCTTGCAGGTGGCAGGTCTACCCTGAGTGGTAGTTCTTTGTCCCTATTGTAGCATATCTTTAAATTTTCTTTGAAATGAAAAATTCGTGTTCTATTTCAGAACATGAATAAAGAATAAGAAAAAAATTTCTTATTTTTCAAATAACCATGCTTAGAAATCTATGATATTTTTTAAATGAATAATTTTCTTTATTCAGAAAAATACACAGTTGAGAATCAGTCATTTTTAGGTAAAATTTCTTCCACAGCTGCATTTTGAAAACATACTTAGCGGGTTATTTACTTATTGATATTTTCTTTAATGTTATGTTAAAAATATGATACTAACACTCGTACATATACACAAAGCCCAGCTTATTTTCTTCTTAAGAGAGAAAAGGGAGCCAATACGAGGAGGCATATGTTTTTAAAACCAACTCAGTTCTGGCCAGACATAAACTTGGCTTTCTGTGTCCGGGCACTTTGATTTACAGATCTCATTTTTCTCAGTGGGTGACAGTGGGTGGCTCCTGGTGTCACTGTTTCCAGTAATAGTTGATGTGGGTGGGACCTTCAAGTTCAATTACTACCTTTTACAGATGAACAAACTGACCTAAAAAAGGTTATCAGTTTCCTGGCTTCCTGTCTCTGCCCCTTTCGAGGTGGATAGCTCTGAACAAAATAAGCGTCTGCTGAAGTCTCTGAGAAATCTATGATATTCTGGGGTACTTTTTTCTCTTGGTATTCTTATACTCTTTCCTTCTCTTTTTGGCACCCTTTGTTTCTACAGTTTATGTAACCCTCTGCTCTCAACAAGGAATAATTGACTCGAGAATGCAGGGAAATGATCCTGCATTCAAATGAGAAGTTGCAAAGCCTCTATCAACCTAAGACTTTATACCTTTCTCCTCCCTCCTCTCCTTCCAGGAAACAAACAAACGCATGCTTCAGCTCTATGACTTTTTGAACCAGATACGTGCATAAATATGTTGAGGGGACTAGTGTCAATGATACATTCATTGACCTAATTCTAACTTTGCGGAGAAGATGTATTTTGGAAAAGAGAGAATGGAGATGTAGGCAGGCTGAAAACTGTCATCATAACATCGTCTTCACAGAGCATCACCTGCTTAGGTAGTTTAAAAGATAAATATAGGGTGAGTTTTACAGGGTCTGATAATCCACTGGGAGGAGGGAGAGGAGGAGAGATCATTGATTTACTATATATTTAAATTATCCTCAATTTTAAAAACAAGTTCATCTGCCAGAGATCCCCACCACAAAAATTACGTAGCTCTCTCTCCCGGCTTCCCCATTCGGTTCATTTGTATTGCGTGTTCTCTGTCTAGCCTTTTTTCAGAGAGGACACTCTTCATTCGAGTTGCTTCTTAGTGTACTGTGTTCCAATGTTAATTTCAAATGATGGCACCATATGGGCGATGGCAGAGTAACAGCCTTTGAGGTCTCACTTTTCAGTAATGGGGGATGTGAGACTCAAGTTAAAAAATGATATAAGGTCCTCCAGAACCCTGAGATAAAAGACTGTAAAATCAGAGAACTGCTATTTCCCTAGTTCTAAATAGATACCTGCTGAGCGAATAGACATTTAAGTAACTATTCAAATGCAGTAAGGGTAGTGTGTGTGTGTTGTGTGTGTGTGTGTGTGTGTGTGTGTATGCACACATATGTGAAATAAACCACATTCCAGGAGGAAGGGAATTTAGCCCTGTCCTTTTTGCTACATCCTTAAAAACTGAGGCTCAGAGATGAATTTTCCCAAAATCATAGAGCTTATTAGGACCAGATACCAAACTAGAACCCAGATTTCTTAGACCCATTGCCCTGTGCAACATAACAATACAAGACTGACTCACTATACATGTTCTATGTAGACTCTGTGGAATCTGACCAAGAACTAAGGAGAAATGGTTTGTGACTGGCCTTAAGCCAGTTTCAAGCATAAGCAGGATTATTACTGTTACAAGAAAGTTTGTAAATGACTTTCCATCCCATTGGGCATAGGGGAGATATAAGCTTGGAGCAGACTCTGCACTAGCGAAATATTACTGGCAACAACCCTTGCCGTTTGTCAGGGCAGCAACCATCGTCCACAGTTGAGTGGAGTTTAACAGCTTATTGTGGTAGATTTGAGGCATTGCTGAAAATTGCTCTCAGGAAATACATAGAGTTCTGTTTTGTTGTGTATATCAGAACAAAAGAAGGAGTTAATTTATTGGCCTGATACTGATCTAGCCTAAATTTGTTTGCTGATAGCATAGGCTGGTAGCCTGAGTCATGATGGAATGAGCGCTGGACTTTGAGTCAGGTGTTTTGAACTTAAATACCCAAGTCAACATTTCCCTTAATAACCGTACGATTTCTGGCGAATCACTGAATTTCTCTGAGCCTCAAGACATTCTTTTTAAAAACTGAATGAATAACTTCTAGGTCGTGTAGTTGGGGAGAAATTATGTAATTCTGGTACAATTGAATTGCATATTACTTAAAACATTTCGTGGTAAACAATGTTATAGCTATAGTATTTTGAATCTAAATCAGTAAGAATTACAGAGCATATCTAGGGTTTGTTATGGAGAAGGGAGTTCTCCAGAAACTAGAGATGGAGGAGGGGTTCCTACACCTAATTAGAATATATGTATCCTCTGCTAATTATGTAGCTTCACTCAGATATCACACTTCTGGATGTTACCATCCATTACCTCACATATGGGTGGCTAGAAACTCTTGAGAAAGGTGGGACAAAGAACAATAGAACCTACTGTGTTGGAATCTTTGTTTTTATAGGAAAATTCCACCTTCCTTGTAGATTTTATATATATATATATATATATATACACACACATATGTATATATATTTGTTTTTCTTTGTTCTTTAATGTACATAAATCTTTCTTATTGAAGTATAGTTGATTTACAATGTTGTGTTAGTTTCAGGTATATAGCAAAGTGATTCAGTTACATACAGACATATATATGTATTATATATATATATTCTTTTTCAGATTCTTTTCCCTTATAGGTTATTACAAAATATTGAGTTTAGTTCCCTGTGCTATACCGTAGGTCCTTGTTGGTTATCTATGTTATATATAGTAGCATGTATATGTTAATCCCTAACTCCTAATTTATCCCTGCCCCCCCTTTCCCCTTTGGTAACCATATGTTTGTTTTCTCTGTCTGTGGGTTTATTTCTGTTTTGTATATAAGTTCACTTGTATCATTTTTTATTTTTAGATTCCACATATAAGCTATATCATATGATATTTGTCTTTGTCTGACTTACTTCACTTAGTACGATAATCTCTAGGTCCATCCATGTTGCTGCAAAAGGCATTATTTCATTCTTTTTTATGGCTGAGTGATAATCTATTATATATATAGACACACACGCACATATATGTGTGTGTGTGTGTATATATATATATATATATATGCTACATCTTCTTCATCCACTCATCTGTCAATGGACATTTCTTTTTGTTTTTAATTTTATATTGGCAACAGAGTAAGCTTAATCACTTAATCCTAAAGTCTTTAAGAAACCATATTCATATCTGTCTTCCTCTCCCCCCTCCCAATGGAATTTAGGCTAGTTCGTGACAAAAGTTTTAGATATTCAAATAGGTCATGTCTCTTTTCATAAGAATAATAGATTTAGGTCATTATTTCAGCTTCAACTATATAATTCATGTTTTTTTTACATGGGCAACTTACAGGGATTCATTTTCACAACAGCTTTCATTGGTCTTTTTATATTTTACAAGTGCTTTACATCCTTGCCAAAAATTATGGTCTATACAACAGATTCTTATAGGTTACTGTGGTAACTCCATTTTATTTTTAGAGGATGGGATCAACCTCCATCTGTCTGACATTGTCTGGGTGGATTTCTGCCTGACAACAGAGGATGGGAGATAAACAAAATAACCTCTGGAGGATATTTCAATGTTACAAAGCTATGGAGGTAAAATCAGTAAAAGTAAATGAATGGATATCATGAGTCTTATTGTGATATTGATGACTCCCATTCAGAACAACTTATTAATTCAGTGCCTGTTTTGTGTCACATTGTTTCTAATTGATGGAGAGACAAAATGGGTTAAAACATGTTCTCTGTATGAAGTAGCTCCAAGTCTTTTAGGGCACAGGACCTGGAGAGAGAACTGTATTTTAGTGTGGTGGATACAAAGCAGATATCATGACAGAACTAACTGCTCTGTTAAATTCTCCTAACTGCATTTGGGGTGGAATCGTTTGTGGAAATATTTCCCCAAAATATAATGCTTGAGCTAAGACATAAGGAAGTAGAGATTAACTAGGAGAGGAAGATTGAAGGAAGAGTATGAGATCTTTGCTTTTGTCTCATGCCATTTTTGTCTGTCACTCCAGTACTGGTGGACCTAATCTCCAAAATATACAAGCAGCTCATGCAGCTCATTTTCAGAAAAACAAATAACCCAATCCAAAAATGGGCAGAAGACCTACAGATTGCCAACGAACACATGAAAGGATGCCCAATATCACTAATCATTAGAGAAATGCAAATCAAAACCACAGTAAGGTATCACCTCACACCAGTCAGAATGGCAATCATCAAAAAATCTACAAACAATAAATGCTAGAGAGAGTGTGCAGAAAAGGGAACCCTCTTACACTGTTGGTGGGAATGTAAATTGATACAGCCACTATGGAGAACAGTATGGAGATTCCTTAAAAAACTAAAAATAGAGCTACCATATGACCCAGCAATCGCACTACTGGGCATATACCCTTAGAAAACCATAACTCAAAAAGCGTCATGTACCACAATGTTCATTGCAGCACTATTTACAATAGCCAGGACATGGAAGCAACCTAAGTGTCCATCGACAGATGAATGGATAAAGAAGATGTGGCACATATACAATGGAATATTACTCAGCCACAAAAAGAAACAACATTGAGTTATTTGTAGTGAGGTGGATGGACCTAGAATCTGTCATACAGAGTGAAGTAAGTCGGAAAGAGAAAAACAAATACCATATGCTAACACATATGTGTGGACTCTAAAAAAGAATAAAAATGGTTCTGATGAACCTAGGGGCAGGACAAGAATCAGGATGCAGATGTAGAGAATGGACTTCAGGACACGCCGAGGGGGAAGGGTAAGCTGGGACGAAGTGAGAGAGTAGCAGTGACATATATACACTACCAAATGTAGATAGCTTGTGGGAAGCAGCTGCATAGCACAGGGAGATCAGCTCGGTGCTTTGTGACCACGTAGAGTGGTGGGATAGGGAAGCAGCTGCATAGCACAGGGAGATCAGCTCGGTGCTTTGTGACCACGTAGAGTGGTGGGATAGGGAGGGTGGGAGACAGGCTCAAGAGGGAAGGCATATGGGGATATATGTATACATATAGCTGATTCACTTTGTTACACAGCAGAAACTAACACAACGTTGTAAAGCAATTATACTCCAAAAAAGACGTAAAAAAAATAAATTATGCCTTTAGGTGGCCCTTTAAATAACAACTGAGAGAGCAGAACAAAGCAGACTATACCATTAGAATTTAAAGACATGTTAGCAAATGAAGGACTACGTGTCAATAGGAAGGTGTCTTGGGATCAAAATGGTAGTAATTTACTGAATGCTTACTCCATGCAGGCTAAGCATTTCCCATATGCTACCTTGTGTAATCCCAACAAAAAAACCTATAGGTAAAAATTATGTTCTTTAAATTTTTGAGATGAACTAATAAGTATAGGCTTATAGGGAACAGTAGGTTATTTTCTCATACACATCTAAAAAATGAATAGAAGTATTGTACTACGAATCAGGTTTATCTGAGTCAAAGATCATGATCTTTGGGCTATGTTGCCTTGTGTTTATAAATTGTAGTTGTCATATTGCATTTATCATGGGCACTATAAGTCTTGAAATGTATAAGCTGCAGAAAGCTGAAAAAAAAACAACAACAGGCAAATAATGAAAGAATTGGATTTGGGGGACCAAGACATTAATAGATGAAATCTTATTACATAAATCCAAGTTATAGGGAGGGGATTTATACACACATGTTGAAAGATATAGATGCTAAGTGGAACTGGAATTATATATAACCCAGATCAGCGTTGAATAATAAGGATTTTAATAAACGCAGAGGCTATTGAGTATTTGGCAGCCTGTATAGAATAAAAAGCTATTGGATTTTGAAAGTCATCTCATGGGACATATTGGAAGCTGAATCACTTGAGGGATGTAAAGCTAAATTGGATGAAACATATCTCTGATCTCCAAAATGATCTTTCTGTGTAAAATGCATGCACAAGCACACACATTCAAAACTACTTTTAATTTTTATAAACTGCATGTCTCAGTGTATTGAAATAATGGATTTAATCTAAGTAAGTAAAAAACTTAGAAGAGAAAACCTTTCTAAGAAATAATTTACAGGTAGAAGCTAAAACATTGTAGGATAAGGTATAGAAACTGAAGACGCCTACAGTTGGATGGAAAACACGCAGTCATTTAAAAATAATTAGTTTTGCGAAGGGATACATGATTGGAAGCTCTTGGAAAGGAGGCAAAGAATTAATTTCCCAAAAGGCACTGCAGATAAAATTGTGGTTGGCACATTTCATTCTGTAGATACCCCTCTTATTGGTATCTTGTCTGTTCTCTTGGGTGACATTTTGGAATAGTGTGTGCTCTCATGATTGTCTAATAATGCAAATGAGAAAGGCACCTTTCAGACATGTCACTTTGGACAGACACTCTGAGCCCAGACTTGGTTAGTCCCTTCTGAAGGAGGTCTAAAAAGAAATGGCAGAATTAGTTACCCAGACCTCTGTTTTATTTATTTATTTATTTTTAAGCCCTGCCTTCCCTGGCTCTTAGCCTAATTCTCTCATCTTCAAAGGCACCAATGTTGCATCTCTCTGTGCCTTTATTCAGGAGTCAGGACTTCCTCTGACCACAGCTGGGAAATGTTCTCTCTGATTTTTTTTTTAATTAATTAATTAATTTATTTTGGGCTGTGTTGGGTCTTCATTTCTGTGCGAGGGCTTTCTCTAGTTGTGGCAAGTGGGGGCCACTCTTCATCGCAGTACGCGGGCCTCTCACTGTTGTGGCCTCTCCCGTTGCGGAGCACAGGCTCCAGACGCACAGGCTCAGCGGCCATGGCTCACAGGCCTAGTTGCTCCACGGCATGTGGGATCCTCCCGGACCAGGGCTCGAACTCGTGTCCCCTGCATTAGCAGGCAGATTCTCAACCGCTGCACCACCAGGGAAGCCCCCCCAGACCTCTGTTAAGTGGGAGTTTGGGGCTCTTTATCCTGCCTAATTCTCCTGGGTTCTCCTTATTCCACAATGGAAGAGGAGATCATGCGATTAAAATGAGCCATTCAACTGGCTTGATATTTTGTGTTTGTTAGCTCTGAATCCCTGGGTCATACTGGCACTCATGTTCTCCTGCCCTATGCCTACTTAAGTGCCTGTGTTCTTTCTCATAATTTTTTTTAAAAAAAGATTTCTCTATTTCATCTCTTGCATCCCAGCCAGTTCAGGTCTCAGTTGCTTCTCTAATGACATGACATTATGTGATGCTGTTTTTGCCATTTTAAGTGGTACCCACTGAACTCAATGAAATCTATCATGATTTCCCCATTGCAAACATAACATCATCCTGCCACCTAAAGTCTTTTGTAATATGGAAGCAGTCTATATTTCTAACCTTTTAAAATAATTTGTAATATTTCTCGTATTTTCTTTTTAAAATTTTCTAACCATTTTCTCCATAGCCTTTCCTCCAATCAGGCTGGTGACTACTCACTATCCCTGAACCTGGGCTCATGCTTGGCCACTTTCTAGCTTTTGCTCAAAGTGTTCCCTCTGCCTTTACCCACCATCTCCCATACTCCTTGTGCTCTTTCTGCTCTATTTATATTTTCTACCTATTGGAACTCTGCTATCACCTCCTAAAAACAGGTCTTGATCTTCCCTGGTAAGCGAGGTCCCTCCCACCTTTGAGCCTGCATAGCACTGCCGGGCATCTTCCCTGTGGATTCATCTTAATTCACTGTGAGCGCTCATTGTGGTTCCTGATGTTTCTGTCACGGGGATTTTAACATGGGAGGCGATGGATAAATATTTACTGAATGTACAGGGATTATGTCTTTGAAATCCTTTGCTTTATTCATTGCTTAAGTGAAAACTGAATTCAGAAGCAATCTAAATGCCTAGAGGTAGAGGAAATGCATAAATGTGTTATAGCACATCCATATGTGGGCTGTGCTGTAGTCATTAAAACAAGGTCTACAAGGAAATTGTAATACTGTGGGAAAATGATGATTATATACAGTAAATTCCTGACATCCACAAGGAATTCTTCTTGTTCCCTTCAAAGGTGTCTGTGTTTTTATTAATACTATAATAATAGTAGCTAACACTTACTAGTTATTTACAATGTGCCAGGGTATCTTGAGTTGCCCTGAATCTTATTTAATACAGAAAAATACACTGAGGCTCAAAGCAGTTAAATAAGTTTCCCAAGACCAAGCACCTCAAATGAAGCAACGGTGGTTAAGAGGAGGGAGACAAGTCAGAATGCCTGAGCTTGACTGTTGCTCCGTCACTTGTAAATTACTCGCTCTCACTGTGTATCTGTTTTATTAACAATATAACAGAGATAATAACAGTTGTGAGGATCACATGAGATACACAGGTACAGTAGTTAGCACAGCACCAGGAACACAGAAGCTCTAATCAAAATTAGCTATATGTATATCCAGAGGCTAGCATCATGCCTAGCTAAATGCTGCAGACTGAATGGAGGGATGGAAGCTGTATCTGAACCCAGGCGTGACTGGCGTTCTTCACTGTATTCTACCTCCTAATGATAGCGTCACCATGAATGCGAGTCATTACATATACAGGCAATGAGGACAGAGCAAAAGAGCCACATTGAGGTTCAAATTATAGGCAATCTAATAGACTCATTCATCAGCTTAAGTTATTCACATTCCCTGCATGATTCAAATTTGTCTCTTGGAAAATACAAATCATTACAGGTCAGGGCAATTCAAAATAAAGTAACAACAGTTGAACACATGAATGCCAAGGACTATTGTAGTTTTAAGAGAGGAAAGCTGAAAGTCAATTAGAGATACAAAGAATTAAGTGTGTACTTAAACAATAAGGATAGAAAGAGATTGCAAAGAGCTAAGAAATATGCCAAAATGTTAACAGGGATTGCATTTGGATTATAAGATTATGAGTGATTTCTCTTTTAAGTATTTTTATTTAAATATTTTGTGTGCTTTTTAATATACCATTAAGTTCCATTTTGTTTAGAGTAAGGAAAATATGATAAAAACAAACTCAGTTCTTCAAAATTAAAAAAAATGAATTCAATAGCTACAGATCTAGAGGTTTTTTTATTTCGATCTGACTTGAAAGGTGTTGCGTTGCCTAGTAGTACAGATTTTTTATAAATATCAAATAATCCTGTACAGTATTGACAATAATGAATTAGAGTTTCAGGAGTACTTTTTGTTCTTTGCAAGGTCACCCAAGGAAGAGTGTGATCACTCAAACTTAGGCCTTCATTCTGATGAGTATAATTAGGAATAAAAATGAATTTTACAGGGCAAATTGATATCTAAACTATAAAATGAAATAGATTGACTGATGGCCTCCATCGACCAGTAATCTATATGTATGTTCCATGGCGTGGTATGGATATGAGAAGCCTATTCAAATGAAATGCTCAACTTCTAAAACTTTTATGATGGTTAACAATTTTTGGCAGACTTAGGAGTTGACAGACTTTTCTGCCATAAATCTTAACACATTTCAGTGATTTTTACTCTAGCACAGAAGACAAGTGCTTACAGGAAACCATAGTCTTAAAAGATTTAACATTCAGAGGTGTTTGGACAATTATAAGCAATATATAAAGTGGCCCTGCTGAAATGCAGCTGAGGGTAATCTGACATTCTGAAATTTCCTCTAAGGAGGAGTGATGCAACTGTTCTGACTTTTTAAGGGAAGTAATGAATGGTTATGTTTTAATCCATTTATTCACTCAACAGATATTTATTGAATGTCTGCTCTGGACCAAGTACTATCCTAGGTACTGGGACTAGAGCAGTGAACAAAACAAACAATAGTACTGACTTTTTTGGAGCTTACAATTTAGGATATATATAGACGGATTGGCAGAGGGGAGTATGAAAGTAAACTATGTAAAGTGTACACGTGTCTAGAGCAACACTGTCCCATAGAAATGTCTTCATTGACAGATATGTTCTATAGCTGTGCTGTCCAGTGTAGTAGCCACTGACTACATGTGGCTGTTAAACCTTTGAAGTAAGCCTAGTTTGACTGAAGGACTAAATTTTAAATCTTATTTAATTTAACTCATTTAAATATAAACTTAAACACATGCGGCTGTAGCTACCATATTGGAGAGCAAAGGTCTAGATAGTTATAAGGGTTCAGAGCCTATACCAAGAGGTGGGCAGAGTATAGAGGAGTGACAGCAGTTATAAATAGAGTGGTCAGAAAAGACATCTTGAGGAGGCATTTAGTGAAAAATAAGAGGTGAAAAAACAAGCCATGAAGATGTTTAGAGGGAAATTTTCCCGTGCATAGGAACTGGGAAGTGCAGAGACCTTAAGGTGGTTGACACGTGGCTTGGAAGAGGAATGGCATGGAGACCAATGTGGATGCAAGAGAATGAGTGTGTGGACAGAAAGTAGGAGATGAGACTCAAAGGGCCATGGGGCTATGGTGAGGAATCAGAAGCTCTACCCTAGGTTTAATTATGTGTGTGTGTGTGTATATTATATATCTGTGTGTGTGTGTGTGTGTGTGTGTGTGTGTATATATAAATTCTTAGTCCCGAGGTTTAAAGATTCAAAACCCACAAGAGCCTCTTAGTTATTCTAAAGTCCTTTGTTGACTTGTAGGTCAGCTAGAATATTTTATCAGGCCACATTTTTATTTCATAATTGAGTCTAGAATTTTAAATGTTCAGTGATCCTCTAAGTAGCTCTTGGACATGCATTTCCCCACCATGCTGAGTAATACTGATGGCCTCTCTAGGCCTCTCCTTACTCCAGCAAATTCGTTGCTTTCTTTTCTTGGGATTGATTGAGTTTATCATTAAAATTCAAATATAATGGAAACATGTTGTTGAAGCAAACATGCCAGACAATTATAGGCAGACAGTTCTGTAAAATTAATGAGACTTATAGGTCGTGGAACAAAGGAGATCCGAATGTAAAATATTTTAGAATTTAGAGCTTTTATTACATAAAACTAAACAGGATGGTAAGGAAATTGCAGGTATTTATATTTGTCTTGAATTTCATCTCACTGAAGTAACCGTCACATTTTAAACCTTGACACATATTGACACTTAGGTGCCATATAATAGACTTATGTCTTAGATTTTGGCTTTACCTATGACTTCATTTTTAAAAGGAACCTAATTGCTTTGTAAGGGTAGTTATAATTCTCTCTTTCCAGAGTTTATCTTTAATAAGAAAATGTGTATGCAGGGCCATATTTTTATTCAATTAAACTTCAGTATTTCCGAATTGCTGCTTTTTAAATTCATTTTCTTATTTTATTTATTTAGCTCACTAGTTATGTCATGAATGAGTAGTCCTTGTATAAAGAGAGATGAGAAAGGATGAGAAAAGGCATTAATATCATTTGAGTGCCCACCATGTGCCAGGATCTGTAAAAATAGTAATGCTGTCTGTCATTTTCGAGTGACACTCAATACATTTATTATATTGACAAAATAATGAAGAAAGTCTGTTATCATTATTTCCTTATACATATATACTATGCAGTATCCATGCATTATCTCATTTCATTTGTATACCAGAATTGCAAAGTAGCTAGAATTGCTTTTATTTTAAAAATGAAGAAATTAAGGAGCTATAAAATATGCCTAAACACGCACATTCCTGGTACATAATAAAACCGGGACTCAGTCCAGACCCTTTTTAACTATAAAATCTATGTTCCTTCCATCATATTCTCTCTCTTCAGTTATAATTTGTAAATATCTGAAAAATATATAAAATAATATTTTTACATCCTGGTTTTGCTATTTACTATCTGTATTCACTGTTTCTTACAAGAGTTATTCTTGCTAGCCTTTAATTTCCTTGTCTATAAAACGGAAATTTTGTTTTTGGTATTCACTTAAGATTTATTTAAGAAATTGATCTAGACACTTAGTATAACACGCTGATTATTTTATTAATCATTTTAAAATATTTATTCTCCCTTTAAAAATGAAATACTTTAAAAATTAATTAAAATGGGGATATGTATTAACGTATATTAAGTATGCTACAATGTTACTGTATTATATGAGATGATCCATGTAAACACAAAACAAAGTGCTTTGAACAGAGCAATCATTCATCAAAAATGCTTGCTATCATTAATCATTTTATCAAAGTTTCTGCATATGTAAGTAGGAAATGGAAGAAATTATTTGGCATATTAATTCCATGTGGTATAATAAAATAGATTTTCTAAACCTTATGCTCCTTCAGTCTTTCCAACCACACCACTCTTAAATTTTGATCTTCCATAATTTACAGATAATGTGCAACCAGATACCGTTATTAATGAGCTAACAAGAAAATTGATTAACCTCCTAATGACTTCCTTCCCCAGAACTGAAAATGATCCTGGATTTCCTCAGATGCTCTGTGATGACTGCTGTCTGCCTGTAATCAGTGTTTTTAAAAAGATTGACTTTGGCATCTTGTTGTCCATCCCAATACTCCTCACCCCTCTAAAGAATTTGAGGTCTTCCCATTACTTGGACGACTTGTTACCAACTCTGTTCCTTTGTGCAGAAGAATATTGACGGGCATGTTGATGATGCAATTTGTTTTCACTTTCACTTTTTGTTTCATAACTCGGGATATTCACAGAAAGATTTTATCCTTGATCTTCTAGTTTCTTGGAATCCCCTGGCTCTTTCTCTTGAAATTTCATGTTCTTTCTGGATTGTCCTTTCTCCCTTCTCTCCCATCGTCCACTTCTAAGTCTCATTTTAGAAGAGAGCTAGGCTGTTCTAATCCAATGATCCATCTGATATCACAAAAGCCTTGTCTTCCTCCTGGAAAAAAAAAATGTCCAGTGGGACAAAAAGTAAAGCCCTGGAAGGTGCCACCTTGCACCTCTGAGGCCAATGCCTGATCCACAAAATATAGAGAAAATCAGGGAGAGGATAAGGGAAATCAGTGTTCTGTTGGTGTCTTGGTATTTTTGGTTGCCTAACTTCGGAAAATAATGTGGGCATTTTAGCCCTGAGAACGTGGGGGCTTGTGATGGCTACCAGAATAACCCACCCATCTTCCACCACAAATAAAAAGGCCAGATTCGTCTTCAGTATGTAAGTTTTAGCAGCAAATATGAAAGTCGTAGTAGAGCTGGGGTTCTAGTCATAGTAGAAATCTGTAGCTTTAACAATTACACAGTTCAGTAGAAAATAAAAGAAGTGCAAGGGGAAAGGGAAGGAGATAAGGACTCTATTTTCACACTTAAGTAAAAACTTTACCGCAAACAGTGGATAATGAGAATGGCACCCCAAGATAATATATTAAAGGGATCAATGAATGAATAGTAACTTTTTTTTTTTAAAGTGATTTACAATACAGTGTCAGTTTCAGGTCTACAGCAAAGTGATTCAGTTTTGTTTGTTTTTTTTTTCGGATTATATTCCATTATAGGTTATTCCAAGATGTTGAATATAATACCCTGGGCTATATAGTAAATCCTTGTTGCTTATCTATTTTATATATAGCAGTTTGTATCTGTTAATCCTCTACTTCTAATCTGTTCCTTCCTTCTTCTCCCCTTTGGTGACCTTGTTTGTTTTCTATGTCTGTAAGCCTGCTTCTGTTTTATATAAAGATTCAGCTGTATTATTTTTATATTCCGTATATAAGTGATACCATTAGTAGTTGTCTTTCTCTGTCTGACTTCAATAAGTATAATATTCTCTAGGTCAATCCATGTTGCTGCAAATGACAATATTTCATTCTTTTTACAGCTGTGTAATATTCCATTGTGTATATATAGCACATCTTTTTAAGCCAATTGTCTGTTGATGTGCACCTGAGTTGTTTCCATGTTTTGGCTGTTGTAAGTAGTGCTGCTACAAACATTAGAGTGCATGTATCTTTTTGATTTAGAGTTTTCATTTTTTCCAGATAGATACCCAAGTGGGATTGCTGGACCGTATGGTAGCTCTATGGTTAATTTTTTAAGGATTCCCCAATACTGTTTTCCATAGGGGCTGCACCAATTTACATTTCCACCAACAGTGTGTGAGGGCTCCTTTTTGTCCAGCATTTATCATTTGTAGACATTTGTTGATAGCCATTTTGACCAGTGTGAGGCCATACGTCATTGTAGTTTTGATTTGCATTTCTCCAATAATTAGTGATGTTGAGCATATTTTCATAGGCCTGTTGGCCATCTGTATGTCTTCTTTGGAGAAATGTCTAGGCCTTCTGCCCGGTTTTTGATTGGGTTGTGTTTTTTTGATATTGAATTGTATGAGCTGTTTGTGTGTTGTGGAAATTAACCCCTTTGTCATTTGCATTGTTTGCAAATATTTTCTCTCAGTCCATAGGTTCTTTCATTTTGTTTATGGTTTCTTTTGCTGTGCAAAATCTCTTAAGCTTAATTAGGTCCCATTTGTTTATTTTTGCTTTTTATGTTTTGCCTTGAGAGACTGATTGATATAAGAAAACATTTCTATGTTTTGTGACAGAGGATGTTTTGCCTATATTCTCTTCTAGCAGTTTTGGGGTGTCATGTCTTATATTTAGGTCTTTAAACTATTTTGCGTTTATTTTTGTATATGGTGTGAGGGAGTTTTCTAATTTCATTGACTTACATGTAGCTGTCCAGCTTTCCCAACAGCACTTGTTGAAGAGACAGTCTTTTCTCCATTCTTGACTCCTTTGTTGTAGATTAATTGACTGTAGGTGTGTGGGTTTATTTCTGGGCTCTCTGTTCTGTTGCATTGATCTATATGTCTTTTTTGTGCCGATACCACACCCTTTTGATTACTGTAGCTTTGTAGTATAGCCTGAAGTCTGGGAGGGTTATACCTCCAGGTTTGTTCTTTTTCCTCAGGATTGCTTTGAAAATTCTGGGCCTTTTCTGGTTCCGTATAAATTTTAGGATTATTTTTTCCAGTTCTATGAAAAATGTCATGGGCATTTTGATAGAAATTGCATTAAATCTGTAGATTGCTTTGGGTAGTATGGCCATTTTAATAACATTAATTCTTCCAATCCAAGAGCATGGGCTGTCTTTCCATTTCTTTGAATCATCTTTAGTTTCCTTTATCAATGTTTCATAGTTTTCAGCTTGTGCATCTTTCACCTCCTTGGTTAAGTTTATTCCTAGGTTTATTTGGACACGATTTTAAATGGAATTTTTTTTTTTTTTAGCTTTCTCTTTTGGATATTTCATTATTAGTGTAAACAAATGCAACATATTTCTGTATATTGATGTTGTATCCTGCTACCTTGCTGAATTCATTTATTAGTTCTAATAAGAATAGTAACTTTTACCAAAGGGAATTTCCCTTCTTATTTTTCTTATTTGGTCCATTTGTTCACAAAAACAGATTAATTTCATTACCAGCTTTGAACAAAGAAAGCCATGCTTCTCAACTCAGAGACCTTTTCCCTCTCAGTTTTCCTGAGTGCTCTGCAAATTTCGTAGTTCTTTGGCCTTTGGGCTTGGCAAAGAATGCCTGTCCTTTGAGCTCTCTCCTTAGGCTTTTTGACTTCCTAGCAGTTCTTAATTCTTTTGTTTTATGTATTTATTTTTTTCTTGAGCCAGTCCTGAGCTTGGTCTTTTTCCAGGTTTAGTGTTTTCACTACGTGGGGAAATGTCCATGGACCCCAAGGGTGTGTCTATTATTTAGTTCTTGGACCCAGCAGGGGTTTCCTGCCTGTTTTTGTATGTTGCTTTCTGAGTTAATTAGACTAATCAATGTAATGAATTTTCCTGAAGCTGTTCAACAACATTGTAGCTCCAAGAGCTATCTGGACAGCAGTTGATGCAGCTAATCTGTGGCACCCCCAAGGGCTGAATTTAGTTTGGCTGGGTATGTATTTTATTTTTTGTTTTTGGTGAGGTATGTTTTGAGAGTCCACTGCGTGGACTGGAAATAATTCCTGCCATCCTGAAATGTATTAGGCTTCTGGGAAATATATTTAAAACATGATAAAATAGTGGATGTGAAAGTGCTTAGTAAGAAAGATGGTTATACAGGCAAGTTTAGAGGTTATAGTTTGGGAAACACTGAATAGGGACCTGACTTTGTGCTTTGACTTTGCTACTGATTGCTAACTCTTGGCAGCTCTCTCAACTCCACCTTTCCCATCTGTAAAGTGGACATAATACTCATATCATGGGGATAATGTGAAGAGTATTAGTTGGAGATGGATTGTTACAGCATTTTTAAAAATTGTACTCAACATGGAGACACTGGTAGTGGACATAGAATAGAAACAATAGAAGAACAAATATAAATAGCATGAATTATAATAGTCCTGGAGGGTGACAGTTCAAGCATTTGGCACCCAGTGGCATGTTTACTTTATTAGTTAATGTTAATTATGCAGATAGTAGCAAGGACCATGGGGTAAAGCCATGCAGGTTGTGCCCACACAACTCCAGGAAGCACCAATAACATCTAATATAAAATATGAGCTCACCAACTCCTCAAATATTCCTCCACTTATTTTTCAGGCATTTTTGAGCACACTGACTATGCATGGCTTAATAAAAACAGCAAAGAAAACTTTTGGTGTATATTAGTCTTCTTGGGCTGCCCTAGCAAAATACCATGGACTGGGTGGCTTAAACAACAGAAATTTATTTTCTGACAGTTGTGGAGGTTGGAAGTTTGAGATCAGGGTACCAGCATGTTGGATTTTGGTAGGCACTCCCTTCCTGGCTTGCAGATGGCCATCTTCTTGCATGTGTCCTCACCCTAGAGGGAGAGAGTGTGTATGTCTGTTCTTATAAGGGCACTGTTCCTATAGGATCAGGGCCCCACCTTTATGACCTCATTTAACCTTAATTACTTCCATAAAGGCCCTATATTCAAATACAGTCGTATTGGGAGTTAGGGCTTCAACATATCAATTTTTTTGTGGGAGTGGACACAATTCAGTCCACAACATGGAGTTAGGTCTGAGTTTAAATACCCTTTATTCCAACTAATGAGCTGTGAGCTTAAATTTCTCTTTTTACCATTTTCTAGTGGTTTGAGCCTGAACAAGTACTTAAAGTTTTCTCTGAGCTCCTTTTTTTTTTTTTGAGATTATATTATCTACCACATAGGTTGTAGTAACGATTACTGAGTATGTAAAACATAGTGCAGAAAACTTGGCACGTATTAGATTCTTAATGCAGCAATTGGTAGAAAAGAAAGAAATTCATTCTTAATTTATTTAATGCTTCAACCTCACTCTGTCACACGGGATGAAATCTGCCTTTGTTCACAGCTTTCTAAGTGGGGCCATTATATATCAGAACATCATGATTTAATGAGAGGAAGCAGATCTTGGGGATCAAGGTGTCCCAGCTAATGCCGTTTTGATTTGCCTACCAGCAAAGGGAGGTCATTATAGTTTGAGGGAATCTACTTAATGTCATTCAGCTATTAAATAACAGAGCCAAGATTCCTGGCGTCTTGACTCCAGTCCAGTGTTCTTTCTATTATATCAGTTCTTCCAACATTTTGTCCGTAGATGATGCTCATATAACATATCCACATGGGTGTTGGCGATGCCCAGTTTCATTACATTAACCAAAATACCACTCCTTTTGTTCTTACTCAAAGAACATCAAAATGCAAGTGAGTGAGAAAAACAATGACCAGGCACAACCTTGAATATCCTCTGTAAGAATGAAGACATTATTTCCAAACTTTGCTACTCTGACACATATCATAACAAATTACTTGAGACACTCCTCAAAATATGAGTCCACTGCTATTTTGAGAAATGGGTTGAGAATGGTTGGTCTAAGTTGAGTTTAGCTTTTAAGTGTTGTGGGACATTCAGCTTTTATCAAGAGAGCAGGGCAGGAAAACACTTCCAGGTGTTGCTGGCATCCTGGTTCCAAGATGTGTAGCCTAAACCTCTAAATTTAAATCTCAATCTCTATGGCGTGGGCCTAGTTTCCTTTAGTTGGCGGTATTTCCAACTCAGCCACATCACTAGAATTTCTCAGTGATTGCTCCCCAAGTTGTGGTTTCTTTACAGTCATCCTACAGTGGTAATATAGCACGATGGCTAAGCACACAGAATCTGGGGCTTCCTTGCTTGGATCCCAATCCTGGTTCCATTGTTTACTAGATGTGGGACCTTGAGTAAGTTATGTAACATCTCCACACCTCCATTTCCTCATCAGAAAAACCAGGATAATGATGGTGCCTACTCATAGGGCTGCTGTGATGTTTATTCATCATTTATCATTTGTAAAGGGCTTATATGTAATTTACATTTACTACATTAAAGAGCTTAATTGAATGCCATACATAGTGGCTATTGTTGGAAGTATTGGCTATTATTATTACTTTTTCACTAGGAGCTAATCCCCAATCTAACTCTTTGTACATACTGGAATAGATATAACAAATCATTTGTAATTCCCAAATATTTAGCTTCCTAGTAGCTTCAGAAATTTTTTTAATGCTCTTATAGTTCTTTTATTTTCCTTGTGTTTATCTTGCTTAGGCCCTGTAAAAATTGTGTGTTTTTACAAACTACAAGAAGTTTCCAATCTGAGCATGTAATTACGCTGAGTGCTTTGCTCTTAAACCCACAATAACAAGCATTCAGTTTGTTTTTCAGAGCTATTGTGCTTAATTAATATTTATGAAGGACTTAGTGAAGTCATGAAAATTGACAGATGTCCTTACCTAAACAGGTGGTGAATATATCAACAATTGCAGTAAGAATGATGATGCCACAACAGTACTTCTTTAATCACTCAGACTCACTACTGAGCCTGGTAAGCAGGTTTTCCACATTTACTGCCCAATCTGATAAGTGCACTATCAGGCCAATAAACATGACTTTAAGGATATTTTAAGATATTCACATGAAATATGAACTTTACTTCATGCATATTATGGAAAACTAAAAACTACAGTGTCATACGCAGATAAAGGTTATTCTGTTTCCTGGAAAAGTCTGAAAATAGTGCAAAGTTGGTATGAGGGCTATACAAAATCATAAAGGATTCAGGTTTCTTCTCTGTCTCTGATCCAACATTCTAGCACAAGTCTTTCAGCCCAAGGTCAAAGCATGGTCCTCAGTGGTTGCTAAAGCTCCAGCCATTATGTTCACTTTCCAGGAAGCAGAAAGGAAAAATGGAGAAAGAACATTATGAGGTCATTTCTAATCTGAATTTACTCCTTTAAAGCATAATTCTTAGAATTCCTATAGGACACTTTGGTGTATATCTCATTTAGTCAGAACTTATATGATTAAGTTATATGATTAACTCTACCTAGATAGAGAAGATTCTGGGAAGCGCAGTCTTGTATTTGGAGCTCAGTGTAGGCCCCAAACTAAAACTAAGATTTTAAGGAAGAAAAGGAAAATGGCCTTTGGGTGGGCAGCTAGCACATTTAAAATTCACCCTTTATTTTGTCTCTTGGTAGTTTGTTGATTTTCCTTAGTACCTAATTGTTTTAAATATATTTACTTCCTATGAAGCATTTTTCATATCCTTTAAAGTCTCTTTATAATTAAATAGTGAATTTTTCTCTTTGTTTTTATTTTATTAAAGTATATTAATATAAAGAATTAGCTTTAAAAAAATTTGAGGAAACTTCCCATAAAAGCACTGTCAAAGAGGACAATTTATTCTTTTATTCATCCTACTTAACAAAAATTTGCTATGTACCTTCTATGTGCCAGGTACTGATTTAGGTTCTGGGAATAAAAGAGGGAGCAACAAGCAGTGTCAGCCAATAGGAGGCATATGTATGAATGGGAAATGATAAAAAAACAAATCTGTAATGTAATGTCAAGATGTGATAAATAAAGCATAGTAAGGAACCAAAGAGTGTTGGAAGATGAAGAGTGCTATTTTTGAGAGGGTGATCATGGTAGCCATTCCAGCAGGGAGAACAGAAATACAAATGCTCTCAGGGGAAGGATCTTGAAGGGGCTTTTCACTGCTGTGCTCAGGAAGAGCAAGGAGGGCAAGGCAGCTGGACTTCAAGTCTGGAAATGGAGACTTGTAGGGGATGAGTTCAAGAAGAAGAGAGATCAGAGCCACATAGACCAAGAGGAGAGATCATTCCAGCACTTTGAAGAGTACAGATAGCATACAGCAGCCAAAGCAAAATCGAAAATGAAATGACCATTTCTGTGTTTTCATGTTGATTTTTCCCTTCTTCAGTTCACCAATTATTTAATGATTGCCTGCATGGGTGAGATTCTTCAATTAAGTCCAGAAGTTAAAGTACGAATAATATGGAATGTTCTCTCTCCTCAAGGTGCTTACTCTCTAGAGACTTCATATCAGCTCAGAAAGCTTATAAACCATAAACTTTGTAACTGTGTATCCAGGATATTTTTTCCTGTTCTTTTCTGCTTAATAGAACCTTTATATACAAAATAAGCCTTGAATACTATAGCTTAACAATAAGTTCATTTGTCTTCTCTCTTGAAGACATACAGAAATCTCTACCACCATCCCGTTCTTGAACCCATCTTATATCTTTTCCTAAATAATTCTATCTTGTGTAAGTGCGTAGAACTTTGTATATATTGCTCCCTCTGACAAGCATGCCCTTCCTCCTTTCTCTGACAAAGTCTTATTCTTCCTTCATGGTATCGCCAGCTCTTTTTTTTTTTTAAATTTTATTTATTTATTTATTTTTGGCTGTGTTGGGTCTTCGTTTCTGTGCGAGGGCTTTCTCTAGTTGTGGCGAGTGGGGGCCACTCTTCATCGCAGTGTGCGGGCCTCTCGCTGTTGCGGCCTCTCTTGTTGGGAGCACAGGCTCCAGACGTGCAGGCTCAGTAGTTGTGGCTCACGGGCCCAGTTGCTCCACGGCATGTGGTATCCTCCCAGACCAGGGCTCGAACCCATGTCCCCTGCATCGGCAGGCGGATTCTCAACCACTGCGCCACCAGGGAAGCCCTCGCCAGCTCTTTGAAAGGATTTCCCCAACTCTTTCTCACAGAGATAATTGCTTCTCTTTGTATTCAACCCAGTACTCATATCAGGCGTCATAGTGTATTATCATGATTATATGCTTATATTATCCTTTTCCACTAAAATAAAAGTTCCTTAGGGACAGAATGCAACACTTATTTATTGTTGAAACTCTGATACCTACCAAAGTGCCGGACACATAGTCAGTGTTTGGAAATATGTTTTGTTATATGAAAAAAATACCCCATTTAAAACAAGGCTAATGTTAATGTTCAGTGTGGGGTAAATAGAAAATCCATGAGTTGTGTTTTAATTATGTAATCTTTCCTCTCCAAAAATCATTATTTGAGGGGGAGCTTTCAGCCTTTATCACAAATTATTACTAAGTAAAATATGTGTGCGTTTACATTCCAATTAGCTCTCTTACATGATCTACTATGTACATCCTTCGAAGTATCTAGTGGCCGCATATTCCTACATATTTCTTGAATTGAGTTGACTTAGATTTCATCTGTTTGATGATGGACAGTAGGCACAGGTCTGTTGTAAAACAGCCACTTTGAGGGAAGCATAAACCATAGAGCGACCTTACATTTACAAATATGTAAATTTATTTACTAGACCACAAGCTCTTCACTAGAATATGAACTCCTCAAGGTCAGGGAATGTAGTTTTTTCATTCTCAGCCTGTGCAGTTGTTGGGATGCAGGCGCACGTAATCCCCTACCTGAAGCCCTTGTGGGCAGTGGTGAGCTGGTAAATGTTTAACAACCAGCTCTCAGAACACACACACTCAACACACACACACACACACACACACACACACGCACAAGATCCCTGATTTGTAGCATTTGTCTATTTTCTTGTATAAATACTCCAACCTTGGCTAATTTCAAGCTACCAAATTGAATTCACTGAATGCGAAGTTGGGAAGAAATGCATACGATTGGCTAAGGCATAAGCTGGCTCCAACACACCATCACTAGGAATCTAAAGGGGTTTAAAAATTCAGAAGATTTCTGATTTTAAGAAGCTAATATGTGAATATAGTATATATAATGTAACACCTCCAGAGGAATCTGGGAAAATACTTGTAATAAAAATATTAATATTTCTGCAGTAAATAAATAGGTGGTCACCCCAAGAGGTATATATAAGTGTCAAACATATACAAAATAGCTTTCAGTTTTCAGGGCATTTTTTTTGCAATTTAGAATTGCATAATAAGTATTAGGACAATTTCCATATTTAAAAAAGAGTACTTCAGTGGAAAACTATTCATGATCTATAACACACCCATCTGGCTGTTTGATTCTAGCCCTATTCACTGTTGTGAGCTATTTTGCATCTCTATAAATTGTAAGGAGCTGATGGTTATGCAGATTCTGTCTTGTCCAGTAGAATTGACTTCCCTCTCCCAGTGGAAAAATCAGTGTGTCTTCATTTGCAATTGAGCTCAACATTCCTTTACTCTGTATAATTTTGTAGTATTTTGAGCTTGACTTTGAACTCGTATAACATCTTCTTGGTTCCCCCATAATATTTAAGCAAAATTAATCCTTTAACGTGTGTACCTTTTTATATGTACATGAGAGTCATGATTTTATTTTTTTCTGAAAAGTTCTTTTAACAAAATATAGGGGAGAGATTAGACATGCTCTAGGAGACTTCTGACGGCAGAGCATGCATTGATGTTGAACTGTAAGAGAGGATTCCCCACATCCCAATAACATTGTCAGACACGGAGGGCCAGGTAACAGGGGCATGGGCCTTCCTGCAAGGTCGATTCCTTTTTACTGGGAGGGCTCCAAAGAGCCTCAGTGCCTCTGACTGCCATAGGTAGAGGGTGCTATGGGACTTAGCACCCAGTGTCAGAACCCAATGTCAGAACCAGCTTTGGTGGGTAGAATTTATAATGTAATAATGAATAATGTAAGGGAGAATTGTCTAATGTCAGGGATGATCAAAGCAGAAACGGCTGCCCAGGGAGGTGTTGGGACCCTTGCTCATCATCAGAAAGCTTCGGGCATGGGCAGGATAAATACGTCAAAGCAAACATTGCACTGGCCAAAGTTAAACAGGCAAGGAAGACTTTATTTAAGGCTACTGCAGTAAGGGACAGAGGCCACAATCAAGTCGAAATTCAACTCACTGAAGAAGAAGAAGAGGTAGGATTTTTTTTTTAACATCTTTATTGGAGTATAATTGCTTTACAATGGTGTGTTAGTTTCTGCTTTATAACAAAGTGAATCAGCTATACATATAGATATATCCCCATCTCTCTTTCCTCTTGCGTCTCCCTCCCTCCCACCCTCCCTACCCCACCCCTCTAGGTGGTCACAAAGCACCGAGCTGATCAATAGTGGCATGGACATATATACACTACCAGAGGTAGGATTTTTTTAAGGGCTGATGCGAGCTAATAAAATGTACCGGAGGATGTTAAAGTCATAGACCACCTGTGTTTGCTAACTGGCAAAAGATAAACAAAGTTCTTATAGCTTTATGACAGGAGGTTATTTTGCAACTTGAAGCAAGGTACCTGCCGAGAGTTGGTTTCTACCCTTGCACTGAAATTGGAAGATGGCGGTACTATCTCCTTTGTTGATTACATTTCAAAGAGATGGTTCCCAGGACCTTGAGAAATACATTCCTGTGTGGTAAAAATTGGCCAGAGGCTTTAAAAAATATTTATATTCCAAGGATCAGAGAAGAGACTTAAAATTATGAGTTTTCTAAAATAAATGCTGTAAGAAGAGGGTCACTGAGGGTCCTAGAGTCAGGAAGAAGCCCGTCTAAAGATTAGCCAAGCTGAGGAAAGGCTAAGGTGGTCTTGGTTAAACACATAGTCAGGTGTTATAGCTGGAAATCCAGTGTGGAATGTGTGATTAGAATGTATCACTATAAAACTATTTTACAAATCTGAAATTCTCTGTGTCTTCGGTTTAGTGATAAAGATCAGGAAGGGGGGTTTCTGCGGGGAATTTCACTCGTTTAGCTAAATGGCATCCAGTCAGCACCTCCACCCAGTTTGGATGAACTACCCCTGTTTTTAGTGATGGAACGTTGGTCTAAAATCTAGCATCAGCATTCCCATTCCCAAGTGAGATGCTGTTTCATAATAGTTCTTTTTCCTTCATTGAGGCATCTATGTGGCTTTCCTCCAGGAGTCCCAATTATTCTCATTTTCTATTTGTAGAACGCAGAGATTTAAAATTTCATCTCTTTGTAGTAATTTTTGTCAACATTAAGTAGAAACATTTGGTGGGGCCTCTAATAAAAAATTATTAACTTTTACTTTTAGTAACAAACTGCGTTGTTTGGTTGGGAAAACCCAGGAATTATGGAGCTAATTAAATCTATTACATCCCCCCTCAACTTTTTTTTACACCTGGAATGTAAATACCAACACAGCCTGTACCCTCTTGTTTAAAAGAGTCTTGATGATAAGAGGAAAGTTTCACTAGAGCATTTATTCTGCTCTTAAAAGGCTTTTCAGATATCATTTGGAGCTTTTGTTTTTATTATGCCGTGTGTTTCTTTAACTGTATATTGATATTAACTGTATATTGATATTAACGGAGCCGCTAAACTCACAGCATATTCATATCATTTCAGACTGGGAGTGAAGGCTAGCAAACTCCAATTCTTTAAGGGGAAACCACAAATAACAATACCCAATGGCAGAGGGATGATTGGATTTGCCAATAGAGTTTGTGCAAGGCTTGCTAATCCAGAGGCGCATTTTCAAATATTACAGTGGCTAGGATTTCCATGGGGAGTTCACTTGGGCACAGCAAGTGAATCAGTGTTTAAATGATATTACTTTTAGAATGATTTGCAAGGAAGGATGAAAAAGTAAATGGACAATTTCATAATTAATATTGTAAGTGGGAATCATTCAAGACTCATTTATCTTCTTGGGAGAAGTGGCTGAGCCCTCTTCTGTGTCCTGCCCTGCAGGCATCTAGACCAGGAGAAATGATCCTAGAGATAAAGCAGTGAATTTGCCTAACAGCTTCCCCATTAAATGGTCAGGCTTTGATCATTACCCTTAATAGCTTCGTCCCCTCCCTTCAGGCACAGATCCCTGCAAGGCTGGTTTCAGATTGCTCCTCTTCTGGTCCCATAATTGGAATTGATAACTGACCATCATACAGGAACTGGGGACATTTGTCAAATGCTGTCATGCTTACAGAGTTAGAAATGGCCCCCTCTCTAGTGGGGAAATTAAGCCCATAAAGAGTATTAGAATTTGGAGCCTGTGAGTTTAGTCTAGCCCAACTCAATTTACACAAAGAGAAATGAAGTCCAGAAAGGTTATGTGACCTGCCCATGGTAGTATAATTTGTTGGACAGAGAGGGAGAATTATAACTTGGTTGTCCTCTCCCTGCCTGGCTTTGCCTCCAACTGATACCCTTTCTTCATGATT